>NC_138538.1:12500-612500 GCF_964234715.1 Podarcis melisellensis | reverse complement strand
AAGCTGAATGTTGGGAGATTCAGGACAGATAACAGAACCTTTGTGCAGCACATAGCTAAACTGCGGAGGCAGCGGTGGTCACTAACTTAGGCTAAAGAGGATTAGACAAATTCGCTGAGGGTGAGAAGTCTCCTAGGCATGAGGGCCCTGCTCTGCCTCCACAGCTGGAGGCAGTAAGTGCTTCCGAATGCCAGCTTCTGGAATCCTGCTTGTGGTTTCCTTTTGGGCATCTAGTTGGCCCCTGTGAGAAGAGGCTGCTGGGCTCTTCTCATGTTCTTATGTGGAGCCTCAATGCTCAGGTGCAACATACCTCTGAGTTCTAGAAACTGCCCCCCCCACAAACTACAGGGAGGAGCCTCCACCTTGTGAGGCTCAAAGAAGCCTCTGGCTAGCAGCTCTTGGGAAAGAAGGCTGCATTGGGTGAAGCCTCCCCTGGTCTCCTTATCTCTCTGCTGTTTGACCCAGAGATCAAATCTAGCAGCTGTATTGCCCTCTTCCATTGGAGCTATATCTGGTACCAAGCATTATGTTTGGGGGGGCAGGCTCCATAACAAAGGGCTCCCCCCACAGTTCTCTCCCCCATACACACACACACCGCCAGCCTGAAAGGGCCCCTCTGCTCCTCTGAATCCCTGCTTGGGGTTTTGTTTGGGGTGCCCATCTCTAGGGCTTGTACCGTCTCAGTCATCTTGCAGTTATATCACCCTCACACTTCCCTGTCCTTTCTCTGCCAGGCGTGCGCGCACACACACACACACACACACACACACTGGCAGCCCTGTGCATTGTGAGGTGCAAAATAGGTGTGATGATATCATTTATCAGAGCAGCCTGCCTTGCTGGTGGAGGAGAGGAGCGAATGTCACCAAACTCTTCATTAGGCAGGCGGCCCAGAGGGGGAGCTGGTCCTCGCCGCCACACGATGAACCACACAGTTGAGGGAAGACATGGCTTGCTGGACTCCCAGCCCAGAGCAGCCAGTCGCCTTCGCAGGTGCTCACAGGTTGTGGCTCAGCAGGACATCGGGCTGAAACATGTGTTCCAAACCCTGCAGCCACAGTGGCCAATGCAGACCCCACTCCCTCCTGCAGAAAAAAGTGGTCCCATTGTGGTTGATTATCCAGCAGATGTTGTGGTGGGAAGTAGCCTAAGTGACTCTCAGGGGTCTACGGAGGGCAGGTGATCAGTCATGAAAACCAGTTGGTGGGAGGGGAGGGGAGACCTGTGTTCGAATTCTGATTGCGAGTGTCCCTTTGGTGCATCTGGTTGGCCACTGTGAGAACAGGGTGCTGGAGCAGATGGGCCATTGGCCTGATCCAGCAGAGGCAGTATATATGACTACCAGGGACTGGGGACAGCAAGAAAAAAGGACACTCTCTCTCTCTCTCTCTCTCTCTCTCTCTCTCTCTCTCTCTCTCTCTCTCTCTCTCTCCTGGTTCTGAGCCACTCAGACAGCATCTGACTGGCAGCTGCTGGAAAATGGTGGACTGGCTGGACTTTGGTTCTGGACTTTGGGCAGCTCTTGTGGGGTTAGTCTGAAAGATGATGGCTGATGATGCAGAAACCATGTCCTGTCAGCACTCATAGTAGAGAGAAATGTGCTCACGGGAAAGGAGGGGGAGCAGAGCAATGGAGGGTCAGGATCCTGGCTGGTTGCAACAGGGCAGGCCAGCTGCTGCTTCTGGGAACGTTTGCCTGGGAGGAGAGCTGGTCATATTTAACTTACCAGCTGCTGAATGGAGTGGGCCAGATCCAGGCCACTTGGCCATTGTGGGCAAGGATGCCTGAATAAAAACAAAACAAAAAATATTTAACACTAGTCATAAACAATTCTAGCGCTTCCATGTTCATTGTGCTTTGACTATATTATCTTTGTAATACAATTGGTCTGTAAGGCACCAGAATTACCCTCATATTTCAGGGGTGGGGTCTGAGGCCGTTTGGAATGTGACTTCGAGGCACACAGATGAACATGGAACCCAGTCCCAAGGGATTCCCCCTTGCTTCCTTGTGGCTCCCCGCTTCTGGCTTTCCCACCCCGTAAGATGTCCTCGCCCATTTGCTCCAGGCCCCCTGCTGCCCCAGGTCCAGCACCGAGGGGGTGTGGGGAGAAACTGAGCAGCCTCCTTGGGAGCCCCACACCCTGGGGCGGAGGAGGCCCCCAGCTGCCCACTCTGTGCCAGCAGTGACGGAGGCTCTTGAAATGGAGCCATAATCCTGGGATTAGAGGATTAGCATCTTTTCACGTGCTCCCCCTCCCCTCCCCACCGCCTCCACTTTCGCTGCCTGTGCCCGGGCCACCTCCAGAAATAAATGGACTGCTAGCTAGCAGATTCCTTCCTCCGGGACAGGGAGGGAGCCCACTTCTGCCTTTGGCTCTGGGTGCAAAAGGGTGTTTGGGGGCTGGCAGCAGCCTTCCTCCACCCCCCTCTTGCCAAGGCCCCATCTGTGTGGCTTTGCAGGCTCCTGCAGGTCCACAGGTAAATTGCACGTGGATGTACACAGGTGGGGCAGAATGGAGAGGGGGGTAGGAGCCCCCCTTCACAGCCACCAGCAATCCTGAGACTCCTAGTGGTGGCCAAGAACTTCTCTAGCACTTTCTTTATCCCTCTGGGTTTTCACATAGCACCTCTGCAAAAATATGCATTGTATTCTTTGCTGGCACTGCCATCTTCTGAAGGGCTCTGCCTGCAGCCTGAACTCTTGCCCAAGGGCAGGGCAGCCTGTGCAAGCCCAGCAGCGTGTGCCCCCTCACCTACTGTGAATTCCCTTCCCTTTTCGACGCCCAGAGAGAACAACCACCAGGCATAAGGAATCAGCGGTGTTGGGGTGCCACCCTCTGCAGCTCCAAGGGGGTGCCTCTTGTGGCCGGGGTGTCCCGGACCTCAGTGCCGGCACCTGCCCGCTTTGCCCCCTGGACGGATGCAGCAGAGCCCCCTGGAGCCAGGGAATAGGGAGCCCTGGCCGTGCCGCAGGGCGAGGAGAGGAGGGGGCGGGAATGCAGAGCAGCTGGCCAAGGCCCAGGAGGAAGCAAACAATTAATTACAGCCGTCAAGGAGTAATGAGTGCCAGCGTCTGCCATGATCCGTGCTGGGATCCAGGCGCCCTCCCCCTCCCTCCCCCCCTCCCGCTGCCAGGACTCACCCACATGAACTCCAGCTGCCCACGGTGTGAAGCATCTCCGGCTGGGGAGGCGGCTCCCTGCCTGGGCCCCACCCCCTCTCTTTCACACACACACACGAACCCCCAACTCTCCTGTCGGCATCTCCGCAAGCCTGGCCTGTCGGCGCCGCCTGGGCTCCTAAGAAGAGAAGAGCCTCGCGGATCAAGGCAGCGGCCCAGAACTAGTCCAGCACCCTGGACAGGGGCAAAACCAGGCCGAGTCAAAAGACCCAGTTTGGCACACGCATTTGTGCACACGCACAGGCTGGGAGCCTCAATGGTGCCCCTCTGGAGGCTTTACTCAGGGCAAAAAAAAAAAAAATGCCCCCCGCTATGGCACTGATCCTAGGGGCGTTTTTTTGTTGTTTTTTTAACGGCAACGTGCTTCACTTTACTCTGGTTTGCATGGAATTGCACTTGCCAGGTGACCGCCCATTCACTCCGTTTGGGGAGGTCCCTTTGGAGCTCCTCCCAATCCCTTTTTGTTGTTGTTGTTGTGATCCTGGACAATTTAGTGCCACTGGCAAACTTGGCCCCCTCGCTGCCCAGGCCGAACTCTGGGTCGTTCACTAGCAAGTTAAAGAGCGCGGTTAAAAATACCCAATAGTTGGAACTTCAGTCACGAAACCTAGGTGGCTTTAAGAGGATTGGGCAAATTCATGGAGAAATGGAGGGCTGTTGGCGGCTCCTAGCTACTCTGGCTCTGCCTTGCCCTCGACAGCTGGAGACAGCAAGACGTCTGAACCAAAGGAGGGGAGAGGGTTCGGGCGCTTGGATCCTGCTTGGGGGTTTCCTACAACCAGCATCTGTTGGGTCACTGTGAGAACAGGGCGCTGGGCTACAAGGGCCCCTGGCCTGGGCAGCAGGCTTTTCTGATGGTCTTATGAATGATGTGCCGCCTCTGGGGCTCAGGCGAGAGCAGAGTGACCTGGGCGTCCTGGGCTGTGCCTGGCTGGCCGTGGGTCCCACAAGCCAACTCCCTCTGCTCTGCTTCCCAGCGGCTTATGAGGAACCCACTCGAGGGCTGCTTACAGTGTGACCCACCACCGCCCGGGGCTTTGTGATGGGAAGGGGGCATTCTTGACTGACAACCACGAGGATGCTGCTGGGACCAAGGGAAGGGTGGCTGGGAGTATCAGCTTGGTCTGGGGCGAACTATACGTCTGGCACGGGCGACACGTCTTTCTACCTTCTCATCCTCTGAGGAGTGATTTGGGACAGGAGGGAGTGCCCCCGCCAGGTGTGTGTGAGTGGGTGGGTGGGTGGCTTCCCTGAAGCCCCTTCCACTTCTAGGCCCTTCCCGCTTTGCACCGTGACCTGCGGTTCAAACTGCTTGCCTGCATTCCCACGAGCCAAATGTCTTGCGAACCAGCGGTTGTCGCTGCCCCATCTCTTAGGAAAGGCGGACACGTGCGCGTCGCTGAGGGGTGTGGGGCGTACGGTTGGGTAAACAGTACCTTCCTTCCCCCCCAAACTTATCTCCGGTGCTGGGTTGCTGATGCGGGGGTGGGGGTGGGAGCGGAGGAGGAGGAGGAGGAGGAGGAGGCGGCATCCGCGCAGGCGGATTGCGCGGGGGGGAGCCGCAGTGCCAGCCCCCGAGATGCCCTAATTCCTCCGCCGCCGACTCAGATCTGCGCTGCCCTCGGAGGTGGCGAGCAGTTCGGCGGAGGCTCCTGGCCCCTCCTCTCCCAGCTCGCTTACACCTCGGCGCCCCCCCGCCTCAGCTCATCCACCGCCCCCCCTCCGCTCGCCCGCCTGACGGAGAAGATGCCTTTTGAATACACGATGAACTGAAAGGGGCTGAGCGGCAGCGGCGGCGGCGGCAGCGGAGAAGGGAAAGGCTCTGCTCCGCACTGCAGCGGCGCGCGAGGCAAGCGAGGCTCGGACGAGGCAGCCCGGCGGGCGCCATGCTGAACAACCTGACGGACTGCGAGGACGGCGACGGGGGCGCCAGCCAAGGTAAGGGGCCGCCGGGGGGGGGGCTGGCTTCTCAAGCCTGGGGGCAGCCCTCGGAGGCCTCGCCTCGGCGGGGTCCCGCTGCGGGGCAGGGCCGGCCGGCCGGCAGGATCGCGCGCCCCTTCTCGAGCGCTGCCTGCGCCGGGCAACGGCGCTTCTCCTGCTCGGCGGAGGAGCCTCGCCAGCTGCGCAGCCCCGGAGCCCGAGCCGCGCGCAGGAATGCGCCGCCGCCGCCGCCGCCGCCGCCGCCGCTGTCCAGGGTGCTGGAATGCGGGCGCCGTCCAGCCTAGCCGAGCGCCGCGCTCCGCCAACCCTCCGCCTGTGTGCGTGTGTGTTGGGGGGGGGAATGGCAACTCTCTCGGGAGACATTTTGGTGAGGTGGGAAGCAGGCAGCGGGGGGCAGCCGGAGGTCCTCGGGGGGTGCAAGTCTTGTCTCTCTGCGAAGGCAGCTTTTCCCCCACCCCAGGCTGCCGCGGCCACATGCAACGCCTGGGCGCCCCGGGACAGCCTCCCCTTGGCTTGGCTGGCTTGGCCCGAGCCCCAGCGAGCGAGCTCCCACCCGGGGCCGGGCGCCAGGAGGAGACCCTCGGCAAAGTGTCCCGCCGCCTTACCCCCCCCCCCGTCCCGCCTGCCCGCCTCTGTCCGCGGTGCTGAAGTTTCCCTGCGGGCTGCGCGGGACTCGCTCTTGCGCAAGAGGCGGGACTGTGGGGGAAGGAGGGAGAGGGGAGCAGCGCCCCACTTCGCAGGCCTGAGCCGGGGGGCCCTTGGTTCTGCCTGCCAGGAGTCTGCGCCGCTGTAGACCCCGAGGATGCTGGGGCTGCGTGGTTCGCGGGTGGGGGCTGTTTATTCCCTGCCTGCCGCTTTGGTGACGGCTCCTGTACTGCAGGCTCAATGCAGCGCCAGCACAGACGCGCCACTTTGGAAGCAGAGCGTTTGGACCGAGCCCCCCTGCTGCGCACCCCTCCTCCCACGACCCTCTGTGCCCACCCTCTGGCTCTGGCACGGACAGTGGCCTCATACGGATCCCAGCGCCCCCAAGTCTTCAGATAGGGTGTTTGGGGTTGTTGTTTTTTTGTTGTTGCTCGCAAACCAGGAAGCTGATGAGGCTGAGAGTGAGATGAAGACGCAGCTTCCTGCCCATTGGCAGAGCCTGGGCACAGTGCGGAGTTATGGTCTGCAGGTATCTGCATGGGAGTGTGCCAGGATGGCATAAGCCAAAGCAGATACCAGCTGACTGGCGGGGTGGGGGTGGGGGGAGAGCCTCCATCCCTCTGTCCCACTTTCCTCCTTGCAATCAGGTTCTGGGCACTGCCTCCCTCTGCCCCCCTCCCACTCTGCTCCGCAACCCGCCCCCCAAGGTGCTGACTGCAGTGTAGGGCTGGCTGCAGCAGGGGTTAGGGGGCAGAGACTGCTGCAGGAGCCTGGCAGCTGCTGCTGCGTGGCATGTCTGTGTGTCAGGGAGGGGGAAGGTTAAAACGCAGGCGCCTCCTTGCCTGTCACTGTTCATTTGGGCTGGCCGTGGCTCCAGGCCGTTGCTGGTGTGCAGACCTCCCATTTCAAGGGCAGCTTTGAGAGGCTGGCACAGCCACCTCGAGAGGCCCTGTTTTGGCCCCATCTCTGACCCAGGCCGGTGTTGCCACTCTTGGCCAAGCGGGCGCTTGCTTGGAGGAGGCTGCAGAAGGGGCCTGTCCCACGTATGGGCTGGCCTCCAGCCGCTGTGCACCAATGAAGGGCTCGCTGCAGGACCCTTTCCGTAGTGACACCCGGGGCTGATCCCAGCGCTGTGCTCCAGCGCTTGACCCAGCGCGGCCTAAATGGCAAAGCGTCATGACTTTCCCAGAAGGCGCCTGGCGGCTGTCAGCTGTCGGCAAGTTGGAAGCCCTGTGCATGACAGTTGCCTTGTGCGAGGTGGAGGAGGGGAACCAGAGACGTTGTGCCCACAGTTGCTGTTTGCAGTGCAGGCCAGTGGGGATCCCTGCAAGATTTGAACTCTGAACCCAGTAGCCAAAGGCCTAGCAAAGATAATGGATACCCAGAGCCGGCTTATGGGGTGTGGGCTTGTGTGTTTGTAGGAGCGTTGCTGAAGCAGTGTGCACTTCATGAAGTGTGCCCCCAGCTTTGCAGTGGAGCTTGGGGCGCATCTCTTGGATCCCACAAGACAGTTGCTTCCATTCCTCTTGCAAAGGTCTTCCCCTCCCCCTGTAGGGGTCAGGGGAGTCAGGGGGTCCCAGACATGCAGGTGCCAAAAGTATCCTCAGCACTTTGAGATGCATCTACAGTGGAAAAGGCAAGAGAAGTAATGGATGAATCTAAATTATGGAGACAGCAGTAATAGTCAAGCTTACGAGGCTCTTGTCAGGATCACAGCAGAGAGGAAGTGAGAGAACCATGCTGGACACCCTGAAGTGCAATCACTATGCAGGCTGCTGCTATTGAGGGGCGCCTCCTTCTTGAGGATTTGGGGTGGAACTGGTGGGAAAACTCCTGTGAGCCTTTAGCCCATGACATCACCTCTCCCACTCCTGCAGGGAGGGATCAGTGGGAAATGGGTCTGGGGCCACTGGGGGAGGGTGTGTTGCGCCAAACGGCTTGCTGAGCTTCAGCTGGAGGTGTGGCTTGCTGAGAGGGCTTCTCTGCAAAGGGGGCCTTGAGGCCCCCCTTCTGCTCTTGGTCAAGAGGCACCCCTTGTAGAGGACAGGGGCCCCAGGGACCCAGAGGGAGCAGAGAGCCTCCAAGGAGCCTTTGGTCAGCTGGTGGGGCAAGTGGACAAAGCAGAAAGGCCTCCTTGGGCAGAAGAAGCAGTGGGGTTTTTGGGAGGGGTGGTGGTACTGAGGCAGCACTCAGCTAAAACACTCGTGGGCGACAGATGACTGATGTGGAGCTTGCAGTCGGAGCCAGAGCTCCGCTCTTCACATCCCTCCAACATTGTGCATCTCCTCGGGGGGTTCTGAAAGGATGCAGTGAGCAGATTTTCAGAATGAGCCAATGAATTAAAAGGGCCACCAGAAAGCCACAGCCAGGCAGGCCCCCCTACGCACTTTGCAAAGTAGTTCATCACCCCCCCCATCTTCCTCAGTAGCTGCCTTCTTGTGTTGAGCCTCCTGTTCCTCAGGGGGGGGCATGCCGGTTAGTTGCAGTTAAGAGCCCAGTCCATCCAGCAGCAGCCCCCAGCACCAGCCCCCCCAGTATCCACCCCATGGTCTCATGGGGAGTTCTGGGCTGAGGGCCAACACTGCCAGGGATCTGCCACTTGGGCCCATCATTCAGCAGCAGGGACGTCTTCCAGCCTCCTTGCTGGGGCTTCGGCCAGTAACCCTCCCCCATCTAGACTGGCTGAACCAGGAGTTGGGGAGGGTGACCAGAGCATGCTGTGCATTTCATTGGTATTGAAATCCAACACCGTGAAGGGCCCCCCCCCCCGCCCCCGGATGACAGTCCAATGAACAGGGGCAATGTGATGATTAAAAGTGGGGTTCACCTTAACTTTAGATGCTGCTGCTGCTTGATCACCCCGGTTGTGACCTGTTGGGCTTTTGCATGTGCTGGTTTGAGGTTGCTTTGAGTTGCTCTGGGCAAAATTAAGGGACTAACAAATTCAAGAAATTATATTAAGCAAGAAGAAAACCAACAACGTAAGGACGCCAGAAGAACCTGATGGATCAGGCCAAAGAGGACCCCTCTAGTCCAGCCTCCTGTTCTCACAGGGGCCGACCAGGTGCCCGTGGCAACCCACAAGCAGTCCTCCCCTGCATTTCCTGCCTCCACCTGCCTAGTGTTCCCTGATCGCCCTCTCCTCCTCTGCCATCTTTTCTAATCCTGTCTCCCGTTGGCCAAGCTGGGAGCACCTGCACCTCCCACCCCTCTCGCTTGCCCCTCCAAGGCATTTTGCCACCTGAAGCCAAGGAGACGGTGGCCTCCCTGCCAAGGACAGAAGTCAGCCAGGCTGGGAGTGGGCTCTCCCTTCCATTCTGGTGACAGGGCAGCACCGGCGGCAGCAGGCGGGCTGAATGGGTGCCAGGCGGTTCCGCTCCCCAATTACCGCTGCTGCTGCCTCCTCTTATCCGAGGCCACCTGAGGCTGCTGCCTCACTTTGCCTAATGGTGTGGCCGGGCCTGTATGCTTCATTGAACGCACCCCCGCCAAAAAGATTTGGGAGACCATACCATTTCGGGTGGGGGGAGCAGAAGCCTCTTGTTGCTGCCTCCCTGTGCAACTTCCTGTCTCCCTCCTCCCTCCCTGCTTTGGCTTGAGGATTATCTGATCTTCGCACTGGGGCTGTTGTTTCCCTGCCAGCGATCCAGCCGCCAGCCTTGCCAGCCACCGCAGAAAATTAAAAGGCCGGTTCATGTTGAGTGATCCCTGGGGAGGGTGGGAGGGAGGCAGGCAGCACTGAGCATGAATCAAAGAGACGGCGCGCTTGCTTGCTTGCTTGCTTGCTTGCTGAGGAGGAGGAGGGCTGGCTGTGCCGTGGCCTCGCCACAGTCACCTGGGGGAAACGCTTTTCCCTCCGGAAACACTCCTACCCCTTGGGGGCCCCTCCGCCTGGACCCCTTCCTTCCCCATCACACGCAGCCCTTGCTCTGAGCCACCTCTGACCCCCCATGGCAGAATGTGGCGTGCAGCCCTGTAAGGATCCCATGTGCATCTCTCCAGGGTCCCCGGCTGCACAAATCCACAGGCCCCACAACCCCCACAGCCTTTGGGAGAAAGGTTTGTGGTTTTAGGAGGCTGCAGGGGCTGCTCACTTTCTTCAATGCCTCCCTTGCCCTCTAGACCACTGGACTGGAAGATCTCACCCCAGGCGGGGAGAGAAAGTGTCTGGCTACGCAGGAGAAGGACCCAAGGGCCCCACCTGGGGAGAAGACTGAGCCTGCTGAAGCCCAAACCTGCATGCCACCCCCTACCCCGTGCCCCATTGCTAGGCTCCTTACTCTGCCCCCCAGCCCAGTCCTCCCAGAAAAGGGGCCTTTCTGCTCCCCTCCAATGGGCTCTCCCCCCCCCCACCGCCATCCCTGCAGATCACAAGCAGTGTGCGGTGCTGGGATGTTGGAGAAAGCGTCAGCCCCTCTGCGGCAAAACGCTCTCCGGACGGAGCCAGAAGCCATCCATCACTCAGGACCCCACTGCGAACGGCGCTTAACTCCTTACGGCCCGGAAATGCAGTGGGGGCTCCCGGAGCCTGACCCAGAGGCCCCATGTCCCTCTCTGTGCCCCCTTCATGCCCCAAACTCCCTTTATGGGAAGATCAATGCTCCGTGGGGAGAAGGCCAGACTTGGCTCCTCCTCCATAGCCCTGCTCCACAGCTATGTGGCGTTTATGTGTGGGCAAGGTCTGGGGGAGGCCCAGTGTGCTGGAAGCCCCCACCTGGGGAGAAAGCAGGGCCCCTCCAGGCACCCGTGGCCATGGGGGGGAGGGCAAACTGTGTGGCAGGGGGAATGTGAAGGCGCCAGGGCATGTGGGGGCAGAGGTGGTGAGCAGGATCCATTCAGCTGCCCAAGCAACCCCAGGGAGACCTACTCCATGGAGCCTGGGGCCCCAGCCCCTCCATGCAGCAGGTGATTCAGCCAAGGAACCGGAACAGACCAATCCCCGGAGGAGGAGGAGAGGGCTGTCGCTGGCTCCCGGCCACAGTGGCTGTGCTCTGCCTGCACACTTGGAAGCAGCGACGCTTCTGAATGCCACTGGCTGGAAACCGCAGGAGGGGAGAGCTGCTCTTGTGCCTGGGTCATCTGCTTGGCTACCGTGAGACCAGGCTGCCGCACTGGAGGGGCCCCTTGGCCTCCATCCCAAAGGCTGCTCTGATGTTCCTGTGCTCCTAAGCGCAGCTTGCGCTTTTCTGGGCTCTGAATCCATTTCAGGCAGAGTTGCAGTGCTGCCTGTCTCTCCCAGAGCAGAGAGATGACAAGTGTGGGGGAGGGCCTTCAGAAAGACAGTTTGGGAACAGGGTGTGTGTGTGTGTGTGTGTGTGTGTGTGTGTGACGCTCAGGAACAGGGGGAAGGAATCTGCTCCCTGGCACCCAATTTAGCAGCTGGCACGCAGCTTTGAGAATCCCATCCTCTCTTTCGAAAGGGCACCAAGTTTCTCGATTGGCAAAGTGGGGAAGGTGTTATTGTCTCCTTGAACACACCGACCCCCAATTGAAGGAGCTGCATAACCCACACTCCACAGGATGGTGAAATAAGAGTCACCAGGAACGCAGAGCCAAAGGGAGCCAGAATCCGTGCCCAACAGGGACAAGGCAAGTGCTTTTTAGAGTGCAAGGCACTGTGACAGCCAGCAATCCTCTTAAGATGTCTGCACATTTCCCTGTTATGCGTAAGATTTTTTAGAATGATCTCAGCTCCTGAAGCTTGCGTGCCTAGACCCTTCCTGGCTGCCAATGCAAGGCCTTGGGCACACTTTCCAGGCGGCCGTGTGGGCAGCCGGAGTGGTGCCTCAGCCCTTCCAGGGGCATCTCCCTCACTAGCCGGCCTGGAGAAGGAGGAGCTGGATGCTTCGGAGTAGCAGAGTGGGGCAGGGGGGGCCCTGGGCAGAGACAGAGCCTGGTTTCCTTTTCCCGCGGAGGGAGAGCAGGCAGCCTTCAGCAGCCGTGGCAAGAGGAGGGGAGACCAAGTCCCAGAGGCCATAGCTGAGCCGGATCCCATTGAGCTGTGGGTTTCCTTTAGGATTATGGGACTGATGTCGCCGCCTGCCACTTTTAAACAGCCAGTTTCCCTCCCTGTGAAGAGGGACTGGTCATTAGGCCACTCTGGGAATTGCAGCTCTGTGAGGCGGGCAGAGGGAGATAGGGGCCACCCCACAGCTCTCTGCACCTTGACAAACTGCAACTCCCAGGATTCTTTGAGGGAAGCCGTGGCCTTTTTATGATGCTGCTGCTTTGAGCGCCGAGTGCAGGTGGGGCCTCAGGCATCCTGCCTCCGCCAGGGGGTGGCATCGACCCCTTTCCCCTCATGCTTGACTGGTGTCCTCCAAAGCAGGCTTCCTCCTCCCCACTGAGGACAGGATGGGAAGCAGCGGTTTGAACCCCCAGAAGGCAGATTTCGGGTCGATGTTCAGAAGAGCAGGCGGCTCACGGCCGGGAGAAGCTGCCTGCAGCAATTTGTGCATTCTCCCTGCGTGGAAGTTTTCAAGGAAAGGACAGGAAAGGATCCTAGGAGCACCTTGCCTAGAAGGAATCCTACTCTAGGGCAAACAGTTGGGGTTTTCACAGAATCCCAAATCATAGAACCATAGAGGTTGGATGGGGTCCCAAGGGTCATCTAGTCCAGCCCCCTGCTGGGCCCCTGGTTGGGGCAGACTGGAGTAGATGCTCCCCGTGGGGGTCTCTTGCGTGGGCATCTTCAGCCGTGAGTCAGCCGAATGCATGCACCTTTGGATTACTCTTGTAGAACTGGGGTGGGCTTCACATCACCATGGGGGACAACATCCCACTGTGGGTGAGGGCTGGGAGGGGCGACATCCACTAAGGATGCAATGGGGCTTTCCCCCCCTCTACCTTGGGCTTCCCCATATTGGGTGTGGGGAGCCAGAACAGCAGGAGGCTTAGCACTACGTTGAAGTCCTCCCAATAGGGCTACTGAACAATGGGTCACTGGCTTGCATTCAGGTGAACTCACCTGCATTTCCAGGTGTGTGTGTGTGGGGGTCTCCTCAGGGGACAAGGGCTGTTTGTTTTATGGCTCTGGAGCCAGGAAGGGTCCTGCAGGTGTCTGAGCCCCACTGGATGGGCTGCCCCCCCCCTTGTTTGACTAAGAATGTAAGAACATCAGATGAACCTTTTGGATCAGTCCATGGTCCATCCAGCCCAGAATCCTGTTCTCAGGGAGGCTGACCAGATGCCCCTTATGGGAAACCCACACGCAGGACTTGGGCACGAGAGCAACTCTCCCCTCCTGTGGTTTCCAGCTGCTGGCATTCAGAAGCATTGCAGAGCCAACAAGGCACCACAGAGAGCCCTCTGGTCCTCCATGAATTTGCCCAGTACTCTTCTAAAGCCATCCAAGGTGGTGGCTACCATTGCCTCCTGTGGGAGGGAGTTCCACAGATTAACTGTGAGCTAGAGGCTGAGCTGGGGGAACATTGGCATGGCATGCTGGTTGGCTGTGCTCTTAGAATCGGAGAACTGTAGGAGTGGGAGGGGGACACCAAGGGTCATCTAGTCCAACCCCCTGCAGTGCATGATTTGTTGAGGCACTTCCTTTGATCTTGCCGTGACCATATGGACACCTTCCCCACCCCCGTCTCCAAATAGGCAGGGGCAAATGCAGCTTCCATGGCTGGGCTTTGAGTTTCAGAGCTGAGTTGCCAGAAAGTGCTGAGATGCCAAGCTTTTATCTGAATGAAGCTATTCTGTTTCTCTGAGTTGGGCTAGAGCACCACACCGATAAATAACCCAGCAGACACCTCTTCATCCAGGGAACATCCAAGGCCACCTGGCCTCCATCAAAATGATCTCAAAAAGGCACTCAAGTCACTAGTTTGTCCCAGATTAGTGCCCTTTAAAGAAATGGAACCAATTACAGTGAAACTAGCTAGCAAAACGGGAGATGTTGGTGGTGTTGGAGTTGATAGTGGATAGTTGATGGATAGGAGGAGGAGCTCCTGAAGAGCTCCTCTGACCCTAGAACTGCAGCAGCCTGTGATTTTGGGGTGTGAGGCCTCCTCTGCTGCTGCTTTTGGGGTGATTTGTTGTTTAGTCGTGTCTGCCTCTTCGCAACCCCCTGGACCAGAGCACGCCAGGCCCTCCTGTCTTCCACTGCCTCCCGCAGTTTGGTCCAATTCATGCTGGTAGCTTCGAGAACACTGCTTGGGGTGATAGGCTATTGCTAGAAACATTTCCTAACACAAGAGTGCAGTGGCCAATCTAGTCATAGAATCCTAGAATTGGAGAGTTGGGAGGGTCCCTGGGGGACATCTAGACCAACCCCCAGCAATGCAGGAATCTCAGCTCAAGCATCCATGATGGATGGCCACCCAACTTCTCCTTAAAGTCCTCCAGGGAAGGAGAGCACATGACCTTCCACGGGAGTCCCTTCCACTGTCAAACGACTCTTGCTGTTGGAAAGTCCTTGCTAGTGTTCCGTCACCATCTTCTTTTTCACAACTTCAGTCTGTTTCTTTGGGTCCTGCCCTCCAGAGGCTTCCTCCGCCTTCCAGGTGGCTTCCCTTTAGATAGGTGAAGATGGCTCTCCTGTCTCCTCTTATTCTCACAGTGGCCAACCAGGCTCCCAAACCCGCAAGCAGAGCCCAGGCACAGGCAACTGGTGCTCAGAAGCATCACTGACAGTGGAGGCAGAGCAGAGCCATTGACAGACTTGTGTGATAGATTTATTGTGATAGATTTATGTTTAGGCGCCGGGGGAAAACGTTCCTCTTCAACCAGACCTTTAGCTGATTGACATCCCAGGCCCTTTTAAATGTGTTGGGGGGGGTCATGGGTTTGTTTTCGTTCCTATTTTTATTACGTATTTGTGTTTTTATTGTAATTTTATGTTGTGGCCTGCCCTGAGATCTACGGATATAGGGTGGTATGCTTATTTATTTCATTTTTTTAAATGATTCTATTAACGTTGCTCCTGAAATAACGAATGCAAAATGCTTTAAACACCACGAAGCCCATTGCAAACCCCAGACCTCACAGTTCCTATCCAGAGCTTCGTTTGTGCCTGGAGTCACCTGTTTTCAGTGCCAAGCAACTCTGAGCGTGTACAGAGAGCAAACTGAAATCCTCCCCGCTTTTAGGATCGTGGTCCAGCCTTCCCAGCGTAGACAGTCCGGCTTTAGCTTCTAGGCTGCCTTGAGACGAGGGGGGGGGGGCTTGTCTGCCTGTCTGTCCCTGAGTGTCCTTCCTCCTGCTGGCTTAAGGGAGGTCAGCGGCTGCCTGCCCTTTGCTCCCCAGGACTGTAGTGACCGCAGACCAACTGTGAGCAGCTGAGGCAGAGCAGTGATGCACAGCCAACACGGCTGCCTCTCCGATTGCAGTGCTGTGATTCAGATTGAGCCAAGAGATTTGCCTGGTTGGGGGGGGGGGAGGAACTGCTCCTCCTCCCTCTGGCCTTTGGGCACCCGGACGTGGGAGGAGGGAGGGTGAGGGGGGTCCCCAGCCCCCTCTTCCTGCCCCTCGCCCCTAGGAGGGAGGCAGCGGTGCGTCCCAGGGGCCTGGCCAGCTTTATTGTTACATAAGAGCCTTGGGAGCCCAGGCTCCTCTTCTGGGTTGCCATGGAAACCGACCTAGTGATGGGGATGGCTGTGGCCTGCGTGGCCGCGTGGAGACGCGAGGGACGGGCTGGGTGGGGGTCTGCAAAAGCCTCCCCCCCACCACGCAGCCCCTGCGTCCGGCCTCCCCAAGCATTCTTCCTCGCTGGGGAAGGGGCTCTTATCTGACTCCCCCCACCCTGAGTCAGGCGCCCCCATTCCTTTCAGCAGGAAAAAGGCAGCAGGTTCATGGGGGGGGGGGAGTCATCCAGAGAAGGGAAGGGACCCGCCCGCCCGCCCCACAGCACAGCTGCCCGCAGAAGAAGGCAAATCCATTTACGAGGCTGAGCGCTTTAATCAGTTTATCAGTATGATTGGCCAACTAATGCTCTAATTGCAGATTAAATGTGCCCCTGATTAATCAGTGGGGGTGAATAAGCCAAACGCTCAGGGATTTAGGTTTCTTAAAGTGGCCCTCCCCACCACGCAGGCTGAGGAGATGTCAGGGCAGGGCCAGCCCCCCCTCCCCGCCCCGTGCCACGAAAGATGGAGCAGGTGCTTTTAGGGTCACGCTCCTCCCTGGCCTGTGTCTCAATCCAGCAGACCTTTAAGAGGAGCTTCCTTCAGAAGCCTCCAATGGCAGCTTCGCTGGGGGTTTGCAATATCTGCATTTTGGGGGATTTAAACCAATTCATGTGCACCAAAACAGTTGATTTGGTGTGGTTTTTTTTTAAAAAAAATGTATTTAGCCTGATCAGGAAAGGGAGACCAAGATGAAGAAGGGGCTGGAAACCCAGCCATGTGAGGAACGGTTGAAGGAGGTGGGGAAGTGTCGCGTGGAGAAGAGGAGGCTGAGAGGAGATAGGAGAGCCTTCTTCCAATATCTGGAGGGCTGCCCCATGGAGGAGGGAGCAGGCTGCTTTCCTGCGCTGCTGGGGGTTGGACTAGAGGACCTTGGGGGTCCCAACTCCACAATTCTGTGATTCTGTTCTGTGATTCTAAGGAGCACTTAAGCCAGCTGTGCACTTTGTTTCCAGAAGAGGAGCTGGCAAGTTAACAGGACCAGAGACTGCATACCCTCCAACATTTCTCCGCTGAAAAGAGGGAGGTCCGAAGGAAAAGCCTGTTGTCTTTGTCCATGGAGTTTTCTGGGCAGGGATACTGGAGGGCCTGCGGGTTCCTGCTCCAGGTGGATCACATTTGGTCAAAACTCTCCACTATGACCTGTCCGTCTTGGGTGGCCCTGCATGGCACAGCTTGTAGCTTTTCTGAGTTATTCAAGCCCCTTTGCCACGAGAAGGCAGTGATCCATGAAATACTCACTGGAAGGACAGATCCTGAAGCTGAGGCTCCAAGACTTTGGCCACCTCATGAGAAGAGAAGACTCCCTGGAAAAGACCCTGATGTTGGGAAAGATGGGAGGGCACAAGGAGAAGGGGAGGACAGAGGACGAGATGGTGGGACAGTGTTCTCGAAGCTACCAACATGAGTCTGACCAAACTGTGGGAGGCAGTGGAAGACAGGAGGGCCTGGCGTGCTCTGGTCCAGGGGAGGCGGACACGACTCAACAACAAGGAAAAGCAGGACATTCTGGGATCAAATCAGAAACTGGGACTGGAACATAGGGACACTGGGAGAGTCTGGAGATTGTGCCCGCTTCAGTTGACCAAACGGAACGTTATAAAGCTTGTCAATGTCCTTCTTTAAAGGGGCTGCCCAGAACTGGACACAGGACTGCAGCTGGGGTCTGACCAGGGCAGAACAGAGCTGTCCTTGTGCTCCTATTTGTGCCACCTCAGCTCTGAGGCTGCCTTTGGAGGCTGGTGCCCAAAAGTTCTCCCTTCCACCTTCCAGCCTGGTCTCCTCTGCCTGCCCTTTCTCTGCATGATGCAGGCTGCCTTCCTCCTGGCAGTGCCCTGGCTGCTGCTGCTCCTCTCTGCCCAGGCTCTCTGTTGGTTGAGGGGTGGCACTGCCAGCCTCATTCCTCAGCACTGCTGCCATGCGCGTCCATCTCAGACCCTTCCTTCTCTCTCCTGGGCCAGGCTGGTTCCGGCTGCTTGCAAAGTTCAGCCGCCACTGGGCTTTCGTCTGCCTCACGGCTCCCGGGAGACGTTGCCCGCACAGGCCCTGCTCCGTGGGCTCCTCCGAGTGAGCAAGCAGTGCATTTGGCTCTCCCGGGTGCTGCGAAGCCCAGCTGCCCTGGCTGCAAGCTCAGCGTGGGCTCCCTTCTGCTCCCTGGGGACACAGAGGCAGGAGGGACGGCTTGGTCCCGGGGGGGGGGGGTTAAGGGGAATTAGAGGAAGCTTCTCTGCCCTGGGGGGGGGGGGGGTCAGCAGCACCAGAGGATAATGATCTCAGAAGCTGATAAAAATCATGGATGGCATGGAGAAAGTGGACAGAGACCTCGTGAATGTCCGAAGAAGCTGAGAGCTGGAAGACTCAAGGCGGATAAAGCCCTGCCCTTTTTCACACAGCACGGAGTTAAACTGTGGAACTCCCTCCCACATGAGGCAGGGACGGCCACCAACCTGGATGGCTTTGAAAGAGGATGGCTATTGGATTCTAATGGATTACTGAATATTGTTTTATTTGATAGGAGTTGTTTGTTTTAAAGCTATTCTGACTTTCTTTATCGAAACAGATTGTTACTATTAATGTTTGATTTATTATTATTATTATTTTTATGTGTGTTGGATGGTGCCCAGAATGGCTAGGGCAACCCAGGCAGATCAGTGGAGTATTATTATTATTATTATTATCATTATTATTATTATTAATTCTTATTACTCATGGAGGAGGAGAGGGCTATGGATGGCTACGATGGCTCTGCTCTGCCTCCATAGTCAGAGGCAGCAATAATAATAATAATAATAATAATAATAATAATAATAATAATAATTTTTATTTATACCCCACCCTCTCCGGCCAAAGCCAGGCTCAGGGTGGCTAACATCAGTAAAATTACAGTGAAAAACATAATAGGTGGAGAAAAACCCCCAATTTAAAATACAGGTTAAAATGCAATTTAAAAAAGCAGCCTCATTTTAAAAGTAGCCGATAGATCAAGACTATAAGGGGAGGGAAACATAAGGGGCAGACTGAGTCCAAACCAAAGGCCAGGAGGAACAGCTCTGTCTTGCAGGCCCTGTGGAAAGATGTCAAGTCCCACAGGGCTCTAGTCTCTTGTAACAGAGTGGTCCACCACGTCAGGGCCAGTACTGAAAAGGCCCTGGCCCTAGTTGAGACCAGTCTAACCACCTTGCGAACTGGGACCTCCAAAATGTTGTCATTTGTGGACCTTAAGGTCCTCTGCGGGGCAGACCAGGAGAGGTGGTCCCGTAGGGATGCTTCCGGATCCCAGTTGCTGGGACCCCCAGGAGGGAGAGGGGCTCTTGGGCTCGGATCCTGCTCGCAGCTCTCCCACAATGGACACCTGGTTGGCCCCTGTGAGGACAAGATGCTGTTCTTGATGGGCTCTTGGCTCCCCAACCCTCTCGCCCACCAGCTCCCTGCCCTCAGTCCCCCTCCCCACATCCTTTGGGAGAAAGTCAGGGCCTGGTCCTCTGCTCCCTTGGGGGTCCCCTGCCATTGGCCACAGGCTGACCCCCCCCACTGCTGCCCCACTGCAAGTGATTGTCTAAGCTCCAGCTCTTCTGGTTGTGCAGCGAAGAGAAGCCTGGTGATGGCAGAGGCCCTGGAGTGATGACGTCCCCCTGGACTGCCCCCCAGGGGAGTCTCCCTCCCCCCGCAACTGGCTTCTTGGGGTTGTGGGGTCCCAGGCGCCTCCCTCCTTCATCTGCCACAAGCGACCAGGCGAGGGGGGAGGTTGGAACTGGTTGCCCTTGGCTCCGCAATCTGCTTTTCAGATGTTTGCCCATTAACATCTGGCTGGCTGGTTCCTCAACTCTCTCTCTCTCTCTCTCTCTCTCTCTCTCTCTCTCTCTCTCTCTCTCTCTCTCTCTCTCTGGCTGGGTTTCTCTGCGCAGCTCTGGTTATATATTGTGCTCTTCCGATCCCCCTGGGGGGCCCAGGGTGCTTGCATGTTTCAGGCAGACGTGGGGGGGGGGGGAGAGAGCGAACATGACAGGGCTCAGAGCTCTGCGCAAAGCATCGTGCGGACAAGGATCCTGCCGGCTGGCTTGTTATCTACACTTGGGCCTCCCCCCTCACCCCCCTGGGGCTCTGGATGTTGCATTTTTAGACTGGTGCGGGTGGGTTTGCGTGTGCTCATGCATGGCGAGCAGAGGAGAACTTCCGCATCAAAGTTTCATAAGCGAGGTGCATTTTCCACTCTGCGAGAGATGCTTGTCGTGTTCCCCGGGACTTGGGCAAAAGGCTCCCAAAGCAAGAGGCATTTGGCAAGCAGAGGGCTAGGAGCACGGTTAATTCGGAGGCAAAGTCGTCATGCGATGAAACGTGCTGGCAGCACAAGCCTATGCATATTCACTCAGAAGTAAAACACAGGGAAAAAAGCACTTTTAATGCACGCATAGTTAATCGCTGGAACTCGCTGCCCCAGGAGGCAGCGATGGCTGCCAGCCTGGATGGCTTTAAAAGAAGATTGGACAAATTCATGGAGGAGGAGAGGGCTAGCAATGGCTTCTAACCTGGTATGCCCCGCGGAGGACCTTAAGGTCCATAAATAGCAACACCCTAGAGGTCCCGGGCCCTAAGGAAGTCAGATTAGCCTCAACCAGAGCCAGGGCCTTTTCAGCACTGGCCCCAGCCTGGTGGGACGCTCTGTCTCATGAGACCAGGGCCCTGCAGGATCTGATTTCTTTCTGCAGGGCCTGCAAGACAGAGTTGTTTCGCCTGGCCTTTGGCTTGGAATCAACTTGATCCCCTCCCCCTCCCCCTCTTTCCTTTCTCCTTCTGTGATGGAACTCCTATTTGGGGACTTCCCTGGCTTTTTTTCTGGCCCACGTAGGAATAGTCTGGATAGTTGGCCTTGGTGAAGACTTGACGTTTTCATCCCCAAAAACGTTTTTGATTTGAGTTCCTACTGAAATGAGGCTGCATCTTAATGTTGTATTTTAATCTTGTTTTTAAGTTGTATTTTAATCAATTGTTTTTATATCTGGTGTTAGCCACCCTAAGCCCGGTCTTGGCTGGGGAGGGCGGGGTATAATAAAATGTACTGTATTGTTGTTGCTGTTGCTGTTGTTGTTATTATTACCAGGTTGGCTCTGCTTTGCCTCCATAGTCAGAGGCAGCGATGCTTCTGGATCCCAGTTGCTCTTGTGCCCGGATCCTGCTGGTGGGTTCACTGCAGGCATCTTGGTGAGCACGTGTGAGAAGAGGAGATGCTGAACCAGGTGGGCCACTGGCCTGATCCAGCAGGCTCTGGTTCTGATGGGTCAGTGCCCCTGAGTGCAGAGTGTGACCCTCCTAGCTCAGTGTTTAGAGGACCCGAACCTTGGCTAAGGATGGCCTGGCTTTCTTTCGCTGCCTTCTTGACTAGTCATCTAATTATACTTGTGTACATTCACCAGCTGCAAAACCTTGAAAAATAAAGCATTTTGAAGAAAGGGGACATGTTCTTTTCCGTGTGAGATGACTTATGATTTAATAAATAGAACCTACCCTTTGTTGATATAGGGATGTGGGTGGCGCTGTGGGTTAAACCACAGAACCTAGGACTTGCCGATCAGAAGGTTGGCAGTTCGAATCCCTGCAACGGGGTGAGCTCCCGTTGCTCGGTCCCTGCTCCCGCCAACCTAGCAGTTCAAAAGCACGTCAAAGTGCAAGTAGATAAATAGGTACCGCTCTGGCGGGAAGGTAAACGGCGTTTCCGTGCGCTGCTCTGGTTCACCAGAAGCGGCTTAGTCCTGCTGGCCACATGACCCAGACGCTGTACGCCGGCTCCCTCGGCTAATAAAGAGAGATGAGCGCCGCAACCCCAGAGTCGACCACGACTGGACCTAATGGTCAGGGGTCCCTTTACCTTTACCCCTTGTTCATGGGAAGAAAGGTAATTCTAATAGTTTCTTTTCCTTCACATCTTGGAATGCGAAATATTTGGCGACTGCCGGTCAGAGAAGTGAACCAAGTAGTTTTAAGAAATAATCTAGCTCCAGGTCCATCCATGCACATCAAGGCCGGATTAGGACATGCTCTGTCAAGTTTCAGAGCACTCCTGCCCTGTGTTACCATAAGGCAGGTGTGTGGTATTCTAAGACATGCATTATTCCTTCTTGCATTGCAGGGGCTTAGACTAGATGACACTTTTGGTCCCTTCGGACTCTGCAGTTCTATAATTCTGTAACACTAAGGACAAGGGAAACATAAATAAGACTGTTTGGATATGCACATGTACAAAAATATGACAACCGAAAGCATATATCTTACAATACTTCTATTAACTTTTTCACCCATTATGTAAAATCTGGTTTAAAGAATTGTACTAACCTGAGACCCTAAACTGTAGCTGAGTGAGGTGGTACATAAATCTGGCTCCCGTGTCCATCAACAGAGTCTGATTCCTCTGAGCCAAGCCCAGTTTTCTCTGCTTCTTACTAGCCAGAGGAAAGTCGTATTCCTCTTCTAATGTTGGCCTCTGGCTATATCCGGGCAGAGTATTCGGTGTTTTAATGTTATATATCTTTGGTCCAAAGGGACCGTGGATGCTGACTCCATTTCCGTCTCTCTTCCAATACCCTGAACTGCCGTCCCCCCTCATTCCAGAGCTCTCCCACACAGTGGAACTGCAGAAATGACTTTGAGGGGGAGTCGCTGGGGCCTCTGCTGAACTGACGCTGCAGGTGGTTCAGGCTTGTGGGAGATCCCGAGGGGACCATCCAGTTACAGGGGGTGGGATCGGTTTCAGTTGTTGCAGCTTGAGGACGCGGGCAGGATATGGCTGGTGAAATCTAGAATCAGAGTCCAACCCCCTACAATGCAGGAATCACAACTGAAGAGAGCTGGCCAGAGGCAGACCTCGAGGGGGGTGGAACTCGGCCCCCACCAGGCCCTGGGGTCTCCTGCAAGGAATTCCTGGCACGAGGGATCGATCTTCATGTCCTCTTTACAGACATCTCCCCCCCCCATTTTTTTATTCATTTTATAACACAACTAAACAACACAAACAGAAAAACAAGCAATACAAAGAAATTCTTGTCTTATCCTTATTTTTTCAAAACATTGTTAGGTGGGCTTCCCCAAGTCCCCCCCCCCATCTGATTTTCATTTTACCTCATCTTTAGCAGTTTACATATATCATAATTTTTAACCTTTTTTTATCACACTTACTTTTACCATAAAAATCTTCACATTTTATCACTTACAAAGAATACTATTTTAAAATACACTATCTTCTACTTCTAACCCTACAGCCTATATCCACTTCCAAAGCTATTCTAGAATTTAAATATTAACATATTTTTTCAAATATTCCTTAAACTTCTTCCAGTCTTCTTCCACTGTTTCTTCTCTCTGGTCTTGGAGTCTCCCGGTCACTTCAGCAAGTTCCATATAGTCCATCATCATCTTCATCTGCCATTCTTCGATAGTTGGTAAATCTAGTTTCTTCCAATTCTTCGCTAGCAATATTCGCTAGCTCTTGTGGCATACAGAAAAAAGTAACATCCTTTTGGGGATTTCACCCCCCACTATACCAAGTAAAAAGGCTTCTGTTTTTTTAATAAATGTGTTTTTCTACGCTTTTTTCAGTTCATTATAAATCCTTTCCCAGAAGTCTTTTACCTTGGGGCACGTCCACCACATGTGGTAAAAGGTGCCTTCTTTTTCCTTACATTTCCAGCATTTATTATCATGAGTCTGATACATTTTTGCTAACTTCACTGGTGTTAAGTACCATCTGTACTTTACAGACATCTTTTTAATGGGCCTGATCCCTGAAGCCAGCTCCCCAGAGGGCACTTCCTTGGGGATCCTGCCCTCTTCTGCTCTGTGGACAATGACCAAGCCAGTGTAGACAGGAGTGTGAGTAGGATGGGAAGATGGGCTTGTGAGAGCTCCTCTGGGTTGGAGATTCTGCCTGCCTGCCCTCGTCTGTGCCCGCTCACCGTCCGAGCGAGGAGTGAGTGGGCACTGGCCAGGCGGCCCTTCAGCGAGGGGGTTAGGGGTGCGGCAGTGGGGCAGGTTGGGCTCCGGGGCCCAGAGACCCCCAGAGGCAGGTAGGGCAGGATGGGGATCCCTGTTTGGGGGTTCCTGGTTCGGGCCACCTCTAAAACGTGCACCCGGGGCCATGGGCCTTTGCCCCCCACTCTATAACAACAACAACAACATTATTTATACCCCACCCATCTGGCTGGGTTTCCCCAGCCACTCTGGGCAGCTTACAGCACATAAAAAATTGTAAAACATTAGACATTAAAAATTTTCCCTAAACAGGGCTGTCTTCTAGAAATCAGATAGCCCTTTCTTCCTCCATGAATTTGTCTAATCCTCGCTGCCTCCCGTGGGAGGGAGACCCATAGTAAGTGTGCGCAGGATCACAGCTTGTGTCTGGATATTCTTGAATCTAAATTTAACACGCACCGTGGTAGTGCTTAGCAACTATATCCATTCTTCTTTTCTTTTTTTATCTCAAATGCCCCAAATTCCAATTAGTTGGATTTTGAGAAATTGCGGTTGAAGAAGTGGTTCTTTTAAGTAGAACTGAGCAGCCAACCTTTCTTTTTCTTAATGATTTGCCTCTGCTGTGTCCGGATCGCTTGAATGGGAGGCTCAATTTCAGCCCCTCCCGCCAGAAACCCTGAAATGAAATGAAATGAGGTCATGTTTTCCCTGAGCATGAAAGGCCAAAGCAGATTACAAGGAATAAGATGATGCTGGAAATGAATGTTAATGAAGTGTTAAAAAAAGAAGAAGAAAAGGGTGCTGCAGTGGACAGCAGCTTATCTAGGAAACAGATCTTTGTTCAGGGGGAAAGGATCAGTGAATCCACCAGATCACTGTGTGGTGGGGGAAAAGGCTAATACAGGGGTCAGCAAACTTTTTCAGCAGGGGCCCGGACCACTCTCCCTCAGACCTTGTGGGGGGCCGGAAGATACTTTGAAAAAAATAAATGATCAAATTCCTATGCCCCACAAATAACCCAGAGATGTATTTTAAATAAAAGGACACATACTACTGATGTAAAAACACGTTGATTCCCAGACCGTCCACGGGCCGGATTGAGAAAGCGATTGGGCCGGATCCAGCCCCTGAGCCTTAGTTTGCCTACCCACGGGCTAATAGGACGAGCATTTTCAGAAAGGGACTGCAAATACCCTTTGTCAGCCTGGCATTAAGGCATCTCTGGTGTGGCTGCAGTTAGAAGCCTCTAGACAGCCCTGCTTGCCTCATGGGCACCAAGAATGGAACCCTGAGCTGGGAAAGGAAAGGCAGCAGGATCAGGACCTGAAGGAGGAGGAGGAAAGGACAGTCAGGGACCGGCTGGGGGCAGGGGTGGCCAGGAGGACTCAGGGGCTCAAGGTGAGGCGTGGCGTCTACGCTCTGGTTCGATCACGCAGGGCTGCCTCTGAAGATGCTTCGGAAACTTCAGCTGGTGCAGAATTCAGTGTCTGGGTTGCTCACTGGGGAAAGAGGGTTCGAGCATTTTGCATGGATCCTGGCCCAATGGCACTGGCTGCCAATTTGTTGCTGGGCCCAGTTCATAGAATCATAAAATTGGAAGGGACCCCGTGGACATCTAGTCCAGCCCTCTGCAATGCAGGAATCTCAACTCAAGCATCCATAACGGCTCTGGCTATTAGAAAGTTCTTCCTGATGTCAGCTGGAATCTCCTTTCTTGCAACTTCAAGACATTGGTTCGAGTCCCTTAAGATATTTGAAGAAGGCTGGTCATATCTCCTCTCAGTCTCCTCTTTTCCAGGCTAAACATCCCTAGCTCCTTCAAGCGCTCCTCCTAAGGCTTAGTTTCCATACCCTCCTCTGCACACCTTCCAGCTTGTCAACACCCTCCTTAAACTGTGCTGCCCAGAACTGGACACAGAACTCCAGGTGTGGTCTGTCCAAGGCAGAACAGAGCAGGACTGTGACTGCCCTTCATCTCGACACTAGACTTCTGTTGATGCAGCCTAGAATAGCATTCGGTTTTTTTGCTGATGCGTCTCATGATGGACTAATGTTCAGCTTGTAGTATTTCAGCAGAGACCAGGTGGCCCACCTGTCGCAGGTGCTACGCTTCTATCCTGCACTGGGCTGGACTGAGGTTTGATTAGATGATCTGATGTGAGAAGCTGGACTCTGCAGGTCTTTGGTCTCATCCAGAAGACAGGCTGTTCTTGTGTCAGATTCAGTTGCCCAGAGATGCTCATGGCCAAGGCAATGAATGAAGCCAAATTGACGGGTGGGGGAAGGGCAGGTCTGTGAATGCCCCCCCCCCTCTTTAAGCAGCAGTCCTCACTGGAAAGTTTACTCCTTTGCTGAGAGGGCAGCAGGAGAGGGGCTGGATGGCTGCTGTGAAGAATGGCACAGGCAGTTTCTGGCTGTTGCCCTGGGAAGAGTCTTCAGCCCCAGGACAAGAGAACAATTAGCTGCCGTTCCCAGGAGGGCGGGACTGTCAGAGCTATTTATCAGGCCAGCCCCGGAGCTCCCTCGGCCAGGCCAGTGTCCTTGCAAGGAGAAACGGAGAAGCAGGCAGTCTCCTCCGTCGGGCAGCAGAGGCTGCAACAAGGCACAGAAGGATGTGAGGACAAGTGACCCCATTTAATTGCAAGATCATGCCCTGGCCTTGTGGCAATTGACTCGGGCAGCTCAATGCCTGTCGGAGGGGGAACATTTCTTCCATTCAGGAGGGAAGTACCTGGGGATCAGGGCCCCCAAGGAGGCAGCTGCAAAGCCCCCAGGCTCTGAGCAGTGGGGATCTCACTTAACTCCACGTGTTCCAATTTCTGCAGGTTCATTGAGTGGTTTGTATCGGAGAAGTGCCTCGTAGGGGGGTATATTCTGGTATTTTCTGCCAGGCCCCAGGTCCTCTGACTGACACCCCTTTTGAGCGTCTCCTCCTGCTGCTCCTCCTCTTTATTCAAACCCATTTTCTTCAGGAAGAAAGGAAGACTGAGAAACTGAGGCAAATAGTGAAGTTCTGAGCTCCTCCATTCATGCAAAGGGACTGGTTTTCTCTCACACACCACTTGCAAAGCACCACCTACCAATTATACAATTAAGCACCGTACAGAGAAAGCTCTCCCCCCCCCCATGATAAAAGTTTAAAAAAAATTCCATTGCATGGAGGGAGAGGAGAGGGGAACATTTTCTCCCTCTCTGAACACCAGGACTTGGGGGCATCCAGAGAAGCTGAACATTGGAAGATTAGGATGTGGTTGAACTGTGGAACTCTCTCCCACAGGAGACAGTGTTGGCCCCCAACCTAAATAGCTTTACAAAAGGAGCTGAAGATTCATGGCAGAGAGGGCTCTCCAAGGCTCAGCTCCAGGGAGCAATGCTTCTGAATCCCAGAAGCTGCAAGAGGGAGAGTTCTTGCACGCAGGTTCTGCTTGTGGCTTTCCTACAATGGGTATCTGGGCGGCTGCTGGGCGGATGCTGGACTACAAGGGCCTCTGGGGCTGATCCAGCAGGGCTCTGTTCTCCTCTTCTCCAGTCCCCAAGAGTCTCCCATCCTCAGGACGAGTCGTTTTCCATTTACATCCCACTTTCCCCCCATCATGAAACTAAGAGTTCCCCCACCCTTCCTCTTGCCCCACTGCTGTCCCCCAGGGGAAACCGCTCTTTAACACTCAGTCGGAGCAAACGGCAATTCGGGTTTTCTCTGGACTGATGTTTGCTCCAATTGAGAGCTAGAGAACAAGTTTTCCCTGTGAAAGGAGTGGATTGGGGGAAAACTGCTTGGAGCCATGCTTGGTTGGGGAAACCCAGCCAGATGGGCGGGGTACAAATCATCATCATCATCATCATCATCATCATCATCATCATCATCATTTCTTTATCAAGCAGAATACCCCCCCCCAAGGCCCACGGTCTCTAAGCACGGGGCAAGTGGGAAGGTGGAGGAGCCCTAAATTTTGCCTCAATTTATTGATTTGCCTATTACTTTATTATTTTGATTTTATTTCTCAAACTTGTATCCTGCCCTTCATCCAAAGACCACAGGGCAGTTCACAGCATGGAGGTCGAGTGGGATTCCCAAGCAGTCGTCTCCTGTCCAGACATTGACCATTGTCCAGATGCTGACCCGGAAAGAGGAAGAGCTGCACTTAGGATTGTATTCAGTGGTGCTCAGGCAGGATCCCAGCTGTGCCACGGGGCTTTCCCCCTCTCCCCCCATGTTGGGGGGTCTGCAGGGGGCAGGAGAGGGAGCTTCCATTACGCAAGTGGAAGTTGACTACATGAGAGGAACGGGAGTGTTGGATCTGAGCTTCGGGTTTGCTCAAGGAAGGAAAGCGAAGGTCGAAGCCATTGTTTCTGATGGGTGGGGTATAAATAAGAAATAATTATTATAATTATATTATTATTATTCATCACCCACAAAGTTAATTCAGGTTAAATAGGATAATGGAACAAGTTCTGTTCTGTTGCACAACAAAATGAATAAATCTGCAAGACTCTCAGATGAGAAGGGAAGGTCTCCGTGTCCCAGCCCTTGAAGGAGAGATCTTCCTTCTCATTCTGCGGCACCTGCTCTGCTCAAAAATCTTGACCCAGAACTTGGCTGCTAAGGCCAAACCCTCTGGATTCTCCCTCCCTCCCTCCCTTTTCTGCTTCTGCCAAGCAGGTCCCAGCAGCCCAAAAATACACGTCCACCTTCTGGCCTGGAAAGCTAGATGAGCCAGACTCTTGGCCTTCAGAAAGGAAGGTCTTCTCTGAGTGCAAAGGCTTTTCCTCTTCCTTTTCCGCTCATGCTATGCCACGATGAGGGCTCATTCACACCCCCAGTATCCCCCTGGGGAAGCCCACTTTTTACGGCTGAATCAGGGCTGGATGAACCATAAGCAAAGCAAGCATGTGCTGAGGGTCTCGGGGGGGGGAATAAAGTGGATGCATACCCAAATAATCATTGTTTTCCATCTTACTGGAGGATTTATTTTGAAAAATAAAATATAATTTTATGGTTTATTGTTGTTTATATTTTGATTAAAAAAATATCATTAGTATGTTGCCCATCTGGGGGGTTTCCAACACATATAAAAACATAATAAAACATTGAACCTTTTTTTAAATATTCCCTATCCAGGGCTGCCTTCAGATGTCTTTTGAGGGTTGTATAGTCACTTATCTCCTTGGCTTGGGGGGTCACATCGCCATACCCATCCACAATGAAAATAGAGATGTCCTAAGGACATAGCTGTCAACTTTTCCCTTTTCTTGCGAGGAATCCTATTCGGAATAAGGGAATTTCCCTTAAAAAAGGGAAATGTTGACAGCTATGCCTAAGGAAAAGCAGGACGTTCCAGGATCAGATCAGAAACTGGGATGGCTTCTGTAAATCCAGGGCTGTCCCTGGAAAACAGGGCCTGTAAGTGAAATTAAGAGGCAGTGTGGCCTAGTGGTGAGAGTGTTGGACTAGGACCTGGGAGACTTGGGTTCACATCCCTGTTTGGCCATGAAGCTCTCTGGATACATGGCCTTCTCAATGGCCCCCTGCAAAGGATTCTCTAGCTGAGATTCCTGCATTGCAGGGGCTGGACTAGAGGACCTTCGGGGTCCCTTCCGACTCAGGGGAAACCCAGTCTGTGTGTGCTGGTGGTGGGAGGCCACAGAGAGCTGGCGGTGCTCCCTGCCCCATTTCTGTCCGAGCTCTGTGGACGGAGAACCTTGAGTTTTGCAGCAGGTGGACCGTGAAGATGGGCTTCCAGCAGCCAAGGGCAGGGGCAATTTGGGTGCCAAGCAGGGGGCAATTCCTGTGCAACGTGGGTGGGAGGGAGGGGCAGGAAAATGGCCCCATGCCTCTGGCACTGATCCATCTCTCTCTCTCCCCCTTTCAGGCGATGGAAACCCCAAGGAGAGCAGCCCTTTCATCAACAGCACAGACCTGGAGAAGGGGAAGGAATATGACGGGAAAAACATGGCCTTGTTTGAGGTGAGCTGGGCGCGTCCTGAATCAGGAAGGGAAGATTTGGGATGGAGGAGCCACAGCTGGCGGGGGAGAAGGAGTCTGGCATGCAGGCAGACTCAAGATGGGAAACGCAGAGCGTTAAACCAGAAGCATTCTTGTTAGGGATTGTAGGAAAAGGCCTGCCAAGGAAATAAAAGAACTTATTTATATATGTGACAACGGCGGCAAGAGTCTTGATAGCACAAAGATGGAAGAATGAGGAAATCCCGACAAAAGAACAGTGGCAAGGGAAACTGATGGACTATGCAGAACTGGCAAAACTGACACACAAACTGCGAGACAAGGACAACTGTGGCTTTAAAGAAGAATGGGAACTTTTTACAAATGACTTAAAAAAGCACACCCCAAAATGAATTGGACTCCGTGTAAGGTTTTGAATAAACACACACAGATTTATTATTGTTAACATAATAAATAGATCATTTAAAGATCTTTACAATTTTATAATATGCAGAGAATAATTTGTGTTGAAAAACCAGAGAGAGGAGCTGAGGGAAGTCCGGGAGGGTGGGGGGGGGAGGGAGGGTTTTTCTTGGTGAGGGGGGAAATGGGGGGGATGAAGATATGTTTTTGATAATTTTTTATCTTGAAATTCTTAATAAAAACCATTAAAAAAGAGAGAAGGAAACAGAGTTAGAGAGCAGACACGCAAACTGGGTTTCCACAGTGGGAGGCAGCCGTGCTCCTGAATCCCAGTTGCTAGAAGCTGCAGGAGGCGAGAGTTGCTCTTGCGCTCGGATCCTGATTCTGGGTTTCCCATCTGGGCATCTGGTCAGCCACTGTGAGAGCAGGATGCTGGGCTAGCTGGACCCCTGGCCTGATCCACAGGCCCTTCTTAGGGAGGTCTATTGTGGTAGCAGAACCTCCATGCTCAGGCACAGCCTACCTGTGAATGCCATTGTGCTCAGATTGTGGGCTTCCCAGGGGTTCAGCCAGCGTGAGAAGAGGCTGCTGGACTAGATGGGCCCTGGCCGGATCCAGCAGGCTCTTATGTCCTTATGTACATACAGCCTAGCTGTCAACTGTTCCCTTTTCTTGCGAGGAATCCTATTCGGAATAAGGGAATTCCCCTTAAAAAACGGGAACGGTTGACAGCTATGATGTACAGTTCAAGGCCCAGCTTCTCCAAACAGGCTCAGGTGATGAGAAAGACCTCTGCCCTGAGGTGGGAAGGGGAGGAAGAGTTGGCCAGCTGCTTGCAATGGAGGCCTTGTCAGCAGCCAAGTCCGCTGCCTCGCTGGCCGGCCCCCTGGCCCCCCTGAACCCGCCCAGGCTGACCATGGTGATGGAGGAGATGAAGACCCTGAATGAGCACCAGGGGGTCTCTGTCCTGGCCATCAAGCGCTACATCCTGGGCACCTACCCCGGGGTGGACCCATCCGCCTGAAGCACGCCCCGAAGGTGGCCCTGGCCAGAGGCCTGGAAAGGGGCTGCCTCATCCGGCCACAAGACTCTTCCGCACTGGGGGCCACAGGGAGATTCAATCTGGGCACAAAGGAAGCCAAGGGAAAGAAGAGCCCGGAAAAGCATTCGGATTCGGATGGAAAAAGAGCGCCCACACCAAAGAAAGCGGCCAAGAATCCCAAGGCAAAGGTTCCTGTGGAGAAACCGAGGCAGGGAGCAATCGCAGAAGGGAAGGAGGAGGAGGAGGCTTCCAGCAAGAGGACCAAGGTGAAAGCTGGCAAGCATCCAGACAAACCTCCAGCGGAGCCCAAGGCAAAGAAGTCCCCCCCGGGGGGGGGGAGAAAGAGGCCCAAACCCTCAAGAAACAGAGCTCTCCCAAGGCCTCCTGGCAAACACACCCGGTGCCCCCCGGAAAGCTGTGTCTAAGGAAAGCAAGACGGGGGGCCGAGGATGAGGGGCCCCCCAGGCAGAGGCCAAGGCGCCTGCAGCGGCCAAGAAAACCAAAGAGGCCAAGGGAGAGAAAGCCAAGGCTGACCAGGGGTCCAAGCCCCCCAGAGCCAAAGGGGGGAGGAAGGGGGAGAATCCAGCCAGCCGGGGCCCCAAGGAGGCCTGAGGGGCCAGATTCCACAGGGAGGGCAGGATGCGGGCACGTGGCTGTCCAACGCGGCACCCTCCATCCACCTTGTGCAAGGGAGAGGAGACCCCTTTCATGGTGGGGGCTGCCCCTCCACCTCTGGCACCACGTCCCCATTTATGAATGGACTATTTATGAAGCAAAGACCCTGTTTTTAAACACCGTGTCATTTTCCAATAAAGCTCAGAATGCAGCAAAAAAGAAAAAGAAAAAAGAGAGCTCTGCCCTCTCTGCCCGAGACCCTGGGCAGCTGCTGCCAGCCAAAGTAGGCAGCACTGGCCTAGTTGGATCAACAGCTTAAGGTGGCAGCATCACCTGCGTTTCAAGGGAGAAATGGGGTGTGCAGAGTTTGGGGGGAGCGGAGAGGCAGTTGTGGGCCAAGGGGGATGTGGAGAAGTCCTCTGGAGAACCCCTCTTCAGCCCCGCTCCTCCTTCTGCCCCACAGGAGGAAATGGACACCATCCCCATGGTGTCGTCCATGCTCAGCGGCCTGGCCAACTACACCAACCTGCCTCAGGGCAGCCGGGAGCACGAGGAGGCAGAGAACAACGAGGGAGCCAAGAAGAAGCCCGTCAAGGTGAGCCATTCAGGGGAGGGGGGCGCCGGGAGACTGGTCTCTGCCTCTGCGGGGTTCCTTGTGGGGTTGTGGGCGGAGGGGGGTTGGCTCTGGACCCCAGGTGTGTGCCTCCTTTCCAGAGGGTCAGGGGCTGAGCTGTTGCCTGTGGACTCTCTGTGGCTCTGTTGTGGCTGCGTTGTTCTTCTTTAAAAAATAAAACAAAATGGGTTTTTAACAAAAAATGAAGTGCAAATATAGGCGGGGGACAACGACAAGGAATTAAAACATGCAAACCATTAAGTGTCACAGCCAGGAAGGACAAGAGCAGCTCCAAAGGGATAGTAAAGTATTCCCTTTGCAAATAATACAGATTTGTACAAATCAAAGTATCCACCGTTCTTGAGAATAAAGGTTCCACAGAGTCTTACATTTGCAAATCTCGGTGGCACAGAGTCACCACGTGCCTCAGTTATCTGCACGTGAGGAAGGGGCTTCGGGTGATGATCTCAGGGTCCAAGTCGGTTATATGGGGAGCGGTGGTCCTTGAGATTCTTCTTGTGGGGATTAAAGGAGATGGGGAGGCCGCCATGTCCCCCCTCCTTGTGCTGGAGAAGAAAGTGGGCTGTGAATAAAGAAAGAAATCCTTCTTGACGGGACTTTGAGCCTCCCGTGTGACCCCCACCCATTCTTTCCTGCCATTATTGCACCGCTTTCGGCAGAAGTGTTGAGGAAGAAAGGATTTGTTGGACCTGTCTTGAGGAACCTCTGAGCCCTCCTTGCCCTCTCCGTCCCCTGGCACAGCCTGGCAAGGCACCTCCATCCTTCACTGCCGGCTGCCCGCTGCCAGGGGGAAGACGCTCCTCGAGGGAGGGTAGTTCTGAGAACAAACCCCTCACCCGCTCACCCGGCCTGCTCCCCAAGGCACCTGGGCAACTTCCTTCCTGAGCCTGGGAGGAGGGTGGGGAGGGGTATCCATCCTGCTCCGCACCCCCCGGGTGCCTCACCACCCTCTCTGCCCCCTCCTCTCACAGGCTCCCCAGATGGGCACCTTCATGGGCGTCTACCTGCCATGCCTGCAGAACATCTTCGGCGTCATCCTCTTCCTCCGCCTGACGTGGGTCGTTGGCATCGCGGGCATCATGGAGTCCTTCTGCATGGTCATCCTCTGCTGCTCCTGCGTGAGTCGCCCCCTCCTTGGGGACCCCATGGGCAAAGTGGGGAGGGGAGGGGAAGGTTTTCACCAGGCAGGCAGAATTCCTCAGGGCCGGCAGTCCAAGCTATTGCTCTGGCTGGAAACTTAGGGAAGGAAGGTCAAAATGAGGAGCCCCTCAAAATGCCCACATTCTGTCCCAGTCTTTGAAGTCTCACCCCAGGGTGGGGGTGGGGGGTCACGTGGGAAGCTCACAGCTGCCCTTTGGGATGGTTGGCAGTGGGACAGGGGACCTGGGAAGGTGGCAGGCTGCCCCTCCTTGGAAGTTTTTAAAGAGAGGTTAGATGGCTCTGTGTCAGGGCATCTCAAGCTGTGATGGCTGAATTGCAGGTCCCACCCAGCTCTTCAGTTTTATGATTTTGTAAATTTTTGGGGGGGGGGTGTAATCAAAGCTACTAAATAGATCTATTAACAAACACGCAGGTAATTCAGAACTGCAGTCCAGAAAATAAATACAGCAGAAGGTTATTATTTCTTCCTCTGATAAATTGTCCCAGTTGACACAGCAGGCAGGTACATTGCAGGATGGAGGAGCACCTGTCAGGGATTCCTCACCTGCGATTCCTGCATTACGGGGGCTGGACTAGAGAACCCTTGAGGGTCCCTTCCCCCTCTACAATTCCAGGATTCTGTGTGCCAGGGGTGGACGCAGCCAGGCCTGGCATAGGAAGGCAGCTGCTGGCGCTGGGCATGGATACACCTGTCTGGATGGGCAATGGTGCAGGGAAGCTGATTAATGCCAGCCTGCCTCCCGGGGACTCATCCAGCTGCATCCTGCCCCAAAGGCACCGCTCAGCCCATCCATCTCCCGGCCGTCCCCAGGAAGCAGCCTTGCCAAGTTGCTTCAGCCCCCACCTCTCCCCACCCCATTACCTGCCCTCAACCCCGCAAAGGGACCCCCCCAAAGACACCCTCTTCTGGCTGGTTGGGGCAGCCCTAAAGGCCTGGGTTCAAGTCCCAGGAAGGAGGAGGGCAGGGCACTCGTTTTGCAAAGTCTGCTTCAGCAAAACAAATCACAGAATCTCAGAGCGTTCAATTTTGAGGGGCTCCGTTTGTCATCTAGTCCAACCCTCTGAAATGCAGGAATCCCAAAAGTTGCTTTCACAAGCCTAGCCAGACATGGAATTTTACTTGTTTTTAAATTCTGTTGCTTCTGTTTATATTTTGCATTAAGAGGCATTAAGGCTGCCTCTTTGTTTGGAGTCTGTTGGTTTTGCAGGTTTTCATTTTTGATAAGTATTGTTTTGTGAAAGCACTTACAGATTTATTTATTTTCAAATCAAGCAGCCTATACGTTGGGTTGAAGAATAAAGAAATCAGTATAGCAAGCTGCAACACTTTTCAAATGCAAGCCTGTTCTGGAAAATGGGCATCATCGCCTTTGCTTTCTTTTGAATGCCCTTTGAGGATAAATGAAAGGAACATTTTAACAGCGCTGTGTTGCACACAGTGACTGATGGGGGGGGGAAGAGTGTGGATCTGGCCCTGTGCCCCCCCGGCCCCTTTGAGCTGGTTTCTGGCTGGATGAGATGTGGCCCCCATTCCAGGGGGACCCTGCAAGAGGAGGGGTCTCAGCAGCACAGGCAAGGGGTGGGCTTAGCCGCTTCCCAGACCCTGAGAGCCTCTGAGCTTCTCAAAATAAGAGTGACTTCGCTCTATGACTGACAACCCAGGCGGGCTCTGCTCTGCCTTCACAGCTGGAGACAGCAATGTCTCTGAATCCCAGATGCTGGAATCCTCAGGAGGGGAAAGTGGATCTGGGATCCAGCTTGTGGGTTTGCCTTGGGGAAATCTGGCTGGCCACTGGGAGATGCTGAGCTAGATGGTCCCCCTTTCGTCTGATCCAGAAAGCTTTTCTTATTTTATTTCATTATTTCATAACATTTATATACTGCTTGATTGTAAAGAAAGCTCTAAACAGTTTACGAAAAAGAGAACAGAACAGTAAGATTATTAGTAAAAGCAATACAAACCTTCAAAAAATTAAAACCAACAATAAACTAAAAATACAACAGCATCCTAAATGTCTGGGTAGGCTTGCCAAACAAATGTTTCAACACAACAAATGTGCCTGCTTGGTGTCAAGAGGCAGGGAGTTCCGCAGGGCCAGTGCTGCCGTACCAAAAGACTGATTTCTGACAGATGCAAATGTCCTTATGTTCTCACCCTCACCTGCTTCTCAGCCCCCTCCACCTCCACCTGCCGGGGGCCACTTTCCTGACTTTGCTTCTTCCCTCTGGCCCTTGGCTTCCTGGTGACCCCCTGCCCTCCCCCAAGTGCCATCTCCACTCTCCATCATCCGGGAGCCAGACAAAACAATCTAGGGGGGAAACGGAGGGTCTTGCCTTGGGAAGAGGTGAACCCGGGAAGGCTGACCTTGGCGCTCATTGGGATTCCTGCATCGCGGGGGTTGGGCTAGATGGCCTCTGGGGGTCCCTCCCCATTCTGCAGTTCTAATCCCCCCCCCACCAAACCCTCCTACCTCTCTGCCTTTTCCTCCTCACAGACGATGCTGACAGCCATTTCCATGAGTGCCATTGCCACCAATGGAGTCGTGCCAGGTGGGTAGAGTCCTTTGTGTCTGTGTGTCTGTGTTTGTCCGCCTGCAATCGCGGAGCCCCAGGCCAAGGGGAGGGGGGTCTTCCTCAGCACTCCTCCTGACGGCTTGCCAGCCCTTGGTGCCACCTCCCCCCCTGCCAAGACCCCTTGCCTCTGCCTCCCTCTTCTGCAGCCACTTTGTGCTGCCAGGTGTGCTGGGCCCAGGGGTAACTCATGAAACGCAGTCCGGGTCCGGCCCCGAATCAAAAGGTTCTGCTAGGAGTCAGTCTGACAGGGCCAAGGCAGGACACGAGGCAGGGAACCAGGCAAGGACAGGCACAGGATCACAGGCAGGTTCTGGCAAACATTGCTCCCACAACCTGGGGGGGGGGGTCCAGCAGCCTTTTATCTCTGTCTGGGTTATGGCTGGTCCTGATCCCCCGGCGACTCACCTCCCTGTCTCGCCCGAAGGTGAGCACTCCTCCTGCGAGTACTCAGGTCTCGTCTTCTCTCAGACCTCAGTCTCTGCAGCTCGGGAGATGTTGGTGGGTTACTAGACCCAGGGGCCGCCTCAGCCTCCCCTGACCCAACAGTGGAGCAGCTGTAAGTGATGGCCCAGCTGGAGGGAACTGGAGCCAGGGCAGGCTCAGGCCCCGGACTCGGCCCAGCTGGTGCTTGTTGCAGGGGAACCTGTGCAGACTGGGTCTCTTCAGGATCAGGCCCCAGACTTGGTTCGGATGATGCCTGAGGCAAAGGATGCCGTGCAGACTGAGACTCCTCTAGTTCCAAGTCCGAGCCCAAATCCCAGGCCCTCACACTAGGGCTACTTCGCAGGGTTGGCGCATAGCAGGAGGTACAGCTGGAGGCCAGGCAATGGCACGCTGGCATTATCCAAGGGCGTGGGCACTCAGTTGCATACCCTCCAACATTCCTCCGATGAGAATAGGGACATCCCATGCCATAATGATAATTTTCCTCTTTATACCCCACTCGTCTGACTGAGTTGCCCCAGCCACTCTGGGTGGCTTCCAACATATATAAAAGCATAATAAAACATCAAGCATTTTAAAAGAAACCTTCCCTCTACAGGATTGCCTTCAGACGGCTCAGGGGTTGGGTAACTCCATGTCTTCCAACATTTCTCCAAGGAAAATAGGGCCATCCTAAGGAAAAGCAGGACATTCTGGGGTCAGATCAGAAACCAGGACAGCTTCTCTAAATCAGGGACGTCCCTGGAAAATAGGGACACTTGGGGGGGTCTGCAGTTGCTCTCAAATTTCCCCCCACCCCAGTGCCCAAATGCTGGCATCGGTTGCAAGGATTTTATGATGGCAGGATGGGAGTCTCTTTTATGCAAACCTGCATACCCCCCCCACACACACACCATAACATATAACATCTGTAAAACACATTCTTATGACGTGACTCACAAGTTATGAGATCCACAAACCCTTGGGACTTGGACTTTGGTGTTCTGGAGATTCCTTTATTTATTTTATTTGTCTGTTTCATAAAATTTATACACCACTCGGATGCTGAAAAGAAAAGCCTTCAGAGCAGTTTACAAAAAGATAAAAACAAGAAGATTTGCAATACTTTAAAACATACGAAGACTTAAATGGATCAAAATGCAGGCCAGCATTTCTAAGCACCTGGGCTGGTTTGTCTCAGCAAGGATGTTTTCAGCTGGTGGCAGAAAGAAGACCGTGCAGGATCCTGCCTGAGATCAAGAGGAGGGAGTTCGTTAAAAAAAAAAAAAGTGATATTTTATTAAAATTTTCAGAGTAAGACAATAACTGGAAAAAACACAGGAAAAAATACAAAAACACAAAAATAGAGAATAACAAAAAATCCCTCTTTTTTTTAATCTCTCTTCTTTGATTAACTTATTTTCCTGACTTCCTCACGCCTCCCTTTTTTGTATTCCATTTAAAAACTTAGTTCAGCAAATTCATCCAAAGAGGAGGGAGCTCCAAAGTGAAATGAAGTTTCAAATTTGTGAATGAAATAAAGCTACTGCGTTCTCCCGCATAGGGGTCTTTGTGCCAGACCTAACTTGCTGGCCAGTTCACCCCATAAGGGTGACACGCCACCCTCTCTTGTCCCAAGCGTCCAAGTTTGCACCATTCAAGTCCTTCCTATAACCACATATGCTGCCGCTAAGCAAAACCCAATTGGTGGCTCATCCCTTGTTCTCATTTCAGTGCAGATTTGGGAATGCCAGCTCTGGAGACTTCATGAAATGCTGGTGTGTGATTTTACTTCTCTCATTAGACGCTTGCTCCTCCAAACTGGCAGCCTCGGGGCATGTCCGCCACAGGTGCCTAACCTGCCTCACCCGCTCCCCAGACTTGCGCCAGCACAGAGATGAAGCACAGCAGACCCACAACTTATGTGTGATCTGCTTGCACGATTGCAGCTCTGTGTGGCTGTCAGGAAAATAAATAAAGGGAGGGAGGGAAAACCATTGAAAGGGACCATCTGAGATCTTACAATGACCCCACAAGATCTCATGGGATCCTCACAAAGCCCAGTAAGGGAGGGACGGTCACGCAGGAGAGACCGGTTCTGTTGGGTCTTCCTGACTTTGTGCAATTTTGCCTTGGCACTCAGACCCCCAGCAGGTTGCTCCTGCGCAAGTTTTGGGGCTACTTTATGCTTATGCGTATGTTGTTGTTTAGTCGTTTAGTCGTGTCCTCCTCTTCGTGACCCCCTGGACCAGAGCACGCCAGGCACTTCTGTCTTCCACTGCCTCCCGCGGTTTGGTCAAACTCATGTTTGTAGCTTTGAGAACACTGTCCCACCATCTTTTCCTCTGTCGTCCCCTTCTCCTTGTGCTCTCCATCTTTCCCAACATCAGGGACTTTTCCAGGAAGTCTTCTCTTCTCATGAGGTGGCCAAAGTCTTGGAGCCTCAGCTTCAGGATCTGTCCTTCCAGTGAGCACTCAGGGCTGATTTCCTTCAGAATGGAGAGGTTGGATCTTCTTGCAGTCCATGGGACTCTCTAGAGTCTTCTCCTGCAGCACCAGAATTCAAAAGCATCCATTCTTCGGCGACCATAGCTTTAACTATACGGACCTTTGTCGGCAAGGTGATGTCTCTGCTTCTGAAGATGCTGTCTTATGCATATATGAAAGCTTAACTCTCTCTCTCTCTCTCTCTCTCTCTCTCTCCCCCCCCCCCCATCTGACTCCAGCTGGCGGGTCGTACTACATGATCTCCCGCTCGCTCGGCCCTGAGTTTGGTGGCGCTGTGGGGCTCTGCTTCTACCTGGGCACCACTTTTGCAGGTGCCATGTACATCCTGGGCACCATCGAGATTCTGCTGGTGAGTGGGATCTATGCTGCATATGTGGTGGGCATTCTGGGATGAAATATATATGGAACTTTAAAAAATGTTTAAGGGTTTGTTTATATATAAAAAACCCCAGAGGCTTTCCTTCTTCAAATATTAGGTCCTGACATCCAAAGAATATAAGGGAGCTATTTTTATATGTGACAGTGGCCGCAAGAATTTTAATAGCAACAAATTGGAGAGGAGGAAAAATACCATCAAAGTCGGAGTGGCAACAAAAATGAATGGAATACGCAGAGCTGGCTAAGCTTTCAGGAAAAATAAGAGACCATGCAGACCAAGTATTTTTTTTTAATAAATGGGGTTTATTTAAAAGTTACATTAAAGATTGCAATAGCATGAAGTCTGTGGCAGCCTTTGAATAGCTTCTGTAGTCTACTGAATAAGTTTAAGAAAGTACAATATCTTTAATAAGTAATTATTAAAAGCAGAGATGAATACAGTGGTACCTTGGGTTACAGATGCTTCAGGTTCCAGACTCTGCTAACCCAGAAATAGTACCTCTGGTTAAGAACTTTGCTTCAGGGTGAGAACAGAAATCATACTCTGGCGGCGCAGTGGCAGCAGGAGGCCCCATAAGCTAAAGTGGTGGTTCGGGTTAAGAACAGTTTCAGGTTAAGAACGGACCTCTGGAACGAATTAAGTTCTTAACCCGAGGTACCACTGTAGTGCACTAGTTAAATACACACTTAAATCTAAATGGAATTGGTGGGAAGTCATTAGAACCAAAAGAAGACTGTGAAAAATGTAAGAGATTTTGATAATTATTATTAATTTTTGATAACTTTGATTTTGTGTTATGTTTTTAAAAGTTCAATAAAGCAATTTTAAAAGGGAGAGAGAGAGATTCTGCTGGTGAGTGGCGGCAGGCAGACCGAGAGCAGCGAGGGTGGGCAAGGGCAAAGCCCTTTGGCCTTCACTGGGTGAGGGGAAATCCATTTTAAGTGTCTTGTTTAACCCCCGCCAGGCCAATTTTCAAGTCCTTCTGACCTGCCTTCCTTCTTATCCCTCTGTGGAATTTGTATGGCTTCCCCACTACCAAACCATAACAGGCAGATCCTTGTGTTGCAGTTCAAAAAAATATTTTTTTTTTGTTTAGGCAGATCCTTGTGTTGCAGTTCAGATCAGGCTCAAGGTGGCTTGCAGCGTGGAAAAAATGCACAACTGCAACACAACAAAAGTAGTCATAAACAATAAATACAACATTTGAAAGTGCACACGATCTAAAATAAAGATACCAAAAGCCAACTTTGGCAACAACATGCCAGCCCAGGAAGAGTGAATCTGGAGGGTAAGAAAGTCTAACAAAGTTCTGATTTTCCCCATGGTGACTTCAGTGCTTCCCCCCCTCCCCATTTTTCAAATATCAAATTCTTTCCAAAAATAAAATCTCTTTGCCGCTGCCCTAAGGAGCTCTTGTGCAAGGCAGCCTTGTTCTCAAAGCAGAACAACCTCGGAATACCTGAGTGGCTCCTGGCATGGCGGCTGGATTTGCAAAGAGCGGATTCCGGGTTTCATTTTGGTCCACAGAAAGCAGAGAGTCAGGATGGAACTGGGTGACTCTTGGGGTCCCTTCCGACTCTGCGATGCCATGAAAAGAGATTCTTTAAGAAAATTCAATGCAACCCCTGCCTTGGAAGAGAAAAGGAGTTCATGAAAGACTCCCTTTGAAGCAACTAGAAATAGATATATTTTTAAAAGCAAACATAAATAATGACACTGGATCCTGAGGCGGAAGAATAGCTGTCCTGTCTCCCCTTTTTTCTTTTAGAAGATGTAAGCAAAAAGCTTAAGTGACCTGATATCTCATCTCCGTATCCTTCATTTGCTCTCTCCGGCATAATATCGTGCTTGTTTTTTCCGCTTGTGCTTTTGTCTCCCTGCAAAAGGGAGAATATAATGAAGCTGGGGGTGTTTGGGATGCAAAGCTTGTCCCTGTCGGCTCAAAGGACTTTTGTAGATGCAGCCCCCCCCCAGCAAGACCCCCTCCTCCCTTTCTGGCAAGGAGGGAGGGTCAGCCGGCAGAGGACTGTGTGAGGAGGATGGAGAAACCCACTCCCCAGTCACATCTCAGGGCTTCATGACCCTCTTCTCAGAAAACACTTGCAATCAAAATTAAACCACCATGGAAAATCCTAGCAGCAAAAGGAGCAGCAGCCTCTGCCTTTTAGAAATCCGCAATCGTCCTTTTCCAAGAGGAGCCCCTCGCATATTTCCACGTCCCACTGCTCAGCGCCAGAGTTCATTGTTCCCAATTTCTAGGCGCAAATAGGATCGTTTATGTCACCCTCTCACCCAAGCTCTTGCTAAGGAGGCCATTTCAGCACTTATCACATATATTAAATAACTTGCGTTTCCCAGATGCTCGAGTGTGGAATTATGCCTCTGCTGTGAAGATATGTGAACTGACAATCCGTAGCATATATCCTTTCACAGATTAATTATCACCCTGAGATTGGGGAGCTGTCATCCACGTTAAAAGCATTAAAATGAGCTGGGGTAATTTAATCTCCTTTTGGTGCAATAAGCTCATCTGCGTCTCTGGGCTCCCAGAACCCTTTTTGCAGCTTGTGATAGGGGTGTCCCCCTCCCCGCTGTTTCGCAAGATGCACAGCCCTGCCCTCATTTGACCCAAGCGAGGACAGAGCCCCCCCCCAGCCCCATGGAGCCTCTCCGAAGCCTTCCCCACGGCACCCTGTGCGAGGTCACTGAAGGAGACCTTCCTGCACCCCCACCTCCAGCTGGGCCCACCCCTTGCCCTTCTCGGGGGCTGCTTGGCCCACTTCTGAGACACAGCATGAGAGGTACCTGGAGGGCTGCCCCACTGAAGGAGGAGCCAGCTTGGTTTTTGTGCTGCTCCAGATTCAAAGTGGAAGAAAGAAGATTCCAACAGAACATCAGGAAGAACTTTGGGAGGCAAGAGCTGTTCTGACAGAGGAACGGACTCCCTTGGAAGGTAGTAGACTCCTTCCTTGGAGGTTTCTAAGCCGAGGTTGGGGCGGTCGTCTGCCAGGGATTCATTAGCTGTGATTCCTGTATTGCAAGAGGTTGGACTGGACCAAATCAATGATTGATTGATTGATTGATTAATAATAATAAGGTAGAGCAACTCCCCTAGGAGGAAAGGGGCAGCATTGGGGACTGTGCAGTTGGTGGGGGGCAGGTGGCTATGGGTTTGTTCTTGTTTTATGATGTGTTTTTTTGTTTTTATATTGTATTTTAATGTTGTGAACCCTGCTAAGATCTACAGGTGAAGCAGTAATACTACTACTAATAATAATACTAATAATAGTTTAGAGGAAAGGCAAGTAAGAGGTGACATGATAGAAGTTTATAAAATTATGCACAGCACAGAAATACCCCCCCACACACTAGAACTCATGGGAATCCAATGAAACTGAATGTTGGAGTCCATCACGCAGTGGATAAACTGTGGAACTCCCTGCCACAGGAGGCAATCATGGCCAGCAAGACAAGTTCATGGAGGAAAAAGTTACCGAGGGCTCCTAGCCAGGATGGCTGTGCTCTGCCTCCGCAGTCGGAGGCAGCTGGAACCCCCAGGAGGGGAGAGTTGCTCTGGTGCTCGGATCCTGCTCCTTGGTTTCCCATGATGGGCGTCTGTTTGGCTGCTGTGAGAACCGCATGCTGGACTCGGTGGGGCCCCCTTGGCCTGATCCAGCAGCTCTCCATGTCCCTGGGGCCATTTCCAAGCCCACAAGGTTGTGGTTCGGAGGGTGGGTGGCCCAGCCTTCCTCTGAGTTGGGTCTCCTTCCTGTTAAGATGCGTCTGGGGAGACGGGGCAATTGGCAGCCCCCAGCTGGCTCCAGCCCACCGGCCGGCAGCCAGGCAAACTCCGGTTCTCGGAATAGCATCAAAACTGCGACTCAAGCCTCAGAAACCTTTAGAGACTGAGCACACAAGGCAGCAGAGATAAGAACTCTTTGCAGACTGTGCTGGAATTAAACAGACATGGGACATACAACAATCCACACATCTGTTTAGTGGAACTATGTCCTAACCCTTCCTTCCTCTCCGCCAGGCCTACATCTTCCCTCCGATGGCCATCTTCAAGGCCGAGGACGCCAGTGGAGAAGCGGCTGCCATGCTCAACAACATGCGCGTCTACGGGACGTGTGTGCTCACCTGCATGGCCACCGTGGTCTTTGTGGGCGTCAAGTACGTCAACAAGTTTGCCCTGGTCTTCCTGGGCTGCGTCATCCTCTCCATCCTGGCCATCTACGCCGGAGTCATCAAGTCGGCCTTTGACCCGCCCAGCTTCCCGTAAGTGCCAACGAGGAAGAACCCCCAGCCCGGCCCACGCCAAACGGGGGCTTCCCTTTCTTTTTTTAATATAATTTATTATTATTATTACAAATTCTTCAGAAACACCATCCAAACCTATCTCTCATGTCCCTTAACTCCCCATTCACCTTCCATGGTGTTCATTCCCTTATAAAGCTGCGGTGTTACTTCTCTTTTATCCATTACATGCGTTAATTCCAAATTATTAAACTGCAAATTCTCATCTGTTGCCATACTTCAAATCCTGCATGCATTTTAACACAACCATGCTATTTTTTTCAAAATATTTCCATCCTTCAAGAATTTCTTTCCCCCTGTTTTGTTCCCTGATTCTCAGTTAGTCTCTGCATACATCCCGTCATCTTCCTAAACCAGCCTTCTTTCGCGGGAACTTCTTCTTCATTCCATTTTTGCGCAGAGTCATAAACTATTTCTGCCGCTGTCATAGCGCACAAAAACAAATGAAACCATTCCTTCAGAAGCTCTGGTCTGACGATACCTAGCAGAAAGGCCTCAGGTTTCTTGGGAATCCTCACTTTAAATTATAAATGCCTGAAGGTATTTTAATACTTGAAGGACTATTGTATTTTAATATTTCGTTGGAAGCCACCCAGAGTGACTGGGGAAACCCAGCCAGATGGGTGGGGTAGTAGTAGTAATAATAATAATAATAATAATAATAATAATAATAATAATGTTTAAAGTGGGAGGGGTGTGTGTCTCCATTTCAATACAGTTGTACCTCATGTTACGTTTGCTTCAGGTTGCGTCCCACGGTGACCCGGAAGTAGCGGAAAGGGTTACTTCTGGGTTTCACCACTTGCGCATGCGCAGATGTGCAAAATGACATCACACGCATGCGCAGAATAATAATAATAATAATTTATTATTTGTACCCCGCCCATCTGGCTGGGTTTCCCCAGCCACTCTGGGCGGCTTCCACAAAGACCAAAAATACACTAAGTTGTCACACATTAAAAACTTCCCTGAACAGGGCTGCCTTAAGATGTCCTCTGAATGTCAGGTAGTTGTTACCTCTTTGACATCTGATGGAACTGTGTTCCACAGGTCGGGCGCCACTACTGAGAAGGCCCTCTGCCTGGTTCCCTGTAACTTGGCTTCTCGCAATGAGGGAACCGCCAGAAGACCCTCAGAGCTGGACCTCAGTGTCTGGGCAGAACGATGGGGGTGGAGATGCTCCTTCAGGTCTACTGGTGAATCGCATCTCGCACATGCACAGACGCGGGTTGCGTTCTTTTCAGGTTGCGAACGGGCCTCCGGAACGGATCCCGCTCTCAACCAGAGATACCCCTGTACTCTCCTTCCCACTGGGCTCTCTACAATTCTATAAATAAGTCCATCACTAATCCCTCCTCTCCTTTGGGTGGGGAAGGGGCAAGAACCTGCAGGGCGGCCCCTCTGGCCAGGAGGCAGCAAAGAGGTGACCAGTGGCATAGCGTGGGTTGTCAGCATCCGGGGCAAGGCAAGTAATTTGCACCCCCTAACCCATGGATTTGTGCCCCCTAACCCTAACCCCCAGATGTTGCGCCCGGTGCAGCCGGGCCCCCCTGCACCCCCCATGCTACGCCACTGGAGGTGACCCCTCCCCTTCTCCCCCCACAGGATCTGCCTGCTGGGCAACCGGACTCTGTCCCGCGACGGCTTTGACATCTGCACCAAGGTGGTCCAGGAGGGCAACGAGACCATCGGCTCCCAGCTCTGGGGGCTCTTCTGCTCCTCCCGCTTCCTCAACGCCTCCTGTGACGAGTACTTTGCCCTCAACAACGTCACCGAGATCCAGGGCATCCCGGGAGCCGCTTCCGGCCTCATCCAAGGTAGGAGGGCTCTAGGTGGCGTCACTGGGGGGTCAAAAGGGGAGCCCCAAAAGCCGTGGGGGACCTGGGCAGATGGGCAACTCTATTCATTTATGGACTGAATACCCCCCCTTTTCCTCCAAGGAGCTCAAGGGGACGTTTTCTCCCCCTCCTTGTTTAATCCCTGTGAGGTAGGCTAAGCTGAGCGATGGCAACTGGCCCCCCAGGACACCCCCAGGGAATTTCTTGGCCAAGTGGAGACCAATCATTTTATTTGTATGTCACCTTTCCAAAGTGAAAACTATGCTCAAGGCGGCTTAAAGGTAAAGGTAAAGGGACCCCTGACCATTAGGTCCAGTCGTGGCCGACTCTGGGGTTGCGGCGCTCATTTCGCTTTATTGGCTGAGGGAGCCGGCGTACAGCTTCCGGGTCACGTGGCCAGCATGACTAAGCTGCTTCTGCCGAACCAGAGCAGCGCATGGAAACGCCGTTGACCTTCCTGCCGGAACGCGACCTATTTATATCCTTGCACTTTGACGTGCTTTCAAACTGCTAGGTTGGCTTACAACGTATTAAAAAACCCCACATAACATTGACAAATGAAGGAGAATATAAGGAATATTTTGAATATAATAGAATGCCTGGAGGTCAAAAATGAAAAGAAAGCAGCAATGATGTTTATAGATGCTGAAAAAGCCTTTGACAGCATCTTTTGGAAATTCATGACAAAGTTACTTGAAGAAATTAAATGGAATGAAGAAGGAAGAAATGTGAGCCTAAATTTCTAAAGGGGATATCAGCAATTTATTCAGAGCAAAAAGCAAAATTAATCATAAACCAGGTGATAACGGACAAATGTAAGACACAAAAAGGAACTAGACAAGGATGTCCACTATCACCATTGTTGTTCAAAAGCAGTTATAAATAATAAAGAAAACTTCAAAAAGCACACAACCAAATTGAACAATTTCCACATAAATCCAAAATAAAGATACAAAAATATTGTACCATCTGCAACAATACCCCCTCCAACAAAACCCCCCTCAACAACGCCCCAACGCAAGATGAATAAATAAGCTGTCAGCATGCATCAATCAGGATTCGAACCTTGATCTCCCTGGTCCTAATCCATCACTCTAACCGCTACACTTTCCCGCGGCTGTGTCTCTGGGATGGGGAGGGTGGCGCAGTTCATTTCTGGTGCCCCTAAAACCCTAGAGTGCCGTGGGGCAGAGGCACTTCCCTGACCTGCTGGCAGGTGAGTTGCCCAGAGGGGGAGGGGCAAGGGGGCACAGAGGGGGGCAGAGGCCTCAGACTGGCTCTGGGGGCAGGACTCATGGCATTTCTGGCAAGAAGGCGGGGAGGGACCATGCCACTTGTGGGGTGCCCAACCCCAGCCCAAAGTGGGGGGCTTGGCGGTGGGTTGGGGGGCCTCCCTCCACTGGCGTAGAGGGTGGGGCCACCCTCTGCGCATGGCAGCCACTCACCCGCCCCGCTTCATGGCGTCTCCCCCCGCAGAAAACCTCTGGAGCACCTACTTGCCCAAAGGGGTGATCATTGAGAAGTCTGGGATGACCTCGGCGGCCCCTGCAGATCCCCTCCTGGACATGGACCAGCCCTACGTCTTCAGCGACATGACCTCCTACTTCACCCTCCTGGTGGGCATCTACTTCCCCTCAGTCACAGGTAATGGACTCTGGTGGTGGGGTGGCACCCGGGCGCAGGTGGGGCAGAGTCTCTGGGGCACAGGTGAGGAGGGTGCCTGGGGAAGGAGTGGGTCTCGGGTGCTGAGCGCTTCCTCCAGCTCTCAGTTGTCCCACCTGCCAGGCATGACTTTTAGGAGGCCGTATGGGGGCTGGGGAAATTTGGGGCTGGGCGTCATCGATCCCACCTCCCTACTTTCTGCCCCCAAGGCAATAAATGGAGCCCTGGACCTCGGGCCATTTTGGTGTTCAGAGGCTGGGAGGGGGTCTGCTTCACAAGCCCCCAGACACCGCAGCCCACTCCTCAAGTCCTGGGGAGGGAGCAGTGCAAGACCTTTGGGGCAAAGGTCAGGGGTCGGCATCCCTGTTGATTTCAGCTTCTCTTTTGTCCCATGTGAGGCCAAATCCTCCACAGTTCTGCAGGAGTTTGTGGGTTGGTGTTCTTTTAAAAGCAAAAAAAACCAAACCATGAAAACTGATTAGCATTTCAGTACACATTTTCGCTAACACACAATTTTTTGTGTGCATTTTCTTCTGACACAATGCATTTCTAAAATATTTGCCAGCCTATGCATTGCATATACTTTCCTGGAATAGACACAATTTTGTGTAGCTTATTTGGTTGCAGAAGGGCATTGCAAAATTCAGGGAAAGGTGGCTTTCAGAGGAGGGCTGAGTTTCGGTCAGCAGATTGTTTTGGAATGTGCAGGTGAGGCCACTTCCCTTTAGCACTTGAACTGAGCCGAATTCCTCTCTCCTCCCTTGAGACCCCATGTCCTTCGAGGGCCGAGACCCCAGACACTGCAGCCTCTTCCCCTCGTGCCTCTCACGAAACCCCTTTTTTGGGGGGGTTGGGGGCAGTGCTCTTGCCCTGCAAAGCTTCCAGAGAGGGAGCCCCCACGGCAGCCCCAGTCCTGGCCTGACCTTGTTACAAACAAGTACCCTCATGTGCAGCTCATTAGCCGCCACAGCTGGAACTAATTGGGCCACGATAACGAGAGGAAGGGACCTCACATCTGCACCCGAGAGGGAAGCTGGGGGGGGGGCTCAGCTGGGCACCAGAATCAGAAGCCCCTCCCTCCCACCTGCCAGTCAGCCCCTTCCTCTTCAAGCATCCTCTTTGGGGATGCAGGAGAAGTTCCCCAATGAGGAGACCTTCTCCTCTCCCCTGGAATACGGTGGCCAGTGGTGAGTTTGCAAAAGTGTTTAGCTTGACAAAGAGGAGCCTAAGGGGAGAGATGATACCCATCTTTAAATACCTGAAGGGCTGTCACATGGAAGAGGGAGCAAGCTTGTTTTCTCCTGCTCTGGAGGGCAGGACTCGAACCCATGGCTTCCAGTTACAATAAAGGAGATTCCAGCTAAACGTTAGGGAAAACTTTCTGACGGTGACAGCAGTTTGACTGGGGAAAAGGCTCCCTGGGAAGGTGGGGGGCTCTCCTTCCCTGGAGTTTTCAAGACAGAGACTCGGGGGCCATCTGTCGGGGATTCTTTCGCTGTGTTTCCTGCATTGCAGGGGGTTGGACTAGATGACCCTGGGGGGTCCCTTCCAACTGACCTTTTCCTCCCTCTTCCCCAGGGATCATGGCTGGTTCCAACAGGTCTGGAGACCTGCGTGACGCTCAGAAGTCCATCCCCACGGGCACCATCCTTGCCATCGCCACCACGTCCGCAGTCTGTATCCTTTGCCTCCGGGGGGCCTGCCCCTGTTCTCAGAGGAAGGTGGGGGCCTTGGAGAATCGGGCTGGCTCGTCCTGAGCCCCTCTGCTATCGGCAGCCCCAGATGGGGCTCAGCCAGGTGATAGAGGTCATACCTGTGTGGCCAGTTCAGGGGCTGCTGGCCTGATGCCCCAGAGCGAGACCCCCCCAAAAAAACTGTCTCTGTGTCACATGCACATATTGCCCCCTGGGCATAAGTTGGGCCAGGAGCCACTGTGCCCATATTGCGGGGGCCGCCTCCATCTATGGGGACGGGACGTTTGCCTTGCCCCACATGAGCCCACCTGACCCCTTTGATCTGCACAAGCAGCGCTGCTGCAGCTGCCACATAAATATCCCTTCTGCATGTGTAAGAATGTGACCTTTGGAACTCCCTGCCTATTGATTCCAGGCAGGAACTTTTTGGGGGGCCCAGCTAAAGCATTTTTCTTTAGCCAAGCTCAATTAGAAAGTTAACACGTGTTTTAATTTGCTTTTCGTCTGTTGTCATTTTCGGTTTCCAAAAAAAAATCTAAATGTTGCTGTTAATTTTTCTCGCTACTGTTTTCTCTTTGTAAACCGCTTTGAGGTGGTGCCTACTTTTCCAGTGAAGCGGCGTATAAATTTTATGAAATAAGCAAATAATAAAGAGGTGCCTTCCAGGTGTTCCCTTTGAGTCTCTTCTTGCCTTCAGCTTCAGACCAGCCCTTCAAGCGCATTGCTCCTCTTTTGCCTCTTTGGGACGCCGACCAAAGACAAGGGAGGAAGAGCTCCCATGTCAAGAAGGAAGACAGCAAGTGGCCCTGAAGGCAGCACAGAATCATGGGACCCCCAAAGGTCATCTAGCCCAACCACTCACAATGCAGGAACCGCAGCTAAATAATGTCAGGCGACCCCTCTCGCCAACCCCCCCTTCTGTCTCCCCCATGCCCCATGCCAGCACTTGCCCTGATTCTCCCAGGCCTGGTCCCAGGGGGGGGGGGGTCCTTCAGACCAGGCAGAGCTTCCAGCCATCCCAGCTGCCTGCCGCCTCCTTCCTTAACGCTCCCGCAGACATCAGCTCCGTCATCCTCTTTGGCGCTTGCATTGAGGGCGTCGTGCTCCGGGACAAGTGAGTATTCTTCTCTCTCTGGGCTGGGGGACCACTGGCCTCCTGGCGTATATTCTTATAATAATAATAATAATAATAATGTAAAGGGACCCCTGACCATTAGGTCCAGTCGTGGCCGACTCTCGGGTTGCGGCGCTCATCTCGCTTTGCTGGCCGAGGGAGCCGGCGTACAGCTTCCGGGTCATGTGGCCAGCAGGACTAAGCCGCTTCTGGCGAACCAGAGCAGCGCACGGAAACGCCGTTTACCTTCCCGCCGGAGTGGTACCTATTTGTCTACTTGCACTTTGACGTGCTTTCGAAGTGCTAGGTTGGCAGGAGCTGGGACCGAGCAACGGGAGCTCACCCCGTCGCGGGGATTCGAACCGCCAACCTTCTGATCGGCAAGTCCTAGGCTCTGCGGTTTAACTCACAGCGCCACCCGCGTCCCAATAATAATAATTTATAAAATGATAATACCAGGCCTCGGGTTGATTAAACATTCTGCAGCCTCCTTAAACATGTCTGTGGCAGGGGTATTGTTTTTTGCTATTGTGGGAAACGCAAGGATCTTAAGATAACATGGTTATGTTTTCAAACTTGCGTCCTCTTGTTGCAAACTGCCCTGCTGTGGTCTTTGGCATATAACTTTAATAAATGCATATGCCGCCCTCCATCAAGAGAAGATTTGCAGCGCAAAACACAAAATGTGCCACATAAAGAGCATAAGCAAAGCAGGGCAGTGGCCTTGAGAGGGACCCCTGCTAAGCCCTTGGAAGACAGAAAACTCTGCGCCCGGTGCAGCCCCCCCCCCCGTGACAACCCCCTGCCCTGCCAAGGGACCCCTCCCGCTCCCTGCTCTCTTCGCCCGGCAGGATGCCGGCCTCGGCTGCTGCCTGTGGTGCTGAGCTCCCTCCTGGCAGCCGGGATTCAGCCGCCCTTCCCCCATCTAGGCCACCCAAGGTGCTGCTGCAGCTGCCACTGACATTTTTGGGTCATAATACTAATGGCTTTATTCCCTATACAAATATGGAGGCACCTGGCCATGGAGGGCCACCAGCTCATTTAGGGCCATACGGAACCTTTGCAAGCTGGAGAATTCTTTTCTTTATTTATTTCAAAAATCTTGATGATTTGCAAAGGGAATCTGTGCTTTCCTCTCCTGCTTTGCAGCTGCGCTGTGTCCTTTTCCTTTTCGCTTTCGTCCTTCCAGGCTGAGACGCTTTGTGGGTTAAGTCTTTGATTCCTTCTGTTTCATCACGCTTGCACTTTAGGTTTGTTAGCAAATCAATAAAATAAAATAAAAATGGAAATAAAATTAGGACTAATAAGGCTTGCAGGGTTGGCACAGCTATGGTGGCTGCCAGGAAAGGAGAGACTTCTTGCCCTGAGCCGAACTCGTCCAGGGGTCCCCGCTGGCCTCTTGCGCAAGGGGAGAAGCAGCCCCCCCTTTCCCAACGCTGCTGCCCTCTGAGATGAAGAGGGAGCCAAGAGAAGGCTCTGCTGCCCACTTCCTTGCCAACTGCAACACAACAGCCCTGCAGGGCTGCCAGTGGGTCTTACTCTCTGCTAGCTGCTGCCAGCCCCCTCCCACTGACATCCCTTGTGAGTTACTCAGAGAGTAAAGGCAGCCCAGGCTGTCGCTGAGTCTCCCCAGACCTCAGGAGAGTGTGCCAGTCACTTCCAGCCCTAAACTGCCAGTAGCTCAAATGCCAAGCATCTGGGCACAGGGAGGGGACATTCTGAAACACAATCCAGCGGTCAAATTAAGGAACATTTTTCAGAATAAAAGTGGGTGGGGAGCCAGTAGAAGGTCCGTGTAGAGTCTGAAATAAACCTGAGCTCTGTGGCTCTAAATCTGGACTGATCCTGCCCACGCCACAACAATGTAGGGATTCCAATTTACTGCCTCCCTGAAGTTGGAAAGAACCCGATGCCAAGGCCACGTGGATTGTTGAAGTCTCTCTCCCTTCCCCTGGGAGGGTGACCCCTGGCTCTGTCTGACCAGGAAGAGTCCGAGTTAGTTGGTCCAGTCCTGCATGTTCCTCAGTCCCCCGGGGAAAGGGCGGAGCAGGTGGGGCCTTTCTTCACACCCTCACAAGTGTCCCATTTTAAGTGGGACATCCCGGATCACGGAAGCCAATCCCGGCTTCTGTCTGGATCCCAGAATGTCCTGTTTCTGGTGTGGCACAAGTCGAGAGCTGGAATCCCGGCCCAAAAGACTGAGATGTTGGGGACTGAGATGTTGGGGACTGAGATGTTGGGCGGGCTGTGCTTCTACACAGGCTTTGGGGGCATCAGTTATGGCACCCTCTGGCCTCTATGGGCCCAGAAGGTGCCCAGCAGGGATCAAGACTAGATTGCTTTGCTCCCGATCCAGAAGCTACAGTTAGTGCAGAATGCTGCCACACAATTGCTGACAGGAAGGAGGCCTTGTCAGCATGCAAGACTTTTGCCCAGAAATCTGCACGATCAGGCTCGTTTGCTATCAGGCCAAGTAGAAACTGTTAGTATATAAAGCCCTTTGCAACTTGGGCCCAGTTTACCTGCGAGATCACCCTGATACATGCCCCCTTGACTTCATAGATCTGCGGACGTGGCTCTCTTACAAGTGCCACATAATATCCGTTCTGCATTTTTAAGGAATTGATCCTTTAGGGTGGCAGCACCTAACCCTTGGAACTCCCTGCCTCTTGATACCAGGCAGGTGCCTTCACTGCTCTCTTTTCAATGCCTGCTCAGAGCATGTTGGTTTGGACAAGCTTGTCCAGTTGCTTAGAAAGCTGATGCCAGTTTCATTCTGTTTTTAGTCCATTGTTCTTTTCACTTTTTGGAAGCTTTAAATTGTTATTCATTCTTCTTACAGATGATTTTATTGCTTTATCTTTTTTGTAAACTGCTTTGAGGGTTATCTTTTTACAATCAAGCGGTGTGCAAATTTTATAAAACAAAGCCAGAGGATGGGGCTTTGAGCAGCAGAGGGCAGGCGAGGTGACCAGCTGATCCATTGAGTTTACTTACGTGCCGCTTTGCCCATGAGGTGCTGGGCCCAAAAGCAGCTCTCAGCAAACCGTAGAAGCACAGAACCGTGGAATCAAAACACCGAAACCCAAAGCCCTGAAGATGCCACTGTACAGAACGCAGAGCTTGCCAGTCCATTCAGCCCTGCCCTTTGCCCCTCCAGGTTTGGCGAGGCCGTGAGCGGGAACCTGGTGGTGGGCACCCTGGCCTGGCCCTCCCCCTGGGTCATTGTCTTCGGGTCCTTCTTCTCCACCTGCGGAGCCGGGCTGCAGAGCCTGACGGGGGCCCCTCGCCTGCTGCAGGCCATCTCTCGCGACGGCATCGTCCCCTTCCTGCGGGTAAGTGCCTGCCTGGGGGGAAGGGAGGAGCGTGGCCACAGCGCGGGGTGGGGGGCAGTCAGGAAGACCCTTCCTGCTGCAGCCAAGGATGAGTTGAACTGAAGGGGTTTCTTTGGGGGGGGGGTGAGGACCCTGCCTCCTTCTGCAGAATTCAGAAGTGGCCCATGGGAGGAAAGGATCGGGGGTCTTCTCAGGTCACTCTGTGCCCCCTCCGGGGCTGGGATCTGCAGAGCTGGAACTTCTGCAACTCTCACATGATGCTAATTCCGCACTCTTGGGAACTCCCTTTCACTGCCCTGTTAGGGGCTAGAAATGTTTTTGTCCCAGCGCACTTTCCAGGCTCATAACTTTAACCCATAATCTTGAGAAGTGGCTTTAATAAGTATGCATGTTTTCTACTCTTTATTATATATGTGTGTGTGTATCCATATAATGTAACTTTAATGCTTGTTTCTAATTGGCCTTTTAAATAACTGCTTCAGACTGTTTATTGCAACCGACGTAGAGAGGTCTTGTTTCCTAGTAGCAGGAAAAGGGGGGAAGAGCACAGTGCTTAGAGGGTCAGACCAGCACCTGGGAGAGAGACCTGGGTTCAAATCCCACCCCCCCACCCCCGCCATGAAGCTCACCAGGAGGGTCAGTCCTTGGGGCCAGTCCCTGCCTTGCAGCCTAGCCTCCCTCTCAGGGTTGTTGTGGGGATTAACATGCAGAGGGCAGAATCCTGCAGGCCCCCTTGAGCTCCTTGGAGAAGCAGGTGGGACAGAGATGCAACTGGTTTTGATCTGGCCCAGCTCCCCCGTCTGGTTGGGCCTGATGTGCTGCGCATGTGTCTGTGCTGGTGAAGCCAGCCTGGGTGTGGGTTGTGGGGGCCCCGGTTTCTCAGTGCGTTTGGCGCACTTAGTGAGCCACATCTGCACAAATCCAAGCCGACAGCCGACAGGGACTTGCGGCTAATTTTAAACTCCCTCCTCAGCTGCCTCTTTTGCAGTCTTCACTTGAGGGACGAGCCATGCTGGGTAACAGGAGGAGGCGCCGGCTTTCCTGCCTCCACTCCTGTGCCCCCTCCCTGCACCCCTCTCTCTCGCACACACACGGGCACAGATACATGCACACAGGTGTGTGCGCACACAGCAAGCGGTTGGTCGGACAGGGTGCATTCCAACCCTCCTTGCACCCTCAGCAGGATCAGGCCAGGAGTTTTCCTCACTAGGATTAGCCAAAACCATGGAGAAGAGGGCCCTGGAGGGCTCCCAGCCTGGCTGGCGCTTCTCTGCCTGCGCAGTCAGGGCAGCCATGCTCCTGAATCCCAGTGGCTGGAAACCGCAGGAGGGGAGAGTTGCTCTCATGCTTGGATCCCGCTTGCTGGCTTCCCACAGGCTGGCCCCTGGGAGAACAGGATGGTGGAGCAGCTTGGCTCTTGGCTTGACCCCACAGGCGCTTCTTGTGTCCTTCTGCTCCCTCGGTGGCCAGTCAGAGGCGTCCAGGAGAGCCCAAAGATAATTCCCAGCAGGTAGCCTGGAAGTTCCCTTTTGCTGATGGCACCCGAAGGAGTTCTCGCTCCTCCTCCTCCATCCATCTAGCTCTTCTTTTGTAATCTTTTTTATTAGTTTCCCAATTTACTCCCAACAATAACCAAATTATAACAAGAGCAATTAATTCTCCGTCCCTGTACCTTGTCCCTTTAAAAGCCACCTGAGCCAGGGGCAAGGCTGCATCCCCCCCCCCCCGGGCCCTGTGAGGTCGGCTGCCCCCCAGGCCAGGCAGGGAGCTTGGTGGCTGAGCAGGGGCTTCCGACACGCAACCCTCAAACTGCCTCCGACAGAAAGATCTCCAGGTGTCAGAAAGAAAAGGAAACAAGAGGCAGCTTTGCCCTGCCAGTCTCAGCACCCGCATCTCCAAGGTCACCTGTGCCCTTGTCTCCTCTCAAATCAAATGGGTTGGATGGTGAAGCCCCTCTTGAGCAGAAGCATCAACCCAGCTAAGGTCAGAGCGGGCGCAGGAAGACCAGGGGGAGCATCGTGCTGGGTTTGAGCCAGGCTGGGTCTAGCCGAGTGCCCTGTCTCCAGCTGTGCGCCAGAAGCCCAGGCATAGTCAAGCTCCTTCCTCCAGAAGACAGTGGTGGTGGATGGGGGAGGAGAGGCTCAGGCTCCGTGGTCGGAGATACCAGTTGCTGGAAACCCCAGGAGAGGAGAGTTGCCCTTGTGCTCAGGTCCTGCCTGCGCTTCTCCGGAAGAAGTATCTGGTCAGGCCCTGTGAGTGTTGGGATGCGTCCGGGGAGACGGGGGCAATTGGCAGCCGGGCAAACTCTGGTTCTTGGAATAGCATCAAAACTGCAACTCAAGCCTCACAGACCTTTAGAGACTGAGCACGCAAGCCAGCAGAGATAAGAACTCTTTGCAACAGAAGAAGCGGACAGAGGCATATTTACAGGCGTTTACTCAGCATCAGGACAAAGGAAAAAACATGTCTGCTCCCCTTCGTGCCCAAGCAAAAGCAGGAAGCAAAACACAAACGGAAGTTCCCGGTAAGCTGTGCTGGAATGTAAACAGACGTGTGCCATGCAGCAGCTCCGCACATCTGCTTAGATGGAACGGGACATCATAATCCTAACAGTGAGAACAGGAGGCTGGACTAGATGGGCTCCCTTTGGCCTGAACCAGCAGACTCTGCTTATGTGTGTAAGCTGAGTTGCAAATACTGCAGCAAAGGAGGTCTGGAGCCGTTCAGCTGCCTTTTCGTCCTCGTGAACATCTGATCCCACCTTGAGACGGGAGGGAGGGAGGGAGGGGGCTGGCCCCATGCCTCCATCCTTTGCTGCTTCTTCTTCCGCCCTTGCAGTGCCCCCGCGCACGGTTCCCGCAGCCCCCTCCTCGCTGAGCCTTGAGGGTTTGGACGCGCCCCCCCCTTTGCTCCTGCACCTCCTCCTGCCCTTGAGGTGTCCCCTTCAAGTAGCCAGAGTTGTCAGCTGCTTCGGCTGCACCTGCCACATCCACCTTGTCTGCCGCTCCACACTTTCCGCAAGGTGCTCTGGAGCCAGAAGCTACAAGGTCCTTCCTTCGCTCCCGGCAGCTTCTCGCCCAAAGCTGTTTTCTTGGCTGCGGGGGGGCTGGGGCTGGGGCCCCACAGCAAACGGAGAGCGAGGAGGCAATGGGGCTGGTACAGGGGGCGGCTGGGGCCCATTCAGCAAGGACATTGTAGAGCCGTGACTTCCCCATTCATTCAATTGCCCAGCCATAAATCAGAATTATGCACAGCGCACCCAGTGTAGCTGCACCATAGATTTGTGTAACAGCCTTAGGATAGTGTCAGTTTTATTTCCATGGAATCTTAGAACTAGAAGGGACCCCAGGGGCCATCTAGTCCAGCCCCCTGCAATGCAGGGCTCTCAACCAAAGCAGCCATGACAGACCATCCCTAGCATGGAATTTGCCCTTTTCGTGGTGCTGTTCACTACAACCTCACAGGCTCCTTCCTGGTCACTCACTGCAAGTTCAAACTCCCTGAGTGTATTTGTGAAATAAATGTCTTTTGATCACACTGGATTGCATTTGCCATTTTTACTGCGGGTTCTCTCAGTTCAGAGAAATCCTTTCTGGAGCTCTTTGTGCTCCATTTTTGTTTTGAGCACCCTGGACAACTTGGCTCTGCCTTTCTGCTAAAAGGAACGAGGAGGCAAAATCAGCAAAGTGTCACCATGAAGAGCCTGGCAAAATATGCAATTTAAAAAAACCTCGTGTGATTTTGCAAAAAATTAAAGGCTCAAATTATGGAGTAGGAGGGATTGGACAATAACCCAAGAGGGGACTTTGGATCAACTCCTGGAAGACATGGCTGCACCCTGGAAGCAGGATCCATCTTTTGCTCTGGCAGCGGAGGCCAAACAGGGACAGATCTGGACCTCATCTGCTGGGCTGCAGTCAGTGCATGATCATGTCTGGCTGTCCCCTTCGTGAGACCATCAGGGGAGCCTGCGGGATCCAGCCCAGCATCCTGTTCTCACAGTGGCCAAGCAATTGCCCCAGTTCGAAACCCACAAGCAGGATCCGAGCACAAGAGCAAGCCCTGTGGTTTCCAGAAACTGACACTCAGGTGCATTGCTGCCTCCGTCCGTGGAAGCAGAGTAGAGCCATCCATAGCCCTCTCCTCCTCCATCAGTTTGCCTAACCCTCTTTTAAATCCAACCAATTTTTGGCCATTGCTGACTCTTGCAGGAGGGAGTTCTAGTTTAACTCTGCACTGAGTAAAGAAAGGCTTTCTGTTATCTGTCCTGAATTTCCCAACGTTCGGCTTCATTGGAGGGCAAAGAGCCTTCCCTTCTCTCTCCACTTTCTCCAGGCCGGCCGTCATTTGGCCAACTTCTCTTGCTCACCTCCAACCCCAAAGGTCCCAGGCGCTGTGGCCATTTCTTCCCAGGGGCGCCTCTCCCTCCCTCCCTCCCCAGGACCAGGTATGGGGCCCTTTCCTGACCCTCCTCCTGCTCACGGTCTCTCTGCCTTCTCTCTTCCTCTCCCGCAGGTCTTTGGGCACGGCAAGGCCAACGGGGAACCCACCTGGGCCCTCCTGCTCACCGCCTGCATCTGCGAAATAGGCATCCTCATTGCCTCCCTGGACGAGGTGGCCCCAATCCTCTCCATGTACGCCCCCTCCCCCTCCTGGGACCTCTGGGGGCCCCTCTGAGCACGGGGCAGGGGGTCTCTCTCCAGCAGCCAGGAAGAGGCCGGACTGCCCAGCCAACCCCAGGTCTTGAGCATCCCTCAAGCTGGGGCAGCCCCTCCTGTCTGCCTGTGCTGCCCTCCCCAGCCCCACCCTCCCACCCCACGTGGGGCAGTTCCTTCCAGGCGCTGGGAAGGGGTGTCTTTGAGCCGCCCTCTCTCCCCCCCCTCCACATTCAGGCCCTTGCTTCCTCCCCCCCAGGTTCTTTCTAATGTGCTACATGTTCGTCAACCTGGCCTGCGCGGTGCAGACGCTGCTGAGGACCCCCAACTGGCGGCCGCGGTTTCGGTATTACCACTGGTGAGTGGCGAAGGGTCAGGGATTCTCGAGCTGCCGTTCCTGCGGGGCAGCAAGGGGGTTGGTCTAGATGGCCCTGGGTGGCCCCTTCCTGTTCTTTAGGAGGAGGAGCCTCCTGTTGGCAATAATAATAATAATAATAATAATAATAATAATAATAATTTATTTATTTATTTATTTATACCCTGCCCATCTGGCTGGGTTTCCCCAGCCACTCTGGGCAACTTCCAACAGAACACTAAAATACAACAACCTATTAAACATTAAAAGCTTCCCTAAACAGGGCTGCCTTCAGATGTGGTAGTTGTTCTTCTCTTTGACATCTGGTGGGAGGGCGTTCCACAGGGTGGGTGCCACCACCGAGAAGGCCCTCTGTTTGGTTCCCTGTAACTTGGCTTCTGGCAGCGAGGGAACCACCAGAAGGCCCTTGGCGCTGGACCTCAGTGTCCGGGCTGAACGATTGGGGTGGCAAGGGAGGCTTGGGCGGCTGCCGGTGCTCCTCTGGTCTGGGCTCAGCTCTTCTCCTCCCCCCCCCCCCGGTGCCCACAGGACCCTCTCCTTCCTGGGCATGAGCCTCTGCCTGGCCCTGATGTTCATCTGCTCCTGGTACTATGCGCTGGTGGCCATGCTGATTGCAGGACTCATCTACAAATACATTGAATATCGAGGGTAAGTTGGCAGGTCGGGGGCTAGCGGGTCCCTCCGGGTGTTTTTCTGGGGGAAGAACCCAGGCCAAGCGACTCCCGCATTGCAGGGGTTGGGCTAGACATCTCTTAGGGTCCCTTCCAACTCTGCAATCCTAAATCACATTTAGGAGCCTCCTTCACTCCACTGCTTTGCGAGTTCCAGGGCAGAGGGGGGGGTTCTCCTCCACCTTTCCTGACCCCCCCCTCCCTCCCTATTATTAAAGTTATATACCCCAGAGTTTGTGTTGTCTTCCGGGACAGTAAGACACAGCAGAGACTGTGGCCTCTTTATGATATATCGCTCTATTGACACATATCTACAACCTGCTCCTAGATAATAATAATAATAATAATAATAATAATAATAATAATAATAATAATAATAATATTAATATTTATACCCTGCCCTCCCCAGCCAGAGCCCGGCTCAGGGTGGCTAACACCAGTAAAATTACAGTAAAAACATAATAGGAAAAAACCCAATTTAAAATGCAGGTTAAAATGCAATTTAAAATGCAGCCTCATTTTAAAAGTAGCTGATAGATCAAGACCATAAGGGGAGGGAAACATAAGGGGCAGACTGAATCAAAACCAAAGGCCAGGTGGAACAGCTCTGTCTTGCAGGCCCTGCGGAAAGATGTCAAGTCCCGCAGGGCCCTGGTCTCTTGAGACAGAGCCTTCCACCAAGTCGGGGCCAGTACTGAAAAGGCCCCGGCCCTAGTTGAAACTAATCTAACCTCCTTGAGGCTTGCTACCTCCAAAGTATTGTTATTTGTGGACCGTAAGGTCCTCCGTGGGGCAAACCAGGAGAGGGGGTTCCATAGGTACGAGGGTCCTAGGCCACAGAAGGCTTTAAAGGTCAAAACCTTTAAAGGGATTGCAGAAGATTTGCATCCTACGAGGGTCTGGCTTCCCCTTAAGGGCGGACAGCAAAAAGCCATCCTCTGCCTCTCTGGCTTCCAGCCGGTCACTCCCAGCTCACTTGCAGTTCTGCCCTCCTTCTCTTTTTCTCTGCAAACTGACTGCAAGAAGCTCCCCCCTCCCCCCCCCCAAAAAAATACCTGGCCTTGGCCTCTGTGCATCAGCACCCGACCAAGAAGGGGTCCCTCTCCCCCTTGCCTGGCAGTCTTGCCCTCTGGTGGTTTCCTTGATGGTCATCGCTGGTCTTTGTCCCCTTGGATGGCCCATTGAGTCCAGGGGGCTCCCCATGTTTGGCAAAGTTCAATCAGACTTCTGGCTAAATCCTAAGACATAATAATATTAAAAGACAAAAATACACAACATAGTAACCAACAAAAGCAACACCCCCACAAATAGTTGAATCAGTGAATGGCCTGGTGGAAGAGGAAACGTTTTTGCCTGGCGCCTAAAGACAAGGCGAAAGAGCCAGGCGTGCCTCCCTGGGGAGAGCGTTTCCCCAAGAGGGAGCCCTGTTCTCATGTTGTCCCCCCCCCCGGCCTTTGGTGGAGGAGGAACACCCAGAGGGGCCTCAGAGGATGACCTTTGACTTTGCAGAGCGGAGAAGGAGTGGGGCGATGGGATCCGGGGCCTGTCCCTCAGCGCGGCCCGTTATGCCCTCTTGCGGCTGGAGGAAGGGCCGCCCCATACGAAGAACTGGAGGTAAGGGAGCAGGACTCTGCCAGACTGACCGGGTGGGTGTGGGAAGAGGGAGAGGCAAGGAGACCGGGGGGGGCACCTGTGGGAAGGCTGCTGGGCAGTGGAGTGCCAGGGGCCCTGGATCAGCTGCCCACCACAACAGGCATAGCAAGTGCAGGAGGGGCAGAGATGTGCCTGGCACGAGGCCTGGAGCAAAGGGAGGGCATGAATGTGAGGGGGGGTGAGGGGGGCGTGATTCCTGCATGGCTCTTGGGGGACCCGACTGCTCTATGATCCCTAAGGGAGGGGGCAGCAGAGGGAGCTGGCAAGGCAGGAGAGAGGAAGGGGACTTGGGACTGGGAAGGAGAGGCAGCGAGAGTGGGCAGGAGTCCTCCAATGCTAATCCTACTCAAGAGGAGACCCACTGACACTGATGGCCATGGTGAACTTGGTTTCCTGCATTCCAACGGGTATACTCTGAGGAGGGCCCGGCCAGCGCCAACTCCCGCCTCCCCCTTCCCAGGCCGCAGCTGCTGGTGCTTGTCCGCGTGGATCAGGACCAGAACGTGGCCCACCCGCAGCTGCTCTCCTTCATCAACCAGCTGAAGGCCGGCAAGGGGCTGACCATCGTGGGCTCCGTGCTGGAGGGCACCTTCCTGGACAACCATGCCCAGGTCCAGCGGGCAGAGGAGGTGAGCAGGGCAGAGCGGCGCTCCCGGGGTTGGGGGTTGCAGGGTCCCGATCCCTGCTCTCGGCCGGGAAGGGGCTCCAACTTTTCTCCTCCCTGCTCCCTCGCAGTCCATCCGGCGGCTGATGGAGGCAGAGAAGGTGAAGGGCTTCTGCCAGGTGGTGACGTCGACCTCGGTGCGCGACGGGATGTCCCACCTGATCCAGTCCAGCGGCCTGGGGGGCCTGCAGCACAACAGCGTCCTGGTCGGCTGGCCTCGCAACTGGCGCAGCAAGGAGGACCACCAGACATGGAGGAACTTCATTGGTACACGCTGGGCGGGGGGCAGGGGGCTGGGAGGGCAGAGGGGCCCTAAGGGCCAGGCCAAAGGGGGCCCACCGACTCCAGCACCCTGCTCTCCCAGGGGCCTCTTGTGCGAAACCCACAGGCAGGATCTGAGCCCAAGAGCAGCGCTCTCCTTTCCAGCAACTGGTAGTCAGCAGCATTGCTGCCTCTTGCAGGGGGTGGGGAGCGTGGCCCTTGTGGCTAGAAGCCCCCCCCCCCGGCCCTCTCCTCCTCCCCCATGAATTGGCCCAATCTTCCTCCAGTGCCACCCAGGCCATTGCTGTCTCCTGCAGGAAGGAGTTCCAAAGATTAACGATGTGCTGCAGGCAGAATCACTTCCTTTCACCTGCTCACCTTGGGGTTCTCTGCTATGTTAGAAACTCAGATATAGAAGCGAGGCACCAAGTGGCTCCTTAAACCAGAGTTATGGTTGCCAAAATTGAACGTCTAGTTGCCATTTGTGGCCAGGCCGTTCTAAAGTTGTATTTTTCAACGCACCGTTTTGGTTCTGGAAATTCATTCCAATTGTCCAGATAGAATTCTACAGGACAGGGTATTAGTGTGAGAAAATGGTCTATCTCTAAGGATCCCCAGCCAGGCACCTCCAGATGATGGAGACGTCAGATGCCGTCCTGGCCCCCGGGCATCTTCGCTTGGTCACAAATGGCCAATAACCGGGTGCAAAATGTGTGAATTTTGAGCACTGGTTCTCTGTCCACCCTCTCCTCTTGTGGGTGACGCTTCTCTCCCCTGCCTGCGCCCCACAGAGCTCGTGCGAGAGACCACCGCTGGGCACATGGCACTCCTGGTGGCCAAGAACCTGGCCATGTTCCCGGCCAACTCGGAACGCTTCTCAGAGGGCCACATCGACGTCTGGTGGATCGTGCACGATGGAGGGATGCTGATGCTGCTGCCCTTCCTGCTGCGTCAACACAAGGTATGCGGGGAGGCGCAAGGGGGGGTCGAGCTGAGAACCCTGCCCTGCAGGGGGTGGGGCCACAGCAGGGTGCCGGTTGGTAATCATACAGTTGAAAGATGGAGCTAACTCTTTACAGTCGTGCCTCTGCTTACATATCCCTCCAGTTACATAAACCTTGGGATACATAAGCGGCAAACCTGGAAGTATATTTCCAGGTTTTTGCCGCATGCGCAGAAGCAGTAGCCCCTTTGCACAGAAGTGCTGTTCCACCCTGCAGGTGTGCACAGAAGCGGTCTCTCCAGCTGCGAAAACCTCAGGATCCGATGTGGTTGAGTGTCAGGCCTAATGAGAAGAACAGCTTGTTCTTGGTGGTCTTACTCCATGGAAATCAGCTCTTGAGATCAAAGACCCCCCCTCCCCCCTCCTCTCCAGGGTTTCCCCCTGCAATCTGAGGCTGCGCCTGCATGCCGCCAACCTCTCCTCTGCCCTCTTCATTCCTCTTCTGGGGGGAGGGGAGCTCATGGCAGCAGGAGGGGGAGAGACCTGTGACTCTTCACCAGCCGGACTCATGTCTGGCCCTCCTCTCCTGCTTCAGCTTCTGATTCTTCCTGCTCACGAAGCCCTGTTGCTTCTTCCGCTTCTTACACCTCCTCCTCCTGGTCTGCTCCCCTTCTCCCTCTGACCCCTCGTCATCATCCCACCCCCGGGCTCTGGGCCTTCTTCCCTTGGGGTTCCCCTTGGGGGTTCCTCCCACCGTTCCTCTGTGCCCAACCAGCCCAGGACAGCTGGACTAGATGGTCTCTGGGACCCTCCCAACTCTGCCATTCTATGCTTCTACGAGGAAGGGCAGAGTCCTCAGCAGGGACGCCCAACCGCAAATCCACTCCCTTAGCAACCACAAATGGCTGTATTGGAGCTCCAGTCTCTTCTGGCGGCTGCTGGGGAGGAAGGGGCCCATGTTCTTTTTAATAATATTTTTATTGCATTTCCATTTTTAATATTTAGACGCATTCTTATTATCCACTCTACTTTTTTGCTCATATGAACCCATCGACATCCCTCCTGCCGGCCTCATGGCTTTCAAAGTTCATCTCTATATCATAGCAGTTATACATCTTCCATTTTACGGTTTTCTCATTCAACATCTCCATTTTTAAGTAAATGTAAAAAAGGTAATAATCATTGTCAATACTTCTTACAACCCTGCTCTTGTTTTTAATTGCTTACGGTGATCCTTCAAATATTGTACAAATTCACTCTAGTCTTTTTGGAAAGCTTGATCATGCTGGTTTCAGATTTTCCCGGTCAGCTTCTCCAGTTCCGCATAGTCCATCATCTTCATCTGCCATTCTTCTATCAATACAATAGTCTTTTTTGTCATTGTCCCATACAGAACAACGAAACTGAAAAAATCTACATCAGACATTCAAAACACAACAAGCCTGCTATCCCAGCTATCCCAGCCTGGTTAACCCCCTAAAAACTCTGATACCCCACAATTAAATACAATATACTCCCATAGAGACTACCTTAAAGGTAAAGGTAAAGGGACCCCTGACCATTATGTCCAGTTGTGGCCGACTCTGCGGTTGCAGCGCTCATCTTGCTTTACTGGCCGAGGGAGCCGGCGTGCAGCTTTCGGGTCATGTGGCCAGCATGACTAACCTGCTTCGGGTGAACAAGAGCAGCGCACGGAAACGCCATTTACCTTCCCACCAGAGTGGTACCTATGTATCTCTTTGCACTTTGACGTGCTTTCAAACTGCTAGGTTGGCAGGAGCTGGGACCGAGCAACGGGAGCTCACCCCGCTGCGGGGATTCGAACCACCAACCTTCTGATCAGCAAGTCCTAGGCTCTGTAGTTTAACCCACAGCGCCACCCGCGTCCCTTTTGGAGACTACCTTACACTGTGTTTAAAACCAAAATCGCATTTGGATAGAAACTGTTTCTCAGGCGCTAGTCCTAGTCTTTATCGTAGATATTTCTTGTTGCTTCCGTGTTCTGCCAGGCCTTGTCCCAGGAACGAGTCCCCTGAGCTGGGCAGGGCAGTTTTTGCGCTGGCTTAGTGTTTCCAGCGCCTCTTTTCCTCCCACGTAGGTTTGGCGCAAGTGCAAGATGCGGATCTTCACCGTGGCCCAGATGGACGACAACAGCATCCAGATGAAGAAGGACCTGACGACTTTCCTGTACCACCTGCGCATCACAGCCGAGGTGGAAGTGGTGGAGATGGTAAGGCTGTCAGAGCAGCCGGCTGCTGGATCCGGCCAGGAGCCTGTCTGGTCCAGCCTCGCGTTCTCACGGGGGAGTCCCCATGTCCCACCCTCTCCCTCTCCCGCAGCACGAGAGCGACATCTCCGCCTACACCTACGAGAAGACCTTGGTGATGGAGCAGCGCTCCCAGATCCTGAAGCAGATGCACCTCACCAAGACGGAGAGGGAGCGCGAGGTAAGTGGCCGTGGGGCTGGTGGACCGCACAATAGCCCTCCCACTTATGGGCTGGGAAGCGCTGCAAGGTCTCGTGCAAGCGCAAAGGGAGAAACCTGCCCTGCCTGAAGAAGGGCCTGGGCAGAGAGGCCGGGAGGAGAGAGTCCTGCTCTCTTGCAGCGATTCCTCCGTGCACCTTAGAACTGGGTCCGATTTGCACCTGCCCTCGTCTCACAGGGGCCAACCGGGGGCTCATTCTGGGAAACCCACAAGCAGGATTTGATCACAGGGGTGCCGTCTGCCTTGCTAAATGCAAGGCAGTTGTTTTAAAAAGAGATTCAGATGTAACACAAAACATGAGTGAGTGAGTGAGTGAGTGAGTGAGTGAGTGAGTGAGTGAGAAGATTGAAGGTTTTTATTCTAAACAGCAAGCAATATATACATGCCAAGCAAGCACTTTGGTCTGCCACTTGGAAGCCCTCAAGAAGTGGCGAAGTGAGGCCTCAGTTTGCACGACCCCACGGCCATCAGTCTGTGCATGAGCTTCTCAGAAACTATGCCCCAAACCATCCAATTTATAGATAGCTAGCCTGTTAGACTGCATGGCTTGCTCAACTGGCTATGTGCAGATAATTCATTAGCCACCTCTCCCAGTGCCTCACTTTCTCCAAATGATGTCCGACATCAAAGAAGGTGAAGGTACCCAGCACTATCACAGATTAGGGCACTAAAGGCTGTTCTCAGCCATCAAAGAGCTGAACAAGAGATAGAGGGCGAAGCAAAGAGAGGCAGGGAGGGGAACCATGTCAGATCACTAGATCTCCTGGATCAATTGCCCATATAGGGAGAGGGAGAGAAGGGAGCCGATTCAGCTGCGTGGGTTCAAGAGAGGATGAGATCACTAACTCCTTGAAATGCAAATATATTCCAGACAGATACCCCACACACCTTCCCCTCCTGTGGCTTCTAGAAACATCACTGCTTCCACCTGGGGAGGCCAAGCAGAGCCCCCCCCCCCATGGCCTCTCATCCTCCATGGATGTCTCTCATCCTCTCTTAAAAGCATCCAAGCTGGTGGCCAGCCTTGTTTCCTGTGGAAGGGAGTTCCATAGTTAAACTAAGCACTGTGTAAAGAAGGACTTCCTTTTCCCTGTCCTGTCTTTGATCTTTTTCACATCTCTCCCCTTGTAGGCCGTCTATTATATACTATACTTCTCACTACACAGATCTCAGTGTCTCTTGGCCAGCAATGGGTGCCACCCTAAAGCATCTCTCACAAGGGGGGGGCACACAGAGCGTTTTAAGGGTGTGTTCAGATGGGGGGGTGATATGAAGAAAACCTGTGCATGTTATATGCGCTTTATAACTGGCACCTCAGCCTTTGCCCACAAGGAGCCTGAGGATGAGTTGGACGTCTAGCAGATAAAACACCTGGCACACAGCCAGAGCCTGGCACCAGCCTGGCACCACCCATAGGGGGCAGCTCCCTTGCCAGTGGCCTCTCCTCTCCCTTCTGCCCCCCAGATCCAGAGCATCACGGACGAGTCGCGCGGCTCCATCCGGCGCAAGAACCCCACCAACACGCGCTTGCGCCTCAATGTCCCCGACGAGCAGGTGGGCGACAACGAGGAGAAGCCGGAAGAAGAGGTGAGGCTGCCCGGGGGTGTGTGTGTCTGGGCTCAAATGCCCAGAAGGGGCAGAGCAAGAGCCATCTGCAGTTTCTCATAAGAATAGCGCTTCTATTAAATAATGTGGGAATGTTGAAGATAGTAGGAGAGAATATATTAATTAAATAGTATCCTTCCTCACTCAGGCTAGTGAGTCATGTAGCAGAGCACATTCCCTCGTAGACAGCAGGAAGCCAGTTGATGGATTCAGGAGAATCATTAGAGTTAAGCAATCCAGTCTGGCTTGTCCAGATGGGATTGTTCCTGGTAAATCCCCTTAAGGTAAAGGGACCCCTGACCACTAGGTCCAGTCGTGACCGACTCTGGGGTTGCAGTGCTCATCTCCCTTTACTGGCCAAGGGAGCCGGCGTACAGCTTCCGGGTCATGTGGCCAGCAGGACTAAGCCGCTTCTGGCGAACCAGAGCAGCGCACGGAAACTCCATTTACCTTCCCGCCGGAGCGGTACCTATTCATCTCCTTGCACTTTGACGTGCTTTCGAACTGCTAGGTGGGCAGGAGCTGGGACTGAGCAGACACAAGGGGAGGAAGTCCAGACCAGGTGTGACAGGAAGTCCTCCTGGCTGGGGCAACGTCTCCCTGTGTGTCCGCTCTGGGCAAACAGGAAATGACCGTTCCTGCTTCAGTGATGTTACATCCCACAAATAAAGAATTTGCCCAATGAATCCATTTCCAGTTAACCTGATTAAGCGCCAAATTGTTGCAGCCCTGAAAAAGAGAGCAATCAGAGTAGGTCGGGGCCTCAAAGGTAACCCAGTCCACTGATGGAATCATGGGAAGGGACCCCTGGGGGCATCTAGTCCAGCCCTGAATCTCAACTAAAGCATCCCTGACCGCCCAGGCAGAGACTTGTGGGGCATGGCCTCGATCCTGACCGGGGCTGATGGCTGCATTGCGAGGGGCTGCGCAGGGTCCGTGCCCTGGCCCCAACCTCTCCCACCCTCCTCCTCCTCTGCCACAGGTGCAGCTCATCCACGACAAAAACGCCACCAGCGGCTCCCCGTCTCCGGGCGACGAAACGGAGGCGGAGGTGGAGGCGGAGCCAGAGGCCGCCCCGGAGAAGGTGCACCTCACCTGGACAAAAGACAAGCTGGCCGAGAAGAACAAGGGCAAGAGTCCCGTCAGCCCCGAGAGCATCAAGGACTTCTTCAGCATGAAGCCGTGAGTCCCGGCGCCAGCGCCTCTGCCCCCCAGGCAGGAGGGACCTGCTTCTGCTCCTGCCGGGGCATCGCTTGGGCAGGTGCTGGAGAGGCTCTGAGGGTGCCGGGAACCAGGGGGCTGCTGGGCAGAGGGGAGGGAGCTCGGTGCCAAGGGAGGGGCTTGCCAGGCATGCCTCCTGGCAGGGGGCACCAGGTAGTCAATGACCAGCTCTCTCTCTTCCTCCTTCCTTTGCCTGACGCTGCCAGGGAGTGGGAGACCCTGTAAGTCTTTGCTTGGGGCTGCTCTGCTCTGTGTTATGGGGGGGGAGCAGGGGGGCTCTCGGGGCACCTCTGGCTGGGCTTTTCTCCCGCCCCACCTGTTGTGGGGCAGGGCGCTGGGCTCGGGCGGGCAGGGTGGGGTCCAAGGAGGCTTCTGGAGCCAACCGACCAGGCCCCCGCCGTCTTCCACAGGAACCAGTCCAACGTCCGGCGAATGCACACTGCCATCCGCCTCAACGAGGCCATCGTGAAGAAGTCCCAAGACGCCAAGCTGGTGCTGCTCAACATGCCAGGGCCCCCCCGGAACCGCAAGGGGGACGAGAACTGTATCCTTCCCTGGCAGAGCCCCACGGGCACCTGGGGGCAGGGGCATTTCTGGGGCGTCCTGAGAGTGAAGCTTTTGAGGGGAGCAAGGGCAACACAGGAAGGGAAACTGCAGATACTCTGCCTTTTAATAATAATAATAAGAAGAAGAATAACATTTATTTCTATTCCGCCCTTCCTGGTTTAAAAACCAGGCTAAGGCGGCTAACAGCAAATATAAAACATTAATTAAAATGCGACTTAAAAACAGCATAGGTAAAGGGATCCCTGACCATTAGGTCCAGTTGCGGACAACTCTGGGGTTGCGGCGCTTATCTCGCTCTATAGGCCGAGGGAGCCGACGTACAGCTTCCGGGTCATGTGGCCAGCAGGACTAAGCCGCTTCTGGCGAACCAGAGCAGCACATGGAAATGCCGTTTACCTTCCCGCCGGAGCTGTACCTATTTATCTACTTGCACTTGGACGTGCTTTCGAACTGCTAGGTTGGCAGGAGCAGGGACCGAGCAACAGGAGCTCACCCCATTGTGGGGATTCGAACCGCCGACCTTCTGATCAGCAAACCCTAGGCTCTGTGGTTTAATCCACAGTGCCACCTGCGTCCCATAAACAGCATAAAACAGCATAAAATACAACATAAAATGCAGCATCAATATCAATAAAATTCAAAAATTCAGGGGTCATTTTGGGTAAAAGAAAAGAAAAAAACAAAACGCCAGTCAGTAGACATCCTGGGCTAACTGGCCAAGTTGGTCCTACCTGGACAAGTGCATTTAGAACCCAAACCAGCAGAGGAGAATCAGGTCCCTGGTTCTTCTGGGGAGGGTGGGCCAGGGCCAGGGTGGGGGCCTCTCTTCTGTGCCCTGGGTACCCCTCCGCTCCTTAACTGCCCCCCAGACATGGAGTTCCTGGAAGTCTTGACGGAGCACCTGGACCGGGTCTTGCTGGTGCGCGGTGGCGGCCGGGAGGTCATCACCATTTACTCCTGAGAGGCTGGCCGAGGCCGTTGCCCGGAGGTTTGTGCCCCGCCTGAGAGCCCCGCCTGCCCCTTTCCGCACCCATCTCTCCCGGAGAGCCAGCAGGGAGGGCCTGCCGCCCAACACCGCTCCACTCGTCTCTCCGCACGTGAACTGCAGCGCCAGGCGCACCCATCCAAGCACCGCGGCCGCCAGCTCCTGCCCAGCGGCACGGCTGCTACCGCTGACCCATAGGTCGACCTCGGCTCTAGGGCCGGCGCTCGCCGTGGGACGGAGGGCGGCCGCCGGCAGCTAAGTGACTTCCCCGGGAGGCCGGAGACTCGGATGCGCCGAGCCCCTTGCCCTGATCCTGCCTGCTTTTCTATCGTTGCCTTTTGTCGGGTGTGCTCCTTGCTCCCCCTGCCCCGCCCCCCAACCCAGCCCCCCAGGTGGGGAGAGGGCACCAGCCGAGGCCACCAGCATGCTTCTTCCCTTGCCAATGCTGGACTCTCCCCTCCCTGCCCTCCTAAGGCAAGCCCCCTCTTGGGGACCAAGCAATGGGGCTGGGCAGCTTCCGTAGAATCGTAGAATTGAAGTTGGAAGGGACCCCTGGGGTCATCAAGTCCAACCCCCTGCCCTCCTGCTTTGCCCTTTTTGCCCAGGAGGGCCTGGCAACTACGGCTGACCCCCTGCAGGCTGCCTGGGCTTAGAATGGCAGAGTTGTCGAGTGGGAAAGGGGGTCATCTTGTGTCCTGTCCCCCCGCCAAGCCCCTCTAAACCCACCAACCATTTTGCACTTTGCTCTTCCCGTCCGGCCCAGAGGGGCACTGGGGCGCAGAGATGGGTCTCTCTGCCCCGTCTCGGACGGAGAAGCCACGCCTTTTGGGGTCCGCGTTTCCTCCTTCCTGCCAAAAGGGCGGGAGAGGAGACAGGACAGACCCCACTGGGGCCCCCGCAAGACCACAGCCCCTTTGCACTTTAGGACTGTCTCTCCCAGCCCATGGGACTGGGCTGCCAGGTGACACCCCCCCAGGGGCCACAGTGGTGGCGGGGGCCCCTCTCGCCACCCTCCTGCTTCTGTGGCCCCTTCCTCGCCCGCTGACATTCCCCAAATGCCCCGTATGGGACGGCAGTCTCTCCCATGGGGGAGGCAGGTTGCCTCAGCCAGATGCACTTAAAGCCCACCCGCCCTCCTGCATGCCCCCCCCAGTTCTCATCTGGCTCAACAAAGGGCTAAGATGCTTTGGGGGGGATTCTGTTTCCCCCCATCCTAGAATCGCAGAGTTTGAAATGGGACCCCACGGGTCATCTAGTCCAACCCCCTGCAATGCAGGAATTGCAACAAAGCCTCCCTCCCTTGCCTCCCCCCAAAATGTGTGACGCAGCCCCTTCCTCTCCCCCTCCCCCCCCAGTGTCCGCTGTGGGGCTTTTAACCAATGTGAATAGTCCTCCGTAGCCAGAGGGACGTCGCTCTGCCTGATGTGGGGCTGTATATATTGTAAATAGCACAGGACATGTATTTTTAAAGGGGTCGTATTTATGTGGGGGGGGGGACAGAAACGAGATGAAAGTCTATACATAAAGAGAGTGAGAGAGAGAGAGATCCAGCGGGTGGGGTGGGTGGCTGGCTGGCTGAGACGCCCCCCAGGCGGGGCCAGGAGCCAGGCCTGGACCGGCTTGGCGAACAGGCGCTGCGCACTTCTCCACGGGCGCTGTGCAGTGGCAGGGAGTTCCGCTGAGACCGGGCGGCGCCGGCGGCTGTTTCCTCCTTTGTGCACTTGTCTCTTCTTAGCTTCTTAGGGTTCTTATCAGGGAAAAGGGCCAGAACCACCTGAACCTATTTCACAGCAGATCTGAGCTTCCACTTCCGAGTGCGGCCTGCTAAGCTTCAAACTCTCCGCGTCCCCCTCGCCCTGCGCCCCACCAGGCAGCCTGGCCCCCGTGCCTCCCCACCTCCTCTCCTAGGGCCGGGCCGTGGCTGGAGCAGCATAGAATCAGGGAGCTGGGAGGGACACCCCAAGGTCATCTAGGGCAACCCCCCGCCATGCAGGAAACAGAGATCAAGAATCACCGCCGGACAATCCCCCGGCCACTGCTGGAAAGCCTCCAAGGAAAGAGAGCCCCCCCTGCATTGGAGAAGATCCAGTGGGTCCTCCAGACCACCCCCTGCAATGCAGGGCTCGCAGCTTCCCATCGCCCGCACCCCTGGCAGCTAGATCACCCCTCACTGCCCCTTCGCCACCCACCTGGTGGGGTTGCATCTGCTCCCCGCCTGCACCTCCTGGCGCACTTTCCATGCAGGGTGTTCAGAGGGTGTGACCCTCCCTCCACCTCCAGAAGGCCTGGGGGGGGGTGTCTTCTCCCGCCGCCGCATGGCTGGCTCCTTCCCCTCCCAGCTGCCCCACTCCCCCCCCCCCATATTTCCCAGTCCCTCAGGAGAGACCCACGCTTAGCAGGTGGCACTGCATGCGAGTTTACACCCCCCGTTCTGACCCCGCACGTTTGGCCCCCCGTGTGTGTGTGTGTCCCGTGTGCCGCTCTCCCCTGGAGCCCCTTCAGCCCCGTCCGCCCAGGGAGGGTCCTCTTGTGATCGGGGGGGGGGCAGGACATGCACCACTGCTGGAGGAGGGGGTTGCAGCGGAAACAGGACCAGCTTCAGAAACAGCAAAAAAGGAGAACGTAATTTTAAATCATCTCCAACGTGCAGACTGAGAAGGGGTCTCCTTGGAGCCAAGGCTCGCTCCTTGGAGAGTCCTGGTCCTTCAGAGATGCTGCTTCTGAGAAGGACCCAGAGGCCCTATTTGTGTTGGTTAAAACACACTCCCCCCCCCCCCAAAGCTCCATGTGCAATATCTTTGTTAATGAATGTTCCCACCAGAGTCGGCTCATCCAGTAACCTTTATAATCCGATCACCGTAGCTAACCTGTTTTACGTCCATCCAAGTGACTCTTGATTCGAGTGCAATATTTCGATAGCTTTCGTGAGCTCCTCCATCGTAGGCTTTTGTGTTCTAGGGATTTGTGTGTGCAAAGCAACGCCGATCAGTTTCCTCCCTGTAAATAAACCGGGTTGCCGATCCAAAGGAACGCGCGTTAGGCTTGCCTCTACTTTTGTGCGAGTGTTTCTGTGGGCTGCCTGGCTACCGCCCCCCCCCCGCGCTGTTCTCTATGCCGATAGATATCCATGGGGTCGTGGCTCCTCCTCTGTTGACTGCTTGTGTTGACGCTTCTACTGTATTTTATTTTTTAGATTCCTGTCTGCACAAAATGCAATAAAAAGGATTTTATTACACCCTTCATTGGCTGCGGGCGGCCTGCTTATGTCCTGGAGGAGAATGGTGCGTGTGCACAGAGTTCACCTCCAAGCGGCACATGGTTAACCTGTGGAACTCCCTGCTGGAGGCACCAATGGTCCCCTACCTAGGTGGCTTTAGAAGAGTGTGAGTTCCTGCAGGAGGGGCACCCCCTGGGGCTTCCAGTCATGAGAGCTATGCACATGCAGAAGGGGAGGTCTTGTGGTGGGATGCTTCGGGGGGGGGGGTTCCCACAGGCCACAGAGAGAACGCTGGACTAGGTGGACAACTGGCCTGATCCGGGACCTTGGGTTCTTATTTTTACAAGCAGTCGACTGGTGCTGAGCAGGCTGGAAGGAAACTGGAATGGCCTTCCCAACAGCTTGCACTGGCCCAGCTCACAAGGCCCAGGGAGGGGAAACAGCTCTTGGGTTCTGACACTCCATGACTGACCTACAGCTGCTGAAGACAGGATAGGGTGGAAGAGGTCTTTGCCGTTCTGCATTGCCATCCACAGGGAGGGACTCCTGGCTGGGGCAAACGCTGCAGTTCCCTTCCACCGGAGGGGAACTGGGCTGCCATTGCCCCCAGAGAATGGCGCAGTGCCACGGGGACTGCTTCCGTTTCTCCAGCGCGGAGCTGCTCTTGAGTGGGCAACAAGCCTAGAGAGCAGGAGTGCAGTAATAAAGGATTGAGGACTCAAAGGTACAGTTTCTAAAACTGAGTTTACAAAAAAAGGTTTGAAAACCTAAATGGCAAGTTTTAGACACAGCCCAACTTGAACAAAGCCAAGCACAGTAATAAAGAGTTGAGGACTCAGCTGTGAAAATTTTAGTATTGCCTTTACAAATAGGTTTAAAAAACCTAAATGGCACAAATTCAAAGGAATGCAAGATAAGCTGTTTTAGACTATAAACAAACTCAAGAACAGGGCTGAAGCGCTCCCATGGTCTAGATGTTACTGCTGATGTTAAAGACTGCGGGGGGGACGGGGACTCACATGGCCCAGCACTGAAAGACCAACAGCCAGGCCCTCTTGGAGATGCCAGGGGTTACAACAAACGCAAAAAGGAGCTTTTACAATTATTGTCCAACGTTTAGAAAACCCTTTTAGCAAGCCGTATAAATAAAAAGCGGAATGAAAATCCTGGGCTGGGAGGCTCTTGGCGCACATTCTCTCCGAAGGACCTGATCTCAAGATTGAAGAGCTAACCTGAAGGCGCCTTTCCCCCCTGCAAGACAAGCCTCTGTTGGGGAAGAGCCCATTTCGGGCGGGGGTGGGGGGAGACACTATGAAAGAGATTTGGTTTTTATACTTCTTAAAAATATCCAAGCAGGGGGGCAGCCTCCTGACACACAACCTCCTGTCCACATATAGGAAGCTGCCCCTGTAGCGGCAAGGCAGGGGACCAGCGGGTGTCCTGAGATGATCTACGGAGGGGGGGGGGGAGAATTCTAGCCATCATGGCCATGCTCTGCCATGATCAGAGGCAGCTGAATATCAGCTGTGGAAGCAGAGGAGGGCGCTCTGGCGCTGGAATCCTGCTTGCTGCTTTCCTGTGGGGGCACCTGGCTGGCGACAGCCATTACAAAACTATCAACATTACAAAATTTCAGCCGTTTTCTACTCAGTCTTCCCCAATACTGTATCAAGCCCTGGCCTATGTCTTAAAGGTACAAGATCCCTCAGTTTTGCTAAGATGAACCACCTGAGTTTACAAGTATGGAAGAACATGTTTGAATACTCTCATATATCTTCTTCTTCTTCTTCGATCACTCGTAGCCGAGTAAGATTGTCTTCCATAAACACCTTTGGCGTGTAGAACACTTGCAAGTCAGGAACACAATCACTTTTTTAAAAAAAGTCAGTTGTAGTGGAGCAATGGAGACAAGTTGTTCCTACTGTTTGGAGATAGGCAATATGTGGCAATATCACAAATGTTATGGTCTGTTTTTTAGTATACCCCAAATCCTTTGCTTATTCGGGGCCACCCCACGTTTTCTTCAAAAAATTGCTTTGCACAGGAATAGAGTCATTGACATTTTCAAAAGCAGGGGGTCCGTGGCTTGGCTTTTGAAAAACAGGGGCTCCTTGGTAATTAACTAATAGGGAGCCCCTGATCTGCCTTGCATGCGCTGGGAGAAAGGCAGCAAGACTGAGGAATGTTAATACGCCCAAGGGCATTCATGAAAAATTTAAAAATACTTGCCAAATATTTTGGTGGATAGATAGATACAGACACACACACACACACACACGGAACCTTGAAAGCGCTTGACAGGGAATCTGGCCTTTGGCCCAGTGAGGGTGCTCTTGGTTCTACACGAACCTCCCTGGGGAGATGCTGCTGGCAGGGACCGAATCCAGGGCCTTTTGCTGGCAAGGCAGGTGTCCCTCCCCAGAGCGATGAGGAGTTCAGTCTTGGAGGTGGAGGTGGGCTCTTGCAGGTGGATCTTTTGTCCTTCTTCCCCAGAGAGGGTTGGGGGGAAGGGAGCCCTGACCTACAAGAAAACACCCCCTGAGCTACACACCCTCCTCTGCAGCGTGGGCGCTTCTCACAATGAGCCCAGGTGCTCCATCGGGGGCATGAGGAGGATGGTTGCCCAAGGCAGGCACAACACACTCGGGGCATCAGGAACAGCCTGCAAAGACCCACAGCCATTTTCTTTTAATGCAGATGTGTGTGTATATACACCTTTTTTTAATTAAAAAGTGGCATCCTCCAGTTAACAATACAGAGGAATCTACATGACAAAACCATTCAAGAACAGAACATCTACAGCTTCAGAAAGAGGGGTGAGGAGTAACCCCCGTGAGTAGGCCTCTCCAGCTGCAAAGGAACAGACACCCCCGTTTCCAACGCAAATTCACGATTGTACAACATGAAATCAAGGGGGCAACAGGACCACCCAATAGAGAAAACATTCCTTGGCCCTTTTCTTGCAGGGAGGGGCCTGAGCTTCACAGCAGAGCCTGGGGCTGCATTTCTGTGGCTGTTGCTGAAAAGAAGCAACGGGGGGGGGGGGGTCATGAAGTCCACAGGCAGCTTCCCTCAACGGAGGGGGCCCTTGAGCAAAGAAGGAAGACACTCCACTCGCCTCAGCCTTCGTGGCTCTGCGTGAGAGGAGGAGCAGGCTGCCCCCGCCTGCAGCAGCCCCCTTGGGCTGGAGACGGGTCAGCAGAGCTCCAGTGAGGGAGGGGGCCTCCTGGAGGGCGGGCACGGGAAGGGGCATGCACAAAGGGGAGCCTTGGGGAGAGGAGGCGGGAGAGAGCTGCCCTTGGCCTCAGTAGTGCCGATGGTAGGAGCCCAGCTGCTGCTGGGAGGGGGGGGCGGCCCGCGGCTGCCCCACAGTCTGGTTCACCAGGTGTGTGAGGGCCGGTCCGCTCTGGATCAGAGTGTCCAGGGCCTTCTGCACGCTGGGGTTGTCAAAGTTGATCCCGGAAGACTGCGCTGGCCTGGAGGCGGAAGCATTGCTGGGGGCTGGTGGGCGGTTCTGGTACAGCGGCTGCGAGGCCTGGGGAGCTGCGGCCCGAGGGCCTGCCCCCCTGGCGGGACCCCCGTGGCTAGAAAACTGAGGGCCCTGGGCCGGAGCCCGCTGCTGAGGCTGGCCCAATCCGCCGCCGGTGGCGCTGGGCCGGTTCTGCGCGCTGGGCCCCGTGGGGAAGCCGGGGTTCTGGGAGGTTCCTGCGGCCGAGCTGCTGTTGGCCGTGGCCATGGCCGCCCCGCTGTTGAAGAGGCTGAGGATCTTGGCCTGCAGCTCCTGCTGGGGGGTAGAGGCCACGGGGGCCGAGGGGGCCGAGGAGAGGGCCTGCGAGCTCTGGGTGCTGCTCAGGCTGGCCGAGGTGCCCAGAGAAGACCCAGAAGAGGCTCCGAGGGGCTGCCGGGTGTGCGAAGCTGCGGGGAAGGAAAGGCCAGGTTAAGTCTCTGGAGCCCCAACTGTCCCCCACTACAGGCTTAGTGCTATAATAATAATAATAATAATAATAATAATAATAATAATAATAATAATAACAATAATTTATTATTTATACCCTGCCCATCTGGCTGGATCTCCCCAGCCACTCTTGGCGGCTTCCAACCAAATATCAAAAACAATGCAGTGTCAGACATTAAAAACTTCCCTAAACAGGGCCGTCTTCAGGTGTCTTTTAAAATAGTAAAATAGTTGTTTATTGCCTTGACATCTGGTGGGAGGGCGTTCCACAGGGCGGGTGCCACTACCTAGAAGGCCCTCTGCCTAGTTCCCTGTAAGCTCACTTCTCGCAGGGAGGGAACTCGCAGAAGGCCCTCGGAGCTGGACCTCAGCTTCCGGGCAGAATGATGGGGGTGGAGACGCTCCTTCAGGTATACTGGACCGAGGCCGTTTAGGGCTTTCAAGGTCAGCACCAACACTTTGAATTGTGCTCGGAAACGTACTGGGAGCCAATGAAGATCTTTCAGGAACAGTGTTATATGGTCTTGGCGGCCGCTCCCAGTCACCAGTCTAGTTGCCGCATTCTGGATTAATTGCAGTTTCCGAGTCACCTTCAAAGGTAGCCCCACATAGTACTTCTGGGGGGCCAAAATGCAGTAGGCCTGGTTCAAGCAGGTGGGGAGGGCAGGCGTCCCTGACCAGCTCCTCTCACCTCCCTGGCGGAGAACTTACCTGGATGGGAGTCTGTGGTGGCTCTCAGCTGTCGCTCCTTGCGCTCCCTCAGGTAGTTGATGATCTTGTCCGTCTCCTCGGAGGTCAGGTAGCGGTTGTCGCACAGCAAGTTCAGGAGTGTCTGGATGCCCGGGGGGTGGCCCCCACGGAGCCCCTCCTCCCCCTGCTGGGGGCGCTCCCGCTCCTGCAGAATGGTTTCGTCGGCCATCTTGGCGGCCTGCCTGGCGATCACTTCGCGCTCCTTCTCCCGGACCTCCGTCTTGTAGCGCTCGTAGTTCCTCGCCACCAGCACCATGGCGTCCGCCTGCGGCATGTTCCTGTGCTCTGCGGTGGGAAAGGTCGTGCGTGAGAGGCAGGAAAAGCCCTCCTCCCGGCCGGGTCTCCCGAGAGCTGCTCTCCCTGCAGCCAGAAGCCTCTCCTGCCACTCTAGAGGGCTCTGGCATCTGCCTGCCTCTGGCAAAGGGAATTCTGAAGTTGCAATTCAGTTTTAATTTTGCTGATTAACTGGGGCTGTGGGTGCACACATTTGTGCGAGAGACAGACAGTAAAAGACACCCTGCTTTGAGGGGGGGGCTTCCTCTTAATGATGGGCTCTCCTTCCTTGGGAGGCTTTTAAGCAGAGCTTGGAACGCCATCTATCTAGGATACTTTAGCTGAGATTTTTGCATGGCAGGGTTGGACTAGATGCCTCTCGGGATCCCTTCCAACTCTACGGTTCTAGGATTCTTCTGAAAACACACACAGGTTCCCGCTCTCACAAGCCAGGAGACCCAAAGCAGACACCCTCCTCCTCCTCCTCCTTGACTTGGGCATCCTGTGGGTTCTGGGGCACGGGCCCCCTTTGTGGGAAGAAGCAGCCCCTCGCTCGGCACCCTTGTGCTCTCAGCCACCTGCACAAGTGTCTCTGGGGAAAGCCCCGCCCGCAGCTGCAGCCACCCCCTGGCCCCCCTACCTTGCGGGGTGCCAAACATGATGTTGACGGTGCAGGAGTGGTGAATCTGGTGCTGCTGGGTGATGACAATGGCAAAGGCAGAGCCCCCTCTGCTCACGTCGTCCAGGGCTTGTTGCAAAGACATCTCCGAGTTGAGGAAGATCAGGTCCACCATCATGCCAAGATCGCGCACCTTGCGCCCCACGGACTCCGCGTACTCCCTGCGCAAAACAGAAGCCGCTGCACCTGAGCCTGCACCTCAAACTGCCGGCTCCTCTCTCTGCTTCCTCACCATACGCCAGGTGGAACACAGAGGTTAGGAGTAAGGAATCTTCCGCTTGTGGGGCAAACATGGCCAGCCAGGGGCTCAAATTTGGACCACAAGATCCTTTCCCCCAAACCAGAGTTGCCTGCCCCACACTTGACATCCCATGTGGCGTCAGGTGTGCTGGCCAGTAGGCACATGGCTGCCAAGGGGCCACTGGGAGCTTAGAAGTGTCCTCTTCATTCTGCATTAGCAAGGGAAACCAGGCTTTGGCTCTGCCCCCCGCCAGAGGGATCAGCTGGGCAAGTGAGTGCTGGGGAGGGGAGGAATTCGCTCACCCACACAGCCAACAACTGCAGAAGCAGCTTTCGCCTCAATTGCCCATCAGCCAATGTGCAGGAAAGCAGAAACCTCAGGTACTCTTTGCAAGCTCAGAGTGGTGCTTTGCAGTCCCAACTTTGGGACTTCAAAGAACTCTATCACCCAATGTCATTGTGATGTCAGGTGATTGACAGTTGGGTGGCTCCATGCACCCATCACACGGGGCCCACAAGGCTAGAATCTGACAAGGATCTGGCCAGCAAAGCTCCCTTGTTTTGGGCGTTTGCAGAGATGGTTTTATCCTTTCAGAATCTGCTGGGTTCATTTACTACTCATAGAGCCTGTGTTTTTACGTTTTGCTCTGCTTTTATTGTGTGCACCTGCTTTGAGGGCGTCATGCCATGAAGAGGTCGGGACCCGTGCCTAGAAAGAGCCAAACCACCAGCCCCACAACAGCCAGAATGCAAGAGCAGCAACTGGGAGGATAGTGAGGGCCGCGGCCTCGTCTGCCAAGCTCTTACTTGGTCTGCTTGTTGACCACAATCACTGAGCAGTCCACCGGCCGCTCCGAATCAATGCGCCGCTTGATGTCCTCAAAGAACTGGCGATACAGATCTTCCCGCCGCCGCTCCTCCCGCTTCATGCGCTCTGAGGGAAGAGTCACCAGGGTCAGGGCAGAGAATCTCACCTGGCCCCCTCCCCTTCCTGGCAGGACCACCCACCCCGCTCCCACCAGCCTGTACCGCAGGACGGACGGACGGATCCGATAGCCACCTTCAGTGCTCAGGGTGGGTCTGTCCAACTGGTCTCGGTAGCGGTCGTAGTACTGGTCATCCTTCCTCCGGTAATAGTCGTCCGGGCGCGCATAGCGGTCGTAGCCCTCCTCTCGCCTGCAAGGCAGACACAGGGAGACATGTTCTGACTGCAGCAGCCAAGCACCACTCCCAACAGCACTCCCCCTTGCGCCACTCCAGGAGGCTCCCAAGTCCTGCATACCTGTAGGGAGGCTCCCTGTAGCGTTCGTAGAGCGGCTCTCGGGTGTCCCGAGGGTCCCTCAGGTCTCTGGGGTCCCGGAAGTCTCTCGGCTCTCTGCCGCTGCTGCGCACATCTCTCACCCGCGCATCCTGGGAATCTCTGCCATTCCGGCCTTCTTGAGCTTCTCTCGGAAGGCTGTGGCGGTTTGGAGAGCGGTCACGTCGCCCATCTCTCTCTCCGTAGGGCAAGGCCTCTCTGCAAGAAGCACCGGGGAAAGATCTTTAGACAGCGGGCGCCGTCAGCGGGGTCGTCCCCAGCTGCCAGGGCAAGGCCCCTCCTGGAACGAGAGTCTAGGAACACTTGAGAGAGGAACAGCAGGCAGAAAGCCCTCTTTAGGGAAGATTTTAATGTTTGGTGCTTTACTGTGTTTTTAATATTCTGTTAGAAGCTGCCCAAAGTGCCTGGGAAGGCACAGCCAGATGGGTGGGGCATAAGCAATAAATTTATTATTATTACTACTACTAAACTACTACTGCTACTGCTACTATCCGCAGCCTGGCTTCAGAAGGCAAAGGGATCGTGGCCTAGTTCTCACCCCAGTGCCCAACCTGCAGCTGGGCTCTCCTGCTTCCAAGACTGGTGGGGGGACGCATGACCTAACGCTCCTTCCCACAAGACGACCCTCTCCTCACATACAAAACCACCCTGTCACGGAGATGCCTGCGCCGGAGCCTTTCCAACACCTAGCTTTCTGTGTGCAGGGAAGAATTCCTATGAAGGAGGCTTCAGCCACCCAAGTCCCCCCCCCCCCGGCAGTTCGCAGTGGTGCAGCCCAGATTGTTCTATCACCCCAGGGACAACGGGGCCTTGGTCAATTCCCGCACAAGCCTATCAGCATTGAGACCCCCTCAGCTTAATCTTCTAGATGGGCTCCCCCCCCCCCCAGACGTCTTTGTGTTGGTCTGAAGTGAACCTGCAGTGACAACGGGCTCCAACACCACATCTGCCCCTGGGCTGGGCTCAGCGCTCGAGGGGGGGAGAAAGCTCCCTCGGGATTTGTTTCTAACCACAGAGGTATAACAAGACCAGGAAACAAAAGAAGTGAGTGGCGGCCTGTGGAGGTACAGCAGGAGAAGGGGAGCTCTCACGTTTCGGAAAAGGTGGTGGTCCCGGACCGCAGAGCAGCGCATCTTACGGAACAAACCTTGTGGACAGTAGGAGAATGTGGACAGGCGGAATGCCTGGAGAAGTTAAGGAAGCGGGACAGTCGGAGGACTCCTTGTCCGGAGCCAAGAGGAGCCGTCAGTGATGTGTACGCAATAAGCCAGCACCCTTCGGACGCAGGGCCAACCCTGGACGTTACCAAGAACTCAAGCACTGCGCAACGGTTCTTTATTTCAGTTCCCAAGCTTCGTTCTCCCCAGGCTCAGGGACGGCGGCAGCGCTTCTCATGTTTTCTTCAGGCTTCATACGAGTGGCATTTGAAATGGATCTCAGCAAGCTCAGCTGAACTGCGCTCTTGACAGGGGAACCCAAGAAATGCCACAGAGCCAGAAAGGGCACCTCCCTGGGGAGAAAGCCAGCACCCTCCTCCCATGTAGGTCTGCGAACAGACAGACCCATGGTAGGGCCAGAGCTCAGGCAGGTTGTGGCCACATGCCCCCTTCCCCGCTCATCCCTTCCTCCCCCCCCCCAACACCCACAGCAATGCCATGCCTGCCCCTCGCATGCGCTCTGCACACAGCGCCCAGAGCAAAGCAGTGCCCTGGTGCACGCTAGCGCGCTAGCCGCTAACATCAAAGGTGATGCTCCGGCTTCTGCTTGCGCCTTGGCCACTGGCACCCTGGCGATGTCCCGGCTCCTGAACTAGCAGAAGCGGCAGCCAGGTCTGGGGCTTGTGCACAGCTCTGTACTGGTGCCAAGAGAAGTGCCCGTGCACGATGGGCACACAGTGATGCAGCGCCAAGAGAGGACAGGAGAATCCTCTTGCCAAGATGATGTTATCTGCGCCCCTCTCTTCGGGGGCAACACCGCTGCAACGGAAAAGCATGCCAGCACGGGGAGGGGGGAGGAAGCGCTCGCCGACATGCAGCCTCTGCCCCTGGGCGCAAGGAATCTTGCTGCCCTCTCCTTCGTGGTACAGCCCGAGGGACGCTCTCGACTCAGAGGCGCTCGCCAGGGACGCCCCGGGGTCACACAGGCTGCAGCTCTCCTTGCCCGCAACCTGCCCCGAGCCTGGGAGGAGCCTGGCGGCAAAACGATCTTGCCGCCTGGAAGGCTGCAACCAGGAAGAATCGCAGAATCCTCGTGGGATTCCCTTCCGAGGAGAAGCTCCACCGTCCGCGGAGGAAGGTGCATTTCTGCCCTGAGCCCAAACTCCTAGGGGAACTTGATGCTTCTCGGTACTTTACCTTCGTGCTGGGCTGGACCTTGAAGGAGCCTTATTCATATTTCTTCTTCCCGCTGCTTTATTAATATCTGAAAAGAATAATCAACCCGTCTGTTCAATGCTATGGAACAAAGAAAAGATCGTCAGCATATTGAAAAGAAAGCATCAACGTTCAAAGGCGGCCAGAGGGTGCAAGGAAGACCACGCCACGAGGTGCTGTCACTGAAACAACCTTTATTACATCAGGAATACAGTACAGTGAAGTTGTCGGCTGACGGCATCCTCCAGTTGCAAGCTCCAGGAAGGAAGGAACCAGCTTTTTGCTCCAACTGACCCAAAGGTACAGGCTGGAAACAGAGGCCAAAGCCCAGGCAAACCCGGCAGGCGGCCAACCAGCCCCCACCCCAGTTGCTGTGAAGCAAGCTGGGCTCCCAAAGCCACATTCATTCAGCACACAACTGCTCAGGAGGAAAGGGATCCGAAGGGACAGGAAGGTGCTGGAGCTACGCCACAAGGCCAATGAAGGTGCTGGAAAGGAGGGTGGGGGGGGCGGGGGAGAACACACACATCTCCAGATCAGACTACTGGGCTGCAACGTGATAATACCCAGGGCTGTCAGCCAGAAGTTTGAAAACAGCCAGACCTGAATCAAGTTACACATGCATAAAGCAATAGTTCTGAAAAGAGGAAATCTTTTTCATTCTTTCTCTTTTAGATGACGCACCCAGAAGTCACAGCAAGCACCATCTCAGGAGAGGCCCAACCCGAGAGAGGGAGGTCTGGCCGCACAAGCCTCCCTCTCACCTGGGGCTGCAGCATCTCAGAAGTCAGAGCGCGCGGAAAGGAGATGGGCAGGAGAGGCTGCGGGTCCACAGGGTCAAAAGCCACCTTCTTCCACCACCACCCAAAATAGATGGGTGGGAGAAAGACAACAGCCCTCGTGAAGGTGCAGTTTGTTTATCCCCCCCCCCCAAAAAAGAACAACACACCACAGCTGGAAAACTGGGAGAGAAATACTTTAGCCCATTTCTTCGATTAGCTGGGTATAAAAGAGTGACTATCAACGCATTCTGTATTTTTAACCACTCAAAGGTACAATTAAAAAACACATCTGAACTTTATAGTTTTACAGTTTTATTTAGATTAGCTAGAGTGAAATATTAGTGTTATAATCCTGCACGCTGAGATTTTCTTAAAAACTTACTTCTAAAAAAGAACTGGGGGGGGGGGGAATCAGATACATATTACAGCCAACAATTCCTACCATTTTTTTTCTATCACTTGCATAGCACCATCGTAGGAAACGTAGTAAATATTTAGAATAAAATATTTGGAGGTGCAGCCCTTTCAACAGCTGACCGGCTCCCCTGTAAAATGTCCATTTCCCCAAAGCCTGAGATCCTGCAATGCTTTTCTGCAGCAAAAGGAAAAGGTAACCCTGAATCTATGGCAACTTCCCTTTTAGTGGGGAGGGGGGGAGGAAGCCCAGGCATCCATCCTTCTTGCCGTGGAGTCACCCCTTCTGAGCCTCCTTCTCCCATTCATTCACAGGTCGATCTTTTGCTATGGAAATGGCTGTCCCTTCAGAATAATGGCCTCTCATTAGATAGTAATCGCAGAGGGCTGGTGCTATTTCCAAGTCTAGCCCTTAAATTTAGTCATGTTTTAATGTGTCGTGCATTTGCGGGTCAGACCAAAAGCCTCCTGCTTTGCTTTGAAAAGAGCCCCTTTGCCCCTTTTCTTACATGCCCCTCAGGCTGCGAGTGCCTCCAAGTTTGCCTTCTGGCCTTTTGTGCCTTACATAATCAGTGGAAGAGATCCTGGGCTTTGGGGTCCCATGTCATCCTAATGTGTTTACTGCCCCAGTTCACTCTCGAGTCTGAAAAGAAAGTGATGGATCGGGGCCCGAGGCAAGACGATGGCAATATCTGATTAAGAACCACCCCTATGGAGCTCCTTCTCAGTGGGCCCTTTAACACACTGCTCTAACAATGTGTACTGCGCATTCATCGTAACATCAGGTTGCCTCCTGTCCCATCATGAGATCTCTCTGAAACATCTCAAGCATCCACACTTGTACGCTGACCCTCAGTCAACTGTATCTTCTCACCTCTTTCCTGCTCGTTTTGCCAAACAGCATAAATTGAAACCCTGAAATTTGCTTGCGAAAACTATTTGAAACCCTCCTTGGCATCTTCTCTTTCACTCTTCCATTTATACTGTGTGGCTGAAGAACCTCTCGCCTTCCTGGAAGCTTGTACAAATCTGGAACTGATGCAGGGGGGGTGCAGCCTTTCCGCTGGTGGACATCTTGTTCCTCCATGTAACCTGATTTGCTCCACAGCCAGGCCCAGCTCCCCCTCCTTTCCTTCCACCTCTGGAGCTGTTGAGACGATGTTGGCAGCAATCCAGCCTCCAGGTCAAACTGCACGTTTGCCAGCCATCGCACGGCAGCGGTTTCCGCTCCATCAACACTCTGGGCTGGCTCTCGCCCAACTCGAGTGGCACAAGGTGTCCAGGGACTTCTTCAAGGGCTCTTCAAAGGACCCCCCCCCAACATGCCTCAGCTTACCTGTGAGGACTGGCACTGAAGGTCTGAAAGCTGCCTTTTCCACGGGGAACGAGCAGGGGGGTCCATGCAGGATTTGAAAAACAAAGTCCACGATAGGGCAGCAGCTTAGGCTGAACACTGGGGAGCTCAGTGTAACATACTGGCACAAAGTTTAAGCACCGCTGGTGTGTATTGGGGGAGGGGGACTGAAGACAAGACACTCAGAGAGAGCTGAAAGGATGACAAAGGCAGAGCCAAAAACACTCTTGGAGGTCAAGGTCCACAGCGTCTTTTATTGAGTAGCATGCCAGAGACAAAGCCCCCCCCCCCCGCCACCTGTGCCCTTTCACATTCGGTCTTAGGTACCCACGCAAGATGATAGGCTGCCTCCCATCTTAAATCAAAGGCAGACAGCTTATAAGAAGAGTGTTTCTTCTGCCCCTGAAGGACTGCAGGCGCATCAAAATGTTCTGTGTCAAAAGCCATGCTATTTACTTGTCTACAGTGAGGCCAGCCGTGATTTCAGATTGTGAGGGGATCGGAGTCTGGCTCTAGCCTTCCAGAGGTGGGGGCCCCAGCAGGTCCAAGAGATGGGAAAGGCCAGAGGGGGAAAGGGCTTCCCTCCCCCAGGGCAGAAAAACTGGAAATGTGGGGAGAATGAGTAGGTACACTGGAAATATTGGCTCTTTCAGAATGTGTAACCTAGTTAATGTTTAAAATGATGAAACCCAAATACACATTTCAGTAGAGTAGTTCTTTAGGTAAGCAAGCAAGAAACTCAACAGTATTAGCCCAAAGCAGCTCCTGAATTGTGTAGACACAACACTTTCCACAACAAATTACAGCTCCCAGCTCAGTGGGTGTAGTGAGGACTAGGACAAAATACGATGCTATTCCTAATAAAGCCCCGTGAGGGCAGCCCAACACCCCATTTTTCTGCTGGCCTTTAATATTTACAATCTATTGCCTACATTCCAGGGATGCTCAGCTTGACCTTCTTCCCACAGAAATGTGATTTGGTGTCCCTGCACAATAGTGAGGTCTAGCTATGATTTGTGACACAGCCTTCCTTCCGTCCACCGTGATGCAGCTCAGCACTTCCACTTGCAACGTTTAACAATTTAGCCAAGTCACAGCTTCTTAGCTAGCCTTCTCTGCTGCCTCCTGCCAACAGGTAACAACTGACTACATGCATCCTCTGGGACACACCATTCTCGGTGCCGCCCATTTTTGCCAAATCTCTTCATCGAGTTTGCAAAATGTCTGCATACAGGCTACAACTGAGACTGCAACAAGGAATGACAGAGATATGGAAAATGGAGTGCCAAGGAATGCGAAGCTCCCAGGGTTCTGACTTGGCTCACGGGATGCTATCTGCATATGCTGAAAGACGAGATACAGTCAAACTTCTCCATCGTCACACCCAGTTGGGTCCAGAATTGTGAACTAAGAAAGTAACACACTTCTGAAGCGCAACCTGGGAATTCCTCATCCAAAGCAGAACTTTGCCATGGGAGTCCGGCAACCAGCAAAGAGCTTGAGAAATTAGCAGAACTATTTGTCAACCTTGCGTCCTGGTCCTTCTCTTTTGAAAAAGTCTAACACCAACATCTCTAGTTTTTTTCTATGGCTTTTAATTCCAAAATTGCTACAGCACGGATTTGTTATTTAAGGATTTTTTTTTAAAAAAATCCAACCAGTCCATCTAATTGCAAAGTGGGATTAATATTTCATTTCTGTAAAACCATGTAACTTTTCAAGCCAGGCCTGAAGCAATTTGCCCCTTTTTATACCTCAGCAGCAAAGGAAGCAGGCAGAAGGAAGAACCCTCCTATCTTAACAAAATTCACAAGCAAAACTTCCTGATGGAAGGATTTTAAAAAGCACCAAGATTCTCCAGAGCTACATGGAGCATCATGTCAGGGGACCAGAGACCTTTCCATCACAAATAATGGAAAGTGTTTCACTGGGGTAAAAAAGGGGATCCTAAATATTTTTCCTATGGATCCCTTGTAAACTGCTGGGGGTCTTCTTGACAGACCACTATTGTTTTTCCTGCCAGACACAACATTTGCAATGTGCTAGGCTAGATGACGGAATCCCAACACTGTAGAGTTAGGAGGGACCTCAAGCGTCATGTAGTCAAACCCACTGCAATGCAGGAATCACAGCTAAGGAACGACAAGCTCAGAGGCCTCGCACCACAATCAAAGGAAGTGACAGCACTATTCTAATAATAATAATAAAAAATTGTCCAGTAGCACCTTAGAGACCAACCAAGTTTGTTCTGGGTATAAGCTTTCGTGTCACGTCTTCAGATACACTGAAACAGAAGTCACCAGACCCTTATATATCGTGGGAGGGTGGGGTTTTTCTCAGTAGGGTAGTAGGAGATGAGTGACTGACTCAATGCATATGGTAAACCTGGGACTGTTAACAACTGCAATTAGTCCTACAAGGGATAGTAAGCAATGACAAAAAATAGCTTTCGCATGTGTAATAAGACAATAATCCAGTACGTATCTCTATTCAGACCAGGTCTCTCCATAGTTTTCAGTTTAGTAATATGTTGTAATTCAGCAACTTCTCTGTCAAGTCTATTTCTGAAATTCTTTTGTAATAAGACAGCTGCTTTGAGATCCTGTATTTCCGCATCTGGCAGGAAAAACAATAGTTTTATTTCGACTGCGCCGGACCAACAAGGCTACCTACCTGAATCTAGCACTATTCTATTTTGCCTTGGTCACACCTGGAGTCCTGTGTCCAGTTCTGGGCACCCCAGTCTAAGAGGACTAGAGACAAGACAAGACGCTCAAGGGTCTGCAAACCAAACATTGTGAGGAACAGTTGAGGGAATTGGGTATGTTTAGCCTGGGGGAGAGACTGAGAGGAGAAATCTCTGATGGGTCGTCTCATGGAGGAAGCAACAAGCTTGCTTTCTGCTTCTCCAGAGGGGAGGACCTGATGCAACAGACTCCAACTGCAAGGAAGGAGATGCCAACTAAACATCAGGAAGAACTTCCTGAGGATAAGGGCCTTCTATGGTGGAAGGGGCTCTCTCGAAAGGCGGTGGATACTCCTTCGCTGAGGCTCTGAAGCAGAGAGGTGGGGTGGCTGTCTGCATCTGCCAGGGATCTGGATGGCCACTGGGAGAACACACTAGGCAAGGTGCAGGAAAGGACATTCCAACTGTAGACATATGGGGGGAAATTCTGACTGTAAGAGCTGCTGGACAGTGGAATGGACTCCTGGGGAAGTGGTGGACTCTCCTTCCTTGGAGGGTTTTAAGCAGAGGCTGGCCATCTGCCCTGGATGCTTGAGCTGAGATTCCTGCACTGCAGGGGGCTGGACTAGAGGACCCTTGGGGTCTCTCCCAACTCCATGATTCTACTATTCTTTAGCCCAAATTCCTTTTTTTAAAAAGTACTTTTCATTTGCATTTTTACATACAGTTCAAAAAGAATAAGGAAAGGAGAAAAATGAGAACGAAACCACGACAATCCAAGGTCTCAACACAAGAACACTTTGCAGGCATGGCCAAACTCGGGGACTACAACTCCCATCATCCCTAGCTAACAGGAGCAGTGGTCAGGGATGATGGGAATTGCAGTCCCAAAACAGATGCCGGCGGAGTTTGGCCATGCCTGCTAAGGGCTCCTTCTCTGGTCTCTCCCGTGTATTCCAAGTTCCCAAGCTCTGCTATCTCTCTCCTCCTTCCTCTTATGCTGCTGAATTTATCCAAGTCCTGCTAATCTGTTCACTTGTTCATAGCGGTCACAGCTGCCAACTTTTCCCTTTTCTTGCCAGTAAGAAGAGAATTTCCCTTACAAAAAGAAAAACCTTGACAGCTCTGATCCGGATATTTAAAACACTTTACAGTCCTTGATGGCCTTGTTCCCTCCTCGGGCTGCCGAGTCCCGCTTCGCCCGCGGGTCAGGCTGGATGACCTCGGGGGAACCTTCGCCCCTCCACTTCCACGTGACCTTCCTGGCGCCGCCCACCTCCTCTCGCCCCCCCCAGAATAAAAGGCCCCGCCAAACCGCGCAGCCGCAGAAGCGGCCCCCTCCGAGAGAAGAGGCGGGGCCCACGGATGCGCGTGCACGAGACAGACGGAGAGAGAGGCGCGCGCCCCCTCGGCTCCCTTCCCCCCCGCGACGGACTGCGCACGCGCACAAGCGACGGGCCTGCGGGGGTTGCCGGGGCAACGGGGCCCCTCCCTGGCGACGAGGCGGGTGTCTGTGGGCCGCGGACGGGACACTGAGGGGGGGAAGTCGGCGTCGCCGCCTCCGCCACTCACCGGTTCCTCCGCGGCGGCCGCGACGACGGCGAGCGGGCCAAGCGAGCGCAGCGCACGGCCTCTGGCGCTCTCCTCACGGGGCATGCGCGGGAGGGCGGGGCCGCTTCAGAACCGAGCACGCAGAGCACGGCGGGAGGGGCGGGCCTCCCTCGGCGAGCGAGCCAATGGGAGCGCAGGTCCCGCCTTTCCCTCATCCCTCCAGCCAGTGACGTTCTCGAGCGTCGAAGATGGACGGGCCTCTCTCGGCGAGCGAGCCAATGGGAGCGCAGGTCCCACCCTTCCCCCCCCCTCCCTCCAGCCAGTGACGTTCTCGGGCGCCGAAGATGGACGGGCCTCGCGCCGCCCGCCTCCTGCCCCGTCCCGGCTCATCCTCCAGGGGGCGCCCGAGCCGCGCTGCTCCCTTGGGCGGGAGGGTCGGGGGCCGCGTGGGAGCCCTTTGCGGGCCGCCCTCCTCCTCCTCCTGCCTTTGCACTGGTTCTGAGACCCTCAGAGGCGCCCAGGATGGGTGGGAAATATTTTTCAGGGAATGTGGTGTAATTTCCTGATTTAATTTGATTTTTCCTTTTCCTTGTTTTTCCAGGGCTGGGATCTTGTTTCTGGACGCAGAGCGTGTTTCCAGGCCATGCCAAGGGCCACCAGCCAGAGATTTAGTCATCACCATCATCATAATTTATTTATTTATTCCCCAGCCACTCTGGGCGTCTTCCAATAAAATATTAAAATACAATAATTTATCAAATATTAGAGACCGACCAAGTTTGTTCTGGGTTTGTGCATGCACACTTTTTCAGATACCTGAAGAAGTATCAGAAGGTATCTGAAGAAGTGTGCATGCACACGAAAGCTTATACCAAGAACCAACTTTGTTGGTCTCTAAGGTGCTCCTGAACATTTAAATTAATTAATTAATTAAGACTGCATCAGACCAACATGAATCTAGAATCATCCGATATTAAAAGTTTCCTTAAACCGATGCTTGGGCTGCAGTTTCTGCCTGGCCGGGGGCTGGACTAGATGTCCCTTGGGGGTCCCTTCCAACCCTCCCATTCTGGGATGCTCTTTTGGAAGCCGCCCTGGGACGCTTGGGGTGCAGCAGGGCGGGCAATAAAGGAAGGAAAGCACCAAAGTGTGAGGTTTGGGGGGGAGCGGGGAGTTCCCCCCCCCCTTGCAGCTGCTCTTGCCTGTGAGTCATCTTGAACTTCTTCTGAGGAAAGGGCTGGGGGTATAAATAGAGAGGTGCAGGTGGCCCCTTGTAGCTAGACTGGCCCAGGGAGGGTGTATGTACTGAGTTGAATAGGATCCAAAAGGCAGAAGTCTGGTTGGTCCTAGAGCAATAGGATTCAGAATGCGGCAGTCTGATTGGTCCACAGGAGCCCCCCAATCCAGCGCCAGGTGGAAGGGAATCCGCAAGCTGATTGGCCTACAGGTGAATCCCGGAATTAGCCAATCACGTGGGGCCCATTGTGTATATAAGGCAGATTACTTTGGGGAAACTTCCACTCCTCCTCACCACTGTGAGCTGAATAAAGAGCATGAAATCACTTTGCGACTCTGAGTATATTTCACTGGCAACGAGGATGGGATCCCGTCCACCAAAGGTGAAAGAATGTACCTTCATTCTCTTTACATTTCCAACATTTGTTATTGGGCAAATGATATATTTTTGCAAGCTTGACTGGTGTCATGTACCACCTATATATCATTTTCATAATATTCTCTCTCAAGGCATTACATGCCGTAAATTTCATACCAGTGGTCCACAACTGTTCCCAGTTAGCAAACATAATATTATGACCAATGTCTTGTGCCCATTTAATCATAGCAGATTTAACCGTTTCATCCTGCGTATTCCATTTTAACAGCAAGTTATACATTCTAGATAATATCTTAGTTTTGGGATCTAACAGTTCTGTTTCCAGTTTTGATTTTTCCACCTGGAAGCCAATTTTATTTTTTTTGTCCAAATTATAGGCCTCTCTTATTTGATAATAATGGAGCCAGTCTTGCACTTTATCTTTTAATTTCTCAAAACTCTGCAATTTCAATTTGTCTCCATCTTGTTCCAATATTTCCCAATATTTCAGCCATTTGGCCTCCATATTGAGCCAGTGGTCAGCCATGTCCTCCGTTAACAGTTATTATGAAATTGCTTTTTGCGGTATCTGGTTTTGAAACTCAGCTCTGGACATGCCTTTTTCCGTGGAAAAGCAGCATCCAAAGGAAAGGAAGGCATGCTTTCCCCCGAAGAATCTCAGGCCAGGCCTCCTTCCTCCAGGCCAGGGGGGAAATGGGGTCGTCCCCCCCCCCCGGCACTCCGCTGTCTGGTGTGGGGCAGTCTGAGGTTCCTTGGAGGGCTGCATCTCTCAGTGCTCAGCCCAGCTCACTCCGCTCAAGAGAGGCAGCTGGAAATCCCTGCCTGGGGCCGTGTCCCTGCTCTCTTCCTGTCCCTGTGTGATGCTCTGGTTTCCCTTCCCCACAGGCTTCTCAGGGCAAATCCAGAGCTGCGTCACCCAAGCCCTGTGGCTTCTGTGGGGAAAGGCCAGGGGGAATGCTCAGGCCCCTCCTGCAAGGGAAGAACAGCCAGGCCCTTCGCAGTGGCGTAGCAAAGTCAGGTGGTACCCGGGGCGGGAAATTTCTTGTCCCCCCCCCCATTGAAATTATTAAAAGAAGGAAAAATAAAATACTTACAGTTGCAATTGTTATTTTCTGGTTTACAGTGGTACCTCTGGATGCGAACGGGATCCGTTCCGGAGCCCCGTTCGCATCCAGAAGCAAACGCAACCCGCATCTGCACGTGCGCAGGTCGCGATTCACCTCTTCTGCGCATGCACATGACGTCATTTTGAGCGTCTGCGCATGTGCAAGCGGCGAAACCCGGAAGTAACGCGCTCTGTTACTTCCGGGTCGTCGCAGCACGCAACCCAAAAATACTTATCCCGAAGCTACTTCAACCTGAGGTATGACTATTTACTTAACATTGTGAGCATAAGCACTTACCGTAAAACCTGCTTTTCACGATGAGAATTTCTTATGAATGGAATTTTTTTTTTTTTGCTTAATTTCGCTAGTTTGCAGCCTGCTGTTGATGTGGACTGAAGGTAGCTGAGGTGCTGTGTGAGTACAGCTGCAAAAAACAAGCACCAGTGCAGATATGCGCCCACTCAAAGCCAGTGGTGGAGGAAGGGGGTAGGGGATAGAGGGGATAGAGGGTGGGCTCACAAAACACCTGGGGCAGCTCACACCCACCGCACCCCCTTCCTACACCTCTGCCTTCAGATGTCTTCTAAAAGTCAGATAGTTGCTTATTTCCTTGACATCTGGTGGAAGAGCGTTCCACAGGGCGGGCGCCACCACCGAGAAGGCCCTTCACCTGGTTCCCTGTAACCTCACTTCTGGCAGGGAGGGAACCGCCAGAAGGCCCTCGGAGATGGACCCCGGCTGAACGATGGGGGTGGAGATGCTCCTTCAGGTATACTGGTCCGTTCACAGGGCACTGCTGGATTAAACCCTGTGGAGGCCCCTTGGCAGTCAAATTCTGGGCAGGGGGCAGGCCTTGTGCGCACGCTGGAATAACATTGAAATAAGAAAGCTTGATTGTCGTTTGCTTTCAAGATCAAATCAATATTATTTCCATCCATTGTCGCGGGACCCCTAAAAAGTGTGGGGCCCATAGGCCAGTGCCTACTCTGCCTATTTGGTAATCCGGCCCCTTTGGCTGCAGGAGAGAGAAGAAATGGAAGTTGAGGGCCGCCTCCTGATGCGCTGTACCGTTCCCCACAATGAAATGGAAGGCTCAGCAATTGTCAGGCACTTTCTTTTCCTTTTTAAAATTTTTCTTGTTTATTAAACAAGAAAATACGTTAAAATACACACAAAACAAGCATACAATACAAACATTCTATAAGAAAAAAATAAAAGAAAATAACATAGTTGCATATAGAGTGAAAATCAGTGAAAGAAAAGAAACTTCCGACTAAACCCATTGTACTATTTTGCCTTCAAGAATTTTTACACTGTTTCTTATTAATATTTTTCCTTATCTTAGTTTAAACTTTTTCTAATACTTCCTTCTATCACAAGACTCATTCGATATCTGCCAGGAAACATTTATTATCACATTACCCTTTGAGATATTCCTTAATTATAATCCACTCCTTATTAACATCTTGTGTTGAGTTTCCTCTCACTGTCCCAGTTCTCCTTGCTAGCTGTAAATACTCTATTGATTTAGCTTGCCATTCGATCTTTGAAGGGATGGTATCGCTTTTCCAATTTCTTGCTATTGGAATCCTTGCTGCGGTTGTTGATTGTCAGGGGGTGTCGGATGCTCAGCAGCCCTGTGTGCTTACAACAACCCTGTAAAGTAGGCCAGTGCTATGCCCTCCCCAAATTGCAGCTGAATCCCTTGCGGATTGGCATCCAACCTCTGCTTAAAGGCCTCCAAGGAAGGAGAGTCCACCACCGTCCCAGAGAGTCTTACCTTCAGAAAGGTCTTCCTAATGTTTAGTCCAAATTTCCTCTCCTCCCCCTCACCTCTGGAGCAGCAGAAAACAAGCTTGATCCCGCTGGCAGCCCTCAGGGGTTGGAAGATGGCTCTCCTCTCTCCTCTCAGTCTCCTCTTCTCCAGGCTAAACATACCCAGCTGCCTCAGCCGTTCCTCATCAGGCTTGGTTTCCAGCTGCCTCAGCCGTTCCTCATCAGGCTTGGTTTCCAGACCTTTCATCATCCTGGTTGCCCTCCTCTGCTCACCTTCTAGCTGCTCAATCTCCTTTTTCAACTAGCCTGCACTGACTGGCAGCAGCTCTCCAGGGTTTTGGATGGGGGGGGGACATTCCCAGCCCCCTCCCTCTGGAGATGCCGCCCAGGACAGAAGACCTGCATGCCAAGCAGATGGCCCAATCCTGCGCTATGGAGACCGCTAGCCTGCCAGGAAGGATGTGGGGCTGGTCTCCCTTTGGAAATGGGGCTGCAGGAAGAAGGAGGTGAAATGAAGATGCAGCCCAGCTGCAGGCGGAACAGCAGGTGCCTCTGAGTTCTGAAGGAGGAGCATCATCTCTTGGGAGGAGCCAGGTCCAGGTGAGGGGGTTGCCACGGTGACAAGGACCTGCCCTCCTTTGTGACATCACTTGCTTCTCCCTTAAAAGCCACCAACTGACTTGCAGGTGGCCATTGTAGGTTAGTAGTGAGGCGAGAGAAGGAGAGAGGAGTTGGTGGTGGTTGGAGAAGATAAGGAGAGGCGTTTAGTTGATTATTTTCTCAGTTTTTTACATAGTGGTACCTCGGGTTACATACGCTTCAGGTTACAGACTCTGCTAACCCAGAAATAATACCTCGGGTTAAGAACTTTGCTTCAGGATGAGAACAGAAATCGTGCTCCGGCGGTGAGGCAGCAGCAGGAGGCCCCATTAGTTAAAGTGGTGCTTCAGGTTAAGAACAGTTTCCGGTTAAGAACAGACCTCCAGAACAAATTAAGTACTTAACCCGAGGTACCACTGTATTGATTTTGATTTGATTTATTACTTTTATTTTATTTATTTTTATTTGATTTATTATTTTACTTTTTTATTTTAACACTTTTATTTTACTTTTTATTTTATTTTTGTGTTCTTTATTTTCATATTTTTTATTTTACATTTTTATTTTGTGCACATTTTGTATATATTTATTTTGTGAATTGACAGGTAGTTATGGGTAAGTGTAGGGTTAGGGCTTGGGGTTAGGCTTGGGGTGAGAGTTGGGCTTGGGTGGGCATTTTAGATAGTTAGCTAGTTCAGAGAGAAGGGTGGGGATTTTTTGTGAGCAAAATGTGAAGACTGTAAGTAGCATTCCTTTGCTTTCTCTTGATCTCCTGGGGGTGGGGGGGTGAGTCCTGGGGTCCCCTGCACAGCCTTGGCTCTCTGGAAATTGACCCGGGGAGTCTTCTCCAGAGAGCTCAGCTCCTCCATACGCTTCCCCTGCCTTCCCCTTTTCTCTCCCCTCTCATCATTTACATTTACTAGGACATTCCTAGCCCACTTTCCTCCCAGGAGCTCCAGGTGGCCTTCATGGTTCTCCCGGCCACCAATTGTTATCTTCACAGCAGCCCTGCCAAGTAGGCTAGGCTGGCACAAGGTCCACCAGGGGGCTTCTTGGCTGAGTGGGGATTCGAATCCGGCTCTCCCAGGTCCTCCTAGTCCAGCCCTCCAACCACTACACCTCTGCCTGGCTCCATTTTGCATCTCTCCAGCTGCCCTATGACCTTGGCCTTCTCCCCCTTCCTGGGGGTCTCTCTGGCTCCAAGGAAGACTCCAGCGCCTTCCTCATGTTCTGCTCCTCTTCTGGGACCCCTTGAGGCTTGCAAGACCCTCCTAGGGGTCTCCTCCCTCTCCAGGAAGGGCAGAGCTGTCCTAAGAAGATGAGGCAGAGCAGCCCTTTAACAGCTGGCAATGCTTCTCTTTCCTTTGGGCTGGAGCTCTTGAACCCAGAGCACTTGGGGCCTCCTTTCTCCCTCTGCCAGCCCTTCGTGCTCTGGGCTGCCTCTTTCCAGCTCTAGTGATGCCCTTTCAGGTCAGTGAACTGAAGAGAGACGGAAGGAATTGGGCCAGACTGCCCTCCTCACACACAAACGCCCCCCAAGAATTGGGGCTGTTGGCTTCTGGGTCGCTCTCTCCGCTCATCTCTTCTAGGATCAGGTGCTTAAGGCGCCTGTTCAGATGCTGCAACAGGGTGGCCCCCCAGCAAGGCCTGGAGCAGCCCGTGGTGCCAGGTGAGCAAGTGGCCCTCCTTCTTGGGACAGAGGAGGGCAGGGATGGGCATGGGGGCAGCTAGTCAAAAGATGCAAAGAGCCAGACAGCTGGATCCGACCCAAGGTCCATCTGGGCCAGCATCTGGAAACCCACCCATCCCCAGTGGCCAACCCGTTTTGTCGAGTCCGATGGAGGAAGGAGGGGGCTGGGCTGGGGGGCAGGGCTGGGGGGCAGTTGTCAGCTGGAGGGGCACCTTCCCTGGGGAGCCACGTTCTGGGGGAAGGAGGCTGGGATTGGCCCCCAAGGCCTGGGGTGTCCCTCCCCTGTAGTAGGACTTAGAATCCAGGAGAAAACTCTTGGAATAGCCTTGCCAGGGGCTCAGGGATGAACTCACCTCTTCCCATGTCTTTCTCTTTGCAGTTCTGCTGAGGTTCCACATCCCTGCCCCAGGGGTGAGTACTGGAGAAAACAAGAGCAGGGAGTGGACCCCTCAGACCTGCCCCCCACCGTCCGGGCTCTTTGCCCCCCACTCTGCACTCTCAGATGGAACCGACAGCCTGACCTCTGCATTTCAGCTGCTGGAGGAAGATCAGTTGTTCCTCCTGGAGGTCATCCAGAACTGCCAGGCAGCTTGGCTCAGGGGGCTCTGAACCCTGAAACCCTCCAAGTCCCTTACCTTGGGAAAAAACAATTTTAGTTTAAAAACACATATTTTTGCCATTTTGTCACCCCCTTCAGTGATGACACCCAGTGCGACCCACACCCAGCACCCCCCCTTCCTACACCTCTGGCCCTTTGGCTGTAGGACTTTCCAGGGGTTGGGACCATCAGCCCTCCTAAGGCGAGTGGCCAGTCGTGCCCCCCAATGGTCGGGGTTTTGCGGACAGGAGCCCTTTGAATACCAGAAGTCGAGGTTTGCTCATACGAAGTGGATTTTTGTGCCCTAACAAAACAAAACCATTTTTTAAAAGGTTTGGAAACTTCTGAGGAAATGCAACAGAAAGTGATGTTTGCATTTATATCCCAGCTTTTCCTGCAAGGAACTGAAGGTGGCAGCCGTGCCTCTCCCTCTCCTGGTTTAATCCCTTCCATAAGCCAGCCAGGGAGGCTGCTGTGCTGAGAGGCAGCGATCGGCTCCCCAGGTCTTCGTGATGCCCAAATGCGGGGATTTGAACCCTGGTCCAATGACAAACCTAGACAGCATCTTAAAAAGCAGAGACATCACCTTGCCAACAAAGGTCCGTATAGTTAAAGCTCTGGTTTTCCCAATAGTGATGGATGGAAGTGAGAGCTGGACCATAAAGAAGGCTGATCGCCAAAGAATTGATGCTGGAGGAGACTCTTGAGAGTCCCATGGACTGCAAGAAGATCAAACGTATCCATTCTGAAGGAAATCAGCCCTGAGTGCTCACTGGAAGGACAGATCTTGAAGCTGAAGCTCTAATACTTTGGCCACCTCAGGAGAAGAGAAGACTCCCTGGAAAAGACCCTGATGTTGGGAAAGATCAAAATCAGGTTGCATGATCATCAAGCAGGTTGTCTGGAGGGGGCGCATGAAGCCCCCTCCTCCAAGGCAAGGCCTGTCCAGAGCCCTTTGGATCCCCTTCACTCTCAGAGCACATTCAGCAGGTCAAGTGCAAGAGAGAATATGCTACCTGACCCCCCCCCCCATGCACAAGAAGGTGTGTCCTTATCTGAAGCAAATCACTGCAGGTGCTTCCCATACGACATCCCCAGGTATAGAGTCATGCCCCTTTTTTGGACCCCCCCCCCCCGCAATATTCTGCAAGGTCTGGTCCCATGAACAAAAGTCTCCCTGATGACCTCAATGATCTTGCAGATCTAGAAGCAGCCAGGGCAGTTCCCTCTGCCCAGGCCAATGGCTCGTCTTGTCCAGAATCCTGTTCTCGCTGTGGCCAAGCAGATATAAGAAGGATTCAAGCCCAAGAGCAATATCCGCCCCTCCTGTGGCTTCCAGTAGCTGGTCTTTAGAGGCACTGCTGTCGCATGGACCAGTGGTACCAAATAGCATGGGAAACAGCCCTACTAGAAAAATTAACCAATAAACTGAAACTGGGACAAATAGAAGAAGACACCTTCACCCCGGTATGGCTCCCCTTTATCACATACACAGCCCAACAAGACAATGACAATAATCCACCAACAGCATACAAATCAATATGGCTAACCTGACCCCAAACCCCCACTCACACATGAAAACAAAGACCACCACAGCCAACCACAAATGAACAACCACATCCTGGGCCAACCCCAGCCTCTCTCACCACCAAAGGAACACAAGTGAACAGCAGAGAACCTGCACAAGCAACGCTGACACCAAACCCCACATATATGAAGTAAAATAGAAACATCGCCATCTGACCCCACCCCCACCCACCTTTCCCCCTCCACCTCTTTCCCCCTTTTCTTCCTAATGTCTCAACAGATGAAACTGATTTGTAAAAATGTGGGGGCGGAGCATTTTGGCTAATGGCCACCAAGAGCAGCTCTCCTCCTCCATGAACTTGTTTCATCCTCTCTTTGAGCCATCCAAGTTGGTGACCATTCCTGCCTCCTGTGGCAGGGAGTTCCACAGCTCAGCTATGTCCTGCATGAAGAAGGACCTTCATTTGCCCCGAATCTCCCAGCATTCAGCTTCACGGGATGTCCACGGGTTCTAGCGCTAGCAAAGAGGGAGAAAAACTTTCCTGTCCACTGTCCCCATGCCAGGCAACCCAGTCAGATGGGCAGGGTACAAATAATAAATTATTATCATTATAAACTTTGCATGTCACCTCTCACTTGCCTTTCACCTAACTAAAAAGTCTCAGACACTGCACCCTTTCTTCAGCTCTGCCTCTCCAGCTGCTCCACTCTGCAACCTGGTTGCCACAACTCAAGGGAAGCCAGCACAGAGTGTATCGTGGTCGTCTAAGCATTTGGTTAGCAGTGTGTGAGTTACAGCACTCAGGCCATCCTTGCCCAGGAAATAATCAAAGAAGGACCTTGTTTTGTCTGCCTGGAATCTCCTGCTTCTCATCTCCCTCCAGTTTTCTAGATCTGCTTCTTCCAAATGCCTTTGCAAACCTCCCCTTGCTTCTTCGTTCCTTCATGCTCAGGCGGCCTGCCAGGAAGAGGGCGCCCCGTGGCTGCTGTTCTGCCTCAGGTGCCTTTGCACAGCCCTGGGCCTCCTTCACCTCCAGCTGCCCTGGAGGCAGCTGAGCTGGCTTCCTTGCCCTGACCCAGAGGCCCCACCGGCACCAGCACCTGGCTGCCCTGTAGCCTAAGGCTGCCCGGAGGGGTCCAGCGTGAGCCAAAGTGAAACAGAAAACCCCTGAATACAACTCTGATCTACCTGCTTTTCTAAATTCAGATTATTTGGAGGAAGGCTAGCATCTCCCCAAGGCAGAAACGCCCTCCCCACAAGTCACTCTGTGGCTCTGGCTGGGTCTGGGGATCACAGAATCCTAGAGCTGGAAGGGTCATCAAGCCCAACCGCCTGCAATGCTGCCAGCCAGGTTTTCTCTCTCTGCTTGGCAAGGCTTAGCCTGTAGAAACAGCCTCTGCCAACGTGGCACCTTCCCTCTGCCCAAAGCAGCACCACCTGGAGTTGGGGGTCCAAGCCCTTTGGAGGGCACGTGGTTGGGGACTGATCCCTGCTCCCCTCAACTGCACTTGGGCTCTCCTATCATCTTTGAAGTCTCTCAGCCTCACTCACCTCGCAGAGGGTTTGTTGTGGGGGAGGAAGGGAAAAGGAGATTGTTAGCTGCTTTGAGACTTCTTAAAAGGTAAGGTTAAAGGGACCCCTGACCATTAGGTCCAGTCATGACTCACCCTGGGGTTGCGGCGCCTATTTATCTACTTGCACTTTGACGTGCTTTGGAACTGCTAGGTTGGCAGGAGCAGGGACCGAGCAACGGAGATCACCCCGTCGCGGGGATTCGAACCACCGACGTTCTGATCGGCAAGCAACCGCAGCAGGCGCTGCAAACTCTCCAGGGGGTTGACTGGCCCCGCAAAGGCGCCCTCCTCCTTTGTCTTCCGAGACAGACGGATGCCAACCTGGGGCGGGGGTTCCCAGGGGTCCTATAGTCCAGCCCGCTTGCAACGCAGGCGCCTCAGCTGCGGCATCCCAACAGCTTCGTGGGCATCATTTGGGCGCCGCTGCGAATGGTCCCTAAGCGCGGTGCAAGGAGCGCCCCGATGCCCCGGGGGGGCTGGAAGCTGCCGGGACCGACCATCGCCGAGCAGCCCCCTCCTCGGACCCGGACGAGGAGTCCCGCGCCTCCGCCGCTCCGCTTCTCCTGGTAGGGACATTCCGGGCGGGCTCGTGTCCGCGGGGGCGCCGCCTCGGAGGGGCTCCGCCTCGCCGGATTGGCTGGCTGAGGACGCCCCCTCGGCCTCCGTCGCCGCCCCCCGGCCCGGCCTTATAAAGGGGGCGCCGCCCGCCGGCCAGAGCAGAGATGCGGTGGCGCCTGGTTCCCTGGACGGCGGTGTGGGGCGGCTGCGCCTTCCTGACATTGGTGAGTGGCGCTTTCGCTTTCGATTCGGGAGGGAGGGCGCCGCGCCCACCCCTGCGCTCCCTCCCAATTGGAGACCCCCGGGCGAGGGGCGGGCAAGCGGGAGCCCATCCCGGGAAAGCCCCCCCGCGCCGATCCAGGTCCAGTTCCTCTTTCGGCGCCTGGGAATCCCCCTCGTCCCGGAGCTGCTGCCTCGCCCTTTTCCGGGGGGGGGGTCCTCACTCTAGTTGTGACTTGATCGATTTACCAAAGCGATCCCCAACCTAGATCCCCAAAGTAAACCGGCGCGCCCTCCGGGGCCCCTCTCGCCCCTCTGGCCACTGGGGGGGGGCGGATCTGGACTTCACGGCCCTCTTCTTCTCCCGGATGGCATTCCTGCATCGCAGGGGGTTGGACTAGATGGGCTTTGGGGGTCCCTTCCGACTGTGCCATTCCCGAACTTGACGGCCCCTTCGGACGGAGCAGTGCCAAGCCGAGTCTTTGGGGGACGGGGAGGGTCTCGTCTCCTCCCGTTCGGGGAGGCAGGACCGCTGCCCGCCCCCCAAGCGCGACGCTCTGGGGAGAAAGAGCGACCCTGCCGCAAGCCAGGCTTTCCTTTCCCCGGGAAAAGCGAGCCCCGGTGGCTCAGCCTCCCTCCGGGCAGGTTCCCTTTGGCTCCCCTGCAGCTTGGAGGGGGCGGGCTGCCCCTTGTGGGTCTCTCTGGGCGACTGGAAACCGGACCCCAAAGTATGGGCTAAGCGGCGGCCGGATCCCGCATCTCTCGGGGGCGCAGAGGTTTCCAAGGCGAGCGGCGCCCAGATGCGCTTTTAGGAGCGCTTTGCTCCTTGCGCCGGAGATAAAGCCTTGCGTGCCGCTTGGACTGTGGCTTGGGGGGAGCTGGGGCTGGGGGGGGTGAGGATGATGAAGATGGGGCTGTGACTAACCCTCCTCCTGCGGTGCAGTGCCTGGCGTTGGAGCTGCGGAGCCCGAGCTGCTCCGCCACCGAGTACCTGGAAGGGGGACGGTGCTGCCAGAAATGTGGCCCAGGTAATAAGCTGCGCGGACGCGACTCTTGCTTTTCCTCTTGGGGCTCCTCCGAGCCCCCACCCTGCCCTAGAGCCCCGGGGGGCTGGGGGGGCTTCTCACGGGAGGCGGGCAAAGGGACGATGTCAACAGCACGGTTTCTCTATCAAGTGACATGCCGCTTATGTGCTTTGTAAGGGCTTTGAAGCGGTTTGCGCTGATGAAATCAACGGGGAAAGCCGTACTGTAATTAAAGCACACAATCGTGATTCTTTCACGGCATTAAAACCCCCTTAATTAAAAGACACAGCTAAATCAGCCAATTAAAAGCCTTTCCAATTAAAGCAGTTCAAAAACAGTTGATACAGTTAAGATTAGACGTTTGAGCGGAGGGGAATATTTATACCTATTTATTGGCGTTTCTGTCCCTGTTTTCTTCAAGGGGGTCTGCTTGGTGTCCCCCCCCCCCCACGAACTCTGTTTCATTTAATCCTCAGAACAGCCCTGTGAGGTAGGCTAGGCTGAGAGGCAGGGACTGGTCCCCAAGATCTTCATGGCTGAGTGAGGATTTGAACCCTGATCTGCCAGGTCCAGTGCTCTAACCACTGTGCCACACTCTCTTGAATACAGATGACTCTCTGAAAATCAGAGTTGCATGGATAGCCCACCTGGGCAGATTCCACCCCCCATAGCACTTTTCCTCACAACCTTTGAGCCAGTTGGGGATCACAGAATAGGAAGGGACCCCAAGGGCCATGTAGTCCAACCCCACAATGTCTCTGGAAATAAAACTGCCCCCGTCCAAAATCTCTCCCACCCCCGGCCCTCCTCCTGGGCCACTCAGGACGAGAGGAATGTGGGGACCTCTTTGGGCTGCTTGGGCCAGATCATTCTGGGCAGGGTTGTCCAACTGTCCGTCATACGATGTCACTATGACGTCATAATTTACAGGTGGGTTGTCCTGCCCACCTGTCCAAACTCCTTGCGGAGCTGGAGGAAACCCCAGGAAGAATCCTAAGGAGCTTGAGGTGACATACATGGCTCCCCCCCCCCCAAGTTAATCCCCACAACAACCCTGTGAGGCAGATTAAGCTGAGAGAGGGGGGCGGTGACCCCCCCCCAAGGCCACCCATTGAGTTTCATGGCTGAGCGGAGATTTGAGCCCTGGACCCCTCCCAGGTCTTAGCCCAGCACTCTAACCACTGAGCCACACTGCCTCTTAAGATGCAGCAGTAAAAGGGGGGCAAAGAGGGAGAGAAAGAAGCTTCTCTTGCCCCTTCATTCTCTCCCCTCAACTGCTGTGTTCACTGGGGGGGGGGGCGTGGGAAGGACGGCCAAGCCATCCTGGGCTGCCCCTTTCAACCTCTGAGGACCGAAAGGATGAGGGCAGCTCTGGGAGGGAGGAGCGGGTGCCATGGGATGGAAATGGGGGCCCCTCCTTGCGCAAGGGGCGGGGGGGATGGGGAGGAGCCCCCAGAACCCCCTTCTCCCTTGGAAAGCCCACCCTTCTCAGTCTGACGCCATCTCTAGGGCTGCTCAGGATTTCTCCACCCTAGGAAGAGCCTGTTGCTGGATCCGGCCAAAGGCCCACCTAGTCCAGCCTCCTGCTCTCCCTGTGGCCGACCAGATGTCCATAGTGGGCAAAACACAGGCGGGATTCAACACAAGAGAAACTCTCCCCTCCTGTGGTTTCCAGCAACCGGGATTTCATTTTCATTTTCACTTTTAATTTGTATATCCCCTTCCTATATTACTGTACACGAAGCAGTTTCCAGCCTCCAAATATACAACACACACCTACAGTGATGGCCAAACTTGGCCCTCCAGCTGTTTTGGGACTACAACTCCCATCATCCCTGACACCACTGGTCCTGTTAGCTAGGGATGATGGGAGTTGTAGTCCCAAACAGCTGGAGGCCCAAGTTTGGCCATAATAAACTAATCCAATACAAACAGTCATTGTCAAACATAACTTTGAAATGGAAAGACATATCAAATAAAGTAATATTCAATAATCTATTAGAATATGATAGTACACAATAAAATTAACACTCAGAAGCTCAGCAAATGATAACAGAAATTCACTCTTAATAATTACAATAACTACTTACTAAACGATGATCAATGAAAATAACTACAATTAACGGTGCATAAAATACCACAATATATACAAAAGAATGTGAAAGGATGAAATTGAGAAACAAAGACACACAACTTCTAACACTACTTTTTCCTGTGGGAGGGAGTTCCATAGGCCAACTGCCCCTCTCCTGCGTCCTGCATCTCCCAGGGAGGTGGACTTTCCAAAGAGTTTCCCCATGCCAAAGAGATGTCGCTCTGCTGCTGAGCCCTGGCCCCTTCCTATCCCCCCACCCCTGTCCATGCCAGTCTCCGCTGGAATCGCATCTGCCCCCCTCGCAGGCACGGCCCTTTCCCCGCCCGAGGTGCCAGCGCTCACCGGGTCTCCTCGTGTGTTTGCAGGCACCAAGGTGCAGGCGCTCTGCTCCGAGAGCTCAGAGACGCAGTGCGCAGCCTGCGAGGCTCAGCACTTCCAGGCCGGCTGGACCAAGGAGAAGCACTGCGCCCCACAGGCCTATTGCGACGAGAGTAAGTGGGGGTTCCCTGTGTGTGTCTCCTTCTCCCTTCACCGCCGGACAGACTCTGGCCATGTCCTGCCTCCAGAGCAGCCCACTGTCATATCACGGAGCTGGAAATAAGCCCATATATTTCACACCTGGCAACCCACGAGCCCCTTTGGTTTCAGATGGGTATCCGAGTCTACAAAGCCCAGGGCACAATTTTTCATGGCCCTCCAGGGCCACATTAGGCACGTGGGTGGCGCTGTGGGTTAAACCACAGAGCCTAGGGCTTGCCGATCAGAAGGTCGTGGTTCGAATCCCGGTGACGGGGTGAGCTCCTGTTGCTTGGTCCCTGCTCCTGCCAACCTAGCAGTTTGAAAGCACGTCAAAGTGCAAGTAGATCAATAGGTACCGCTCTGGCGGGAAGGTAAACGGCGTTTCCATGCGCTGCTCTGGTTCGCCAGAAGTGGCTTAGTCATGCTGGCCACATCACCCGGAAGCTGTGCGCTGGCTCCCTTGGCCAGTAAAGCGAGATGAGCGCTGCAACCCCAGAGTCATCCACGACTGGGCCTAATGGTCAGGGGTCCCTTTACCTTTACAGCCTCATTGGCCAGAGGCGTAGAGCAAAATATGCATCAGGAGGCTTCGTTTGGTCAGAATCGAGTCTATACTTCCGGAGTTAATAATAGACTCATAGAATCTATAGGAGCTGGAAGGGACCCCAAGGGTCATCAAGTCCAACCCCCTGCAATGCAAGGATCACAGTTAAGTATCCATGACAGATGGCTATCCGACCTCTGCTTAAAAACCTCCGAGGAAGGAGAGCCCACCGCTTCCCCAAGGGAGACTGTTCCGCTGCTGAAACTTTCTGATGGCCAGAAAGTTCTTCCTGATGTTGAGTCAGAATCTCCTTCCTTGAAGCCTTGGGTTCGGGTCCTACCCTCTGAAGCGGCAGAAAAGAAGCTTGCTTCATCTTCCATGGGGCAGCCCTTGAGATATTAGAAGGTGGCTCTCAGCCTCCTCTTTCCCAGGCTATACACACCCAGATGTGTATAGCCACTCCTCATCCAAGGCCTTGATCTCCACCCTCCCCTCTCTCTTCCCTGCTTGTGGGTTTCCCAGACTGCGCATCTGCTTGGCTGCTGGACTCAGATGGTACAAGGGCCCGATTCAGCTCCAAGGCTCTCCTCCTTCTTCTCTCCCCCTCCTCCAGATGCCGGTTTCCTTGTGTACACAGAAGGGGACGCCACGCGGAACGTCGTCTGCCACTGTCGGACCGGCACCCACTGCTCCAGCCGGGAGTGCCTGACCTGCAGGGTGAACCGAGAGTGCCCAGCGGGCGAAGGCGTCCAGCGCCAAGGTGAGCCAGGAGGAGGAGGAACACGGGGGGCTGCTGGGCTGGGCTCCCTACATCGTATGGTGAAATTACTCACTCTGCACGTGCTCACATCCCAGGGATGAATCGGGCTCATCCTTTCTATGAACAGATGCAGAGGAAAGCCCCCCATCCTCTCCCATGGGATCCTGTGGGTCCCATGGATGCTTTTGTTGCAATTCCAGCATTTCCTGGGGTTGGACTCGATGACCTTGGGGGGTCCCTCCCACCTCTGCAATTCTAGGCTGGGGATTGTGGGGGGTGCAGAAGTCGGCTGGACTTTCCCTTCCGGTGGGATTTCTCCCCACACCCAGCCAGCCCTGGAGGGGCATTGCTGCAGGAGCTGCATGGACCCCCCCCCGGCCCCGCATCCTGCAGATATGAGGGCTGCTGGAGCCTGTGGCCCCAGCCCCATGCAGGATGCCTCAGGGCCTGGCGTGTGACGCTGCCTCTCGTCTTCCTTCCAGCCACCCACCTGAACGACACAGTCTGCATGGCATGCCCTCCTGGCTCCTTCTCCAACATCTCTTCTGCCAGCGCTCAATGCCAACCCTGGAGCAGGTGAGATGAGCGGGACGGGACGGGACGGGGGGCGTGGTCGAACTGGAGCCGGTTGGAGGATGGATGGCGGCTAACAGATTGAGGTTGAATCCGCGGAGATTGGATGGATGGATGGATGGCGGCTAACAGATTGAGCGGCCGCGGAGACCACATAACACCAGTCCTGAGAGATCTGCATTGGCTCTCAGTACGTTTCCGAGCACAATTCAAAGTTTTGGTGCTGACCTTGAAAGCCCTAAATGCCCTCAGCCCAGTATACCTGAAGGAGCGTCTCCACCCCCATCGTTCTGCCTGGACACTGAGGTCCAGCTCTGAGGGCCTTTTGGCAGTTCCCTCATTGCGAGAAGTGAGGTTACAGGGAACCAGGCAAAGGGCCTTCTCAGTGGTGGTGCCCGTCCTTTGGAATGCCCTCCCTTCAGATGTGAAGGAAATAAGCAGCTATCTTCTCTTTAAAAGACATCTGAAGGCAGCCCTGTTCAGGGAAGTTTTTAATATTTAATGCTGCATTGTTTTTAACACTCAATTGGGAGCTGCCCAGAGTGGCTGGGGAAACTCAGCCAGATGGGTGGGATATAAATAATAAATTATTATTATTATTATTATTATTATTATTATTATTATTATTATTATTACGCTGGCACATTGCAGTTGGGCAGGAGACGCTGGCAGACTCTGCGTGACGGGGTCTTGCTGGGAAAGGAAGTTGCCTGCATGGCTAACCTTGCAATTCATGCAAATGTGTGCAGCTGAGCCCAGGTGCCAGTTTAAGAAAAGCAGCTCTGCCTGTGGGGGGTGGGTGGGGGGGTATTTGGAGTCAAGCTGCTTATCTGCATTTTGGGGGGGGGCTTCACGTACCGCTGCTTCTCTCTTCCAAACCGAAACAGGGGCTTGCGCACACTTGCGCGCCTGTCAGGGCTTCGCTTGCGAAATGCTCATGTGGTGCAAACCCTTCTTAAGAGTCTGCCTCTGTCTCCGCAGCTGCGAGGATGGAAAGATGGTGCGGCTGGCAAACGGGACCCACAGTTCGGATGTGGTTTGCGGTGAGTGAGCTCCCAGCCAGAGGTGTGGGCAAGGGAGGGGCTGCCAGAAGGGCTGGTGCCTTGGGCATGTGGAGGGCGGCTTTCTCTTCGGCTTGGAAGGTACCGTGTCCAGGGCTGGATGTGGGCAAACTGGATGGGTCTGGTAACCAAGCCTGATGAGGAACGGTTGAAGGAGCTGAGTATAGGTAGATAAACTTTATTCGCATTAGCCAACAGCCATGGCAACATAAAACAAGCAATATATACAAATAAGGTAAAGGTAAAGGGACCCCTGACCATTAGGTCCAGTCATGACCGACTCGGGGGTTGCGGCGCTCATCTCGCTTTATTGGCCGAGGGAGCCGGCGTACCGCTTCCGGGTCATGTGGCCAGCATGACCAAGCCGCTTCTGGCAAACCAGAGCAGCGCATGGAAATGCCCTTTACCTTCCCACTGGAGCGGTACCTATTTATCTTCTTGCACTTTGACGTGCTTTCGAACTGCTAGGTGGGCAGGAGCAGGGACCGAGCAACGGGAGCTCACCCCGTCACGGGGATTCGAACCGCCGACCTTCTGATCAGGAAGTCCTAGGCTCTGTGGTTTAACCCACAGCGCCACCTGTGTCCATACACACACACACACACACACACACACACGAATAGCAATGGGTAAAAAGGGCAATCAAATGACCAAGATTATCCTTCAGATAGTGGCCCTTGATCTCATTGCACCCTCGATAAACCTAGCACCCTTTGCTGTTGTCTGATCATTTTGATCTGATAAAATAAAGAACAACGTGTCCTCAGATGGACGGCCTGGGATGGTAAAGTATGGAGCTGGGTATGTTCAGCCTGGAAAAGAAGAGACTCGGAGGAGATGTGAGAGCCATCGTCAAATATCTCCAGGGCTGCCCCATGGAAGAGGGAGCATGCATGTTTTCTCCTTCAAATTCCAAGAAAGGAGATTCCAGCTGAACATCAGGCAGACCTTTCTGCTAACAAGAGCTCTTGGACAGTGGGGTGGTCTCCCCTGAGATGTGGTGGGCTCTCCTTCCTTAGAGGTTTTGAGCAGAGGTTGAAGGGCTGCCTGCCAAGGATTCTTCAGCTGCCGTTCCTGTATTGCAGGGGGTTGGGCTGAATGAAGGGAGATCTTACTGGGGAAATGCCTTCTCCCTTTGTCAGCTGTGACATTGCCGGGGGGGGGGGCAGGAACACTCTTGCCTGGCTTCCAGTTCTTATCCAGAATGGCCTGGAGGTGGCCGGGGAGGACTGCTAGCAGGGCCTGCTCCGCGCAGCCCCCTCAGAGGGAATGAAGAAGCTGGGTCTGGCTGTTCTTGTGTTCTGAGGCTGTACTGAGGAAGGAGGTCAAAGAAATTATCCCAGTGAAGCTGTCAGATGGAGCTGTTTGGAGCAGGGGCTGCAGCAGATCTGGAGGGGGGAGGGTGGGCTTCATCCTGCTCAATTGCTGCTGAGCATCAAAGAGGCTGGACCAAGATGCTTCTTCCTATGCTTTCATTGGCTCTTACGGTGTTTGTTTACTGCATTCATATCCCCCCTTCCAATTAAATCCCTGTGAGGTAGGTTAGGCTGAGAGGCAGGGACCGCCCCCCCCCCAGGCCACTCAGTGAGCTTCCAGGCCAAGTGTGGGGATTTGCACCCTGGCCTCCCAGGTCCTGGTCTGATGCTCTAACCACTGCTCCACACTCTCCTTATCCTTTCTTCCATTTCTCTTCTTTCCTCCCAAAGGGGCCCAGGGGCCAGTCCAGCCTACCTCACAGGGTTGTTGTCAGAATTCAATGGGGAGAGGGAGACCCACGCACATCCCCCTTGAAAGGTGGCCTATAGATGTAATAAAGAAATAAATAAAAACAAGAGACCTGCCCACACGGTCCGGCTGCATCAACTGAGACGGATCCCGTGAGCCAGGATTCGCTGGTGCTTCAGGGATCTCCCAGTGAGCCTGGGGCATTAAGTGGGGCAGGATCCGCCACTCCCAGGGCTTCGCAAATCTCCCACCGCAGGCTGCGCAGTGGCCTCCCATTAAAAAGGCAACGCTGATCCGGACCAGCCGCTTTATTTTTAACTCCGCAACGTTCTAAAAATAAGGTGTTTTTCCTTTGAGAAAAAAGCCACCCTTCACAATAACTCTTTAAATGGCTGCCTTTAAGAAACCTTTAGCGAAAGCTAAATTTGTTTTGGTTTAACTCTGCTTGACGCCTTGCTGATCGCCTAGCGCCTAATTGTCTTCCTTCGCTGTCGGGCACAAAGAGGAGGTCAATGCAGAAGACCCAGAAGTATTTAAGGGCTGTTTGTTCCATGGGGGCAGCGAGGGGGGGGGAGTGGAGGGGGAAGAGGGGTTGGTCCCAGAGGATTCCTGCGCTGGGGAGGGGAATTGCAGGGGGTTGGTCTAGATGGCCCTTGGGGTCCCTTCCAACCCTGTGCTTCTGCCCGCAGGGGTGTGCCCTGGTTGCCCTGGCGGTGAGGGGTTTCATGTGGCTCTTTTTCTGCACCCTCCCACAGGTGTCCTGCCCACACAGCCCCCCCAGGAAGAAGCCAGGAGGACCCACGTGCTGCTGGTAGTTCCCCTGGTGGCCATCCTTGGGCTGCTGGCGGGGACCCTGTTCCTCCTACGTTGCCATCGGAGGCGCCAGGGTGAGTCACTGGATGGGGGGCTGCTGCTTGGGAGGGGGTCTGAAGGGGGGGAGTCCCTTGTGCCAGGCCGGATTGAGGTTGGATGCGGCCCTCAGCTCCTGAAGTTAATGGGGCCTTTTCTATGTCCAGCTGTCCTTTGTCCACAACAAATTATCACTGTTTTTTTGCGTTGAATGGATGCTATATGGTAATTTATGGACCTCATAGGTATCTCAAGCCATTTGCACATCACAAAGTATGTGTTGCATCAAAGTAATTGTTGAACTGAAATACAGTGAAGAACCCGTGATATTTGAGGGAGCAGGCTAGCAGGCGGGGCCTATGACTTACATCATAGTTACATCAACTGTTAAGAACAGTTTCAGGTTAAGAACGGACCTCCAGAATGAATTAAGTTCGTAACTAGAGGTCCCACTGTAAAATAAGACCTACACACAGCAACAGTGTTTTGTGTTGTGTTGTGTAGAGCTGCCTGCCTCTCGGGGCCCCCTAACAGTGGGGTCCTGTAACAGAAAGAGGGGTGCTTTCATTTCCCACTCTTTGGGGTGAGCTCCCTTCTCCCAGGTGCCTGTCGCTGCCTTTCCCCTGAGGGTTGTTGTGTGCCCCCCCAAAAACCAGCCAGGGGTCTCCCTATCCAGCCTTGACTGTTTCCCTTTCTCCTGCCTAGATCTCTGGAAGCCTCCACTGAATCAGGTGAGTGAGCCAAAGGGCCTTTGGGGAGGGGGCTTCTGCTGCTGTTGGCAGCAGGCGGGAGGCCCTGGTCCCGGATGCTGCTGCATGTCCCTGCTGAACCTGCCGCCCTCCCTGCATCTCTCTTTGCAGCCAGAGGCCCCTGTGGGCCACGAGAGGCCGCAACCTGAGGAGACAGAGGAGCCTGCCTTCCCCGTCCAGGAGACGCTGCTTGGGGGCCAGCCTGTGGCCCAGGAAGATGGCAAGGAGAGCCGCCTCGCAGAGCAGGAGCAGAGCTGAGCCCCCTGCCTCCGTCGTCTCTGCCCCCCACCGCCGGCTGGCTCTGGACGCTTCCCTGCAGGTCCTCCTCCTCCTCCTCCTGCAGGACTTTGTCCTGGACCCCCCTCAAAATCAGGGTGGGTGGGGCTTGCCCCGGTGGGGGTGGAGAGGGCCTGCCCGCCAGAAAGTGGGAGGGGTGAGGTGGCATTGCAGGGGGTTGGACTAGATGACCCTCGGGGTCCCCCTTCCAGCTGTGATTCTAGGGCAGTAAAGGCACCACCTGCCCCTGGTCTGCTTCTGCTTGGCAGCAAGCCTGCAGACCTAGTGGGGAGACCTTGGAGCTGAACCTCTAACCATCGAGGGGCTTCTGTGCAGCAGTTAAATAAACTCCTGGGGGTTGGGGGGGAAGCTGTGTGTTCGCTGCCAGCCAGGAATTATTCCTCGTTCCCCAAGAGTTGCCCCCTTTTCTCCTGTTCAGCTGTGGAAGGGATTCTCCTTCCCTGGAAGTTTTTCAGCAGAGGTTGGGTGGCCATCTGCCAGGGATGCTTTCGCCGAGATTCCTGCATTGCAAGGGGGCTGGACTGGGTGACCTTTGGGGGTCCCTCCCAGAGAGACAGCCGCTTCAATGGGCTTTGCCCTCTCTTGGGTGGGGGAGCGACCTGAGCCTTGCAGAGTGCCTTCTCCAGCAGAGGTGGGCAGGGGAGGGGAAGCAGCCCCAGAGATACGGGGTGTGGGGTGCATTGGGTCCACAGCCCTCTGCCTCTCTGGGTGCTTCTGGAGCCTCGCTCTGGGCTGGGTGTCCTGGGCAGCAAAGGGGTCACTTTAAACAGAGAGTGTCACTTCATGGTTTTTATAGGAACCAGTTTTTATAAACCATTTTTAATAGGACTGTGTTGCAGGTCTTTGCTGTTGTCTTCCGGCCAGAGAGTTGGGGATAATAACTTGTTTGTACAATTCCTCCATCTTCTCTTCCCTGCAAAAACACATTTTATTGTTTTCACTTCTATAAATCAGAAGCAACAATCCAGATTCGGCCAGCCCACCCCAATTTCTGTATCTGCCATGTCGGTCTACGTGGGTCGAGCCGCCTCCATCCTTCAAGGGAAGGAATGCCTTTCTTGTCTCATTCATCTTTTTATACTGTATTTTATGCTGCTTCCACAATTAAGTGTTTTATATTTGTTGTTAGCTGCCCTGAGCCCAGTTTTCTGAACCCTGAAGGGCAGGGTATAAATAAAAATGTATTTATTATTATTATTTACTTTCTTTCATCCCGGAAACTGAATGTGTCTTTTGAGCACACACACACCTGACTTGCCTTGTGTGGGGGTCTTCAGTTTGGGGGCTGTGGCAGAATCTCTGCTGCCCCCCCCAGTAACATCTTCTCCTGCCTGGGGGTGGGGGGTGGGCGAAGCTGGAGGCTGTGGGTTCCTGCCTGGTCAAGAGAGCCATGCCAGGAGAGGCCAAAGGGGGACCCAGATGCCTCTTGCAACAGAATGCCTCTTCAGAGAGTCAGAGAATTGGAAGTGACCCCAAGGGACATCTAGCCCACTATCAGGGCATCAGTGCTGTAGCGTAGGTTGCTAGTGCCTGGGGCAAGGCAAATGTGCTTGGCGCTGCCTGCTGATAGGCTGGAATGAAGGGGCAATAGGTTGGCGACCTACTCGAGTGGCACCCCACGAGCGTTGAGCAGGATGGGGGATTGGTTGGGAGTATCTTTCTAAAGCCCTGCAGAGGGCACCCTGGCAACCGGCCATCACCCAAATCTGCTCCGTGGTCTGCCTATGTGAAGATTGGGATATTTTCTGTGTGAGGAGGCGGGTCCACTCTTTTTTATTGCTACTTACTTTTTTCCCCTTTAGAAATTTTGTGCCCCTAAGAGTTTTGCACCCAGGGCAACTGTCCCTGTGGCTTTGCCCCTGCTATGCCACCGCAGGGCATGGGGGCAACTGCCCTCCTTCCTGCTGTTGCCCCAGTAGCTGGTGATGTAGCCTTGAGCCTGGTCCAGCCCTGGCAGGAGGACCGTTCTCCCCGAATCTCCCCAAGGCCCTCCAGAGGGTTCCTGCTTGCACTGGGTCTGGTGTCGTCAGGTGAGCTGTAACCTACCTGCCTGCTGGGGCAACGGACAGGAGGGAGAAGCAACAGACTGGAAGGTGGGGGGATCCATGGCTTGGACTAGATGACTCTTCCAGTTCTACGATTCTCGATTCATTGGAGGTTTTTAAAGGTTGGGTGGCCACCTGTCGGGGAAACTCTTATTCCTGCAATGCAGGGGGTTGGACTAGATGACCCCTGGGGATCCCATCCAACAGTGCAATTCTGTGGGGTGTGTTCTTTCCCCCTGTATTTACTTTCTGGACTTCTTCAATTATGAATTACCTGTGTGTTAGTTATTATTTTGATTTATATAAGTAGTTCTGATCTTTGGGGGTTCTGGCTAACCTTCCCTCCCAGCGGACTTCATGCCTTACCCCCAAGGTGGAAGTTCCTGCCAGGGCACTTCAAACTCCTGCCTGGGGCAGTTTGGAGGCTGGGACTAAGAAGCAAAGATCACCAGTGTGGAAGCAAAGATTCTTCAACATCAACTTTGTTGGACTGGTCATGTTGTGCGGATGCCTGATTATCGTCTTCCAAAGCAACTGCTCTATTCTGAACTTAAAAATGGAAAGCGTAATGCTGGTGGTCAACAAAAGAGGTTTAAAGACTCTCTCAAGGCAAATCTAAAAAAATGTAGTATAAACATCAACGACTGGGAAACACTGGCCTGTGAGCGCCCCAGTTGAGGAACAGCCTTGACCAAAGGCTCGAACTCAGGACGCAAGGGAGTAACATGCTAAGAGGAAGACACGCTTGGCAAATCCACACCGTGATCAACTCCTGCCCGGAAACCAATGTCCCCATTGTGGAAGGATGTGTGGATGCAGGAGTGGCCTCCACAGTCACTTACGGACTCATTGTTAAGACCATGTTTGTGGAAGACCATCTTACTCTGCTACGAGGGATCGCCAAAGGAGGAGGAGGAGGCGGCTGAGGGAGCTGGCAGAGGATCAGGGCTTCTGTGTGTGGTCTGGTTGGGGGGCAGGAGTCTTGGGGATCAGACTGAGTGGCCTGTCAGGCTGGATTTGGTCCTCCGCTCCTGCTATGCAGCTTGCCAAGGCATGTCTGTGGTTTGAGAAAACAGTACAAAATGGGCCATTCAGAAGGGAGCAGGAAGGTCAGTGGCTGCTCTTGCTGTGAGCTGGGAATCCCCCAGCAGCCCAACTCCCTGCTGGGGGGGGGGTCACGAGGCTCAGCTGCTTTGCATGCAGAAGGTCACAGGTTTATCCCCTCCATTTCAAAGTAGGGGCGGGAAAGACCCCCCCCCCCATTTGCACTCGATGAGTCTCTGTAGAGACTCTGCTGAGCCAGATGAACCCTGTTTCCCCAAAGGCCTCTTCCTCCGTTTCCCCATAAGACGGCCTTTCCCCAACGTGGTGCCCTCCAAGCGCCTGGGTTGGTGCTGGCGGGAGTCCTGGTCCAAAACCACCGCAGGGCGCCAGCTTGGAGACTGGCAGCTTTACAACCCCCCCCCCCCCAGCAGCCAGTCTTGTTTGGTTCATTCAGGGTGTTTTTGTGCCAAAAAGAATCACGGCATTTGACGCAAATAGAAACTACAGAAAGAACTGAAAAACAAATCCAGAAGTTCAGAAGTTCCAGCCAGTCATAAGCGGAGAACGGAGGCCCGACTGGATGTGGCGCTGAGGGAGGGAATGCAGCCCTGGGGCACCTTTAAAAAACTGCAAAGTGTGGTGGTCTAAGAAGGAGGGGCAGTGAGGGATTGCCCCTTTGCCTGGCCACACTGCGGCTTTGGCTCCATGAAAATCCCCTCCTCCTGAAATCCTGCCATGGGGGGGGGGGGGGGAGAGAGAGAGGCGATGCCCCTGATTATTCATTTACTTTTATTTCCTGCCTTTCTTCCAAGGAGCTCACATTGGTGTACATAGTTGTCCTCCCTATTTTATCCTGACAACAACCCTGTGAGGCAGGTGAGGGGCTGAGGGGCAGTGACTGGCCCAAGGTCACCCAGGGAGCTTCATGGCCTAGTGCAGATTCGAACCCAGATCTCCCAAGCCCCACCTGGCTCTCCCCTGCTGATCATCCAGCCCCCAGTCATGGCACAGCCCTACCTTGAGGGGCTGTTGTGCTTTGCACAACCTCAAGAAGTAAAACCTCCACAGGTTCCCTGCTCCTTGCAGGAAGATCTCCTGGGGGGCTTTGCTTGGTGGGCGGGCAGGCAAGAGGAAGAGCCTCTGCCTTCAGTCCCAGTGGGCATCTCCAGGCCGACTCCTGCCTGAAATCCTGGAGAGGCACTGCTGCCAGCCAGTGCAGACAATACTGCGCTACTGAACCAGTGGTCTGATTCAGTATAAGGAGGCAGGGAGAAGGAGCCTTCCTGGTGTTAACGGAGAAATCGGAGATATCCCTTGGACAAAAAACAAGGACCCCAGCCAGGAATCCCAGAACAAAACAGCAGCCAGCAGGCTTGGTCTTGATTGAAGACTGTCGACAGGACTCCCACCTGCCACAAGGTGGAAGAAGATGGAAGCCCCAAACAAAAGAGAACCCAAACTTTTATTAGCTACTAATCCCCCAAGCTACACCCCTAGAACTACATCACAACTACATCATGACTACATCACTGACACATCACAAAAAGGAGGGGTTGAGGGAGGAGTTGTGGTAACCTGAGTGTCTTGTCACCTGGCTGGTTCCCCCTTTCCCCCTCCCCATGAGTACTTTCCAGGTGACAGAGGGGAGTTTGCAGTTTCCTGCCCCCAGAAGGAAGAGCTGATCATTGTCCTTTGTTCCAGTCCATGCTGAATCCACTCCCATATGCAAGTTCTTTGTGACCTTCATGGTCTTCTGTCTGGGACCATCAAGGTTGTCATGTCAACTGGGCAGGGCTCCTGTGGATGTGCTGGTATGGTTAAGGGATTATGGCCATCCTGTATCAAACCATCCCCCTTTGATAGTCCTTCCTTCATGGAGTAAAATAAAAGTGGAACAGTATAAATCCATGGTTGATTTACTATGAATTTATTCCCAGGGAATGAAAGATAGGGTATTGAAATGGTATTATGTGTGTTTTAAATTGTTTTTGCTCTGTCTTGTTTAGTTTATTGTGTTAATGTTGTGTTGTGTATTGTTTATATATTGTATTTTTTTCCCCTCTTTTATTTTTTGTTTTTTTGTTTTTTCTTTCCTTTTTTCTTTTTTGTAAGGTTTAAAAGTAATAAATATTATTTTTTTAAAAAAAAATACTATGAATTTATAACAGAAATGTCGCCTATGTCGTGTGTGTGTGGTGTTTGGGGGGCGGTTTCCTGCAACACTGGGGATTGGAGCAGCTTCCGGATAGCGCAGGAGGAGGGGGCATGGGTGGGGCTCTTCCTGACGTTGCTGGACCCCCAACGCCCATCCTCATCATCCTCACCCCTGACCACTGGACGTGCTGGTTGCTGGTGGCACGTGGAGCCCGACACCATCCGGAAGACCACCGATGCTCCCAGTCCCTGACCTTAAAGCTACGGTAAGTAGACCTTGGCGGCGGCTGCCTGCTTGGCTCGCGTAAACGGCCGCATCTTCCGAGAAGGCGGCTTGGCGGGCCGTATCTCGACGCTTCAGGGGCCGGTTGCGCGGCGCTTGTTGGCAGCGATGAGTCGCTCTGGCCACCAGGTGGCGCCCACGTCACGCGACCGGCAATTGCGCGCCGCGAAGTCCCGGCGCTGGGGGGGGGGGAGTCGGAGAGCAGAGCCGGGGGGGGCAGCCTTTGTTTTGCGCGCGGCTGGGGCCGTTTCGTATGCAAGCGGGCTCTCTTCGCACCTGGCTGAGCAAGCCCTCCCCGCTAAAGCGCACGGCCTGGTTTTAGGGGCGCCAATGCAACCTCGAGGGGCTGCAGAACCATTGCATGCCCCCCCGGCCCTCTCGTGCGATGGGGCAGGAGGCTGGGCGGCCCGCGGCGCCAGGTGGCCTCGGGAAAAGGGGCGCCTTCACCTCGACTCTGCCAGGACCTCCTTTGGGGAGCCCGCGCCAGAGGCTTCGCTTGGCACCGGCAGGCGCCTTTCTCCGCGCCGCAGATTTGCCAGGTTTGCAGACTCCTCGAGTGCTGTCAACTTTCCAGAGCCTGAAGAGAAGCGCCGCGTCTCCAGGAACGGGTCGCTGGGCGCGCGCGCGTTGCTCGCGTTTCTGCTTCAAGAGAAGCGGAGCCGCCTGGAAGCGCCTCTCCCGCTGCAGCTGCGCTTGGCGAGGGATGGCGGCGGGCTCTGGATTCCCGCTTGGCGGCAGCTGGAGGAACCGCCTGAGCGGGGGCTGAATCCGAAGCGAGAGAGAGAAAAAGCTCACAAGGGAAACAGAAGCAGAACCGAGGGGCCGCCTAGCAGCCTCGCAAGGGCCAGCCTGACGCCCCCAAGGGGAGCCCAAGCAGGACCAGAGCGCAAGGGCAGCTCTACCCCTCTTTCAAATCAGAACCAGTGAAGGTCCTGTGTGAGTGCCTGGAGGCGGCTGGAGGACTGATGGCGGCTAATGGATTGAGGTTGAATCCTGACAAGACAGAAGTACTGTTTTTGGGGGACAGGAGGCGGGCAGGTGTGGAGGATTCCCTGGTCCTGAATGGGGTAACTGTGCCCCTGAAGGACCAGGTGCGCAGCCTGGGAGTCATTCTGGACTCACAGCTGTCCATGGAGGCGCAGGTGAATTCTGTGTCCGGGGCAGCTGTCTGCCAGCTCCATCTGGTGTGCAGGATGAGGCCCTACCTGCCCACAGACTGTCTCACCAGAGTGGTTCATGCTCTAGTTATCACCTGCTTGGACTACTGCCATGCGCTCTCCGTGGGGCTACCTTTGAAGATGACCCGGAAACTACAACTAATCCAGAATGTGGCAGCTAGACTGGTGACTGGGAGTGACCGCCGAGACCACATAACACCAGTTGGCTCCCAGTACGTTTCTGACCTTGAAAGCCCTAAACGGCCTCAGTCCAGTATATCTGAAGGAGCGTCTCCACCCCTATCATTCTGCCCGGACACTGAGGTCCAGCACTGAGGGCCTTCTGGCGGTTCCCTCACTGCAAGAAGCCAAGTTACAGGGAACCAGGCAGAGGGCCTTCTTGGTGGTGGCACCCACCCTGTGGAACGCCCTCCCACCAGATGTCAAAGAGAACAACAACTACCAGACTTTTAGAAGACATCTGAAGGCAGCCCTCTTTAGGGAAGCTTTTAATATTTAACAGACCACTGTATTTTAATATTTTATTGGAAGCCACCCCGAGTGGCTGGGGAAACCCAGCCAGATGGGTGGGGTATAAATAAATTATTATTATTATTATCAGGCCAAGGGATCATCTCAGCCAGCATCCCCCCCCCCCCGCCACAATTTCCAATCCCTGGGATTCAGGAGCATCACTGCCTCCAGCTGCGCAGGCAAAGCCAGCCCCCCTGGGCCTTTGCTCTCTCTGGGGAGTGCAGTGCCCCCCCACAAAGGCCAAACGTGGCCCCATAGGCTGGGCTCCTGGGGAGACCCCTTGGAGCTGCTTTTCTCTGCAGACCCCTGTGTCCAGAGCCCCCACCTTGGGTTGAGAGAGGCCAGTTGCCTCCTCTTTCTCTTGACCCTCCCCCTGCCCCCACCCCTGCTGTGATTCCTGCATTGCAGGGGGTGGGCTAGAGGGCCCTTGGGGGGCCCTTCCAAATGCCGCAGTTCCATAGCTCTATGGCTCTGCTGCCCCTGATACCCTCAGCGCATCTCCTCCAGCCCCTCTCCTTTCCCCCTTGATCCTCTGGGTCAGGTGGGGTGGGGCTCTGCTGGCTCTTGCTTCCTGGTGCTGCCCTTCCCCCAGCCTGGGCCTTCCTCTCCCCCCAACCCATCTTCCTGCCCACTGGTGGTGTCCTTCTGCCCAGCCGCCAACCTGCCAGACTGGCCAGCGCATTTGCTGCCTCCAGACTGTCACCCTGGCACCCCCTGTCCCTCCCGGTCCTGCCTCTCTGTTGCCCTGACAATAGGGACAATTATGTGCCATTATCCCTCCTTGCATGGTGACAAAAAAGATGGTATTTAAACAATAATTATCCTCTTGCAAGCGGCTGGCCAGCCTGCAAAGGCTCCCTTCTTCTTCTCAGCTTGGAAGCAGAAAAACAGCCCCCCCTGCCCTCCAAGGGGCCTGCCCCAGATGCAAGCAGCCCCCTCTGGGGCTAGGCCCACGCGGGGGAGTTTCATACAGATGCAGGTCACTGTTCTGTGTGGAAAGATCATTTCCATTATATACCACAAAGATTTAAACCGAGGCCCTTTGGTTGCATTGACAGAAGTCTAATGTTCAGATCGAAGGAAGTCATGGTACCACTCTGTTCTGCTTTGGCCACCCCCTGCCTCCCCCCCCCCCATTCTGGGCACCCCTGTTTAAGGAGGATACTGGCAATTTGGAAGGAGTGCAGAAGAGGGCGAGCAAGATGATTAAAAGTCTGGAAACCAAGCCTTGTGAGGAACTATGGAGAGAGCTGGGTATGTTTAGCCAGCTCAGAAGAGGCTGAGAGGAGATACGAGAGCCATCTTCCAATATCTCCAGGGCCATCGCTTGGGAGATGGAGCAAGCGCTTGTTTTCTGTTGCTCCAGAGGGCAGGACCAGAGCCAACCAACTCAAATGGCAAGAAAGGAGATTCCGATGAAACACCAGGAAGAACTTGGTGTGGGTCAGAGCTGGAACAGGCGACCTTGGACGGTCCCAAAGGGCCCAAAATACCACACTGCGTGAGCTTCATGACCGAGTGGGGATTGGAACCTTGGTCTCGCAAGTCCCACATATTAACCCCTGTGCCACCCTGGCTCTCCAGTATACTTAGCCCCAACATAGAATCATAGGGTTGTCAGGAGCTCCTAAGAGTCAGCCAGTCCAACCCCTCTGGAAAAATAATCTCTCAAAGGACCTGTTGGTGGTGTGGTGTGGGAGCTGCACGGTCAGGGGAAAAACAATGCTGTCCAGGGTTGTAAAGACTGCGGAGAAAATAATTGGGTGCCCTCTTCCCACCTTGGATCAAATCTATGCTTCCAGGTGCCATTAGAAAGCTGCAGAGATAGCGCAGGATAGTGCGCACCCCGGAAATGATCTCTTTCAGCTTCTGCCTTCTGGAAGAAGGTACAGGGTTATAAAGACCAGGACTAGCCGCCTGAGAAACAGTTTCTACCCAAATGCAATTTTGATTCTAAACACAGTGTAAGGTAATCTCTATGGGAGTACAGTGGTGCCTCGCAAGACGAAATTAATTCGTTCCGCAAGTCTCTTCGTCTTGCGAGTTTTTCGTCTTGCGATGCACGGTTTTCCATAGGAATGCATTGAAAATCAATTAATGCGTTCCTATGGAAAAAGCCTTCCCCCGACCTCTTCTGGCGGGCGGCATTTTAAAATCGCCCGGGACAGCGGAGGACTTCTCCGCTGTCCGGGGCGATTTAAAAGCCCCTGGGAAGGCAGGCAGGGGGGACAAAGGCTTTCCCGCCCGGCCGCCCGGCTTCGGGACATCGTTCCGATGCCGGGCGGCTGGGGGAGGCTTTCCTGCCCCACCGCCCGGCATCGGGACGATGCCCCGATGCCGGGCGGCTGGGGGAGGCGTTCCTGCCCCACCGCCCGGCATCGGGACGATGCCCCGAAGCCGGGCGGGGGGGGGAGGCTTTCCCGCCCGGCCGCCCGGCTTCGGGACATCGTTCCGATGCCGGGCGGCTGGGGGAGGCTTTCCTGCCCCACCGCCCGGCATCGGGACGATGCCCCGAAGCCGGGCGGCTGGGGGAGGCGTTCCTGCCCCACCGCCCGGCATCGGGATGATGCCCCGAAGCCGGGCGGGGGGGAGGCTTCAAAAGCCGTCCGGGGGCTTTTAAATCGCCCCGGACAGTCCCGGGGCGATTTAAAAGCCCCCGGTTAGGCAGGCAGGGGGGGGCAAAAGTCTTTGCCCCCCCTGCCTGCCTTCAAAAGCCGTCCGGGATAGCGGGAAGCGCTTCCCTGCTATCCCGGACCGCTTTTAAAATGCTGGCGGTGGGGAGCAAAGCCTTTCGCCCCCGCCGGCCTTCCTGGACCTCTTCTGAAGTCCGGAGGGGGGGGAAGGCTTTGCTCCCCACCGCCAGCATTTAAAAAAAGGTCCCCGAGATTTCCCTATGGGCTTTCGTCTTGCGATGCAAGCCCATAGGGAAAATCGTCTAGCGAAGCGTCGCAAAAACCGAAAAACCCTTTCGTCTTGCGGGTTTTTCGTCTTGCGAGGCATTCGTCTAGCGGGGCACCACTGTATATTGTATTTAATTATGGGGTATCAGAGTTTTTAGGGGGGTAACCAGGCTGGGATAGCTGGGATAGCAGGCTTGTTGGGTTTTGAATGTCTGATGTAGTTTATTTCAATTTTGTTGTTCTGTATGGGACAATGACAATCACGATTATCGTATGGTATTGTACTGTCAGAAAGTTCCTCCTGATGTTGAGTAGGAATCTCCATATTCTGGTCCCTCCTCGACATTGCTCCCTGCCTGCTCCAAAGGGAAGGAGAGAAACCGGAAAGGGCAGCTACAGAATGGACCGTCTTGAGACAGACGGGGGGGAGGGGGCCCACCAGGGAGCAGATCTTGCAGGGAAGGGACAAGAGGGGAGCAGCCCTGGCCAAGGAGACCCACCTCCTGGTCCAGCACCCAGCACCCTCCTCTCACAGGGCCAAGCCCACCAGGTGCCCATGATGGAAAACCCACAGGCAGGATCCGAGCGCAACTCTCCCCTCCTGCCATTTCCAGCAACTGGCATTCAGAAGCATGGCTGCCTCCGACTCTGGAGGGCAGAGCAGAGCCATCATGCCCAGTAGCTATTGATGGCCCTCTCTGTGAATTTGGCTAGCCTTGGCAACTCCCTGCCACTTGCACGACTCCATAACATGATAAAACTGCACATTGGTTGGAGATGAGGTCCCAAGCAGGCAAGTGAGGGGTGGGGGGCCATCATGGGTCTCCCACACTGCCTGCCTGGGGGGTGGTCATGTCATTTCATAGTGACTCTCCTTCCTTCCCTGCCTGCCTCCCACTTGAGGGATCTCAAAGCTAGACTTCCAGGTGTGTTGAGAGGGACAGCTGGGATCCCTGCATTGCTTGGGCTGGACTGGGAGACCCTACAATTCTGTGAGTTGGACTGAGTCAGCTTCCCCCAATGAAGCAAACGGGATGTGGGCAAGGCCAGCAGACCCACAAGGCAGGAATGGGTCTGTTGTGCAAACTGCTCCACACCCACCAACCCCTCCGTGCTGCCAGTATTTTGACAATATGCGGGTGTCTCTTCTAAGCCCCCTCAAAATCAGCTGTGCCCGTCTGTTTGGGGCAGTTCCAGGCCTGGGAATTGGGGGTCCTTGCTGGAGGCGGCAGGCAGGAGAGGAGAGGGAGGCGGGGAATGGAGTGCAAGGGGCTCTGCAGCCCTGCATTTTTATTTCCTCCCCTCCAAGGCAGCCTCTGCGCTTCTTGGCATTGTCAATTCTGCAGCAGCAGCTCATCTCCCTGTTTGCTTAAGCCGAGCGCCCGCCCGTCTCGCTGAGGGTCCTCTTGGAAACTGGCATCTGCCAGGCTCCTTCCTGGAGGATCTGCAAACCTCCCGTGTTTGCAGTCCTCTCCCTCACCCACCAGAAACACTCAGGTCCATCTGCAGCAGGTGCCTAGGCCTCCCCCCTCGCTGGCGTCACGTCCCTCGGAGGAAGGCCAGGCTGGCGTCACGTCCCTCCTGCCTGCCAGAGAAATGGGCCTGTCTCAGGGACTCTCTGGCCCCAGGCAGAACCCTATGGGGCTGGAGAGAGGACTGCACCACTTATGGGGCTAAGCAGAGTAAAGAAGAGCAAAATCATAGCACTGAATATTAGAGTCAGCATTTGTCATCACAGAATCGCAGAATGAGGAGGGATGCCAAGGGCCATCTAGTCCAACCCCTGCCCTGCAGGAATGACAGCTCAAGGAAGGAGAGTCCCCCCCCTTCCCAGGGAGTCCCTCCCTCTTACTGCCAGGAAATCCCTCCCAGTGTTTAGCTGGAATCTCCTTTGTTGCCATTCGGTTTCCATTTGTTTGGGTCCATCTTCCGTGTGGCAGCCCTTGAGATATCTGAAGATGGTTGTCTTATCTCTTCTCCGTGTCCTCTTCTCCAGGCTAAACCCACCCAGCTCCCTCAACCATTGCAGCACCTGCTGGGGCTGGAGAGACTGACGCAGGAGAGACAGGCTGGGTTGCAGCGGGGGCAGAGGAAGGCGTTCAGCTGTGCTGCTGCAGATGCACCAGGGCGTTCCTTCTCTCTATGCTCCTCCCAGCAGGCATTCCTCTGGTCACTGCTGCGGATGCAAGACCTGACTGCCTCTCGTCCGCAAGGGATTCCCACACAGCAGGGCTGATGTTGCCAGCCTTCAAGTCACACTGGCAGGCATCTTGGTAACCCAGAGTTGGTGGCCCAGGGGCCTGGTGCTCCCCGTAGGGCCCCGGAATTAGCAAAAGCGATTTGGTGTTAGCCAGCGTGAAGCCATGTCCCCTTGGGGCAAAAGGAAACGAGAGTTCTCGCTTCACAAACGCACTGAGAGGTCTGAACTGGCAGGGACTGACCAGAAACCGATTCTGGAGAAGAGCAAAAGGAAAAATCAACCCATTTGCAGCAGCTGTGATTCCATGCTAGGGATCATTAGGAAAGGGCTTGGAAACAAAACTGCCCATATCGTGATGCCGCCATGCAAATCTATGGTGCATCTGGGATGTGCTGGGCTCAGAGCTCTGGCTGCCTCACCTCAGAGAGCAGGGAAGGGTTCAGAAAAGGGACACCCAAAGGACCCAGGAGATAGAGGGACCCCTGATTTGGGGGGAGCCTTGGGAGGCTTTTCTTGCAAGGAAAGCTGTTCCACAGTGGGACAGAGAAGGGGGTGGACTCTCTCCACTGTCAGCCAAAATACCAGCATTGCAGGGGTGGGGCTAGATGACCGTCGAGGTCCCTTCCCACTCTCCCACTGTGGTTCTCAGAGCCGCTCAGAAAAACAATATCCCCCAAGAGAAGCCAAGAGTCCAAGGAATGGGATGGCCTCTCCTCCTCCAGAGGCTGTTAAAGAGAAGCTGGACGGCCACCTGTCAGGGATTCTCGAGCTGTGCTACCTGCATGGCAGGGGTTAGACTAGAGGACCCTTAGAGAGCCCTTTTACATTTCCATGGTTCTTTGACCCCAGAAGGTGGTGCTTTTTTAAAAAGAGAGGTTGGCTGGCCATCTGTCAGGGATGTCCTTAGCTGTGATTTCTGCATGCTAGGGATCATTAGGAAATGAAAATAAAACTGCCGATAGAATGCCGTTGTGCAGATCTATGGAGCGGCCGCATCTGGAATACCGAGTGCCGTTCTGGCCGCCTCACCTCAAAGCGCTGGGAAGGTTCAGCAAAGGGCCGCTGACAGGATCCGGGGGGGGGGGGTCCCCTGGGAGGGAAGCTTGCAGCGCTTGGAGCCTTTTAATTCAGAACAAAAGATTAATTAGCAGCGGGGTGGGGCAGGATAGAGGTTGATAAAGGATTGTCTGCCCTGGGAGTGAGGTCAGCTCAGTCCCGCTGGAGGACAGCACCCCGGGGAGAGCAGGGGCCACTCCTTGACCAGCCAAGGCCCTGCCTGTCCAGCTGGGGGGGGGTCAGCGCTTGGGGCCAGGCCAGGGCTCTGTCGGCCACCGGCTCCGTCACGTCAGGCGAGCGGCATCTCATTAGGCAGGCCTGGCCCCGGAGTGAGGCAGGAGAGCGCCCAGACCTAATTGAATGTAACTAATTATTCACTCGGCAAATGTTCTGTTTAAATGGGATTGTGAGGGACAGAATTACTCATTCCGAGAAAGGGGAAGGCAGGCAGAAAACAAATAGAGGGGGGATGCGGCACGGAGGCTCCTCTGCTCCCCGGAATACCAATTACCGGATAAAGTGATTGGATAAATCTTTGCGGAGGGAGAGAACCGGACCAGTCACTTACTTCTGTCCGGCTGTTATTAGGAAGCGATGAAAAATTACGGCTCATCTCCAGCTTTGCTGCTGCCGCTGCTGCTCCTCCACCTTTTCCTCACCTCCCCAGCCGACTGGTGGATGCTGCCAAAGGGGGCTCAGCGTGGGGTGGGGGGCTGAGAAGCAGGTGGGGATGGGACCTGGGGGGGGGCAGAAGGAGCAGCCCCTGGCAGGGGTTTCACCCGCTCTGCCTTGGGGGGTCTCTACCTTCCTAGCCCTCCTAGGGAGAGGTGGAGCTTAGACCAAGACAGACCACTGGTCCATTGAGCTCAATATTGCTTGCACTGACTGGCAACAAAAGCTCTGCAGGGTTTGAGGTTGTGGTCTCTCTTCCCTAAATACACCTCTGATCAAGTTGCCTGTCAATAACAGATAAGGGCCCTTCCTGAGGTGTAAAGGTAAAGTGGTCACTGACCATTAGGTCCAGTCGTGGCCGACTCTGGGGTTGCGGTGCTCATCTTGCTTTACTGGCCGAGGGAGCCGGCGTACAGCTTCCGGGTCATGTGGCCAGCAGGACTAAGCCGCTTCTGGCGAACCAGAGCAGCACACAGAAACGCCATTTACCTTCCCGTTGGAGCGGTACCTATTGATCTACTTGCACTTTGACGTGCTTTTGAACTGCTAGGTTGGCAGGAGCAGGGACCGGGTAGCAACGGGAGCTCACCCCATCGCAGGGATTTGAACCGCCAACCTTCTGATTGGCAAGTCCTAGGCTCTGTGGTTTAACCCACAGCACCACCCACATCAGAATCCATTCTCAAGGACCAGGTCAGCTTGGCCATTCAACAGATACTTGGCAACCTCTCAGGGGTTTCCTGCTGCCTCTGTGCGACTTGAGACTCTGAGCTTCAAGCACCAATGAATGTTTACCTTGTGCACATTAGGATTTTATTTGTGGCACCTTAGAATTCTTCTAAGAAGTGGAAGCCGCAGGAGGGGGTCTCCCCTGGTCCCTCCCTTCCCCACCTTCTGGGACTGAACCCAAGTCAGGACGCCTCCTGCCACGGAGCCATCCTTTCTCGCTAGGGTGTGCAAAGAGAATATTTTTTTTCAGGGGTGGGGGCGGTTAAGCCCCCCACCCCACTTCCCTGCCCGATAATCCCCCCATGGAGAGCTGTTCACATCGCCTTCCCTCCCATTAACCGCACAAAGCAATTACTCACAATGCAACTCTGAATGTAATTACGGTAAACAAGAAAAGAAGCGGAGCTGCCTGGAGGGGGAAAGGGGGGCGGGGGGGGGCAGAGCAATTATCCAGCACAATGAAAATCAGCCTCTTGGCCTCTTCCTGGGTCCTCCAGGACAGGGATGCTTGGGAGGGGGGTGGGGACTCTTCCCCCCCCCCCCGCACCTGTTCCGGAATACCTTTTATGGTTGTTGTTGTTGTTGTTTTAAAAAAGTAGATCTTTTGCCACTTAAAACTTTGTATTCCCCTTGCCCAAGTCTGGCAAAAACAACCCCCCCCCCATCCCAGGCCCTTTCTGCAGCCAAAGTCAGCCCTGCCCCGCTATCCACACACACACACACTTCGTGCAGAAACACAAACACACCTTCATTCATGATGGCTCCAGATCCCAGGAGGAAGAGGAAACAGAAGCCATTAAAAGATAGATATAGATGGATAGATGATAGATGATAGAGAGAGAGAGAGAGAGATGATGATAGATAGATAGATAGATAGATAGATAGATAGATAGATAGATAGATAGATAGATAGATGATAGATAGATAGATAGATAGATAGATAGATAGATGATAGATGATAGAGATAGATAGATAGATAGATAGATAGATAGATAGATAGATAGATAGATGATAGATAGATAGATAGATAGATAGATAGATAGATAGATAGATAGAGATACAGAATGGAAAAGCATGACCAACTGGAACTGGAATTAATCGGGATGTGAATTAATGATTATACAATAACCACAGATCATTGTCTCAATATACGACCACAGCAAAAATACTCTAGGGAATAAAGGTCAAGGATTTATTGTTTCTCAGTATTGTTGGGCGGGAGGAAGACTATTGTTGACTTTTATCCTTAATAGTAATTGGATAACCTCTTTTTGACTTTTTGTGCGGAAGGAAAAATAAATGAATTTCAGATGCCCAGACTAGAAGACTGGGAAAAGATGGAGACCATCCTGGAGCGAACATTTCAAATACTTTGAATAACTCTTCTATATACAACTGACAGATGGAGAATCCGAAGCCCTTTTTATTTATTTATTTTTATTCATCTGCCTTCCTTTCTTTTTTTATTCCCTTCCTATTTTTCTGTTACTTTTTCTTCTTATTTGCTTTGCTTTTAATTCTGTTTCACTTTGTTTTTTGTTGTCCTCTGCTCTGGGTTAAGGAGGGGATTGCCGGCAGGTGGGGCGATGGATGGAGGGCTGGAGAAGGAGCTGGTGAGGGAGGAAGGGAAGGGAGAATCTAAGAAGGACGTAGAAGCTGGAAGGTGTGCAGAGGAGGCCAACCAAGATGATCCAGGGTCTGGAAACCAAGCCTGATGAGGAACAGTGGAAGGATCTGGATATGTTTAGCCTGGAGGAGACTGAGAGGAGATATGAGAGCCATCTTCAAATATCTTAAGGGCTGTCACATGGAAGATGGAGTATGCTTGTTTTCTCCTGCTCTCGAGGGCAGGACTCGAACCCATGGCTTCAAGTTACAAGAAACACCAGGAAGAACTTTTTGACAGTAAGAGCTGTTTGGCAGTGGAATGGTCTCCCTCGGGAGGTGATGAACTCTCCTTCCTTGGAGGCTTTTAAACAGAGGTTGGATGGTCATCTGTCATGGATGCTTGAGCTGAGATTCCTGCATTGCAGGGGGCTGGGCTAGATGACCTTTGGGTTCCTTCCAACTATGATTCTAACAGTGTGGAAACCAAGCTTTGTGAGGAACAGTTGAAGGAGTTGGGGATAATTAAACTCCTCCGCTGTGCAAGGAGGTGAGGGAGGGAGCCCAGAACAAAAGCGTGTGACCATTTTTAAAATCCTCAGATAGTGCCTGCCCCTGTTGCAGAAAGACCACACCAAAAAACCCGCCACATGTGCATCCCAAATCAGATTATGCTCAGAGTTCATGTTTCTCCAGTGTATTTACAAGTCTGTCAATCAAGACGCCTGACAATACCTGATAATGGCTCTTCCTGGCCTGTCTGAAGCCTCTTTTTGAAATGGTGAATACCTTGACTCCAGAATCCATTGTCAAAGACCTGTCTTCACTCACAGAGAATAAGCCCTTTTGAGAGGACTGCTGGGCAATTTTGACAGACACTTGCCAGACCAGTTTTGCAGAGGGGTGCTCCATCCAGGTCTCCCTGCTGCTGCATGACTTGAGGGGGTCTGGAGGTTGAGGGGGGGGGCTCCACAGGGTGCCGCATTGTTCTCTGTTCTACTTCAGACATGTGCTTTATGCACTAATGTGCAATTACCTTGCGCACTTAATGAATGTGGAATTTTTAATGGCACCTCAGAATTCTTACAATGCGTGAAACCTCTCCTTTGCTGGAGGTTTTTAAGCTGAGGTCAGATGTTTTCTTTAACTGCAGTTCCTGCACTTCTGAGGGGCCGGACTAGATGGCCCTTGGGGGTCCCTTGCAATTCTGCGATTCTCCGGGTTGCAGGATTCATTGGCTCCCCGTGGGCTCAGCTGGCACACTTGGAGCAGGAGGTTTCAGAAGAGGAGCGGCCCACCATTCCCGCGAGGGGAAAGCCCAGCGGGTCGGGCAGGGTGCCGGCGCCCAGGTTGGAAGCGGCCGCGGTGAGCCTGCCTGCCGAGCGGGGAAGGAGGGGCTTTCTCTGCAGGCGCCTGGACGCTGCAGCCTCGCCTGGCACCACCACCAGCAGCAGCCGCTGAGCCTTCGCAGCTTCGCGCCGGGACAAAAGCTCCATTGTTGGCCGGGGCTGCCGCGAGTCCCCGTCTGCTGCTCACGGCGGAGGCGATAGCATCGCCGGCATCCTAAGTTCTAGCATGTGCAGGCGCCGCGGCTCATTCTTTGCTCATTGGCTTTCTTCTGTTTATCTGTAAATAATTGCCGGGACACAAAAGACTTTTAGGGCCGCTGAAGAGTTACTAACTGAATTGCCACCTTATCTGCCTGGAGGAAGGCGGAGGTGGGGGAGAAATATTTACTGCTGGGGATATTTGTCATCAGCAAATTACAGCCGCCTCTAATCCGGGCCTCGAGGAGGGAGCGAGGCAGGCAGGCAGGCAGGCAGGCAGGCAGGCAGGCAAGGGGATCAAGATGGCAAAGCTGCTCGGACGCCGGGATTCCCAGCTGCACACAAGCCTCGCCCTGCGCACACACAGGCACGCAGACTCACGGAAATGGATTATTATTATTATTATTATTATTATTATTATTATTATTATTCCATATTGCCCTTCATCCAAGGATCACAGGGTGGTTTACAATATAGAAACGCAAAAATGCACAGCATAGTCACAAACAAAAAACAACACACACACACACACAAACACACACACACCCCTTAAAAGGCCATAGATTGTTTCCTTAGCCAAAGACCTGGTTCTAGAGGGACCTTTTCGCCTGGCACCTAAAGAGATGCAAGGAAGGCGGCAGGTGAGCCTCCCTGGGCAGAGCATCATCATCTGACCACGGGGTGCAGGGGGGTTCGCTGGGGGAGAGGCAGTGCTGGAGGTATTGCACACCTAGGAGATTTAAGGCTTCAAAGGTCAAAAGCGATTGTGAAGCTGAAAGGCACCCCAAGGGTCATCTTGCCTATCTCTCTGAGAAGCAAGAACCGCAGATAAAGAATTGTAAGGTTGGAAGGGACCCCGGTGGTCATCTAGTCCAACCCTGGCAGTGCAGGATCCTGGCTTCCCAGTGACTCCTCCTGGCACCTGTCCTGGGTGCTGCTCACCTCCAGGCCCTTTCAGAGGACCAGAGGCGGGGAAGACAGTGGTGTGGCTGAGAATGACATGGTTCTGGCCAGGGGCAGAGGGGCAGCTGCTGCTGCTGCTGCTTCCCATTGCTTGGTGGGGAGAAAGTCCCGGGTTCAGGGGTGGCAGCAAATCCTGGGTGCATTTTTTTGCGGTTTCCAGAAGACTTTTCCCGGAGGGCGACTTGAGAGCCAGCATTGCATCGTGGTTAGAATGTCGCTATCGGCTCCCCGGGAGAGACCAGGCTTCCAATCCCCTCTCAGCCATGAAGCTCCCCGGGTGGCCTCGGGAGCCCAGCCTGCCTGGCAGGGCTGTTGTGAGGATACCACGAGGAGTCCCACGCAGGCCCCCTTGAGCGCTCGGAGGAAAGGCGGGGTGCAAATGGCTGGGCGGAGATGGAACAAAGGAAGGAGCCTTTTGCGCTGGTGGCCACTGGAGGGCACCCATGCGCCAGGGAGGAGGCCTTGGCCTGGCACCTGCTCTGGCTGCAGTCCCTGGTCAGAGAGAAGCAGCCCGTGAGAGGGAGGGGGCTGGGCAGGGTCCCTGCCTCATCCAGGGGAAGGTCTGCTTCTCAGGACCTCCTTCCCAAAGGCAGGTGTTGCCAGGAGGAGAGAGGGATCTTCTGCTCAGGTCCTGCTCCCACCTACCCCTCCTCTCTGGCCAGGCCAGGCTCCCGGCTCCCTCTGCCCAGTCCCTCTTTGCCTCTTTTGCAGGAGCTCCATTAAATGCTCATCCTTTCCAATTCCAGCCGTAATTTCCCAGGTGGTGCTGTATCAAATGCTTTGCCGGAATCCAAATAGGCGAGAGAGATCCCTCGTCCGGGAGCGATCTTTCCTCCACGGCTAAAGGGCCTCGCTTTAGAGCTGCCATCATGCAGACGGTCAGCGACAGACCCCCCTACCCCCCCACCCCCAGTGGCCGCTGGTGCTTTGCTCTGCTGGCCAGGCTCCCCATCTCCCCAATTATACCTCCCTATAACGTTTTCCACAGGATCCCATTGACTAAATTGTGAAAGGAGCAGGGCTGCACTTGCCTTGGCTGCGATGGCAGGACATGAGGCAGCCTCTTGCAGGCACCTGAGAGATGGAAGGAAGGAAGGAAGGAAGGAAGGAAGGAAGGAAGGAAGGAAGGAAGGAAGGAAGGGCGGGCCTTTCCAGAGGGAGCCCAGGGCCATTGCTCAGGGACAGGTGAGTTGTCATGAAAGAGCAGAGGCGGAGGATTCAGGAAGCAGCCCTGCTTCCCTCCTGCCTACCTGGGGGGTCCACAGTCCTGGCACCCTCAGGGCCAGCCAGGCTGCCTGCAGCCCCAGCAGGATTGCTGCTAAGCCCCCTGCTGAGGAGCTTCCTGTGAGGAGGCTCTAATAAACTCCATGGAGAGGCCCCATTTTCTTGTGGTCTCTGAAAAATGTTGGCCTTTGTGGACAATTCTCGCTGCTTGCCTTCGTCTTTCCTTTTTTGCTTTTAAGAAAAAATCTGGGCCGGACCCAGCTCCCCTCCCCTACTCCAGGCCTATGATTCTGTGGGGCTTCTTTGCTGGCCTGCCCCCCCCCCGCTCGCTTAAGACTCCCCCCCCCATCTTTTGCTATTAGCCCGATTAAGACGGTTCTTCATCCAGTTATGCCTGGAACCTTTTCTGCGAGTGCAGAAGGCAGCTAATCTGGGCGCCTGGTAGATTTAAAAGCAATTTCCTTCCTCTCCTGCATTTGGACTCTTCAAATGCCTCCGTCTAAATCTGCTTTGGGGGTGGGGGGGCAACTTCCCAAAATGTCGCTCAAGGAATAAATAAATGAGACCTGGCTGCCGACTGGCAGTTTCCACGGGGTTCCGTCTGTCGTGCCAATCAAATCAAGCAGAAACCTTTTCTGGTGACATAATCCCAGGCTGCTGCTCCTGACCATCTTCCCAGGCGTCTGTGGATCAGCATCGGAATCGTTTTGGGAATCAGACGGATGTGCTCCAGTCCCAGCAAAGCATCACGATAGCGAACCAGATGTGCCACGGAGAGACAACTCTCGATGGCCCCCGGGCACAATGGCTATGCCCTGTCTCCACAGGGGGAGGCAGAAACGCAACCGGGCACCAACTGCTGGAAACCACAGGAGGGCAGAGGGCTCTTGCTCGGATCCTGCTCACAGGTAGCCCTTTGGGCATCTGTTGGCTGCTGTGAGGAAGGGAGGCTGGGCTACCAGGGCCATCGGGCTGATCCAGGAAGCTCTCCTTAGGTTTATGCAGAAGAATCGTAGGATTGCAGAGTTCGAAGGGATCCCAAAGGGGGTCTAGTCCAAGGCAGGAATCTTAGCTAAGCATCCATGACAGATGGCCACCCAACCACAATCTCTTGAGGTTGTCCATTCTGCTGTTGAAAGGCTTTTACCACCTGAAAGCTCTTCCTGATGTTTGGTCAGAATCTCCTTCCTTGTCACTTAAATCCATCGGTTCAGGTCTTACCCTCCAGAGCAGGAGAAAGCAAGCTTGCTTTGTCCTCCCTCTGACAGCCCTCCAGGTGGCATAGCCTCCAACATTTCTCCGATGAAAATAGAGACATCCTAAGGAAAAGTGGGACGTTCTGGGATCAAATCAGAAACCGAGACGGCTTCTGTAACTCCAGGACTGTCTGTGGAAAACAGGGACACTTGGAGGGTCCTATCATCTCTCAGCTCCCTCTTTTCCAGGCTAAACATACCTGGATCCTTCAACCATTCCTCACAGGGTTTGGTTTCCTTGACCACCTTGGTCGCCCTCCTCTGAACACCTTCCAGCTTGCAATGGCTGAAGTATCCCCCACCCAGGCCATGGGCCTTCCCCCAGCAAATGTCTGCTCTGGTACTCTTTTGGGGGACAGTGGGATCCCCCCAGTCTCCCTGGGAGAAGTGGAGCAGCCTGATGGGTCCTTGTGATCCTGTCACGATCCGGCTGCCCCCTCCCTCCCTCAGCCCATCTGCTCCCGGCGCTGAGAATACCTGCTCTTCCATTTCCCATTCTGTCCTTCTCCCTCCCTGCGCCCCCCACCCCTTTTGCCCCCTTTCTTCTCTCCCTTGCACAAATTATTCTGGCATCCTCCTCCTGCTCCTCCGCCTCGGCCTTGGACAGCCCCTTGCCAGCCTGGCTGACGCGCGACGGGCAGGCGGTGTGTGTTTGCACTAATCAGCACTTCTGCCATATCGACACGCGGATGAAATTATGGGAACGGGAGGGGTCAGGGGTCAGCAGTGCCAGCAGGGCCTGCACTTGTCAGTAAATAGCATATGCTAATGAGGAGAGCTGCGGGGGAGGAGGGGCTGGGCAATGGAGCTGTCAATCACAGGCTGGGTGGCAGCTGGGAGAGGGAAAAGAAATAAACTCCTTTCTTTAGGGGAGATGAGTATGGGATGGAAGGGGGGGGGAGCTGGTGCAAATCCTCTCTTCATGCTCCCATCCCATCAACCTGTCCCTAAACACCTCATGCCTTAAGCACTGGCTCTCCCCACCCAGAGACCAAGGAAGTTTGCATTTCTCTTTGATCCCATTCAGGAGAAGACATCTCCTCCCTGCCTGCTCTTCCCTTATTTCACTCTCTCTTTTACATAAAGGTAAAGGGACCCCTGACCATTAGGTCCAGTCTTGGCCGACTCTGAGGTTGCAGCGCTCATCTTGCTTTACTGGCCGAGGGAGCCGGCGTACAGCTTCCGGGTCATGTGGCCAGCAGGACTCAGCCGCTTCTGGCGAACCAGAGCAGCGCACGAAAACACCATTTACCTTCCCGCCAGAGCGGTACCTATTTATCTACTTGCACTTTGACGTGCTTTTGAATTGCTAGGTTGGCAGGAGCAGGGACCGAGCAACGGGAGCTCACCCCGTCACGGGGATTCGAACCGCCGACCTTCTGATTGGCAAGTCCTAGGCTCTGTGGTTTAACCCACAGCGCCACCCACGTCCCTCCTATCTCTTTTATGCCTCCCCTTTTACCCCAAAGGAGCCCAGGATGGCAAACAAGAAGAGATGGAGTGACTAGAACACCCTCAAAACATGGCAAAAACAATTCCACCAGCGATGACGTCTGGGAAAGATTCCAGCTTCAAAAGTTGGTTGGAAGAGCAAGGTCTTCAGCGGACCCCCAAAAAGACAAAAGAGAAGGTGCCTGCCTAATATTCAAGGGGAGGGGAGTTCCAAAGGGCAGGAGGGGCAACCCCACAAAAGACCCCTGGAAAGGCCTCCTGGAAGCTGGTATCTGCAAGACACTTCTAGGTCTGGGGTATCAAGAAGTTTTACCTCTTTGTCATGACCGGCACACACATGGAGAATCAGAATTGTAGTTGGAGGGGACCCCTGCAATGCAGGAATCTCAACTAAAGCATCCCTCCCCTATTATATCCCTGTGCTGTTAGTGAAATAATCATTTTTTTTCCTCAATGAGGACAAGCTTGGAAAGGAAAATACCAGGCTTCCATTCCATGCAGCCCCAGGCAGCAAAGAGAGCAGACAGAATTACTTTCAGGAGACTGGAAGTGATGCGGATTGCCCTTGGAGCAATCGTTCAACTGTGGAACTCCCTCCTGCAGGAGACAGAATGGCCAGCACTCTAGACAGAAGGGACTGGACATATTCATGGAGGAGGGGGCTATCGATGGCTCCTAGCCAGTCGGAGGCAGCCAGGCTTCTGAATACCAGATGCTGGAAAAGCCCAGGAGAGGAGGGGGCTCTGGTGCTCAAATCCTGCTTGCTGGTTTCCCAGGAGGGCATCTGGCTGAGAACAGAAGGCTGGACTGGATGGGCCCCTGGCCTGATCCAGGTTCTTCTGCAATTGTGATGGAACCTCCAGGTCCAGAGGCAGTCTTGGAAGATTCCCAGGTTCTGAGGGGCCCTGCGGTTCTGAGGGCCCCTGCGGTGGGAACAGATGCTGGAATGGGTGGGCCCTGGCCTCATCCAGCAGGCCCTTCTTGCGACCGTCTGGGCTTGGCACAGAGAACCCCCCCTCCTGCTCCTGGGCCCCTCAGTGACCCCCCTCCCAGCTCAGGCTCCCACTCTGGATTCTGTGTGCGCTGCAGGGAAAATGCCTCCTTCCTTGAGCGTGTGCCTGGCACCGAGAAGGAGAAGCAGCGCCAGTTTCCATCACCTGTGTGTCTCGAAAGGGCACTGCCTGTCAGTCAGATGCCAAACAGCCCCTGGTGGCCAGAGGCTTGCGAGTGGAGAGGCAGCAGAGAGCTCAGAGCACCGTTTGCGCCAGTATTACGTCCTCCACAAGACGGGGGAGGTCTGCCCCCCCCGTGAGGAAATCCCCTGTGCCCCCTCTCCACCTGGCAGACTCCAGAGGCTGGCTGCGGGTGCTGAGTTTGGCCTCCGAGTTGTGTGGTTGGGGCTTGTGTGTGTGTTGGGTCCTTCAGCAGCTGGCTGAGCTGGCCTTGCTCTTCCGGGGATAAACGCAGAGGCGTGCCTGGCCTCCTTCTCCTCCGAGTTCAGAGGGTCTCGCTGGAGCCCCATGCCCTCCCTGCCGGCGTTTGAAGAAGCCGGCAAGGTCCAGCGAGGTCAGGCCCCTCCCAGGCAAATGCAAGGGATCAAAAAAGCCCCAGAAAAGGACGCAGCCTCAGTCACTTCCCCCATGCGGAGGCAGAGAAACCGAGGCTTCCTGAAGGGCAGCAAAGTAGGTCAAATCCAGACATTGGCAGGTAGACCGTGGGCAAGGAGACTTGCCACTCCTCACCCCTCCAATGCCAACTGTCCAGCGAGGAGCTGCCAGTCCCTGCTGCTCTCTTTGCCCCCCTCTGAAGGCTTGGTGGGACAGGAGGGTCAGAGAATCATAGAATTGGAAGGGGTCCCTAAAGGGCATCTAGTCCAACCCCCTGCCATGCAGGAATCCCCACTCAAAAAAAAAAAAGATCAAGAAGGCCCCATTTGGAGTTCAGGATGATGGTGGACAGAGGCAAACAGCCCTGGGCGGGGTGGGGGGCTGAGAGGGACCCAGCTTATGCACAGGGCGGGGGGGGGAGGTGGCCTCAGGACTGAGGGGGATTTGTGGGGTAGGACCTGACTTTTCTGGAGGCTTTTGTTGGAAAGGCTTAGAGCATGGGTAGGCAACCTAAGGCTTGGGGGCCGGATCTGGCACAATCACCTTCTAATCCCGCCCACAGACGGTCCAGGAACCAGTGTGTTTTTACATGAGTAGAAGGTGTGCTTTTACAATATTTAAAACGCATCTCTGGGTTATTTGGGGGGCACAGGAATTTGTTAATATATTTTTCCCCTCCAAAATATGGTCCAGCCCCCCACAAGGCCTGAGGGACAGTGGACTGGCCCCCTGCTGAAAAGGTTTGTGACCCCTGGCTTAGAGGGAGGTGAGCTTGCTAGTGCCCCATGTCTCTGCCTGGGGCTGACCCCTATCTCCACTTCAGACGCACTATTCAAAGGAAGCAGCCAAGCACAAGAAAAAGGGGGCAGAATCATGGCCAAGGGCAGCACCCCAAATATCCGGCTGCTCATTTCCATCTCCTTCAAACCTTCAGGAGTTTCCCTTGGGCCTCAGGCTCCTGAGAAGTCTTCCCTGCCCTGCCCTCTGGACCCTGGTAGTGCCCCCCCCCGCCCCGCTGAGCGTGGGGCCAAACGCAGCTGCCATTCTGGAGGGGGGGGCTCCTGTTGCTGAGAGGGGAGGTGAAGAAGAGAGATTGCCAGGGAAAGCGAGGCGAAGAAGGGAGGAAATTCTCTTGCTCAACGTCAGGGCGGCAAGAGCCCTGCAGTCACGGAGGGGGGGGGGGTCTGGCCAGGAGATTTACAGCCCGTCTCTCATTGTTTAAAGACTCTCGCCCAGGCCTGGTGCTGCGAACTTCACACGGGGAACGTGGCAGCGGTGGCGGCGGCAGCGTAGATGCGGCAAATTTATGACGCCGGCTCTGAATCCCCAGTCCCATCGTGGGCCAATCCGTCTTCTTGGCGCTGAGGATGGAATTAAATTATTGCAAAATGAATCTGTAAAAATGATGGAAAGAGTGTCGGGCGGTGGCAAGGGAGGGGGCCCTGACAGATGGACTGGTGGCCTAATCAAGTCCTGGGCCGCCCACCCGAGTGCCCCCCATGCCCACCCTCAGGTAGGGCCACGTGCGCCAGGGAGGGAGCAACGCCCTGGCGAGGAAGGGGGTGCAGATCCCTATTGGAGGGACACCTCCCCACACAGACAGAGCTGCTGGCCCAGAGGGTCAGGTAACAGACTTCAGGTGATGGGCAGGTGCCACTCATCGGATCAAGAGGGCTGGGAGATAAAATTGGCCAGAGGCTGTGTGCCCCCCCCCACCCCAAGCAAGCTCCCTGCTCCAGAAATCACCAGGCATTGCCCCCAATATCTGTCCTGGGAGCAATGATGCAATAAAGGAGGACAGAGTGCCTCTGAACATATGCAGAGTGCCGGCATGGCTTTACAGAAGACAAGCCCTGCTGGATGGGACCCAAGGGCCAACTAGCCCAGAATCCTGTTCTCGCAGGCACCAGTCAGGTGCCCCTTATGGGATAATTATCTACAAACCCCCAAATTTTGGATCCCCTCCAAACCTGCACTAAAGTTATGAAATTGTTTTGCAGCACCCCACAAACCAAGTAGTTGGGGGTCCGTAGATAACACCCAAACCAGCAAGCAGGATTCGAACACAGGAGCCCCCCGTCCCCTCCTGGGGCTGGGTGGTGGATGCTCTCTGGCACCTCTGCGCTCCTTGCAGAGCTGTGGGAGGCCTGAGCCCGCACCCAGGGAGACCCTCTCTCTGGCTGGATCACAGCCGGCGTCTCCTGTGTTCCGCCTTGGCCAGAGGCCTTGCCTGGTGGCCAGCCGGGCGCCCAGGGGACCCTCATGGTGGGAGGCCAAGCTCAGTATTGATCGGGGCTGTTAAGCTGATTACTGCTGGGCGGTCCCTTCTAAGTACTGAGAGATCCTGTCAATAGAGATGCTAATCACAGGAGCCCCCGGCGGGCGGAGGGGAGCAGGGAATGGGCCAGCCTTGCCCAACTGGCGCCCTCCAGCTCCCACTGGGAGGAATGGGGAGGCTGCTTCAGACCCAGGAGGAGTTGAGGGGAGGGAGAGGCCCAGGCCCAAATTGGCTCCAGCTCAGAGCAGCTGGGAGCTCAAGAGTGCCGAAGCTGGGAAAGGTCAGGCTGTTTGTGACCTCCTGGCAACCTGCCGCTGCGTTTTTCTGGAAGGGGGGGGGGGTCTCCTGCTTTTCTTCCCTCTGTGGCGGGCAGAGATTCAACAGGTGCAGCTTTCCCTCACATGAACCTTAGGAGTATTGCTCGAAGGTTTATTTAAAATGCTTGTTAACAAGTCTTTGTCCAAAGATTCCAGGCACAAAAGCACGAATGAAAACTAATTCCACCCACATCTTCCAAATACAATCTGAAGTAACAATTGAAGGGTGACTTCTTTTTGAGGAGTGAGGGGTTGGGGTCTCTCTTATAAACCTCTAGGGCTGGGTTTACAAGAGGTGCCAGGGCATGTGGCTCCATGCGCCATTTCATGCGCAGTGTGTTCATGTCTCTAGAGAGACCTCTTGTTCCAGGAGAAAGAACCTTGGGGTGGAGTGGGACTTGGAGTGTGTTTGTCACATGCACTTTATTTTCAGCAGTTTGAGCAGAGCTCAGAGTCCTAGACGTGTGGCCTTAGAAGGGACCCCAGCAGGAAACACAGGTGAGGAATCTCCTCCTGAGAGCCATCGCCTGACCTCTGATGAAAAACCTGCAGTGGGAGCTGAGTCTTCAAATCCACAGCTGCCAAACTCTCTCTCCCAGCCTCTTTCATTGAAACCGCAGCCCTGTGGGCGAACTGACCATTAGGTGAACCCACCCCCAGCCATTAAGAAAAATATTCAAACTCTTTTGCAGTGGCGTAGCGTGGGGGGTGCAGGGGGGCTGGCCACACCGGGCGCAACATCTGGGGGTTAGGGTTAGGGGGCGCAAATCCACGGATTAGGGGGCGCAAATCCACGGGTTAGGGGGCGCAAATCCACGGGTTAGGGGGCGCAAATTACTTGCCTTGCCCCGGGTGCTGACAACCCACGCTATGCCACTGCTCTTTTGTCAAAAGCCAGGCTCTAATCTGGAAACATTTCCCTGCAAAACCCTCCTGGGAGGGAGACCTGCTCATGCTAATCAGACAAACACAAACCCACATTGGATTTGCCGGGTAATGTGGAGTTTGGGGAGGCAGAGGGGCTTCCTCAGGATCTGCCCCTGGGGACCTTTGGCACAGCAGCAGGATCAGGGCTGGTTGGCTTGCTCTGGCAGATTCTGCAATGTGCCTGCCTGGGGTGTGGAGGGTGTTTGGGGAAAGGTGGTACCTGTGGTGGGGGACACATGCTGCTCCTTCCGGGGTCATTTGTCTGCGTTTAGTCCCCACCTGCACTCATCTCTCACCTGTGGCTCCTAGAAGGTGTCAGCAGGTGACAGCAGCCACACCCCAGGAATGGCCTCCACTGGCCGGCTAAACCAGGTGAGGGGAGCCCATGGGAGTCAAGAGCTTCCCCTGCAGGAGAAGACAGGCTCTGGTGGATGGACCAGGTGAGACCAAGGGTGGGTCCAATGGTCAAGAGGGCAGTTTCTAGAAAGGGAAGGGAGGGGCAGATGGGGCTCATTGACCGGAGAAGGCTGCCCATCTGGGAGAAGGAAAACCCTGGTCCCAAGGCTTGGATTGTATTGGCTGAGCTGGCACGTCCAACTCTGCAGTCCTGCGGTTCTGCGTTTAGTGGCTGGAAGGAGGGGAGGGCAGGGGGCCATGGCGCATTTGTGGAGTCAGCACTCTTGGCCAAGCTGTGCGCACTCTGCCCTGCCTGGGGAAGGATGGCAGCTGGCAGAGCACAGCTGCGGCTGGCGGGTGGCCTGCAGTGGGAGGGAGGGAGGGAGGGAGAGAGGGGGCCTCGTCCTTCACCCCATGGAAGGCACCTGAGGAAGAATCCCTGCAACCGCTGCAAGGAAGCAGAATGCGGCCTCAAAGAGGCCACTCCGCTTTGCCAAGCACTGATGGCCACAGGTGGCAGGATGCCACAGACACCGCCACGCCTGAGCGTCACGAGAGAGCTGCTCCCCAAAGGCAGCTCCATGAACCCCGATCTCAGCAGCAATGAAGCAGCACCATGAGCCTCAAAGCAGAAGGTGGGGGGGGGAGTGGGGGTCACTTCTTCCTCCCGCCTTGGAGCAGCAGCCAATGGAGCGGGAGGCAGGTCAAGAGGTGGCCAGTGCAAAATGTGTCTCCCGTGGCTTCTGCAGGGTTGGAAGCAAGGCTGGCCCCCCAAGGGGAGGAGGGTGGGGAAGAGGGCACAGAGACAGGCATGTGTGGGGTTTCCAGTCAAAATCACAAATGCATGATTGGCAGACAGGCTCCTGAGGGGCTGACCCTCATAGGGTTCCTGGATCAAGATAGGAGGTTACTTCCTCAATGCTTTGGTGGGAATTTTTGAACAAAGGAGATAATCTTATGTACTTCCTTCTGCTCTGTGCTCTTGTTCTCTTCTTTCAAGGCAGCAATGTAAGCAGACTCTGTTATGGAAACTCACTTTGTAATTTCCCAATAAGAACATTTTTTCGCCTGCATACTACTTTCATGTATTTGTTGCCTGCATCAAAATGCAAGTAAACCTTTTGTTCACCTTACTAAATGTGTGGTTCCTTCTTGGCAATGGGGACAAAGAGGGGAAAGCTCAGCAGACCACCAATAAACAGGGATAAAAAGCTGTAATTACCTAATTCCTAGCTTCCAGTAAGCCGCGAAAGCACATGTTGTTACTCTGCTAAAAGGGCTTCAGAGCCTGCTTACTGTCATATTTATCCCACACATGTGGGGCAGGAGATTTGAATTTTAATTGACAGAGGTACTCCTCAATCCACCTCCATCACCAAGGATATTGGCAAGCAAGGGAGAAGAGAGCGGTCAAGCTGCTCCCCAACAGGGCCCTGGAGGCAGCCATGCTTCTGAATCCCAGCTGCAGGAAACCACAGATTGTTGCTCTTGTGTTTGGGTCCTGCTTGTGGGTTTCCCATCAGGACATCTGCTTGGCCCCTGTGAGAACAGGATGCTGGACTTGATGGGCCCCATTGGCCGGATCCAGCAGGCTCTCCTGGTGTTCTTATGCTCCTATTTGCTGGCTTCCCAGTGGGGCATCTGATTGGCCACAGTCAGAACAGGATGCTGGGCTCTGGTGGACCATTTGGGGCTGATGCTCCAGCAGGGCCCTTCGGACTTTCCCATCTCTCGATTCTACAGAGCGGAAGAAGAGCCTTCTGGATCACAAGAAAGGCCCGCCTAGCCCAGCATCCTGTTCTCAAAGCGATCGACCGGATGCCTGTAGGAAACCTTCAAGCAGGGCTCAAGCACAAGAGCCTCTCTATATTATTATTATTATTATTATTATTATTATTATTATTATTACTATTATTATTAATAATACCCCACCCATCTGGCTGAGTTTCCCCAGCCACTCTGGGCAGCCCCCAACAGAATATTAAAAACACGCCAAAACATCAAACATTTAAAAACTTCCCTGTAGAGGGTTGCCATCAGGTAGTTGTTTATTTCCTTGGCATCTTCCACAGGGTGGGAGCCACTACCGAGAAGGCCCTCTTCCTGTGGCCTCCATTCAGAAGCATAGAGCAGCTGCCTTCAAAGGTCTCCCTGAGTCTGGTCCTCCTGCCACCTGGGGTCCTGAGGATCACAGGGGCTGGCATCTCAGGCAGTCACCTGCCACCCCCAACCCAAGGAGGGGCCCAGGAGCTCCTGCTTCCTTGCCCAAGTGGCATCCCCACAGGCCGATGTGCAGAGCTCACAGCCACACTAGCCAGGCTGGGCTTCTTCCAGGCCGGGCTGGGCTCCAGCGCCTCAGCTGGTCCGCTGGAGTCTTCCTGGCCGAAGCTCTCCTGCCCCAGGAAGCCCTGGCAGCTGCTGCTGCTGCTGCTCAGAAGCCGTTGAGCTGGGGAAGGTGTCTCTGCTCCGTCATCCAGGAATGATCAGGCACTCAATAATTGACAGTCACTGAAGCATGGCAAGAGCAGCAGGGATGGCGGAGGATGGAGGCCGCGCCAGGAGTGCCAAGATGTGTGCTCTGGGGAGGGAGGGAGGGAGGGAGGGAGGGAGGGAGGGAGGGAGGGAGGGAGGGAGCAACACACCGCCCCCCCCCCGCTGGTCCCTGGGGTGCTGCCCCTTGCCTCCTGCCTCCCAAGCTCAAGGTTGGCTCCCGCCAGACGGGACGTCCTGCAAAGGGAACGGCAACCCCCCTCCCAGCTCCTGGGTAGGCAAAGACCCCAGTTGGAGGCACAGGGATGCGACTTCTAGAGTGGGTCGGCTTCCTAGATATGCAGAGTTGGAAGGGACCCCCAAAGGTCATCCAGCCCAGCCCCCTGCAGTGCAGGAAGCATGACTGAAGAACAGGTAGCTATCCAACCTCTTCTGAATTCTGAATTTATGGTTATTCATCTTTTATACTGTATTTTATGCTGGTTTTTGTTGCATCACTTACCGGTAAGTGTTTTAAATTTCTTGTTAGCTGCCCTGAGCACGGTTTTCTGAACCGGGAAGGGCAGGGTATAAGTAAAAATTTATTATTATTCTGAAAAACCTCTGAGGCAGGAGAGCTCCCACCTTCGCTGGAGGTTTTTCGACAGGTTGGCTGGCCATCTGTCGGCAGGGAGCCCCTTTGCCCTTAAGCCATGCTCTTCTTATCCCCATTTCACAGAAGGGACACTGAGGCTGCCAGAAAGCAAGTCGCCCAAGGCCCGGAAACTCATTTCCCTGTATCCAAATCTGGCCTCCCACAGGACCATGGTGAACCACTGCTGCTCTTAGGGACCTCTGACCTCCAGGGACAAGACCTGCTCTCAGTCCTCCTAGGGGGCGGGGGGGGCAAAAAGAGCAACCCCACCACCACAGTCCTGGGCTGGCGGTGCAGAGATGGAGTCCTCCAAAGCTGTGCCTCAGTTTCCCTGCTCCTCGATGCCCAGCCCTGACCCTGCAGCTCCCCCCTCGCTTCCCTCTCTTGTACATGGGGGGGGGGGGCACAGGGAGGCTCCTCTGGCTCCTTGTCCTCCATCTTAGGGCTGAGAGCCCTTGAAGGCCCAGGGCACCTGGCAGCAGCAGCAGCAGCAGAAATGGGGGGCGGGGGGCGGGGGGGCAGAGCAGCTCAGAGAAGCATGAAATCCTGGCTCCTGCTATTGATTGAGGGGTGGGGCTGGCAGTGTGTATTTTTAAACCCGGCCGGGGAGTTGGGAAGCTTCCACTTTGTTCTGGAAATGGGAAGTTTCAGGGTTTTATTTGTGCGCAGCCAAGCGGAAACGACTTCCCCGCCGCAGTTCTCCTCCGCCTGCTCCTTCTTCCTCTTCTTCCTTCTCTCCCCTCCTGGAAGGACCATAAAAGGAAGGAACCTGAGAGAGGCCAGAGCCCAGTTAACCCTTCCTGGGGAGGCACGGCCTCATAGAATCGCAGAGACAAAAGGGGCCCCCAAAGGTCCTCTAGTCCAACCCCCTGCAAGGCAGGAATCTCAGGCAAACCACTGCTCCCCTTCCTGCAATGGCATGGCGGGGGTCCCAATGGAGAATAAGCAGAAGAGGGGACCAAGAGATTCTGCTGCCAGGCAGAAGGTCCACCCCTGGCAGCACCTCCATGGAGACTCTGGGCACAGCCAGGCGGAGAGAGGCAAAAGGGCTGTTTTGTTGGACGTGGGGGGAAGCAGTGGCGTAGCGTGGGGGGTCCCAGGAACACAATCAGGGGGGCACGAACCAAGCACCCCCCACGGAGGTGAAGTGCGTCGTCTTTGCTCCCCAGCCCTCGCCAGGTGAGTGCTCACAACTGGGCAGAGGCAGAGAAGGGGGGCACTCTCCATGCGAGTGCCCCGTGGCAGTGGGGCAAGTACTGGGTGAGCCCACTCTGCACCTGCCCCGGGCACTGGCAAATGGTGCTACACCACTGGGTGGAAGAATACAAAGGTTAAACAGGGAAGAGGGTTTTTTTAAGCCTCAAGGTCTCCAGGAATCCCAGCCCTTCTCCTCCTCTGCAAGCTGGCACCCCCAGCCCCACAGCTGCACCTGTCCTGTAGAACCCAGGCAGAGGCCAAGAGGCTGGTTTTCATTTCATAACAGCTCTGGCCCCGGTCCCCCCTCCCCCATTTTCTCATTTCAGGCAACCTTTCCTATTCCCTGGCTGCAGAGAAGGCAGCTTCCGCTAGGACCCCTGGCGTGGGGTGGGGCTTGTCCCACCTGACCAATACCTGTTGGTTGGGAGGGCCTTTTGGTGCAGACGGAGCTCAGAGCAGAACTGGAACCCATGGCCAGGAAGCTGCCTTGCCACCCAGCTCCTTCGTTGATGCCACCCCCACCAAGCCCCCAAGCCCAGAAGAGAGATGGGGAGGGAGGGAGGGAGGGAGGGCAGCATCTGCCAAAGATGCTCTTTGGGATCCGGAGCAGAGTCTGGTCCCCAGTCAGGCCGGGTGGAGGGGAAGAGGCTCCCACCCGCCTGCCTGCCTGCCTGCCTGCCTGCTGCGCCAGGAACTGCTGGAGAGGAAGCCAAGTGGGCAATCAGGAGCAGGAGAGGCTGAAGAGGCCCTGATTGAGGAGATGCTCTTCTGGAGGGGGGGTGCAAATCTTGATTAAAGGGGGGGAGGCCCCTTCATGCTGGACAGGAGCAAAGTCTCCCTGGCCCATTTTTCAGCCACTGCAGACCGGGAGAGACGTACGGCTGCCTCCTCCAGGCAGTGCCCAATTTAGGATGGGGCAGGCGGTTCCCCTGCACAGGGGGCCAAGCCGAGAGGGTGCACAACAGGGGGGGGCAGGAGGGAGGGGTCAGGCCCAACAACCCCAGGCAGCCCGCCCTCTCTGCAAGGCTTCATGCTTTGGGGGCGGCAGGCACGGCAGAGCTGCCCCTTTGGCTGCGGGGGGCTCCCCAACAGGTGTCCTCGCTGGCTGGCGCCCGGCTCCCCCAATCTGGCACCTCTGCCCTGCCGGGGGTGGCGCACGCCGGTGGAGGCAGATGGCCTGGCATGCTGATTCCGGGACGCTCCCTGCCATCTGCTTGGTCTAATTGACTTCCTGCAGAAGTTTCGCTCTCCATCTCCTTGCTTTAAATTAAACCAGTTGAAAGGATAAAATGGTTAATTAAAAGGCCTTTTGATTAGATAGACAAATATTTACCAATTATGAGTGACCCCAGCCATTCTTCTTTGGTGTCTGCAAACTCAACCATCAGCAGTTATCTCCGCAATTACGTGGGCACTGATGGCTCCCTCCCACCGCCTCCCCTAATCTTTCCCTTGTGAGCATCTCTTGGAGGAGAGGAGAGGAGAGGAGGAGAGAGAGAGAGAGAGAGAGAGAGAGAGAGAGAGAGAGAGAGAGAGAGAGAGAGAGAGAGAGAGAGAGAGAGAGGCCCTAGGTGTGCTTTGCTGAGTCTTTGCAGGGGAGCTGGGCAGGGAGAGCCAAGCACAGTCCTCGCCAGCAGCTCATCCCTGGCTCCCCAGGCAAAAGCCGCGCGCTCTGGGCCAAGCAGCCAGTTCCCCGAGTCAGCAGATCGGTGCCCTCATTCGCTCCGCTGATGTATGGCTGTGCATGTCAGTGGCGCTCGCCCCAGCGGGGCTTGTACATTCTCCGGCTCTCTCTGGAGGGAGGGAGAGTTGGACACTCAAATAATGGCACACCTGGGTGCCTCACTTCCGCCCTCTGCTTCCAGGGGGCACGGGCGACTTGGGTGGATCCTGCAAGAGCCCCGATGCTGCAGAGGCCCTGGAGGCGAAGCCCAGAGGGAGAGGGCCTTCCTCCACAGCTGCCCAGGGCACAGGCTGCGACTCTCCCCATCGGAGTGCTGTCTGAGGGCTCCCAGAAAGAACCAGGTCTGCGGGAGGAGGCCCATGGCAGGGGCGTAGGAAGGGGGCGGGGGGGAGGCCACCCTGGGTGCCCTCACTGAGGGGGATGACATTCGGTGCGCTGCCCGAGATTTCCAAGCCTACCCCAACCCATTGGGGTAAGGGGCAGAGCTGCGCCACTTTGCCAGCGGCAGCCCCCCCTTCCCCCTTCATTTTGGCAGCTTGGGGGAGGCTTGGGAGTTGTGGACAGGTGGCGCACCAAATGTCCACCATGGGCGGATTGCTCTGCCCCCGGCTGCAGGGCAGGCATGCTGATTTGGGCACCCGAGTGGCTATCCTGTGCCTGACAGGGCACCCTCCAAGCCACCCCCCCCTTGGGAGCGCGTCCGCCCTGGGCAGCACGGGCATATCCTCTGCCGCTGCCCCAGAGCACAAGAGTCCAGTATTGCTGCCTCCAGCCGTGTAGGCAGAGCACAGCCATCGAGACTGGCAGCCATGGACAACCCTCGAGTATTTTAAAGGCATCCAGGTCAGAGGTCATCGCTGCTTCCTGGGCAAGGGAGGACCTTGACATCTCAAATTCCAGAGGAGTCCTGTGCATTGCCAAAATCCAGTTGCCCCCCCCCCCATCGCCTCCCCTTGGATAGAATCATAGAATCCTAGAGTTGAAAGAGACCCCAAGGGCCATCGAGTCCAACCCCCTGCCAAGCAGGAAACACCATCAGAGCACTCCTGACATATGGTTGTCAAGCCTCTGCTTAAAGACCTCCAAAGAAGGAGACTCCACCACACTCCTTGGCAGCAAATTCCACTGTCGAACAGCTCTTACTGTCAGGAAGTTCTTCCTAATGTTTAGGTGGAATCTTCTTTCTTGTAGTTTGGATCCATTGCTCCGCTTCTCTGGAGCAGCAGAAAACAACCTTTCTCCCTCGTCTATGTGACATCCTTTTATATATTTGAACATGGCTATCATATCACCCCTTAACCTCCTCTTCTCCAGGCTAAACATGCCCAGCTCCCTTAGCCGTTCCTCATAAGGCATCATTTCCAGGCCTTTGACCATTTTGGTTGCCCTCCTCTGGACACATTCCAGTTTGTCAGTGTCCTTCTTGAACTGTGGTGCCCAGAACTGGACACAGTACTCCAGGTGAGGTCTGACCAGAGCAGAATACAGTGGCACTATTACTTCCCTTGATCTAGATGCTATACTCCTATTGATGCAGCCCAGCCCAACATGTCATAGTTGTTGCACCCCCTTCAGCCCCCCAGAAGTTCCCTGTCTGGAACGACGGCACCGACTGCTCTCCCGTAGACCCACTTTTGTCCTGTGGGAGGGAGTTCCACAGTCTAACTCTGTGGTGCATGAAGAAGCCCTTTTTACATGGCTCCTTGCTGTAGTGGCAGGAGCTGGTCTCATTCGATATACAATATACCCCTAAATGAACTTTCCTGACCCTGGTCTACAGTCCTTGTCTCCCACATCCCTGGAAGGCGCTGAGATTTCCTGAGCTCCCAAGACTTTGTGTAAGGATCAGCGCCTGTAATCTGCAGGCCCCAGCAAAATCCAATTAACTCCCTCCTGTAAAAGGGTTCCAGGTATACAATAGTAAGATAACTTTAAGACTCAAGAAACAAACAGAGATAACCAGTTTAGTCATTCCTCACTGGGATTGTGCTCTTCCAGCTTTCAACTGAGCAAAGTAAACAAAATAGGCAGGAAATTAATAGGAAAGAAGCAACAGAACAATAGAGTGCAGGTATTATAACAAATTACTCGCCCCAAAGACCCCTCCACTTTCCATTCTGATGCAGGGGCTAAAATTAGTACAAAACCCCCTTGGATCTTCAGTGGTGGGTGAGCTCTCCAAGCGTCTACAAGGATTTTACTTAACCTCCTTAAGGAACCAACACACACTGCAGGACAGGGACACCCCTCCACATTCAATTAACTACGAACCCTAAAATTTGGGGTCCCCTCCAAACCTGAGCCAAAGTTTTGCAGCAATTTTGCAGGGAAAACCCTGTGTTTTGCAGAGCCCCACAAAATGAGTAATTGATAGCTCTTCTGCCTCCCCTTCCTGCATTCTTTTTAGGCTAGTTTCTGAGGCAAAATTCTCTCCCTCCCTTCCTTTAGGTTTTTGGGCATAGCTAAAGGAATCTTTTGTTATGCTATACTGATGATGGATTTCCCAACACATCTTGACTTGAGTGTCCTGTGACCCGTGGAAAGGCGGCATACAAAAAGTTATGTATGTATGTATGTATGTATGTATGTATGTACAGACCCTGATGTTGGGAAAGATGGAGGGCACAAGGAGAAGGGGAGGACAGAGGATGAGATGGTGGGACAGTGTTCTCGAAGTGACCAGCATGAGTTTGACCAAACTGCAGGAGGCAGTGGAAGACAGGAGGGCCTGGCGTGCTCTGGTCCATGGAGTCACGGAGAGGCGGACATGACTAAACGACTAAACAACAACAACATGTATGTACAGTGGTACCTCGGGTTACAGACACTTCAGGTTACAGACTCCACTAACCCAGAAATAGTACCTCAGGTTAAGAACTTTGCTTCAGGATGAGAACAGAAATAGTGTGGCAGCAGTGGGAGGCCCCATAAGCTGAAGTGGTGCTTCAGGTTAAGAACAGTTTCAGATTAAGAATGGACCTCCGGAACGAATTAAGTCCTTAACCCGAGGTACCACTGTATGTATGTATGAATGAATTTATGTATGTATGATCCAGACCTGCTTGCTCCCGTCCCCCAGGCAGGTGTTCAGGCCCGGTGAGAACAGGATGATGGTCTAGAGCAGTGTTTCCCAACCTTGGGCCTCCAGCTGTTTTTGGACTACAACTCCCATCATCCCTAGCTAGCAAAACCAGTGGTCAGGGATGATGGGAATTGTAGTTCAAAAACAGCTGGAGGCCCAAGGTTGGGAAACACTGGTCTAGAGGGACCCTTGGCCTCATCCAGAAGACTCTTCTTGGGTGCTGATGGGTGGCTTTATTGAGGCAGAGCATCACGCCCCCACAGAAGCCCCCAACTGCAGCCTTGAGTGGTATAGTCCAGGCAGAAGGTGACCCCCAGGTCCCCCTGCTGGATAGTGCCAAGCCAAAGAGCCAGGGACTCCCCCCCTTGGTGCAAAGCCCCCCCCCCAGCCTGTGCCCCTGCATCATCTCAGCAGATGGTCAGGGAGACCCCTAGGGCCCAGACCTTTGCTGAGGTGGAGCCCGGCTGATTCTTCCGATCCCGCTATTCTATTTAAAAATAGTCACAGCAGCTGACACAAGCAAATAAGCCAGATAAGATGAATGAAGACAATGCAATGATGTGGACCTCTGAAAATATTGAGTATAAAGTTTAAGAATAGTTTATAAAGGTTCAAAAGCAGAGGTATCAAGTCTTGTCTCCTACCCAATTAGGAGAGGAGGGACCCCCCCACCCAAACCCACTGAAAGGATGGGGGGCAGGGTTCTGAATGATGCTGGGGAGAGGCTCAGCTCCGCCCCCAGCACCTGCCTGCCATTTCCTCCCACACTCAGCCCATCAAGGGGGGAGGGAGATAGGGATGAACCACCTCTGGCCGCCCCCTCCAGAGAAGCCCCCTGCCCCACGTTGGAGGAGCCAGCCAGCTGTGGGGGGCAGGAGAGGCTCTTGGCAGGCGCTTCCGCCCCCCAGCTCTCCGCAGTCCCTGCCACGCGCTCCCCAAGAGCCGGTTGTCGATGGTAACGTGCGGAGAAACTGATGGATGGTTCTGAATGAATGTTCAGTTTAAATTACCCGTTGTGCAGGCTCCAATTCATGGCTAATTCATTAGACACACATTCATACACAAAAATAAAGAGCTCCTCTCTGCCTCTCTGCCCACCCCTCTCACGTCATCGTGTGCCAAAGACGGCGCGAGGAAAGGAGGACCAACCACCTCCCTCCCGAGGGATGGAGGAAGCTGCCTTACAGAGCCCAGTCACGGAGTCCCTCGAGCTCAAGACTGCCAACTCTGGCTGGCAGCAGAGACTCTATAGGGGTCCCTCCCAGCCCCACCTGAAGATGCCAGCGGGGGTTGAACCCGGGAGCGTCTGCATGCAAGGGCCCTTCCTCTAAAATAAGTCAAGATGCCAGTCCTCATTGTTCTGAAGAAAGGATTGTCTACACTGACTGGCAGTCCTGGCTCTCCAGGGTTTCAGGCACAGCCTTTCCTAACTCCGGCTGGAGATGCCGGTGGAGACTGGACAGGGAAGCCGTGGCGTGCGATGAAACTTCTCTTGGGGAACAAGCCTTGTGCCTCTCTCCCCAAGACTGGCAGGAGCTCCCCAGGCTTTGGGAAGGAGGCGTCAGGGGAACATGGAGGGGTCTAGCCTGGTCCCCCAGTCCCCTGACCCCACTGCATGGCAGCCACAGGCCCTCCCCATCCCTGACTCAGGGCTGCCCATGCCAGAGACTGTTTCCACTGGAAATGTAAGTATTTTACCTGCATGGTTTTTACTGCTGCTGTAGCTGAGAACCAGTGCAAGGCTAAGTAAAGGTAAAGGGTCCCCTGACCATTAGGTCCAGTCGTGGCCGACTCTGGGGTTGCGGCGCTCATCTCGCTTTACTGGCCGAGGAAGCCAGCGTACAGCTTCCGGGTCATGTGACCAGCAGGACTAAGCCGCTTCTGGCGAACCAGAGCAGCGCACGGAAATGCCGTTTACCTTCCCGCCAGAGCGGTACCTATTTATCTACTTGCACTTTGAGGTGCTTTTGAACTGCTAGGTTGGCAAGGCTATGAGTGAGTAAATCATATTTTAAACTTACTTTGCAGTCTGTTGACAAATTCTAAGTTAAAGGGAGGCAAGGAAAGAGGGAGGCAGTTTGCTCTGCGGCTGGACCTATTTAAAAGAAGGCTCCACAGCCTATTCCTATCTGCTTCGATTTGCTTTCTAAGGAAGGGGCTTTAAGCTCTGTTCAACCCCCACACATGGGCTCTGGGAGGAATAAGTAGCAATTAGCAGATCCTCTCCTGCCCATTCAAACCCATCCCACACTCACAGGGGGGATGGCAGGAAACGTTCAGCTCCAAAGGGAGGGTTCCCTCCACCGGAAGAAGCTTCCTCTCCCAGTCACCCAGCAGCGGCCAGAGTTTACATGGCCACTGTGGGAACAGGTGCTGGGTGAGATGGGCCACTGGCCTGATCCAGGACACTCACCTGCTGCTCTGATGCCCTTCCCCATACAGGGCACAGCAGTGACTTCTCCACAGGGGGCAGGGGGCAGAGGCACATTTGGGGGAGTTGGGGTCCCAGAGCCACGAGGATGCTCCAAATCTGTTTGGTTTGTCTTTGTTAGGGCAGCTGGCTGATGGCCTCATGCCACGCTTGCTACTGGGATGGGCATCTCTGAAGGGGGGGGTGCAGAGCATATTTGTCCTCTTGAGCAAGGACGCAGGGCTTAGGGTGTCAGCACCCAAGGGGGCCTGTGCAGGCGGGCAGGGTGGGGATCCCAGCCCAGCGGAGAAGCAGAAAAGGGCACGTCTGCGGCAGGAGAGTGTTGGATGCCAGCCCTCCCCCCCCTTTCATGTGGGAGTTCAAATAACTGTTGAGGGTTATTAATGGCGCAGGAAAGATAATTGTGACTCAAAAAACAGCAAAGCAGCCCAGAAGAGCAAAATAGATTCCTGGAATCTCGCTTGCAAAACGAAAATACCAGCGGCTGGGGGAGGCTGGCTGAGATGCAACTCTCCACCAGCGGCAGCTGCCAAGGGAGTGGAAGATTGTGGGGCAGGCGGGGGCATTTTACAGGGGGCTGCTGTGCCTGAGGTGGGGGCAGCAAGGAGGCCTCCAGCACCCAAGACACAAAGCGCTGAGCTCCCAAGCAAAGGGGCTGAGCGCCTGCCCAGAACCCCAGAGCCCCTGCATTTCTATGACAACCACACTTTCTGCAAGGAGAGGAAGCCAAGGCCAGGTGTTGGAGGGAGGGGCACCCACCCCCCCCTCCCACGTGGCGGCAGCGGAAGGAAGAGAGGGAAGGGGTCAGGTCCTGGGGGCCAGGCTGGAAAGTGCCACTTTGGGCTGCCTGGGGAGGGTGGGGTGCTGTTTGGGAAGGTCCCCTCCCCAGGCAAGCCAAGGCCAGCACTTCCACAAGGAAGGCTGCCCCCTCCACTCTCCTGGCTGTGCTTGCCCCCCACTTCCCTTTTTTCTTTTTAGTGGCCCTTAAAAGAGCCTTTTTTGTGATGCACAGATGTTTTAGGTTGTTAGGTGAAAGAGTCCGCTTCTTCCTCATTTGCCTGTGGGCTTGTGGCTCTCTGTCTTCTTGAGAAGCAGAACAGCCTGGATGTTGGGCAAGACTCCCCCCCCCCCGGCAATAGGGACTCCTCCCAGCAGCTTGCTCAATTCTTCATCGTTGGGAACCGCCAGCTGCAGGTGATGGGGAATGGTCCCCATTTTCTTTTTGTCCTGGGCAGCATTGCCGGCCAGTTCCAGTATTTCAGCTGTGAGATACCGGTACTCCAGCAGAGTTCCCTTTGTGGAGCAGGCGGAGCAGGCAGCTGGCGGGGAACTGGAGACCAGCGCGGGAGGATCGCGGTTTCGCCTTGGCTCTGCCTTCCCACCTCGCTTGCCGCGGCCAGACATGGCGACACTGACTCAGCTCCAGCTCACTTGGGGGCTTCCCAGTTGGCCACTGGGAGAAGAGGACGCTGGTCCAGGTGAGCCACTGGTCCGGGGCAGAATAATCTTTCGTCATTTGCTCTCCTGCGTCCTCCAGGCTTCAGCCACTGCTGCCCAGACTTCAGCACCCAAAGCAATCGAAGTGTCTCTGAGCATGTGCAGAGTACTTTCCCCTCACCACTCAGCATGCCAAGCCCCCCACCCCTGGGACTAGTGGGCTGAGATGCCAGATGGGAAGGTGTGGCTTCTGAGCAGTAATGGCTCCAGCACTTCTTTAGAGAGAGGGATGCATTCCAGCCTGCCCCTTAATTTTTGGGGGTGGGAGTCAGATCCCCCCCTGCATTGCTTTCTTCCATAGTGGCCACAAACCCCTCGCTGAGTTTAGCCCTGGACCAATCATGTGGTTGGGGGGGGGGTCCAGTCGTCTCCAGGAAATGAAGCTGAAGTCCCTGAGAGATGCATTGTGGGTAGAGCAGGAAGTGAGGACTCTTGAGATGAGGCAACAGGGAGATGCAGCAGCAAAAAAAGCGAATGCAATTCTTGTTCTTAAAATGTCTACCCAGCCCCTCACCCAAGGGTCACGGGCAATTTCTAGGCTGCATCAGCAGGTATTTGGTGTCCCGATCAAGGGAAGAAATAGTCTAACCTCCCTGCAATACAGAAATCTCAGCTCAAGCATCCCTGACAGATGACCATCCAAACTCTACTTAAAAACCTCCGAAGAAGGAGAGTCTCCCACCTGAGTGAGTCTGTTCCACTGTCAAGCAGCTCTTAGCATCAGACAGCTATTTCTGATATTTTGTCAGAATCTCGTTTCTTTTATTTGAATCTGTCAGTCTGAGTCCCACCCTCCAGAGGAGGAGAAACAGGCTTGCTCCCTCTTCCATATGATGGCCCTTGAGATATCTGAAGGCTGAGATATTTGCTGGTAGCTCTCATGTCCCCTCTCGGTCACCCCCCACTCCCTCCTCACAAGGCCTGGTTTCCAGACCCTTGACCCCCTTGACCGCCCTCCTCTGCCCACCTTCCAGTTTCTCAACACCCTTCTTGAAATGGGGTTCCCAGAACAGGACACAGGATCCCGGTGGGGTCTCTCAAGGCAGCGCTGGCCCTTCCCTCGCTCTGACACTAGGCTTGATCCTGTCCATGTTCCAGCTTCACTTTCAAAACAAATGAAGAAGGGGAGACCTGGGAGGAGGAGTTCCCTTTCGTTTCTCTGGCCTTGGTTGCAGCATCCTAGCAAGCAGCCGAGAGGAGCAGCTCTTGCCAAGCAGCCTCTGAACACTCCTGACTCAGCCCGGCTGACCCTGGGCTTCATTAATTACAGCACTTATCACGGATGTTCCCTGGAGGATTCAGAAAGCTTCCCACCCATCAGCTCCACAACACAACAGCCCTACAAAGTAGGCCAGTGGGATCGTCCCCGTGGCAGGCGGGGGGCAGGGGCTGAGGCTGCTTGTCCTGGGGGCACCATGGCTGAAGAGGGCAGCCTTGACCTCCTCCAGCTGCCAGCTGACCCACGGCAGCTCTTCTCTGGGGAATCCTTCTCTCCCTCTCTCACACAACCCCAGAACTCACGGACAGCCCATGGAGCTAAAGTCTGGAAGGTTCAGGACAGACGAGAGAAAGTCCTTCTCTTTCTTCTTTTTCAATTTTTTTTATTAGTAATTTCAACATAACGTTTTATCAAAAAACCTTTCATCCATGAATTCTCCCCCCCTTATTTTTCCCCTCCCCCCTACTTCCCTCAGCTCCTCTCTCTGGTTTATCCACATATATTGTTTTCTGCATGTTACAAAAGTGTACAGATCCTTAACTTATCTGTCTAAATGTTATCAATAAAAAGTTTGTGAATGTTTATTCAAAACCTGTCAAGGAGTCCAGTTCATTTTGTTGCTTCTTTAGGTACTTTGTAAAAGGTTCCCATTCATCTTTAAAATCACAGTTATCCTTGTCATGTAGTTTATGTGTCAGTTTTGCCAATTCCGCATAGTCCATCTGTTTCACTTGCCATAGTTCTTTAGTCGGGATTTCCTCATTCTTCCATCCTTGTGCTATTAAGACGCTTGCCGCTGTTGTCACATACATAAAGATATTTTTCAGTTTCCTTGGCAGGTCTTTTCCTACAATCCCTAATAGAAATGCTTCAGGTTTTTTAACAAATGTTAATTTTCTTCAACTCATTATCTATCATTTCCCAAAACTTTTTAATTTTTTTAATTTCATTACAATCCTACCACATATGATAAAAGGTCCATTCTTTTTCTTTGCACTTCCAACACATATTTGAACTGGTTTTGTACATTCTTCCTAGCTGTACTGGTGTTAGAGAGAAAGTCCTTCTTAATGCAACACAGAGTTAAACTGTGGAACTCACTGCCACAGGAGGCAGGGATGGCTCTGCCCTGCCTCCACAGTCGGAGGCAGTGATGCTCCTGAACGGCAGTTGCTGGAAACCACAGGAGGGGAGAAGGCTCTTGGGCTCGGATCCTGCCTGCAGTGGGCATCTGGTTGGCCCCTGGGAGAACAGGAGGCGGGTCTAGGTGGGCCCTTGGGCCTGATCCAGCAGGCTCTGCTGATGGACCTCTGGTCCTGATGGGTCTCTGGTCTGATCTAGTGCAGGGCTCTTCGGAAGGGAAGCATTTACAGCGCAGGGTCTGTAAGAAGGAGGGAGGGGGGTTCTGATCTTGGAGTCCAGCCAGGGCAAGAGCTAGATGGGTTAGGGGAGAGAGTTTTTGCAGGGGAGGCTTGCCAGGCAAACGGAGGCCCTGCAAATGCCCCCCCCCCCAAGTACGCTGGCTTGGCAATCCCACCGAGATGGAGACCGGGGAGAAGAGGGACCAGAGTGTCGTGCGCATTCTCTCATCTCCCGGAACGGGGCAGGAGGAATGGGAGAGGAAACAGCCTGAAGCTGTGACAAATTGGACACGGAGAGAGCAGCTGACTCGCCCGATGCATCATTGCGCATGTCAAAGGCCCCCCCCCCTCTGAAAAATGATGGGAGGGCAAAGTGACAGAGAGCTATGGAGACGGTGTGGCCATTGCTTTCTTTCCCCAAAGGTGAGATTCTCTGCAGACTGGAAAAATATGGAAGAAGCAGCACAGGGGAAAGTGAGGGGTGTGGATGTGCCCAGCAAAGGAGCCTCAGCGTTCTCCTGACTCCACCTTCAGCTCCCTGAAGGGGTTGTTAAGAACATAAGAAGAGCCCGGCTGGATCAGGCCAAAGGCCCAACTAGCCCAGCACCCTCTTCCCACGGTGGGCAGCCAGATGCTCCTGTGGGAAATCTGCCAGCAGAACCCGGGCACAAGAGCCCTCTGCCCTCCTGTGGGTCCCAGCAACTGGTCCTTCTCGGAAGGCGTCCTGCCGTGGCCCTTCAGCATGATTTTGTGGGGCTCTCAGGGTGGAACGGTCACCCCAACCTTTTGTCAATCAGAACTGGACAGGCTCCTTCTAAGCCAAGCAGCTGCCCGGCAGACTGGACGCCCCTCTCCTTTCTTTTTTTTAACAAAATATGGTACATTTTTATTCGTTTTTAACGTATTATCATTTATACAACAAAACTTCTCATCTTATACAATAGTTTTTGGACTTCCGTCAACACCTCTGATGATTTTCCGTTCTTATCACTTATTATGCATTTCTTCATTTCATATTACCTTTAATTATCTTTAACTAACAATTCTCCTCATTGTCTTTTTGGCAATATTTCAAATAATTCACCTTACAAAACTTCTTGCAAACCTACTAGCATGATCTGCTCATCACAATTACTTTGCGAATAGTCTGTAAATTTACTCCAGTCTTCTGAGAATCTCTGGTCCCGCAGGTTTCAAATTCTTCCTCTTAGGTTATCTAATTCTGCATAGTCCATCATTTTCATCCTACATTCTTCTTTCGTCTGTAATCCTTCTTGCTTCCAATTTTGTGCCAATAACATTCTTGCTGCCGTCATTGCGTACAAAAATAACTTACAACCCTTTCTGTTTATATCATCACCTTCAATGCCAAGTAAAAATGCTTCTGGTTTCTTAATAAATGTATATTTTCCCAGTAGCGATGTATGGAAGTGAGAGCTGGACCATAAAGAAGGCTGATCGTCGAAGAATGGATGCTTTTCAATTCTGGTGCTGGAGGAGACTCTTGAGAGTCCCATGGACTGCAAGAAGATCCAACCTCTCCATTCTGAAGGAAATCAGCCCTGAGTGCTCACTGGAAGGACAGATCCTGAAGCTGAGGCTCCAATATTTTGGCCACCTCATGAGAAGAGAAGACTCCCTGGAAAAGACCCCGATGTTGGGAAAGATGGAGGGCACAAGGAGAAGGGGACGACAGAGGATGAGATGGTGGGATAGTGTTCTCGAAGCTACGAACATGAGTCTGACCAAACTGTGGGACGCAGTGGAAGACAGGAGGGCCTGGCGTGCTCTGGTCCAGGGGGTCACAAAGAGGCAGACACTACTAAACGACTAAACAACAACAACACAATGCCAAGTAAAAAATGCTTCCGGTTTCTTAATAAATGTATATTTCAACATTTTTTCCATCTCATTATATATCATTTCCCAGAATGATGGCCCTCTCCTTTCTGATGGGCAGGTGGGCATCTCTTCTCTGCCTGTGCTGCTGCTCTGCCCTTGAGATCTGCCTTGCCACCCTCCCTCCTGCCCTTTCCTTTGCAGGATCCTTCTGCCATCTAGTCTGGAGTCCTCCTCTTCTCATCTCTCCTCTGCACCAGAGTCACACGCAACTGGGTCCCTGATGATATCACCTTAAGAAACTGCCGGCTTTTCTGGACATTTTCCCCATGTTCCCAATTTCCTGACTTTGCACAGCCAGCCCCGTTCTGCTCCTGGCTCAGGACGGGCTGAGGGACATTCCCCCCTCCCTGGATCTGCACATGTGTTTGGTGTGTGCATTGGAGCCCCCTCAAGAGGCAGGCAGGGGCTCCGGTGGGCAAGGGGCTCCTCTTCCAGGCCATCCAGCTCTTTCTAGGTCATGGAAGGCAGGGGTGGAATCTGAGCTCTTGCAGGAAGAAAAGCTCTGCCGGTGGCCTTCCTTAATCCCTTGCAAATCCCAGCCTGTCCAGGGGCACCAGAGAGAGCTGGGAGACTGCAGGGCACGGGGGGGGGGGGAGAGACCAGGCCCTCCCAAAGTGGGTGGATGCAACCCACTTTTCTGTTCTCCCTCACGGCTTTGCAGCTGGGAACGGGCATGAAAAATGCCACCAAATTCTCCTCCTGAATGGCATCAATCCCGACTGCGGTACCAGTGGATTAGCGAAGTCTGGCAAGGACCCCAGCACAGAGAGAGAGAGAGAGAGAGAGAGAGAGAGAGAGAGAGAGAGAGAGAGAAATATGTTGGAGGCCCAGATGCTAATGGAAAGGAATCCAAGCACAGCTGGAGGGCATGAGAGAAGGTGGCACAGATCTGTCCTCCTCCTTTGGTGCCTCCTGTCTGAGGCTGGAAGCTGCCCAGGCCCTGAAGGCAGGTGGGGGCTTATCCCCCCCCCAGCCCCCAAAGGCTGAAAAAGATCCATCAGGCACCTTCCACTCCAGAGGGATATATATTATCTAAATTTGATAAGACAACTTAATTTCTCTCCATGTCTGTTACTGGCGATAAAACCGGGAGACTTTTATGACCCGGAGTCCTCTGCAAGATTGTCAGGAACTTATTATACAAGGTATAACTGGATTTCTCTCCGCAGATGGCTTGCAGCCATGAGCTGTAACGCAATTCTGCAGCACATGGGCTGGAATAAATGCAAAGCACTTGTTACAGCAACTTAGATAAGAGAGAAGGGAACACGGTTGCTCTTGCAGCCTAATTCCCAATCAGATCTGCTTCTTCCTGGCTGTGAAGGGCGAGAGGAGGAAGGCGGCACCTGGCCGGGCTGAGTCTTGCCACATGGCATGGGGTGGGGGGCACCCACTGCTCTGCTCAGACCCACAGGGAGGGGGCCAGAAGACACCCCCTTTTTTCTGCCAATGCAGTGAGCAGCAAGGAAGGCACCGGGTGCCACTGGAATCCCCAGCACAAGGATATGGGGGGCACACCCAGTTGTCATCTGCAAAGCCTGGAAGGAGAAACACGCATGGCAACAGCAGCAGCAGCAACAGAAAGGGCTTTTTCCTCCTGTGCCCACAGAAGTCGACCATGTTATGAGAATTATAAGGTCTAAGATATAAAATAAATGTACCAAGCGAACACTTACATAAATATATAAACCACATGTCTGACACAGTGCAGGAAAAAAGTCCTGAAACCATTTTGTCTCCCCCAAATTGACCTCAAATGTTTCTCTGCAAGGAGGGAGGAAATGGGTGAGCCTGTGACCTGAACTCAAGAATTAGGTATTTATCATCACAAAATAATAGCCAGGCTGTCCAGGTAAGCCCATTAACAGCCAGGTAAACCCATCCACAGGTTTCCTGCCAGACAGGATTGTGCTGTAGATCACCCCTTCTGTGATGTATGTATGATGTATTGGGGGTGGTCTTGGGCTCCAGGGTGGGCAATTTCAATGGCCATATAAGGGCTTGTGCACCATTGTTCGGGGTCCCTCCTGCGTGTGGTGAGTGAGCACCCTGTTGCAACAGTTAATAAAGATCAGGCTTACTAGCTGCTTTGCTTCTCAATATTCTCTGGTTGGCCTCTGTTATTTTCTCCGACCAATGGAGAACCTACAGAAGGACTCTATATGGGCTCTTGGGTACCCCATAAGGGAAAAGGAGCCCATTATGGGTAACGAGCAAGCAGGATTTGAGCACAAGAGCCACTCTTTCCTCCTGCAGTTTCCAGCAGCTGGGATTCAGGAGCAGGGCTGCCTCTGAGTGCGGAGGCAGAGAGGAGCCACCAAGACTAGCAGGTGCTGAAAGCCTTATTCTTCTCCATGAATTTGCCACAGCCTAGGTTCCTGGGGGAGAGAGTTCCGTAGTTCAACAATGCACTGCGTGAAGAAGGACTTTCTTCCTTTTGCTCCAGGCTCAGGCCCTGCTCACGGTTTGTGCCCTTGGACTGTGCAAATGTGCCAAACTGCAGCTTTTTATCTTAAAGCATCAAAACCACCAGGAGGTCAACTCTGAATTCAGGGTGAGGTTCCCAGGTGCACATTTGCCAAATCTGGGTGTTCCGATGGACCAGTGGACCAGGATCTTCTGCTGAGGATCTGCACCTTTCACCATCATTGCTTCTCCAGAGAAGAGGAAGGGGGTCCAGTCTCCTCCCTCCCTCCCTCAAGAGAGGCTGTGGGATGGAGGCGGCTGCACTGCGGTCTGTGGAGCTGGCTGACCAGGGAAGGCTTCATCCTTGGAGCTTTGTGGCTGCTCAGACAAAGGCCCAAGGGCATTCCTCCCTCCAGGAGATCCAGGTGCTCCCCTGGTGGGGGAAGGCAGGGTCTGGGTCGGGCATGGCTTTGCCTTTGCTCTGCATCCAGGGCCCACTGACTCCGCCTGGCCAGTCCCTCCCCTCCTCCTCCTCCTCCTCCTCCAGGTCTGGCTCATTCTTCCTCGTTTCCTCATTTGAGGCTGTCCAAAGCAGAGGCCAGATAACTGGCCAGCGATTCTTTATGCACTTAGCCGCTTCCAGGGCGTCCCGTGGGCAGGCAGCCGCCACCTGGCACCCTCATTTATCTCCATTTGCTGCTTCCTGCCTCGCGCCCCTAATTTCTAGCCTTATCTGCCTTGCCGTTCCCGGATCGGAAAACAATTGCAGCCCCTTCTCTGGGAAGGCCTTGCTGACAGGCCTATTAGTGTCAGCCAGTTTGAGACACGGCTGGGCTGGCAAGGCAATCAGGCACCCCCAGGCCAGCTGGGGAGGTGGGCACCTGCCCTTTCCCTGGCACCATGCCCCCGGGCTCCAGAGAACAGAGGAGGAGGAACCATGGAGGAAAAGGTCTCTTTGGATAAATTAACTGGCATATAAAAACCCCTTCCTTTCCCCTTTGAGCAGGGAGATATCTTGGATTGGACCAGCTTCCTTTGTTCCCGGTATGAGCTGCTGGATCCACATGGGGATTCTGGTCCTAAGAAGCCAAGCAAAGATCCGGCCAATGGCCCATCTAGTCCAGCATCCTGTTCTCACACTGGCCAGCCAGAGGCTTTGATCAGGAACCCACAATCAGGATGGGAGCACAAGAGTCCTCTCCTGTCAGGGGGAAGCCTGGGGGAAGGGGGTCTGGGGTCTGACTTGGGAGGGGGGGGTCAGTGATTTGTGGGGACCTGCAGCAGCCAGGAGGCAAGAGTCAGAGCTGGAGGGTGGAGCCTGGGTGGGTCGGAAAGAGAGGAGGAGGAAGTGGGTTAGGCAAGCAAAGGGCCAGGGGCTTCCCCACACTCTCTGCACCGCTGTCTCCCAGAACCAGGAGCGGACTGAAAAGGGGTGAGCAGGGGATGTTTCCACGCAGGCATTGTCTCCAGATGTGTGTGTGCATGTCAGGGACCGGCTGGATGAAGGGGGGTGAGGCACCAGCTGGGAAACCCCCAAGGGAAGGAGGCTCTGAGCCTGGGAGTGGGGGTGGGACAAGTGGTCAGAGGGAAAAGAAGGAGCAGACTGACAACCGGGTTAAGTGAGCAGGAAGAGGCTGTGGCAGAGAGCGGTCCTGATTCAGAGGCTGAAGAGGACGGGGGCAGGAGACAGAGATGAGGCAGGCTGCTGCAGAATCCAGGGGGTCTCCCCCTCCTGCTGCAAGCAGCTCCCCTTCCCCATTTGCTGCAATTGCTCCGCTGGAATGTTGGGCATTGGCCTGATCCAGCGGGCTCTCCTTGCGTTCTGCTGTGCCCTGTTGGCCTGGCTCAGAGGCTGGCAGGCTCCTCTTCCCAGGCCCTCCTGCGCCCACGTGGCTCCAGGTTTCTTTCAAGCCGGCACTTAAAATTCCAAAGAAAGCCAGATTCAAAAGTAAGTTTCTTATCGGGTGTCAGAGAGGAAATTATGAGTGCCTCGTTGTCCAAGGTTAAAAAGTGAGGGCTGTGCTTGGCTGGGGAGCGGCAGCAGATAAGATGAAATGTTTTCTATTCAAATGAATGGGCTCCTCTCTTCTCTGTAATAAACGATCAGTGTCAATATGACAAATTAATCCTGCATTGAGATCCATTTAGAGTGCAGGCAAAGGGGGGCGAGGGGGGGCGAGGGAGAGGGAAGAAGCGGCCAGGTGGAGGAGAGTCAGCATTTCCGCCACCGCCATGTCCACCCCCCCCCCCGGGGGGGAGAGGTTTCTTGGAGGGGTGGGAAGAGACAAAGGCCACTGGCTGGCAGGCAGGCACCAAGCCGGGGGGGGTGGGTGGGCGGAGGACGCTGCTGCGGCGGCAGGGGGCAGGGGGTGGTCAGGGGCCGGCCATTTGTCTCTGCACAGCTGCCTCCGTCCCCATCCCTTCCACACTTGTGGGAACGTGCAATTGGAAGCTGCAGGCATCCTGGGAGCCAGGCCCCCTTCTCCGCCCGGGCAGGAGGGGGAGCATGCACTGCAAGGCATTGCAGCCCCACCGCTGTTGGTCCCTCCAACCTGCCTTGCAGGGGTGGGACTAGACCTCCCTCGGGTCCCTTCCAAGTCTCCATTGCTGTGGTTCTGTGTTTGGGGTGGATGAGCACAGCTTGCGTTCAGCCTTAGAAAGTGACGCTCAGAGGGAAGAAGGCAGGAGCCCCACAACGCAGGGGCAGAGGGAAGCAGGCCGAAGCTCTCCTGGCACTGACCTGCTGCCTGTTGGCTCCTGGGCCCAGCAGCCACTGCTCCTCCTGGGCCATCACTGGCCGCCTGTCTGCTTGCTCTGGGAACTGAGGTTGGGGGAGCAGGCGGCTTCCCCAACAAGAGGCTTTCCCCCCTCTGCTTTTTCCTGGGTGCGTGTGTGTTCGTATGTGCTTGGGCTCTGCAGGTTGGTTCTGTGGGCTCAGGGTCTTCTCCCTGCAACGGGCCTTCCAGGGCAGGCAAGCTCTGAGCTTGGATCACTTTCTCCACGTTGTATTTTACCACCCTCTGCCCTCAAAGACACATTTTCTCCCACGCTATAAAGGCCAAAACGTTGTGGCGGCCTTTCCTTGGAGGACAACATCTCCACATCCTGCACCTTTTCCAGGGCCAAAGCTCCACAGTGGAGCCCCTTGCAGGTAGAAGGTGCCAGGTTCATTCCGCAGCATCTCCAGATAGGAAAGACTGGGAGAGGAGGAAGGGACATTCTTACACCTCTGGTGGACCTGCCCGAAGGTGAAGGCCTTCTGGGAGATGATACATAATGAATTAAAAAAGGTGCTTAGATTCACCTTACCCAAGAAACCGGAGGCCTTCCTCCTGGGCATGGTGGACCAGAGGGTGGCAAAGAAAGATAGAATTTTCTTTATGTATGCTACTACAGCAGCAAGGATCTTGATGACAAAGCACTGGAAGACACAAAATCTACCCACATTGGAAGAATGGCAGACGCAGCTGATGGACTATATGGAACTGGCTGAAATGACTGGCAGAATTCGAGACTCGGGAGAAGAAGAAACGGAGGAAGTTTGGGAAAAGTTCAAGGATTATTTGAAAAAGCATTATAAGTTGTATGAATGTTAAAAAATGCTCCTTTTTAGGAAATTACAGCTTCAGCATCGGAAAATTTTTGAATTGGAAAATAAGGTATAACAAGACAGAAGTGGTGTAATGAAATAATTTTATTGTGTTGAAACTAAAAATTAATGGATTTGGACTGTAATGTTTAGAGACCAGATATCACGATAAAATGGAAGACATATTATTATGTTTAAAATAAGTTAACAAATTGCTGAGGTTTTGAATCGATAGAGAATGCAGTGCTCGGAAGATGGGGGGAGTCTATTAGATCTATGGAAATATGTATTTGGAAGTTGGATTTTGTATATTATAAACTTAATAAAAATTATATTAAAAAAAAAAGGAAAGACTGGGAGAGACTCCTGCCAGTCCGTGTGGACAGCACTGGCCGAGATGGACCCCTGTTCTGACTCAGTGAAAGGCAGCCTCCTCTGCTCCACAAGCACTGAGGATATGGGGGAGAGAGAAGCTGGGGGAGATGAGGCTGCAGGTGTCAAGGGGTCCAAAGGCCCACCCCTGGGGCCCTTCCGCCTGGCCTGGGTGACTCCAGCCCTGGCCCTGCCCATAGGAAGGGGATGGGCGGGAAGGCCCAGGGAGCCACAGGCAGACACACCCCCCCCGCGCGCACATGCAGGCTGCCTCCCTCCGCCAGAGTTCCTCCCCGCTCCCCCGTTGCATTGCAGCTGGGTGACCCACGTGGCTCCCAAGATACGGAACCCTTGAAAAGAGACAGTGACAAATGGGACTCCTGCTCCAAGTGGCAGGAGCTGCAGGCGGGGGCCGGGGGGGGGAGCAGGCAAGATGCGCCTTTCAGGGAGAAGCTGAAGGTCAGGAGCTGCTGCCTCCTCCTGGGCTGGTGCTGCAAGGGGGGGCGTGGAGGGGCTGCCCCACGGAGAAGGGGCTAGGCCATTGAGGAGGATAAGGAAACAGAAAGAGCCTGCTGCTGGATCAGGCCCAGGGCCCGACTAGTCCAGTGTCCTGTTCTCACAGAGGCCAACCAGGTGCCATAGTAATAGTAATATTAATAGTAATAGTAATAATAATTTATTATTTATACCTCGCCCATCTGGCTGGGTTTCCCCAGCCACTCTGGGCGGCTTCCAACAACATGTTAAAATACAGTAGTCTGTTAAACATTAAAAGCTTCCCTAAAAAGGGCTGCCTTCAGATGTCTTTTAAAGATAGCTGCTTATTTCCTTCACATCTGGTGGGAGATTGTTCCACGGGGGGGGGGGGTGAGAAGGCCTGGTTCCCTGTAACTTGGCTTCTCACGGGGAGGGAACCACCAGAAGGCCCTCAGCACTGGACCTCAGTGTCCAGGCAGAACAATGGGGGTGGAGATGCTCCTTCAGGTATACAGGTATACCAATGGGAAACCAGCCAGCAGGATTGGATCACAATAGCACCTTCCCCTCCTGTGGTTCCAAAAGCGTCACAGCCTCCAGCTGTGCAAATATATATATATACACACAAACTTAGTTGGTCTCTAAGGTGCTACTGGACAATTTTTTTATATATTTCGACTGTGTCAGACCACACGGCTATCTACCTGAATCCAGCTGTGCAGGAAGAGGAGAGCCATCCTGGCTAGTCAGTGGCATGGGGGGGGGCACAGAGGCAGTTGCCCCAGGTGCAAAATTGTTAGGGATGCAAAATTTCAAGACCCGGTGCTGCCTCCACACAGCTGGGCTCCGCTGAAAATAACTTCTCCACGTGAACCAGGAAGTGGCTTCTCCCAGCAGCAGAACCAACTCTTCTTTTCTCATCTCTACGGCCACAATCTCCTGGGTGATGTGGACCCCATTAGGCAGCTGGATGCACAGGCGCACTCCATTTCCCTCCCTCCCACTCCCCTCAGTGTGGCTCTGGGTGCCGGCATCCCCCGCTACACCACTGTGGCTGGTAGCCCTTGACAGCCCCTCTCCGCTCCCCCATGAATTTGCCCAGTCCTCTTTTAAAGCCATCTACGAGAGCTGGTGGCCCTCACTTCCTCCTGAGGGAGGGAGTTCCATAGGTTAACTCTGTACTGCATAAGGGGGGGGGAGAAAAAAAGGGAGGGAAAGGGGGAAAATAAAAAATACAAATAAGGAAAAGGAATAAAATAAAATAAAATAAAATAAAAACTCTGCACTGCATGAAGACAGCTTTTCATTCCTCCATCTTGGATCTCCCGATATTCAGCATCATTGGATTTCTAGTGTCAGGTGATGAGAGGAAGAGAAACATTTCTCTCTCCACTTTCTCCATGCCAGGCATAATTGAACAAAATGCAATCATGTCGCCTCTCACTTGCTTTTTCTTTAAACTACAAAGTCCCAAACGCTGCGGCCGTTCTTCGCAGGGCAGCCACGCCATCCCACCCTCAGTCCTTCTGATTTGGCAGTAGAGCAGGTCCAGGCGGACGCTGGGCTCTCCTCCTCCAGCAGTGGGGCAGACTGCAGCCTCGCAGACCCTCCCACTTTCCTTGAAACACGAGGGGCTCAGGGGGGCTTCTCTGCCTTTGGCACACCAAGGCTGGCTTCTCCCCACTTCCTTCTTGCCTGGACTCCTGTGAATTCAGACCCTGTAGGTGTTTGGGTTGCTAATCCATTCATCTTCCCTAAACTGCACCCTGGAAGGCGCAGGTCCTGCTCAGAAAGGTGGAAATATGCCAAGAAGTTCCACGTTTCTGTGTTCAGAGCCAGGATTCTAAATTGTGTTCTGGGATGCTGATTGTGAAGGGAAATGCCCAGACTTGAAAAGGTGCGTTGTGGCCACACAAACTGCTGTGCCTCCCAGCAAATGCCCTCAGGCCCCCACCCCACTCATGCCCCCCAGCAGGAAATCCATAGGTGGCTGACAGAGGCCGGTCCAGATGGTTGAATCTTCTGAGCACCCCAGTTTGAGAAGGATGTGGACAAGCTGGAAGGTGTGCAAAGGAGGGTGGCCAAGAGGGTCCAGGGTCTGGAAACGAAGCCTGATGAGGAACGGTTGAAGGAGCTGGGCCTGCTTAGCCTGGAGAAGACGGAGGGGTGATCTGATGGCCAACTGCAAAGAGCTGAAGGGCTGCCGTGTGGAAGATGGAGCAAGCTGTTTTCTCGCTGCTCCAGAGTGGGGGACCTGCAAAGAGGGAAGGAAGGGGGCAGCTGCATCCCCCCCCCCCACCGCTGTCCAGGCCAGGGGGCCTCTCTTTGTCCAGGAGGGGGCAGCCACAGAGTCCTCCTCCCGCTGCCCTGATCAGCATCCAGCCGGTGTAAGCCGGGTAGGAAAAAAAACATTTGAGAATTGGGAGCCGGTGAAAGATTACATTTATTTGTTATAAACTGATTATTTTTCTGTTTGGCTGAGGCTGGCTGGTGCAGCTGACACCCTGAATTGTGATTTATATTCATGTTTAGTCATTTATAATGAAGAGCCAGGAACTTGCTGTCCCGGAGACGGGCGACCTGGTTTCACCTTCTTCCTGCCTCACAGGGCCAGAGGTGGCCCAGCCCAGATCCCAGTTGGCCCTGATCCTACACTCCTTCTGCCACCAGACACCTTTGGGAGTGCAGAAGGCCCTCTTCTTCTCCAGATAAGTGGTCCACCTAATGGAAGGAGTAGCAAGGGGCTCAGTCCTGCTTTGCCCATCACAAAACTATGGCATCAATGAATTGTAGAATTGGAGGGGACCCCGAGGGTCATCCAGTCCAGCCCTCTGCAATGCAGGAATCTCAGCTCAAGCATCCATGGCAGTTGGCCATCCAACCTCTGCTTAAAAGCCTCCAAGGAAGGAAAATCCACTAGATTCCAAGGGAGACCATTCCACTGTCAAGCAGCTGCCAGAAAGCTTTTCTTGAGGTTTAGTCAGAATCTCCTTTCCTGTCACTTGAAGCCATGGGTTCGAGTCCTTCCCTCCAGAGCAGCAGAAAACAGGCTTGTTCCACCTCCCGTCTGATATTTGAAGATGGCTCTCATATCGCCTTACCTCACATTATGAAGAACTTCCCAGTGAATCCTTCAACCTTTACAAGATCCTTTGATTTCTTAAAAAATGCGAGATTTCTAGTTTGATCAGAATTTAATTCTGGCCCAAGATCCCTGTGTAACGCAGACCAGACAGTTCAAGGAGGGTTTGGTGCTGCCTCTTTTACTCCACATCAGTCTCCGTGGGGTGAAATGCAAGGCAAGGCAACCCAAACCTGACTAGAAGAGGTGGGCTCCCTCACACAGATGCAAAAGGCAGCTGCAGCTCCTCACCTGTAGCAGGGGAGTTTTTTTGGGGGGGTAACTAACTGAATTCTGGTGCTGGAGGAGACTCTTGAGAGTCCCATGGACTGCAAGAAGATCCAACCTCTCCATTCTGAAGGAAATCAGCCCTGAGTGCTCACTGGAAGGACAGATCCTGAAGCTGAGGCTCCAATACTTTGGCCACCTCAGGAGAAGAGAAGACTCCCTGGAAAAGACCCTGATGCTGGGAAAGATGGAGGGCACAAGGAGAAGGGGACGACAGAGGACGAGATGGTGGGACAGCGTTCTCAAAGCGACCAGCATGAGTTTGACCAAACTGCGGGAGGCAGTGGAAGTCAGGAGTGCCTGGCGTGCTCTGGTCCAGGGGGTCACGAAGAGGCAGACACAACTAAACAACTACACCTGGGTGACTTGACCCAGGAGCCCCTTTACCTGATAAGTTTCTCTCTGGATGGTCTTTTCTGCCCCCACCCCATCTGAGATGCGTCTTTTGCTAAGCAATGGTCCTCCTGTAGATGCCGGGTTGATTTCACCAAAGTGACGTGGTTAATGGTTGAACAGCTGGACTTGGGGGGATGTTTAGGCACAGGCAATTAGAGCAGCCCAACCAGAACGTACATCTTTCTTAATTAAAGTTCATCAGAATAAAACCAACACCACATTTTGTGGCACCTTCAAGGCTGATACCGATACGGTCGTTTGAGCTTTCGTATGTTGGGGTGAATTTCAAAAGTGGTGAGGAAAAGGGAAGCTCGTCACCTCTCTCTTCAATGAATCCCCACAACAAGCGCCTTGTGAGGTCGATTAGTCTGAGAGGCAGCGACTGACCCCTGAGTGGGGACTTGAACCCTGGTCTCGCCAGGTCTTCATCTAAGGGCCCCCCCTGCTGCCTCTTCACAGCCCTGACCCGGGACCACCTTCCTCCCTTTGAAGAGAAGAGGGGAGAGGGCTTCTCTGCCGCAGGGGAGGGAATCAGGGCCATGTGCTGGTTTGAAAGAGGGGAATTGCTAATATAATCCTCAAAGGGTTTGCTTTTTCCTTTTGACTTAAAAAAAAAATCTAATATCTTCATTTCCATACCTTTTTTAAGCTAATTTGTGGAAAATTAAAATGGCGAGGCCCACAAAGGCTGCATTTTAATTGAATCTTGTATCTGAGCCGTGGCGCAGAGTCTCTCTTGGCCTCCTTGATTAGCCTCCATTAAATCATTTTTGCCTCGTTTAGCTGAGATACCGTCTCCTTGCGAGGCCTGGGACTTGGGGACTGGAGGAGCAGCAGCAGGAGGAAGTGCTCCATGCCAAAGCAGGTGAGGACCCACCATGGAGGCAGGAGGGACAGAGCGAGGGAGGGAGAGGTGGCTGGACCCATCCGGCCTTGTCTGGGGTCCAGGGGGCTTCAGGGGCAGCTGCCCAACACTCAGCCCTTGGCCAGGAAGACCCATCTTGGCTCAGACAGAATCATAGAATCAGGGTCAGGAGGGATCCTAAGGGTCATCTAGTCCAGCCCCCTGCAATGCAGAAATGGGGACTCCCCTGCCAAGCCTAGAGGGTGCAGCAGCTCCTCCAGGAAAGGGACCGTGCATGGTATCCCGAATCCAGCACAGAACCACCACTGTGGGCGATCCAGCAGAGGGGATGCCACAGGGGTCCCTGGCCCCGGTGCCATCTGCAGGGGGGTGTTTAATCATTTGACTGTCTCCAAAATGGGAATCGCTGTGTGTATTGATGAAAGGGTTTAACACTGCAGTGTTCTAAGGGACTCTGAGCTTTCACTGAGCTGATAATTAACTATCACTGTTTTCTGCTAGCTCACACATGAGTGTTTAACCTTTGATTAAGGTATTGAATTGCAAATTAGCCATCTTGGAAGTGTGGTGACTGAAGTTTCTTTTTCTCAGACTCTCAGAGAGTAAGGCTGTAACTGAAGCTCCCCAGGATCACCCAGACCCAGGCTGGAATTCAGGCTGTGGTCAGAGACAGACTTCTGCTTCTTGGTCTGTTGGAATTATTTCATATTTTGTAAGATGCTGACCCTGTGTCTTGGACGGGTACATGTCTCAGGGAAGTGTTTCCATGTATCATTTGGTGTTTTTGTTTTGTTTTGAAGAAAGTTCTGCAAGTGACGTTGCTGAATAATATCTCATGGGTCTGGACAATGCTTCATGTCCAAAAGGAGTCAGTTTTTAGGCATCCAGCACAATATTCGTATCTGCAATAAGGGATATGCAAAGCGGGGGGAGGGCAGTGGAGGGATGGGCACCACCCGCCTCCTCCTGGTTCCGCAGTTTGCTGATTCCGGAGCCTGGGAGGGAAAGGAAACCTGGAGGAGGAGGAGGAGGAGGAGGAAAGATTAGCAGGCAGCAGCTGGTTTAATCAAGCAAATGCCAGGAAAAAGGAATCCCTGAACATGAGAAAGAGAGGGAGAGAATTGGAAGGGAAGGATGAAGCCCAGCGGACCCCCAGCAAGTGATGGAAGGCAGGAAGAGCTCCTTGTCAGCTGTGGGGATGGAGGGAAGGAGGTGGAGAGAGAAGTGAGAAGTGCCTGGTGGTCTCCGCAGAGCGATCCAGGCAGTTTGAGATTCTGCCAGCCAGAGCGGGGGGGGGGGGAGCCTGGCACTCACAGAGCCCTGGCAGTGCAGACTTGGAAGGGACCCCGGATGCATTCAGTAGCTTCCTCTGTCATCCTGGGCGTGCAAATTCCTGTCCTGCCGCCCGATTTGTCATTTAATCAAAGTGTCTCCTGGCACACCCTCCCTAACCCAGTCGCAGCAAAGCGCCTCTCGTGTATTAAGAGCTATTATTTATTTCGCTTTGATTCAGGCCACCTTCTGAGTGCTTCTCCAGCCAAGGCCACTCACACCATCAAAATGCAATACGACGTCTGCAATGCAAGGGGCTAATACAGCCGTCATGGAATTCTGCAACTCCCTGAGAGATATGAAGCAAGGAAAAAAACCTGTCAACAGAGCAGGGTTGATGGGGCGAGAGAGATTTTCCACCCAGGGGCCACATTTCCTTCCGGACAATGTTCCAGGGGCCACATGCCAAAGCATGCTACTTTTACTTTTATGCAAGAGCATATGTCATGCACCCACGGAGACGCCCCTCCCTGCCCTCCATCCAGGCAAGGGAGGGAGCAGGGGAGGGCCAGGGAGGGGGTGTCCAGGGGAGAGTCCCAAGGGCCAGGGAGGGAGGCCTGGAGACCCCTGAACCTGAGGTGCCCAGGTAGGGAGAGTCCTGCTTCCGGGTTTCCCTTTGGGGGCACCTGGTCGAGAGATGATGATGCCAGACGATGCCAGACTCGAGGGGCACCCTTTGGCCTGATCCAGGCAGCCTCTTGCGTTGTTAGGTGAACTTAATCTCCCTCCCTCTCTCTTTATGGATTTGTAGCTCACCCTCGCTGGCAGGGAGAATATTCTGGGCCAGACGCAAGAGGCCCAGTTTAAGGACATGCCCATCCATGTGTCTCCCCCAAAGGCACCACACATCTTCCAGAGCGACTCTGAGCATTGCTGAGGAGTTTGTGGCCCCTCTGGTGAAGAGGCAGCGTTTGCCCTGGGCTCCATCCTCAGACCCTTCAAAGCTCTCTGGGCTCAGAGCCACCCCCCCTTGAGCTAGAAGCCCCCACTCAGGTCGACCAGAGATGGCACAGTGTGGGGAAATGGGGAAGGGGCAGCGCCCAGAGTCCTGAGCCCCGGCCAGCTGGGATGCACACATGGCCCTTGGAGGCTTCGGAGCCCCAGAGCTGCAAAGCAGATGGACGGTGAGGTCCTTTTCACCCTGTTAGATTACCCAGGATTAACCTTGATCTGAGTAATAGATACTATTCTAAATGGAAGTCCTGCTCAGGAGGATTTCCGCCATATGTTCTTGGAAGGGAACATGAAGGATTGGAGAAGGTGAGGGTGCCAGAGGGAGGGAGGGAGCTGCTGGTGGGACTCTGAAGAGCTCAGCTTCACAGAATCCTAGAATGGGAAAGTTGGAAGGGATCCCGAGGGTCATCTAGTCCAACCCCCAGAAATCCAGGAATCTCAGCTCAAGCATCTCTGACAGATGGCCACCCAACCTCTGCTTAAACCCCCCCCCCCCCAGGAAGGAGAGTCCACCACCTCCCCAGGGAGACCCCTCCACTGCCAAAAACCTCTTACTCTCAATAAGTTCTTCCTGATGTCTCACTGGAATCTCCTTTCCTGACATTTGAATCCATTGTTTGGGGTCCTGCCTGAAACCCTCCAGCCTCTTCTCCCTTCCCTGCTGGACCCATTGGCTGGTTCAGAGCCCACAAGCCACTTGCTCAGTCGGGGGTTTCTGGCTTGCAGCCTTTTCCTTGCTCCTCTTCCTGGCATTTGGGAATCCTTCAAGCAGAGAGGCTTAATGGGAGGGACTCATCCTGCTGTCAGTCACAGGCACTCAGCCTCTTCATCCTGCCGGCAGAACAGCGCTATAAATGAGCTGTCTTGCAGAAGGACTGACAGATGACTATCAAGCGCTAAACAGTAGGAAGACCCGCACAAGGAAGTCTGTTTGCAGCCATGATGCTCTAAGAGACACCCCCAGCTGCCCCTGGGCTCTTGTGAGCGCCACCCACCCACCAGTACCAAGAGAATTGAATTCTCTCTCTCTCTCTTTCTCTCTCTCTCCCCCCCCCCCCCAGACATGGCCAGTTCAATATATTTTGCTGCCAGTGTTGGCTTTCTAAGAATTAATGGAGGAGGAGAGGGCGATGGATGCCCCAATAGCCCCTGTGAGAACAGGATGCTGAACTAGATGTTCCCCTTTGGCTTGACCCAGCAGGGCTCCTCTGATGTTCCCATGCCCCCCCCCCACTCGCCACGCAGAACCCGGCTGGACTGGGCCCCAGCATCAGGCAGGGAAAGAGCAGCAGTGGGGAAGCAGCAGTCAGTGGCAGCAGGACACCTGCAGGTCTCTAGCAAAGGGCCTTCTCAGGGTTTGCTGGAATCATACACTCCTAGAATGGTAGAATTGGAAGGGACCCCAAGTGTCATCTAGTCCAGACCCGCTGTAATTCAGGAACAGGAGCATCCCTCGTGGATGATGCCAGAAGCAAGCCAGGAGGACCCCAGGGTCAAGCAGAAGCCACCAAGGATCCACAGGCTCAGGAGGAGAGGACGTCTCCTCATGTCTCATCAACAACAGCCCAAATATCCACAACACACCACAGAGGTTGTGCTGCCCCAGAATTGGGGCTGCCAACAGGGGACTTGCAGAGGAGACACTCCTGGGTAAGGATGAGCCGTGAGGAGCAGAGGCTTGGAAGCCGAGGCAGATGCTGGCCCACAAACACCAACTCAGAAGCAGATCCCGTTGACTTCAGTGAGTGGGTGCTGTAGGACTGCAGCCTCAGAATCCGAGAAGCTGTGTCCCTGAATCATAGAACCTTGGTATTGTAGAACTGTAGAGTTGGAAGGGACCCTGAGGGTCATCCAGTCCAACCCCCTGCAATGCAGGAATCTCAGCTCAGGCATCCATGACAGATAGCCATCTGCTTAAAAACCTCCAAGGAAGGAGAGCCCAACACCTTCCCCCCCCCCCATGGTCAAACAGCTCTTACTGATGGAAAGTTCTTCCTGATGTTTAGCTAGAATCTCCTTTCTTGTAACTTGAATCCATTGGTTCAAGTCCTAACCCCAGAGCAGGAGAAAACAAGCTTGCTCCATGTGACAGCCCTTAAGATATTTGAAGATGGCTCTCATATCTCCTCTCAGTCTCCTCTTTTCCAGGCTAAACATACCCAGCTCCTTCAACCGTTCCTTGGTTTCCAGGCCCTTGATCATCTTGGTTGCCCTCCTCTGCACACCTTCCAGCTTGTCAACACCCTTCTTAAACTGTGCTGCCCAGAACTGGACACAGAACTCCAGGTGTGGTCTGTCCAAGGCAGAACAGAGCAGGACTATGACTGCCCTTCATCTCGACACTAGACTTCTGTGATGCAGCCCAGAATTTCATTAGCTTTTTTGCTGCTGCATCACACTGTGGAGTCATGTTCAGCTTGTGGTCCACTAAGAATAACTGGAGTTGGGGAGATGGTCCTTGCCACACATGGAACCCAGATGCAACTCCTGCTGGGGGTGCAATGAAGGCCCCCCCTTGTTGGCCCCTGAGGCTTTTCCGCCCCACAGATGCAGACAGAAGCACTGCAGGGCAGCCGGATGAAAAAGCAAAGCAGCCCTTGGGTGATAAAGGAAGGAACAGCAGCAGCAGCAGAGCTTGGACTAGGTGTGTCAGATCATTGGCGCCATTGAGCAGGGCACCAAGAGGGCTGCTGCTGCCAAGCCAGCAAACTCTGCCTGCGCAGGAAGCTTTCAGAATCCTACCCCGTGAAGGCGGCACATGACAAGGTGCGGGGGGAGTGAAGTCACCCTGAGACCCTTCTTGTCTGCCTGGAGAGCAGCGTGAACTGCCAGGCCAGTGGCTCTCTGCGCAGGGCAGCTCTCCGCCTGCTTCCAGAGCCCCCCTCACACCTGAACAGGGGGCTGAGTCCTTGGCAGGAGCCAGCGACCTTGGACTACAAAGAGAGCCTGAGCAAAGAGGAGCCGTGCTGCTCGCTCTGCAATCATCCCCCACTGCTAATTGCACTGCGAGGTTTTGCTCCACAGAGGGAATCGTGCAAAAGTGGCTCCCGGAATGGAAAATATCCCTGGAACTTGCAGGAGGTTCTGCAGGGGAATTCAGGAGGTAGCTTCCTTCAAAATCTTAGAGAAGAGACAGGGACAGAAATGCAATGGCAGCCCCAAGTCCCAAAGCAGAGGCTGCACCCTCTTTTCAGAGACACCAAAAGCCAAACTGAGAAGATCAGAAGAGCCTCTTGGGTCAGGTCCATGGCCCACCCAGCCCAGCCTCTTGTTCTCACAAGCAGGATTTCCAGCAAGTGGCCGTCAGAAGCATTGCTGCCTCTGACCGTGGAGGCAGAGGGCAACCGTCCTGGCTAGAAGCCATGGTCAGCCACCAGCTGCTCCTCCATGGATTTTTCCAGTCCTCTTTAAAAACCAGGGAAACAGGCTCCTGGCTTCCTTCCCAGTCCCCACCCCCACCCCTCCCAGGCACCCCTTCTTCTTGAGGTGTGGTGCCCAATGCCAGTCTCATCTAAACAAGGTCCAAGGCATAAGCATTTCCTCCCACACCAGGAGCGAGCAGAACTGGGAGATCTGGAATGTCCTGGGAGATCTCTGGCCACACGAAGGGCTTCGGACTCCCAGCTGTTGGAGCAACAGAAAAATCTTCCTGCCCCATACTCTGAAAAAGAGTATTGCTGGAAAAGAATGCCTTTGGAGGAAACCAGGAGTGGGTTTTCCTGAGAAAAGGCATGCGAGGCTGATCACAAATGCTTGGCTTGAGCATATGCTCTGAGAGCAGCACCTTCCTTAATTCTTTGCCTTCTGCCTGTCTGGCTAAGCCAATATTTTCCACCTGGTTCAGGCAGATGGACTTGGTTGGCTTCCAGATTTCACAAGCCTCAAATCTGCCCATCTCTCTGCGGCTGCTGATCACGCATCTAGCAGGATCACAGGTTAGAGGGGCTCAGCGGAATCCCTGATCTGGACTGGAGGTAGCATTGAATTCTCTCTGCCAGAGGCCCAGGCCCCTTGGTCTGCAGAAGTGCACCTACCCTAGCAGAGGGACGGTGACATTCCAGTGGCAGACCCCGGAACAGCTGAGGATTTTGCAAAGGGATGATCCAGGCATTAAGGTTGCGTGAGTGGAAAATCAACTCGCCTGCTCGTCCCCACTGGGAAACTGTGCCCCCCATGCAACACCACTGGGAAGGCCTTTTGGTCCCAATGGGAGAGTTTGGAGCTGGGGTGGACATATTGTACCCTAAATGGGTAGTGCCCACTGGGGTTGGGCACTGGGGGCAGCTGGTTGTGACCATTAAGCAGGGGTGCCCAAACTTTTTTCAAAGAGGGCCAGATTTGACCGAAGTTGTTGAGCTTTTTCTAGGATTGAAGTTTTGCTTTTTTGACAATTTGACCCCAAATTTGTTGAGGTTTTTTTTAGGATTTGACGCCAGTAAATTAACTGCCACAGGGTTAGGCCTCCGAAAGGGGCTTTGGACATGCCTGCCACAAAGCTATGCCATGATTTGAAGACAGCTGGACACTGTTGCAGGAAGGCGCCCCAGAAGGTGAGCCTCTGAAGCTCAGTGTAGCTGTGTGAGCTCCTGGAACTTAGAGCTCGATGAAAACCCCAAGCAGGCTACTTACTGCAGGAGTGTCTGCACTTGGGACTGAGAACAGATTTGCAAAGAGAGTCATCCTGCAAGCTCAACAATGGTTTTGAAATGCTGTGTTGTGTTTCCTTTGCTTGCATGCTGGTGGAGAGAAACTGTTTTGAGGGTTTTTAAAGAATTGCTCAGCTAATCCTTGTGTGTGTTTGAAAGCTGTTTGGAAATGCAGAATTGCGGGAGGAGGAGGGAGGCCTCCAGAGACCCTGCTGGGATGGAACCTTGCTTGAAAGGGATGCTGTCCGTGTCGGGTTTGCTACTGTGTGCAGTTTTTTATGATGTGAATTCTAATACCTTTTTGTTATTTTGCACACCTGAGACAGATGTGCGCTTTTTGAGGGGGTAGAATGTTGTCTCTTGTGGGTGCCAGAATCAAGACACCCATAATTTTTAGAACTTAACCATTGTTTGAAGTCTTCACCTTAGCAGTGCAAAAAGGCAACTTCCTGGCCTGGAATTGCTTGGGGGGGGGGAGAGCCCTCCTGTAGTACAAAGGAAGGTTACCTTGGCTGGCTAGCTAAGTACAGAGCCATTAGCAGACAATTGAGAGCCATTAAGGGCCATTGACAATGCAAAGAACTTTCCTTCCCCCCATGGCTCATGCCAGGTAACTGGACCTGAGGTCACACAGGAATAATGCTGTCCTTTAGAGCAGAGGTTTTTGGGAAAGGAGGGGCCCAGAGGTTGGAGCCATCTTGGCTGCTGGCTGGAGAGGCTGCCAGCCAGAGCACAGCTGGCTGCTGTGAAAGGAATTTTGAGGTCTTAGATATATGTTAAATGTTCCTAAGTGTACCAACCAAGCACGTACATAGATCAGCACAGGAAGACTGACCTGAAACCATTTTGATTCCCAAACTGACTGAATGTTTTCTCTGCAAGGTCAAAGGAAAAGCCTCCCCATTGTCTTTTCCTTCACAAATCCTGTCTTAAGGGCACATTTAAGATATGAATAGGGTATCTGAAGAAGTGTGTATCTGAAGAAGTGTGCATGCACACGAAAGCTCATACCAAGAACTAACTTAGTTGGTCTTTAAGGTGCTACTGGAAGGAAATTTTTTTGTTTTGACTATGGCAGACCAACACGGCTACCTATCTGTATATGAATAGGGTGTGAGCCTGTGACCTGGCTCAGGGGCTAAGTATTTATCATTACATAAGACTGGCCAGGCTCCCCAGGGTATCCAATCAAGTGACCATTAAACAGGTAACCTGTCAGATGAGATAAACAACACACTCAGTTTTCTGCTACAGATAGGTAGCCGTGTTGGTCTGCCATAGTCAAAACAAAAAAAATTCCTTCCAGTAGCACCTTAAAGACCAACTAAGTTAAAACAAAACAAAAAATCCTTCCAGTAGCACCTTAAAGACCAACTAAGTTAGTTCTTGGTATGAGCTTTCGTGTGCATGCACACTTCTTCAGATACACTGAAACAGAAGTTTCCAGACCCTTCTATATAGTGAGAAGGTGGGGAGGGGTATTACTCAGAAGGGTGGTGGGAATGGGTGATTGGCAGATAGCTGTGATGAGCCTGTTGAGGACTCTTAACGACTGCTGTTTTCTGCTGTAGACCGCCTTTTCTGTGATGGTGGTCTTGAGCTCCAGGGAAGGGAATTTAAAATGTCTATATAAGGGCTGGCACACCTTTGTTCTGGGTTCCTCCTCCCTCCTGTGTGTTGGTGAGTGAGCACCCTGTTGCAACAGATCAATAAAGATCAGACTTACTAGCCACTTTGCTTCTCAATATTCTCTGGTTGGCCTGTTATTTTCTCCTACCAATAGGGAATCTATGTAAGGACTCTATATGGGCTCTTGGATACCCCATAAGGAAAAAAAGGGCAATTTTTGTTTACAACAGGTGGCAACCACGAAGGGGCATTTGGTTACCTGGATTCTGGGAGCGAGGAAGGACTGGTGATCCAGTGCGCACCAGGCAGTTTGCCAGGAGGAATAACCAGTCCTCCAACAATCCCAGGGTGTGGAAATAACTGGAGGTCCAGCGGGGTTAACCAGAGGAAGCAAAGCTCGATCAGGCCGGCCTTATACAACCAGTCAAGAGATCCCGGGATCACCAGGCCAGATCATGCAGAAGTGAGTATAAGTAGGAAACACAGGTGGTGGGTTGGGTTCTCTAAACCACAGCAACCAAAATTCTTTAACTCTTCCTTTCCTTTCTTCAAATCTAAACTTTCTCCCTCCCTTTTCCATCACCTAATTTTTACCACAGACCCAAATTCATCGGAGCTGCCCAGAGGAGGGTCTTGTGTGTCTCTTCCCCTTTAATTCTATATGCCAACCTAATTACAACACTGCCCTGGACCCAAGCTGGCTGCAGCTCTGAGAGAAGCCAGGACCGGCGTTCTGGAGATGCCTCTCCATCCTAGGCTCAGGTTGTCGAGATGTGAATGACCCATAGATGTTAATGTCACTGTAGTCTCTGTCCTGCCTCACTCTCCCCAGTCCTGGGTAAGCACTGGGGGCCCCTGGCAACTTGCTGAGAGTGTGCCCAACCTCTGTAACACTGGCACTAGGGGCAATTAGACAAATGTTACAAGATAACAAAGTAACATAGTGCAAGGAAGCCAAGGGGTGCAGTCCTCCATGCATTCAGTAAACTTCCCTTTCTCTGGTCCCAGAGCAGTGCAGGATATACGTATAAGCTAAACAAGCTCTAGCTTAGGGCCCCACTCTCTTGGGCCCCCCAAAATAATTTAAAGGGGGAAAACTGGATGTACATTTCCAAAATATAAGATAAAAACAAATAAAATGCCTTTAGCTCCTATTAGGTCCATAAATTACCATATATTGTAGCATATATTCAACACAAAAAACACCGATAATTTGTTGTTGACAAAGGGCCCCATTACCTCCAGGAGCTGAGGGCCTCATCAAACCTCAATCCAGCCCTGTCCCAAAGGGAGAGCCTAAGCTGTTCATCTCTACATCAAGAAGAAATTTCTGTTCATAAGAGCTGTTTAGTGAAGCTGTGGACTCTCCTTCCTTGGAGGTTTCTGAGCAGAGGTTGGATGGTCAACTGTCAGGGATGTTTGAGCTGAGATTTCTGCATTGCAGGGGGCTGGACTAGAGAACCCCTGGGGTCCCCTCCAACTCAAGAGTTCTCTGATTCTATGCAGTCTCAGCTCCGGGCTGTTACTAGCCATCTCCAACAAGCACACACAGAGGCTCCTCAGGTTTCAGCTTCCTGCTGTGACCACTAGGCAGCTCTGCTTCCAGAGTTGAGTCATCAGAGAGCTCAATCAAATGGAAAAAATGTAAGCCTTCCTTGACTCTTTTGCCAGAGTGGAACCTTTTTGCCGAAGGTAAAGTTCTCACTACAGCCTTTTCAATGCAGTGCATTCAAACACAGCATGCTATGTGCATTAAACCTGTAACTTTAACGTTACGCCCCTGCCATTGAACATCTGCTGCGTAGGGTTATGATGATGATTATCACTGCATTTATGAATCACTTCTCATAAAGGAGAAGCTAATGGAGGCTACTAGCCACAGTGACTCTGCTCTGCTCTGCCTCCACAGTTAAAAGAGCAATGCTTCTGAATCCCAGTTGCTGGAAACGGCAGGAGGGGAGAGTTGCTCGTGGGCTCAGGTTCTGCTTGTGGCTTTCCCTTTGAGGCATCAGTTTGGCCCCTCTGAGAAGAGGAGGCTGCACCAGAGAGGCCGTGGTCCTGATCCACCTGCAGGACTCATGGCTGTCTATTGTGATAAGAGAACCCCCATGCTCAGGGATAGTCTACCTCTTGTTACGGTAAAATTCCGGGTGCGGAGTTGCCCTGCCACCCAGCTCGTCGGACTAGGTCCGCGGGTCCTAGCGGAAGAAATGAGTTCAGCCGGAGACGGAGCAAGATGCGGAGATCCGAGTTTATTGGCCAACAGGTTCAAGATGAGATTGAACCCCGAGAATGGGGCGACATAGACTTTTAAAAGTTCCCTCCAAGTCCCAGAATACAATGCAGGAAAACGTCATGAACACGTCATGAATACATTACAGATGGGTAGGGTTACACATATTAGCATTTCAGGAAGGGAGGGGGGAGATATGCAGAGTAAGGAATATGCATAGATAACATGGATAAACAGTTCTTGAGTACAGGTGATGGCGAGACAATGGAACAGATATGCGTCGTCTGCCACCTGGCATTGCCCGGAGGAAGGGTTTGGCAGGACGATTCGACCGGATTAGGGGTCTTCCTGAGTACGTGACCTGTCGCTCAGGGGATTATGGCAGTGGAGCGGCAACATGGAGTCCAGAGGGAACTGAGTAAAATGGTGTCAAAATGGAGAGAATCGGAGCTTTGGCTGATTTTATATCATTTTCCGAAGGTTTCGGCTGCTTTGCCGGTCAAGTGTGTATTGTATATTGAAAACGGAAACAAATGGATACATTGTAACAAGACTTTGACAGTTTTACGAGGTTGCTGGTTTCGGTTCCATTGTTCTCGCTGTGGGGGGCCGTCAGCAACTTGTCAGGGGTGAAATGAGGCGTGCAAGAGCTCCCTGAGCTAGCTCTTGCAGGAGAATGCACGCTCCTGATTGGCTGAGGCGCGGCCATTATAGTCAATGGAGGTTTTAGTTTGATACGGTCAACTCGTATTAAGAATAGGGCGAAAGGAAGGCATAGGAAAGGCATAGGAAAGAGGGGCTTATTCCGCCCGTATAGGGAAATAAGGAATATTTATAAGGTCAAGGGGTATAGTGTGGTGCTTGTGCAACAGTGTAGGGGTTCTGGGGCTGTGCGCCATCGAGGTCATCGCCTCGATCCCCCGTGGAGGAGAAGGAGGTCAGGGAAGGTGCCCCCCCCTCTTCCTCCGTATCAGTCCCCCATTCGGAGATAGATTTGCATCAAAGTTCTGTAAGAACTTGCAAATCCTTTCTCCGCACTCTATACCCCTGTTATCTCGTACTCTCCTTCCCCCAAGTGCCTCATTTGTACGTATTCAGGGAAGACGGGGCCGTTGTGGGAGCGGGAATAGGCTCGGAGGGAAAGAGGGGTGGATTGAGTGGGGCAGCGGAGGAGAGAGCAGCAAGGGGAGACACAGTGTATGGTGCAACAGAGTACAGAGATGCAAAGGATAACAAGAAGGGCAGCAAGCAATATCACCTTAAGTAGTTGTCGGAGCCATCCGAGTTTGGGCAGCCAATTCCACAAGTCCACATCGGACAGCCCCTCGTGCTGTATTTCGGTCAGTTTCCCTGCCAGTTCATGGATGTTATTCAGATGTCCGGTGATATTCAGGGTCTGGTCAGTGACGTACGTACAGCACTCTGTACCTATTAACGCACATGTCCCTCCTTGACTGGATAGCAAAAAGTCCGTCGCAATCCTGGTCTGCAAGCCCATCTGACGCACCTCTGACAGCTCCGACACTAGGGAGTCGGTGATTTGGGTTGTTTCCTGCATAAACTTGAGGAGTATGTCGGTGAGGCGGAGGATGTCGACGTGGTTAGATCCTGCCCCGTAGGCGGGGAAGAGTGCCCGTCCTACGGTTTCTCCGTTGGCGGCTACGTCAGATAGGTCTGATAATCCCTTCTGGTCCCTCTTATTCCTTTGTCTTCCTGGGGGCAGGTGAGGGACTATCCGGATGCCCGGGACGATGTAACCCACGAAGCAGGAACCCGACATATGTGGACTCACCCAGGTGTATGCGCGATGGCCACATACCCAAAATAAGCCACTGAGGTAGGATTCCATCCTTCCTGAGGCAAAGGCTTGTAATAACAGAGAGTCGGTATGCTGAGGTTGCCAGGTCGCAGGGTGTCCGACGACGTTGGCCCAAGCGAGAGTAAGATCTTGGAAAGTCCGTGATCCCGTCACATCGGTGACAGTGGTTTGGCCGTTTGGTAGGAGTTCCAAGTTGAAGGCGCAGGTACTGGACCCAATGAATGTCCCTTCTCCGCTGAAGGTGCGACAAAGGGGTCCCTTCGTCGGGCCAGTCAGATAAAGGTACTGATGCGTCAGGTTCAATGCTGTTAAATTCCAAGAGGCGACGTCTCCGGACTGGAACTGTTGTATAGTTACTGGTACTGGAACGAGGGGAAGGCTTTGCTGGAGGTGGCTGGGCGCATGGGCGCAGACCCAGCACTCCGGATAGGGTGCCTCTTGGGCCACCCGGCTGAGGAGTTTGATGTAGGAGTTCTGCTCCCAGGAGGAAAGGAGGTCCTCCCCTGGGAGGGCGGAGCCAGTGCCGAGTCGACGGGGTGCCGTACCGAGCGGATGAAGTGGGTCGGTGGTATTTAGGAGTCGCCTGTCCTTGGCTATACCTCCACATCTCGAGGGTCCAACGTGGTCCCAAGTTGGGGAGCGAGAGGGATGTACTGGATGATACCACCCCTCTAAATATTCCGCTCCCGTCCAATCGTGGGTGACCCCGAGGTTCCAGAGGCAGCAAAATCCTCTCAGACAAAGTCCTTGCAGTTGGGGTTTTCGGGGTTCTGGAGTCATGAGGAGACATTGGAATCCGAAAATCAAGTTGTCAGAGGGGTTAGTTGCGTCAGTGTAAGACGATGTGGCCCCCCCTTTCTCGACTTCGGTCCAATTTGGGTTCCTCAAGAGTTCCCCATTGCCGTAAAGGAAATGAGTCCCGTTCACACAGCTAAGGCGGTAGTAGAATTGGTCAAGGGTAACTGCTGCCGACCCAATACGGTGTAGGCGTTCGTCTCGGATGAAAAGTTCCCAGTACGCACTGTCCGTTAGTTGGGGTACGAGGGAATGGCGTAGCAATGTTCGAGATTCAGGGAGGCAAAAGTCAAAGTCCCCCATTCGGTCAGGATTTAACTTCCCGCCGGTTTCAACTCGATGGTAATCCAAGAAATGGTAGTCTGTGGTTAATCCGGTGCAATGATCCGTTGGTGTGGTCGAGGATTGGGTCAGAGCCCCGTGGGTGAGGAAGATAAAGGAAAGGTGCATGACAAGAGTCCTAGGGCAGCAAGGCATTGTCGTAAAGGCGCGCTGTCAAAGGAGCTGTCAAAGGCGCGCTGTCAAAGGAGCTGTCAAAGGCGCGCTGTCAAAGGAGCTGTCAAAGGCGCGCTGTCAAAGGAGCTGTCAAAGGCGCGCTGTCAAAGGAGCTGTCAAAGGCGCGCTGTCAAAGAGCTGTCAAAGGCGCGCTGTCAAAGGAGCTGTCAAAGGCGCGCTGTCAAACACGCTTCAGGCGTAGCTTGATAGCGTCGGAACCTGGGATGATTTCGGATGTCCAGTTGGGTGGTTCCGTATCAGGTCCGGTCTGTTGAGCCCGAATTTGGCCCCGATCTGGTCCGGTCTGTTGAGCCCGAATTTGGCCCCGATCTGGTCCGGTCTGTTCCTCTTCGTCGTCGATGTAGGAGGTAGGTGAAGGAGGTGGAGCTTCAAAGGTGTAATCCTCCCCAAGGTTGTCTTGCGTCTCTTGGGGCGGAGGAGACGTCTTGCACCTTGTGTGGTGTAGCCAGGCGCTTTTCTCTCCTACTTTTACAGCGGTTGGCGAGGTCAGAAGTACCTGGTAAGGACCTTCCCAGGAAGGTTGGAGGGGTTGCCTCTGGTAGACTTTAACAAGGACCCAATCGCCTGGTTGGAAGGAGTGGGCTGGCACGTCGATGGGTAGGTTCTGTCCTTCGACGGCTGCGTATTGGTGAAGACGCTGGAGCTGTGTCTGGAGCTGAATGATATAGTTAGTGAGTTCTGCTTCCCCCACCTCCAATTCTGAGAGGGGGAATAGGGTATTATAAACGGGTGGGGGTCTCCCAAATATGAGTTCGAATGGGGAAAGTTTCAAAGGTCCGGTTGGAGCGCTGCGTATGTTGTGGAGAACTAGTGGGAGTGCATTTACCCATTTCAACCCCGTGAGTTTGCGAAGTTTTCCCAATTGTGTCTTTACTTCTTGGTTCATGCGTTCTACTTGACCAGAAGACTGTGGGTGGTATGGAGTATGAAGGTCCCATTTTATCTGGAGAGCTTTGGCTATGTGTTGTACTACGTCAGCGGTAAAATGGGTTCCCCTGTCGCTGTCTATTCGTCGGGGCACCCCAAATCGGGGAATTATCTCCTGCAGGAGGGCTCTGGCAACTACTGTGGCGGTGGCTTTTCGACAGGGAAATCCTTCCACCCAGCATGAGAATTGGTCAACTATGATTAGAGCGTGTTTGAAACCTTGGCATTGGGGTAAATCGATGAAATCAAATTGTAAGCTCTCAAAGGGGATAAAAGCCCACGGTCTGGCCCCCGGTGGTCTTCTGGGCTCACGCTTAGGGTTGAAATTATTACAGGTAGTGCAGTTCTTTGAAGCTGCCGTAGCCGCGGCTGCTATCCCAGAGGCATACCATGATCTTTTTACATGTTCTATCAACCTTCCCTTCCCCCAGTGTGTTTGTTGGTGGAGGATCCTCACTAATTTTGGAGTCCAGGCTTTTGGAAGAACCGGTCTGCCATCGGGGAGGATCCACATGCCATTTTGCTCAGTAGCGCCTATGGATTTCCACGAGGATTTTTCCTCGTCCGAGGCCGTTTCGTATATTTGTGTAGGGTCTATGTCTGCAGGAAACTGCAGGGCTTGGAACTCGGATTCATTGTTAGGATGGCGAAGTGCGGCTGTCTGAGCTGCCTTGTCCGCTCGCCTATTTCCCTTCGAGACCGGGTCTCTCCCCTTTGTGTGGGCCTTACAATGGACGACGGCTATCGCAGTGGGCAAGTGGATGGCTGTTAGCAGTCTCTCCACCAGGGCGGCATGTGAAATTTGGGTGCCAGCGGCAGTTAAGAAACCTCTTTGGAGCCATATTTGGCCAGTTGTATGGACTAGTCCGAAGCAGTATTTGCTATCCGTATAGATGGTGGTTCTTTTCCCTTCACTGAGTTCACAAGCGCGTATGAGTGCAATTAATTCTGCCGCTTGTGCACTGTATTGTGGGTTAATTGGGTTGGACTCGAGGACGTCGAAATCGGAAACGACCGCATACCCTGTTCTCCTTTCTCCATTTATAACCTTGGAGCTGCCATCAGTATAGAGTATCAAGTTTGGGTTTTCTAAGGGGAGGTGATCCAGATCCTCTCGAGGTTTTTCGGCTTCTCGAACTATTTTGGTGCAGTCATGGTGTGGGGTACCGTCGTCAGGGAGAGGTAATAGAGTGGCTGGGTTGAGAGAATTGACTCGTTTAATGGTGACGTTGGAAGGAGTTAATAGGAGGGCTTCGTAGCGGTTTAAGCGGGAGTTCGAAAAATGATGACAGCCTCTCAGAGTTAAGAGGGTGGAGACGGAATGAGGAACATGGATGGTAATTTCATGTCCCAGTACAGTTTCTTGGGCTTTTTCGAGGAGGATCGCAGCGGCGGCAATCGCTCTGAGACAACTTACGGCTCCCTTCGCAGTATTATCTAACTGTAGGCTATAATAAGCAACTGGCCTTTCTTGATCCCGAAAGGCCTGGGTCAAAACGCCTGAAGCGACCCCCATTTGTTCGTGAATGAATAGGTTAAAGGGGATACGGTAGTCAGGCAATCCTAGGGCAGGAGTGGATCTCAGTTCTCGTTTCAGACGTTCAAAGGATTTATAAGCTTCCTCTTCCCAGACTAATGTGTCTGGGTGGTCTTGGCGGGTCATAGCGGTTAAAGGCTTTGTTATTTCACTGTATCCAGCAATCCACGCTCGGCAAAAGCCGGCCATTCCAAGGAAGCCGCGCAACTGTCTCTTGGTTTTAGGGAGGGGAATTTTAGTGACCATTTCAACTCGGTCGGTGGCGAGGCTTCGGGTACCCACTCCCAAGATGTGCCCGAGGTACTTCACTTCTTGTTTACAGTATTGAAGTTTTTTTGGGGACACCTTATGTCCCTTTCGTGCTAGTTCAGATAGGAGGTATTTAGTGTCTATCTTACATGCCTCTTCACTCGTGGAACATAATAAGATGTCATCAACGTAGAGCAAGAGGGCGGAGCCTGCAGGGAGGCGGATGTCTTGTAAATCTTGATGTAAGATAGCTGAGAATATTGCTGGCGACTCTACATATCCCTGGGGCAACCTTGTCCAAGTTAATTGACCGGGTCCCCAGGTAAAGGCGAAAAGGAATTGGCTAGCTGGGTCCAGAGGTATGCTGAAGAAGGCGGAGCATAAGTCCGCGGCAGAGTACCAAGTTGTCCCTGGCGGAATTGCGTTTAGGAGGGAGTTTGGGTTGCCCACCACCGGATGTCGGGGTATCACGAACTGGTTTACTAGTCTGAGGTCTTGAACGAAGCGGTATCGAACTGGAGCTCCCTCCTTCGAGGGCTTCCTTACGGGGAGTACGGGGGTATTACAAGGTGAGGCACATGGAACTAGAATCCCTTTCTCAAGGAAGTCTTCGATCATAGGTGTTAGTCCTTCAATGGCTTCTGTTGGCAAGGGGTATTGCTTAGTGCAAGGGAAGGGCAGGTCGGTTCTATAGGTGATCTTAACGGGGGTGGCTGATATTAGGAGTCCGACGGAGGTTGATTCAGTGCCCCACAAAGAAGGGGGTAATTCATTTTCTAGCTCCGGAGGGAGTTCAGGGAACTGACGGTCCAACTCCGCTTCCTGCACAATACCTTGGAACGCGGGGATGGAGTCCTTGGGCATATATAGGTAGATGCCGTCCGAGGAACATTTTATGGTGGCATTGAGTTTGCAAAGGAGGTCTCTACCGAGGAGGTTGACAGGACTGCTAGTTAAAAGGAAGGCATGTTCGGCTAATAGGGGTCCGAGAGTGACTTTAGCGGGTCGCAAGAGTGGGCAAGTGCGGGGTATCCCATCTAGTCCCATCACCTTCTTGGTCACTGTTCCTGGTTCCAGGTGACTATCGGTTAGGGTGGAGTATGTGGCCCCCGTATCCAGTAGGCATTGATAGGGGTGGCCGTCGATCTCAATAGTACAGACAGGATCTTCAGCTGACAATGTTATCATGGGGCAGATGGTTTGGGTTGGACCTAGACTGGGATCCCCTTCTAGTAGTCAATATGTGTCCTGATCATCGGGTGGCGGCTGGTTTGGAGGATGCAAGGGAGGAGCAGTAGCATTTGCCCAAGGGTGGGTAGGTGCGTTTATAGCTGGCATTTGAGTTCTGGGGCCCGGTTGAGGTCGTTGGGTCTGAGGCATGGGTTTTGGAGGTACTTGCGGAGTGTAACCTTCTGGTCGGTGATTAATGTGCCCCTGGGTTAGGTTAGATTGCGGGAGGAAAGGAGTTTGGCTCGTTCGGGTAGGAAATGGTGCGGAGCCCTGTCCCCCGTAGGATGGTGTGTTAAGGTAAGGGCAGAATCTTTTTATGTGTCCCTCCTCGTGGCAGTAGTAGCACCCACCGGTGCCTGGTCCCCATTGTCTATAGGGATTTGGGGGTCCTCCACCACGGACTCCCCTTCCGCGGTTGAGGCCTCTGCCTCGGTTATGGTCGTAGGTAGTTTCCATACTCAAAGCCAAGATCTGTTCGGCTTCGGGTTTTGTTTCCTTTTTCTTTCTTTCATCTCTAGAGTTGTAGATGGACTTTGCGATGGATAAGATTTCGCTTATGCTCTTCCCATCATATCCAATTTGGAGATTTAAGGCTTTCCTAATGTCTGGGCAAGCCTGATCCTTGAAGAAACCTTTAACAATTACTTCATGCTGTTGATTCTCGGGGTCTATCCCTCCCCATGTTTTGATGGCAGAGACCAATCTGGTGTAATAATCAGACGGGTGCTCATTTGGTCCCTGCATTACCGTCTGGACTTTGGTCCAATTTACGGTGCGTTGTCCGGCAGCCTTTACGCCATCTAGAATGGCTTTCTTAAATAGGTTCAGGTACCAGATTCCATTGGTAGTGTTGTAATCCCATGCAGGCTCAACTCGGAGGCATTGCGCTGTGAGAGCCTGCAGTCCTTGGGGTCGTCCCCTCTGGTAGTCGGGTGATTCTATGGCTTCCCCCGCTTTCGTTAAAATATCCGCCTTCTCCGCCTCATTGAAGAGAGCGTTCAGAAGGACATGGACATCTGGCCAGGTGGGTTTGTGGGTGGAAAAGATGGCGCTGATCTGGCGGTGACATTTATCGGGGTCGTCCCTCAGGGAGGGCATCTGGTTTGACCAAGTTACGAGGTCGGAGGTATAGAAGGGTTGGTGTGTATAAACCATTCTTGGGGGTCCATCAGGTTGGAGCGGTGGAATCGGTAAGGCCCTTAGGGGCATCTGAACTGCGGTGGAGCTCACGGTAGAGCTCACCTGATCAGAAGTTCCTGGAATTGCTGTAGCGAGGTCTAGGAGTTCTGCAGTAGGCACGTGAGATTCTGAGGGGATAAGGCTCCTAGTGGCTTGGACGGGGTCCTCAACTACGTTGTGGAGTGTTGAGGGGGGGTCTTAGTTTTGGCCTGGCCGGGGTCTTTCTGGTCCCTTCTAGCCTGTAGCCTTGTGACTCTTCTGTTCTCGATGCTTTCTGTCCCCTCGTCCCCCGTATCCTCATCACTATTAGGTGGTGGCGGCGATGGCCCCCTGTAGTAAAAGGGGATCAGGGCTTGTTGTATATCTTCGTCCACGGAGTGCCCTTCGTAAGGGGGGGGCATAAGCTGTCGTCCGGGATTCAATATAGGTAACTGGTAGGATGTTGTCCCTTTTGGGGCTTGGAGGAATCCCTTTACGGTCTCAAAAGCTGCCAGATATTCCAACTGGCGAGGTTTCTCCTCAATTAAATATTTCTTTAGGTGGTTCAGGCGCTCTTCATTAAACGAACCCCCTGTCGGCCAACGCAATTCGGGCTTGGCAGAGGCGGTGCTGGCGGGCCAGACTTCAGAGCAGAGGTCTTCTAACTTTCTCTTCGACAGTAATTTGTGGCCAGGAATCGACTTCCAATATGTGATGACGAATTGGAGAGGAGAGTCAGGGTCCTTCTGGGACTGGGATGGCTTCCTAGAAGCCTTCCTCCCAGAGTGAGCCCGCTCGCTTTTGGAAGCCTGGGTACCCATTTTAAGTTTCACGCGTGTCTAGACAGGAAGAAGGAAGAGAAGGGCAATATAGATATGGGGATTTATAGTAAAGTGGGATTCTGTAGTCGCTTGGCAACTTCCTTAGAGGGGGGGGTTTAAAGAGCTCTAGCTATCCGGTTCCTTATATTCCTTCCTATTTCCTTAGTCGATAACCTGGGGTCCTTTTCCACTCTGCCGATCCCGCCCAATTCCTCATGGGCTATCCCCCCTGGCAACCCCCTGCCTATCGTCAATCTCAGGAAAAGGGGCCCTACTGAACGCCCGCGCCGTGCGGTGCCAGATCGGGTGATCCCTGGACAGAGTTCGAATAGAAAATCCCCCTTGCTTTCGGAAGCGGGCTCACGCACGATACACGTGTTACGTGGCTCGACCGGTGCGGCTGGGATTGGTGATAAAAAGCCAGACCCCTTCCTGCCTCCTCGGTGAGGACGCTCGGGAAGTTTGGAAGGAGAACTCCAACCCCTTGCTTTCAACTGGGACGTCCGTTGCGGAGAGTCGGCTATTTTTCAAGTCGGGTCTCTCCGTCTTACTTTCGGACTCCCAATTGGTGCGGCTGGCTGGAGATGTTCAGAGAAAGAGATAGAGCTCAGAACCCCCCTATTGGGTCGAGCGGTGGTCCCCGGTCTCTCTCACCAACCGGACCAAGAGAAAGGCGAGAAGGAGCGATAGAGAGGAGGGCAGAGAATTCAGTTGCCAGGAGATTTCCACCCCTTCCCACCAGTGCACTGGATTTAACCTTTCCTATACTCACGCGTCTTCTACGGCGATCCCGGGATCGATGAATAAGCCGGCTGGATTCCCTTTGCTCCCCGGCTGAACCCCTGGGACGTTCGATTACCGCCCGGAGGATGGCCGGAGGTCCAAAGGATCTTCCCAGGCAAAATGGCCCGGAGCCGGCTGAAGATTTCGGGGCCCCCGGTCAGCGACACGGGAGTACCGCTCGTCCCTGTTCGGGCGCCAAATGTTACGGTAAAATTCCGGGTGCGGAGTTGCCCTGCCACCCAGCTCGTCGGACTAGGTCCGCGGGTCCTAGCGGAAGAAATGAGTTCAGCCGGAGACGGAGCAAGATGCGGAGATCCGAGTTTATTGGCCAACAGGTTCAAGATGAGATTGAACCCCGAGAATGGGGCGACATAGACTTTTAAAAGTTCCCTCCAAGTCCCAGAATACAATGCAGGAAAACGTCATGAACACGTCATGAATACATTACAGATGGGTAGGGTTACACATATTAGCATTTCAGGAAGGGAGGGGGGAGATATGCAGAGTAAGGAATATGCATAGATAACATGGATAAACAGTTCTTGAGTACAGGTGATGGCGAGACAATGGAACAGATATGCGTCGTCTGCCACCTGGCATTGCCCGGAGGAAGGGTTTGGCAGGACGATTCGACCGGATTAGGGGTCTTCCTGAGTACGTGACCTGTCGCTCAGGGGATTATGGCAGTGGAGCGGCAACATGGAGTCCAGAGGGAACTGAGTAAAATGGTGTCAAAATGGAGAGAATCGGAGCTTTGGCTGATTTTATATCATTTTCCGAAGGTTTCGGCTGCTTTGCCGGTCAAGTGTGTATTGTATATTGAAAACGGAAACAAATGGATACATTGTAACAAGACTTTGACAGTTTTACGAGGTTGCTGGTTTCGGTTCCATTGTTCTCGCTGTGGGGGGCCGTCAGCAACTTGTCAGGGGTGAAATGAGGCGTGCAAGAGCTCCCTGAGCTAGCTCTTGCAGGAGAATGCACGCTCCTGATTGGCTGAGGCGCGGCCATTATAGTCAATGGAGGTTTTAGTTTGATACGGTCAACTCGTATTAAGAATAGGGCGAAAGGAAGGCATAGGAAAGGCATAGGAAAGAGGGGCTTATTCCGCCCGTATAGGGAAATAAGGAATATTTATAAGGTCAAGGGGTATAGTGTGGTGCTTGTGCAACAGTGTAGGGGTTCTGGGGCTGTGCGCCATCGAGGTCATCGCCTCGATCCCCCGTGGAGGAGAAGGAGGTCAGGGAAGGTGCCCCCCCCTTCCTCCGTATCACTCTGAATGCCAGATAATGGGGAGCAACAACTGGAGAGGGCTCTTGTGCTTGAAAGGGGCTTGCTGGTTTCCCACAGCCTAATGGGGCAACTTTTTGTGGGCCGTTGGCCTGATCCTGCAGGCTGTTGTTATGTTCCCATGAGTCACCCTGAAGTGATTTACAGTAGAATAGCAGATAAAGGTAAAGGTAAAGGTACCCCTGCCCGTACGGGCCAGTCTTGACAGACTCTGGGGTTGTGCGCCCATCTCACTTAAGAGGCCAGGGGCCAGCGCTGTCCGAAGACACTTCCGGGTCACGTGGCCAGCGTGACAAAGCTGCATCTGGCGAGCCAGAGCTGCACACGGAAACGCCGTTTACCTTCCCGCTGGTAAGCGGTCCCTATTTATCTACTTGCACCCGGAGGTGCTTTCGAACTGCTAGGTTGGCAGGCGCTGGGACCAAGCAGCGGGAGCGCACCCCACCGCAGGGATTCGAACCGCCGACCTTTCGATCGGCAAGCCCTAGGCGCTGAGGCTTTAACCCACAGCGCCACCTGTGTCCCAGAATAGCAGATACAGATACATATATAAACATAGTTAGAACAATCACATATATATGTATATATAAGCAAGTTGAGGAAACAGTTATAAAAATGGTTTGAAACCGCAGCACACGCATAAAATCAATTCAAATCCACGGCAGGCAACTAAAGATAAAGATTTCAGAAGGGTTGCAGAAAGAGGCAAGTTTGAATGCGTTTCCCGAGAGTCTGGATGGTCTGCGTACCGTCATTTTCCTAGCCAGGCAAGGCCACTTACAAGAAAACCGCAGGTCTGAGTTGCCAAGGAGGAGCTATCCAAGGAGCAGGGAGTCTCCGTGATATTTGCTGCACAAGAATAGATTCTCCCTCTCCAGCCATTTTTTCATTTTACTGAACCGGAGGAGTTAATTCCTGGCTGCCCTAAGCTGGCATTTAAAATTCTTCAGTTAGTGCAAGCAAAGAAGGAAGACTTTTTGACCTGCAGAAAGATCAAACTCCTAAGACGATGCTACTGAATCATGACAAGGCCGTTTTTTATCACTTAGAAACATAAAATTGTAGAGCTGGAAGGGCCCCCAAGGGTCATCTAGTCCAACCCCCTGCAATGCAGGAATCAGAGTTAAAGAATCCATGACTGATGGCCACCCAAGCTCTGCTTAAAGACCCCCAAGGAAGGAGAGGCCTCCATCTCCCGAGGGAGCCTGCAGGGCACAAGACATTTCTCTGCTTTCACCAACTTCCACCACCAAATTAACTTGGGGGTCGGGGCCTCTTTGATATAGAAAATGTCAGTAGGGCCCCCACCCCAAATGCTTGCAGATGCTTTATAAAGACCCCCCCAAAAAAGTTCCAAATCTTTTTGTAACATCCTGAGCACAGAAGCAGATCTGAAACCTCTGGTTTTGGAGGAACCTGTGGAGAATCGTCTTCGTTAGAAAGCATGGTTTTAAAGTTCAAGCCACCCTTTCAGCAATATTACATTTTTAATATTGCTCTACTCTGGCTGCCCTGGTATTTTATGAGAGGGTTGCATATAAACAAGCAAGGAAACAAACAAACAAACAGGTTGCCGACGCCCCTGGCCAGGGAAAGAGGATGGAGAGAGAGGAGGGGTTTGTCTCCCCCCAGGTCCTCCTCTTTGGATCCCAGGGGAATCAAAGAGTCCACTGAAGATTGCTCTTGGGGGGGGGGGAATTAGGAGGGGAGAAGAGAAACCTGCATAACATTTGCTGATGTCACAGAAAGGCAGAATCGGCACTCAGACATCAAGGAAGAAGGGGGGAAGATTACCAAGCACTTCTAGACACTTCACTCTGAGGAGAAGAAAGGACAGGATTCGGAAAGGCATTTGCTGCAAGAACCGGCTCCTCAATATTGCGGGAGAAGGGCCTGTGCGCATGAGGAGGGCTCTCCAGAGAAACCACCGCTTGGCTGTGTTTACTGCCTCTGATGCTGGAGGAAGCAGCGGCCCCCAGAACACGCACAGAAGGACCTGGGTGGCTCACACATAATCTGGCCTCAAGGTGAGGCAAAGCGAAGCCGATTGCCAGAGGGCAAACAAAAGGAGGATTTTGCCATGCAACATCCGATCTGTTTACGCAATCCTCTGCCTGCCGATAGAGAAAGCAATGGCCAGCAGCTTTGATGGCTTTTTAAATAGGTTAGATGCATGCAGAAAGGAGGAAGGAAGAGTCCCAGTGACTATTCACCAGGATAGCGAAACACATTCTGCCCTCCTTCCTTGCAATCCTTTAGAGACTAAGGTGCCTCTGAGGATCAGGGACTCAGCCACACTTCCTCTTCGGCTGTGTCTAGAAAACACGAAGCAAAAAAAAATAAATTATGGCAGACCAACACGGCTACCTATCTGTAACTAGAAAACACGAGTCTGAGAAGCTTCCTGCTTGCCCCCTTCTTCCTAACCCTAGGCATGTGTCCAAGCGGTTTTGCCTTTGCCACCCCTCCAGCTTTCCAGCAGAAAGCTCACTCTTCAGTGCTCAATTGGATATGCCCTTGGATGGTACTGTGGAAAGTTTTGGTCACTGCACCTTAAAAAGGAGACATTGTAATCATATTCATGTAGAGTTGAAAGGGACCCCACGAGTCATCTAGTCCAGCCCTCTGCAATGCAGAAATCTCAGCTAAAGAATCACTGGCAAGTGGTCATCCCACTTCTGCTTTAAAATTTCCAATGAAGGAGAATCCACTGCCTTCTGAGGGAGTCTGTCCAGCTGTTGAATGGATCCCACCCTCAGAAAGTTCTTCCTAATGTTTAGTCAGAATTTCATTTCTTGTACCATTTGAATCTGCTGCTTTGGGTCCTTCTCTCTGGAGCAGCAGAAAACAAGCCTCTTCCATCGCCCATGAGGCGGCCCTTCAGATCTTCCAATGGCTCTCAGGTCACCTCTCATCTTTTTTTCTCCAAGCTAAACATACCCAACTCCTTCAAATGACCGAACCCAAAGAGTGCTCACTAATAGTTCCTCATCATACTAGAAAAAAGTGACAAGTGGGGTGCCGCAGAGTTCCATCCTGAACAATGGGTTCAATAAATAAAAAATAGTCTAGTAGCACCTCAAAGGTAAAGGGACCCCTGACCGTTAGGTCCAGTCATGAATGACTCTGGGGTCGGCCAAGGGAGCCGATGTTTGTCCGCAGACAGCTTCCAGGTCATGTGGCCAGCATGTGGTGAACCAGAGCAACGCACGGAAATGCCATTTACGTTCCCGCTGGAGCGGTACCTATTTATCTGCTTGCACTTTGGCGTGCTTTTGACTGCTAGGTTGGCAGGAGCAGGGACTGAGCAACGGGAGCTCACCCCCTCGCAGTAATTCGAACTGCTAACCTTCTGATCAGCAAGCCCTAGGCTCTGTGGTTTAGACCACAGTGCCGCCCACACTGACCTTACAGACCAACTAAGTTTATTCTGGGTATAAGCTTTCATGCACACTTCTTCAGATACCTGGGTTCAATGTCTTTAAAAAATAAATGGAATGAAGCAATTGAGGGGATGCTGATCCAATCTGCAGGTGACACCAATTGGGGAGGGGTAGCTAATGCAGAGGAAGACAGAATCAGAATTCAAAATGACTTTAACAGATTGGAGAACTGGGCGCAAGCTAACAAAATGAATTTCAATAGGGACAATTGGAAGGTTCTGCACTTAGGCAGGAAGAACCAGATGCGCAAATATAGGCAGGGGAACACCTGGCTTACTAGCTGGACATGTGAAAAGGATCTTGGGATCTTGGTAGACCACAAGCTGAACATGAGTCCACAGTGTGATGCAGCAGCAAAGAAAGTTAATGCTATTCTAGGCTGCACCAAAAGAAGTCTGGAGTCCAGATCAAGGGAAGAAGTCATAGTCCTGCTCTATTCTGGCTTGGTCAGACAAACATCTGGAATCCTGTGTCCAATTCTGGGAGCTAAAATACAAGGAGGACATTGACAAACTGGAAGGTGTGCAGAGGAGGACGACCAAGAAGATCAAGGGTCTGGAAACGCATTCTTTGATACTTTGATTCTGTGGCTGAAGGCCTGCATCTTTAAGCCTCTCCTTAATCTGCTCTGGGCTCCTTTGCAAGAAGCATTTGAGAGTCTTACAGATGTCCAGAGGGAAGGGAAGGATTAAAGCTGGCAGCCCTGAACATTGGTCTGTTAGCAAACCTGGTCGCTTAGTCATGGGAAGAGGAGAGCTGCATCTCAGGTACAGCCATGTGAGTCCCACATCATCTGGGCGGGGGGGGGGGAGGGATGTGTCCCCCTTTGCAGAGGACTCTCCCGTCTGAATGGCTGTCCTACCCAGTCTTAAGTGTGGTTAAAAGAAAGAAGAACCAGGAGAAGTTATGGATGGGGGGGGTTGGGGGGGAGCCTGCCTGGCTCTTTCCCCTGCACAGGCTCCTGCTGGTCTCTTCTTCTTTGGAGTTAATGTGTCCTCTTGTCCCAGGGGCTTCATATGGATTGCAGCATTTATAGCAGAACGCTGTCCTCTCCCTCCGGAGGTGAGGAAGAGGATTTGGACTCTATGCTACACTTTAGCAGGCAACTCCCAATTTATGGGCGATGTCGGTTTTAGGAGATCTGCTATATTTTTTTGCCATATTATCTTTTGGCGACAAAGGAGACCGCAGGGCATGCCGTTTTACAGCTAGAAGAAAAAAGTAAATTAAAAAAATATATTTATTGCTTTCCACACAGAGACAAATGTCCCAAACACAACTCTGCATGAAACAAGGATAAAAGACAGAGCATAAACATGCTCATTCAGGAATATTTACGAAAGGACTCTCCTTCCTTGGAGGTTTTTAAGCCGAGGTTGGGTGGCCATCTGCCAGGTGTGATCTAGTTGAGAGTCCTGCATTGCGGGGGGGGGGTGGACTAGATGCCCCCGGGACCCCTTCCAACTCTGCAGTTCTGTGATTCTAAGAAGTGCACTAAAGGGCCAAAAACATAACTCACTATCCTCCCAAGAAGCAATCAAAGGAGCTGGCAAACAGAAATGTTCTAGCCTGGCACCCTAAAGGCCAGGCCTACTTCCATGCATGGAAGTGTTGTGTCTGGGGTTGGGGTCCTAGAATAACAGGCAGGGAGGATTCTAGAAGGTAGCATCTGATTGGCAGTGGAGCCGTCCAACCCGGCTCCAGAAGGGAAGTTTGAACTAGCCTATCAGGTGTGACCTAGTCAAAACAAAAAACAAAAATCCTTCCAGTAGCACTTTAAAGACCAACTAAGTTAGTTCTTGGTATGAGCTTTCATGTGCATGCACACTTCTTCAGATACACTGACCTAGGGTGTGACCGAGGGTGTTGTTACAGGATATCTAGGCTGGGTCTGGGAGGGACCAAAAAGCCAGCACACACCCGATGACTGACTGACTTTATCTGACTACTCTGAAATAAACTGGATGAAACTGATGGCTTCTCTCTGAGCATATTTCAGAAGCGTGCCATGTTCTGGGAGCCACCACCGAAAAGGCTTCCACCCCTCTCTCAGAGGAAGAACAAGGAGAAGGGCCTCAAGTGATGAACACTGTAATATCCGGGTCGGTTCTTATGGGGAGAGGCGGTCCTTGAGGCATTGTGGTCTTCAGCCACTGAAGACTTTATAGGCACATTTAAGGGAGCCCAAAGGGACGCGGGTGGCGCTGTGGGTTAAACCACAGAGCCTAGGGCTTGCCGATCAGAAGGTTGGTGGTTCAAATCCCCACGACAGGGTGAGCTCCCATTGCTCGGTCCCTGCTCCTGCCAACCTAGCAGAAAGCACAAAGTGCAAGTAGATAAATAGGTACCGCTCTGGCGGGAAGGTAAACGGTGTTTCTGTGCGCTGCTCTGGTTCGCCAGAAGCCACTTAGTCATGCTGGCCACATGACCCGGAAGCTGCACACCGGCTCCCTCGGCCAATAAAGCGAGATGAGCGCCACAACCCCAGAGTCGGCCACGACTGGACCTAATGGTCAGGGGTCCCTTTACCTTTACGTTTAAGGGAGCCCAATAACCAAGTGGGGGCTAATGCAGTTGTCATAGACTGGATGGAGTGATGGGAGGCACCAAGGGGGGGAGCCCCTAGGGAACTCCTAGGGGAAGGAGGCTCAGAGCCAGGGGACTGGTGGTGGGACAACATTGGGAGGACAACAGGGGAGGAATCCAAGTGGGCACTGGGAAGGCGGAGACCTTCAGTCCTCACAACTGCTTCACCAGGGCAAGACCTCCTAGGAAACGCTGCTGAGACCACGAGGACTGATCTGTTTCCTTGCTGACCTGCTCCTGCCTCCAGCCCTGACAGCCCTCGTGCCAGAGCTGGCTGGTGTTCAGTGCTCCCACCGTCTTGCTCCAGTCAGCAGTCAAATCCTGCCCTGGCTGCAGTTCCTGAATCATCTTCAAAGGCAGCCCCACACTGAAGATGCTGCACCTTCCGTGTGAGAAGAAATCCCAAGGCAGTTCATAAACCGCTAAAAGCCAACAGCAAAATAGGGAGAATAAGACTGATTACAGAAATAGAGCAGTGCATAACAAAAATGCAGAGCAGAACAATTTCATCAAAACATTAAAACCTCTGTAATTAAGGTGTACGGTAAACAAGCCTATTAGAACAACGCAACAGTTAGAACAATAATTAAAGCAGGAGGGTCAAGTCGGGAGATGAGGGGGATGATTGTTGAAACAGGCAGAATGCCAAGACTGACAGGACCCCTTGCTTTTCCGCAGGGAGAGGCTTCCGCAACACTGGCGCCACCAGTGGAACATCCGCCTCCAGGTCACCCCAAGATGGTGGGTCCCAGGCCTTGGCAAAGCTCACCGGGGTCTGAGCAGAGAAGGGGGTGGGGGTCTTTCAGGGAAACTGCTCCAGAGCTATTTAGAGCTTTGCTATGTTAGCTGCAGCATCTTAAAACTGGTTCTGCGGTAAATATGCAGCCAGGATAGAACCCTTGGTGCTGGGTTGGTGGTAAGGAGCACCATTCACCACCCAGCTGTGGCAGCACTCTGGACCAGTCGCAGAGAGCAGCAGAGAAGTGAGGCTGAGATGGGGGCAGAGTCCCCACAGACCTCTGCACCCCCTTCCTCCTGGAGGAAGCCCGGGCGTGAAACATGCTGCGCATGGCATGCTGTCAGGGATGGAGGTGCTTAACGAGAGATTGGGCGGCCACCTGCCTAGGCTTCTTCAGCTGTGGTTCTTGCATCGCAGTGGGTTGGGCTGGGTGACCTTTGGGGATCCCTTCCGACTCCTAAGGAGGGCGCCCCTCCCAGCTGCAGGCGCCGGTGTCCTCAGAAGGGGCCTGCGTCAGAGGCCGAGGCTGGCGGCTCCCTGCGCCTCCCTCCTGCCTGCCGTGCTTTCCGGGGTCTTTGGGTGCTGGGCAGGGGACGTGTTTGGTCGGCCCAGCTCCGCCGCCGCCGCCAAGTTGCTGTACCTGACCAGGAACGAGATGGAGACACGGGATCCAATCCAAGGCCGGAGCGGAGGCGGCAGCTCGGCTCGCAGACGGGAGGGACATGCCCGGAATGCAGCCGACGTCGTCCGCGCGCTCACGGGGAGCCAAACCCGGCTCGCCTCCCTCCCTTCCTCCCTCGCAGACGAGTCTGGCTAGCTCGGCAAGCCGGAGTCGCCTCCTGTCGCGGGACCCCTCGAGCCCATCCAAGCAGACCCCGCACTTCGAGAGGGACTCGAGGGTTTGGGGCAGGAGGGCGGTCCTCGTCCCGGCCTCCTCTGCGGGGTGGGGCCTCCTCCTCTCTCTCTCTCCCCCCCTAAAACTAAGGCCACTTCCTCCCAAGCCACCAACCTAGATGGCTTTCAAAAAGGGCGAGAGACCAATGAATGGAGGATATCTGGGTTCTGCTGCCCCGTCGGAAGCGCCAAGGCTTCTGAAGACGGCTTGCCGGACTCCAGAGGAGAAGAGAGGGCTCTGGTGCTCGGATCCTGCTTGCGGGTTTCCCAAAAGAGACATCTGGGAGGGCACTGGACTGATCCAGCAGGCTCTGCTTAGGGAGGTCTGATGCGATAGACTGTCCCTGAGCAGGGAGGTTCTGCTGTCTCTAGTGAGGAGAGGGCGCTTGTGCTGGAATCCCTTTGGGCACCTGATCAGCCACAGGACGCGGGACTAGGTGGGCCACTGCCTGGCCTGATCCAGCAGGCTCTCCTTATGTTCTCAATCGTGCGTCCTCCCTGCAAGGGCCGGTGCCGGGAGACGGAGCTTCGGCTGCCGCTTTCGGTGGCGCAACCTGCTCCCTGGCCCGCTCCGTCGGAAAGAGCAGGGCGCGCTTCCAGGCAGAGAGAGGCAGTGGGGAGCGGGACCCCCGTGAAGCCCCCGGGAGAGGGAGTCGGAGAAAGAGAGAGACCCCCCGCCCGAGGGGCAGCTCCTTGGGCGCCCCCCTCCCCTCGGTCCCTTCCCGGCGCAAGGCGGGCTTGGCCAGGCGGGCGCACCCGGGCCCCGCGCTGCCACCTCGGCTCGGGCTGCCTCTTGCCGACGACGCGCAATCCGAAGTGACAGATCCATCGCGGTCCATCTGCCACTCCGCCGTCAGCCCGCAGCGCTGCCTGACATTTCCAGCTCGGCCCTGACACACGAGCCCGCGCGGCGGGAGCAGGAGGGAGGGGCGGCTCCGGCACGAGCGCAGCGGCGGAGGGCGCAGACAGGGAGCCGTCGGAAGGGAGGAGGAGGCGGCTGGCCCTTCAGGGGAGCGGGCGATGGGGGAGGACCCGGCCCGGGACTTCTTCAGGGGGCCACGTGCTGGAAAGAGCCGGGCCAAGACTGCGGGGAGGGAGCGGGGACCATCGTGAGCCCGGCGGCCGCCCCCTCGGGGCTCGGCAGACCCCCCCCCCCTGCAGCAGCAGCAGCTCCCTGCTCCCCAGGGAGGAAGAGACCCACGTGGCCGAGCCTTGGCCGGATTCCAGCAGGCCCGAGGGGCTGCCAGCTGCCGCCACCCTCCGTCTCCCTTCATGGTCTCAGCAGGAGAGCCGCTCAGCCTCGGCTCCGTGTTCCGGTCGCCCCCCCCCCCAACTGTCACTCCAATTCCGTCTCCTCATAAGCGACAGGGAACAAGCTGTGCTCAGGCAGGCGAGCCGGGCAGGCAGGCAGCTCCCCACCCCTCTCCCCCCCTCCTCCTCTAGGAAGCCACATAGGAAACGGCCTCATTCTGCAACAGACCGTTGCTCAGGATCCATCCATCCATCCATCAGTTACTTGCATTTCTCTACCGCCCTTCATCCAAGGATCACAGGGTGGTTTACAATATAAAAATGCAATTGATTTCCACTGCTCAGTCAGCAAAGTATGGACTACTCTGCAGGGGTGGCGCAAACCACACACCCTCAGCCACAGCCCAACCTTCACTGTGGAGGGATGAACACAGCAGCAGAGTCATTTTCTCAGGGTTTACAGACTCGAGAGAACAAACCACAGAACCAGACCTGAGCCTGAACCCTTGGCTGCCCTGCAGAGTCCTCTTCCGCCTGGTCACAAATACACCAGAAACCTCCCTTGTTTCCTCTGGGCAGCAGCCACTGCTTCTCTTCGACAAAAGATGCCTCAAGGCAAGGCTTCAAAATGAAGCATAGAATTGTGGAGTTAGAAGGGACCCCAGGGGTCATCTAGTCCAACCCCCTGCAAAGCAGGAATCACAGCTAAACCAGGAAGTCCCTGTAACCCTTTAGGGGTCTCTGAAGCCATTGCTGCTTCCCTCAATGTCACTCATAAGTGTGACTTCCCTTATTGGTCAAGAACAATGGGAGGCGGGTTGCAGGCTCATATCTCGGAAGAACAATTGGGCAGAATAGTGCTGCTACATTATGTCTCCTGATTCTTGTTCAATAAGAACTAGAGACTTGGGGGAAGGAAGGAAGGAAGGAAGGAAGGAAGGAAGGAAGGAAGGAAGGAAGGAAGGAAGGAAGGAAGGAAGGAAGGAAGGAAGGAAGGAAGGAAGGAAGGAAGGAAGGAAGGAAGGAAGGAAGGAGAAGGACGGAAGAAAAGAAAGAGAAAGAAAGAAAGAAAGAAAGAAAGAAAGAAAGAAAGAAAGAAAGAAAGAAAGAAAGAAAGAAAGAAAGAAAGAAATGTCTCAGAACTCAGCAGCAGCTGAAACAGGCTTGGCAGTTCCTTGGCAGGTTGTAAGAGGGCAGGGTGTGCCCTCCCCCTCCCTGCCAAGTCTGGGAAAACATTTCCACCTTGTTCCATTTGCCAGAGGCAAGCAGGGAAAGCAGCCTGGGTGCCTGTTTGTCTTCTTGGCCCAGAGACAGCTGTGCCCCAGCGCCCTGGAGGAGGCCTTTGGAGGGCAGGCCCCCATGCCTGCCTCTCCCTCGCTCAGCTGACAGGAGACGGACGCCAGGTCTCCTTTGCCAAGTGGCTCAGCTGCAGCCCTGCCTGCCTCCTGCTGCCGCCGCTGCCTCTGGAAGGATTTCCCTCGGCTTTAATCTCTCCTTGGGATGGAATTAAAACTTTGCACGAACAGCGCAGAACAAAGCCGGGGTGGCGCATTGGCGGGGCAGGATCAGGCCGGCTTCCCTCCCGCTGCTGCTCTTCGCGGCCGTGTGACTCTGATCTGGCGGCACAAAGGAAGCGAGAGAGGACAATTATCAATTTTAATTAAAGGCAGGATGTTAGTGAGAAGGAGGGCTGGGCTGGCTCCCAGACAGTTCCCTGTCACTTCAGCTGCTGACGCCGCAGAAATTGTCGTGGATTCATCTCTATTAAAAACTGCCTGAGCACATCTCTTTTCCAGGACCAAGACAGGCAGGCCAGCCGTGACGCTTGGCCACAGGGGGAGCACGGGGGGGGGGAGGCTTGCAGGGGACAAAGGAAACCCAGAGCCCTAAAGCAGCACAAGGCATAAGCCCCAGCCCAGCACTGGGAGGGCCAACAACCTGCTTGCTCTCTGAGCATTGGATAAAGGCTGGGCAGCTGGGAGGAGAGTCACCTGGCTGCAGGTGAAATCACCTGGCCAGGCCTTTCATCCGTTTGCAGCTGTATTAAAAAATGAAACAGCTGTGTATTGCAACCTTGGAGAATGAGAACCAAAGGCTGTGTGGGTGTAGATAAGGGAAGAGAGAGGAGCCAGCATGGAGGTGGGGGAGGTCCAGCAGACATGGAATCTTTGGGCTTGGAAAGAGCTCTCGAGAAAGCCCCAGCCGGAGGCTCCTGGGGAAATGGAGACATCATCATGGAATAATAAGGGGAGAAGCCCTCTAACTGACTGGCCATGGGTTCAGTGGAGGACTTTGGGCTTTCAAATTTCAGCAGCTCCCTGTGCAACACCCAAATTTGGTGCGCCCCCACCTCTCGCCTTCTGTTCTAAGCCATAGCTGAGGCACCTTCTGAAGCCCCTTCTTGGCTTGGTCCCAGAGCAGGCAAACTGGTTGAGCTCCCCTAAATCTGCCTCTGCAGGGAGCTGCAGTGATTTGGGCATGTCTCAGATGAGGAGAGGCAAGCAGAGGCAGAAGAAAAAAGCAATATTTAAAATATTTGTGTTACGATGTTGAAGCAATGCTGCTGCAAAGTCCTAGCTTGAAAAGTGAACATGATGGGAATGTTGAGACTGCCCGTGGGAAACAGAGGGACAGTCAATTCACAGTGCAAAGCACCGGAATTAGCTCAGAGTGTAATATGAGCTCTTCCGTTTGTTCCTGTCTAGGAAGTACAGGAAGTGTTTGTCACTACACTGCTGGAGTTTGAAGAGAGCAGTCATGTTTTTTGTAACGTTGCAAAGACAGAAATAAAAGCATGTAAATACGTTTCTGTCTATCTCTTTCCCCTGCCAGGGGGGGCAGGAAAGAGGGGGGGTGTTCTCATGTTTGAGAAGAATCGCCGATCGAGACCTAGCCTGCACTTGCTGGGGAATGCAGCCAGGGAGGTCAACAGGGAATCAAGCCGGGTGCCTGGGATTGTTGCCAGTTTCTCCTGATATGGGCTTGAATTCCCGACAATTTGTATGCTGCTTTGCTATTGAAAATAACCAAAAGGTTTACAATAAAAGCCACCCAGCAGACACCAATAAAATCAGCAAAGCAGCAGCAGAGGCAGCAGAACAGATACAAATCCAGGGGAAAAACCTAGTTAGCTTATCATCTCCTTAGCTCATCATCTAATAGACAGCAATGTGGGACCTGCTTATGGTTCTGTTCTACCAAGCAGCAGGCGCCATGATGGATAAGCCTCTCCGCTGGCTCATCATCTAGCCATCCTCTGAAGAAAGGAGAGCCTTGGGAAGGGTCTGCAAAGAAGCAGAGTCATGTACAAGGAGGTGGTCCTTCCACCAACATGACTCCAACATCTTTGGGATCTTGAAGATCAAAACCACCTCGCACTGTGCTTTAAAAGTCAGCGCAGATTTTCCAAAACCACTGAGAGATGTTCAGACCAGCGTGCTCAAGGTAACAAGAGAGCTAAGCCAGTAATCAAAGTCAGTGGAAGTTTCAGGGGCGGCCTTCCTACACAGAACACATTGCAGAAATGGCACCTTGATGTTGCAGGAGCCTGGAAGATTGTAGTAACCACAGCCAGGCTCCCTCAGCCCAGAGGGGTCTCAGCTGGTGCTGCCTCTCACCCGAGGCTGGAAAAAAACACCAGCCAGAGAGCTGAAGAAGAGGGACCTCAGCCCAGCACAGGAGGCAGGGAGGGCCACCAGCCTGGATGACTTTAGAAGAGAATTAGACAAATTCAGGGAACAGAGGGGTTTCAATGGCTCCTAGCCAGGATGGCTGTGTTCGGCCTCAACAGCTGGAGGCAGCAATGCTTCTGAAGACCAGTTGCCGGAAGCCTCATTGCTCTTCTGATGTTCTAATGGTCCCACAGGGCTGCTTCCATGCAGGCCAGCTGCAGGTCACTCAGCTGTGCTGTTCATGTGTGCAAGTTTTGAACACGGTCCACAGGGGGTCACCCTCTTCAAAATTCCAATCCATTTCCCCCCTCATTCCATCCAGATTTACTGTTTCTGTGGTTGGGTTTTTAAAAAATGTGTGTGTGTTGGAATCCAGAAATGGTAAGATAGGAAATAATCTGGGATGGCCTTTCGACAAGGATGAGGTTGTGTGGACACTGTGCAAACCAGCCACTCTTGAGTAGCCCTGTCCTGATGGGAGAGCCTCAACACACCTTGGTAAAGGTAAAAGGCAAAGGACCCCTGGATGGTTAAGTCCAGTCAAATGCAACTATGGGGTTGTGGCGCTCATCTCACTTTCAGGCCGATGGAGCCAGCGTTTGTCCACAGACAGCTTTCCGGGTCATGTGGCCAGCAGGACGAAACAGCTTCTGGTGCAACGGGACACCGTGACGGAAACCAGAGCACAGGGAAATGCCGTTTACCTTCCCACGGCAGCGGTACCTATTTATCTACTCACACTGGCATGCTTTCGAACTGCTAGGTTGGCAGGAGCTGGGACAGAGCAATGGGAGCTTACCCCGTTGCAGGGATTCGAACCGCCAACCTTCTGTCTGGCAAGCCCAAGAGGTTCAGTGGTTTAGACCAGAGCACCACCAGCGTCCACGAGAGGGCTAGATCTCACAGCAGTCCCAAGCTAGGAGTTTGACCCCACCCAGAGGAGCCACTTGGACAACCAACTGATTGAGACACCTCTATTTTAGATGGGCTGGTTATGAAGGGAGGCAGGCCCTAGTCGGATGGATGTTTAACATGGTTTCTCTATTGTTACGGAAGGGGGGGGGGCATGTCTTCTTCACCTTCTTCTTCGCTACAATATATCAATTTATTTCCAATTGTCAATGTCAAAAGGGACTAAAATCTATAAAATTCATGGAAAATCAGCGTGCCAGTTTGCTCGGTTGCTCTGGGACTCCATCGCACCTCCCCTGTCCAGCATGGTCCCTCAAGCAAGGTGTCAAGACCCTAATCCTTTCAAATTGCTCTGATCAGCCTTTCCTCCAGACAATGTCAGGTGGCAGACTATGCATATTTGGGACCATTGTTTTCTCATCCCCAGGAAGTGTTTATCTGTGCATATCTCCAGCTCTGCATATTCCCCCCTCCCTCCTCCATATGTTAATCTGTGTAACCCAACCTCCCTTTAATATATTCATGATGTAATCTGTGTAACCAAACCTCTCTTTAATGTATTCATGACGTGTTTTGCACTGTATTCTGGGACATGGAGGGAGTTTCAAAAACTCATGTCACCCCTTTCTCGCTGTTCAATCTCGCCTTGAACCTGTTGCGCAATAAACTTGGATCTTCTGCAGTTTGCTTCTGTCTCCGGCTGAGCTCATTTTCCTCCGCAGGGACCCACGGACTTAGTCCGATGAGCTGGGTGGCAGAGCAGCCTCGCACCCAGATTTTTGCCGTAACACTATCCTATGGATTGAAATAACAGGACCAGAGAATTAGCAATGGTAACGAGGAATAGACAAAGCCACAGATGAACCCAGCCCCAACCTCAGTTATGTCTGTAGATGGAGGAAGAGCAAGTCCTAATGACCAGCCCCTCCTGCTGTCTGGTCTGCTTCCACGGGGTCCCTTTCAGCATCTGAGACCTGGCAAGGTGCCCAGGGTGCCGGCAAGTGTTTGCCCAACCCCCTGCCCTTGGGACACTTGCCCATTGGGACTGGGTGGTTACAGGTGCAGGGAAAGAGGTTTTACACAAGGAAAACACAGTCAGGAAGCATCCGATGGAAAAGAGAAAGAAGGCAAGCCCATCTCAATGCCCTGCAGTTTGGGGTAGAGGCACATAGACCCCTTTTTCCCCATTTGGAAGGAGGAATCTTAGAAAAGTTTGTGAGTGGATAAACTCCAGAGACAAAAAGTTCATGTTTGCTCTATGACAGGATCATCAGGAAATGTTTTTGGGACTTGGCTGGTCAGAGAGGAAAACAAACACTTGGGTACTTCGAGAGAAGCGCAGGGATAAAAACATTTCTCTGAGGTTTGACAGCTGACACACCCTGTTCTTGCAGGGAAAAACTGCTGCATGGACAGTTTATAAGATTGAGACGTAATTGCTCTTCAGAAAAAAAAAATCTTATTTCCAGGAATCTAGAAGATTAAGTAATCAGCTCCTCGAGAGGCCATGCTAGGGAGAGGTCTGGAGGCAGCTGCCATGATGACACATGATAATCTTAGTAACATGCAAGCAGAAATCTTGCAATCGGCTAAACTGTAGCTTGACATCTCATTACGTAACCAATATTTTACACAGTAATGTTAAAAGATATTAGTACATTTCAAAGGGAATACCAGGGCATCAAGAAAAGGCATTGAGTTCCTTCCAAAGAACCAGTGACATGAGAAATACTTCCGTTAGCCGTGTCCTGGAGGCACAGGTGGCTGTTTAATCTCTCCTTCCTATTGCACAAGGTCCAGGAAGAGAAAGGAAAATACTGGAAGGAAGAAACTGGCTGTGAAAATGGTTTCGTGGGGGAAGATTTGGCTTCCTCAACCATGGCCTCTGCTTCCAGGAAGAAGGATTTCTGGCAAGAGATGGCTTGCACCTCACAGCAGTCAAAAAGAAAGTGTTTGCTAGGAGTCTGACTAGCTTTAAACTGAATCCCAAGGTGGAAGGCAACAATATTTCAGAGGACAGGGGGACACAAAGTACTGGGAATTAGAACTTCCTTGGTGTACAATAAACTGAGGTCACGCTATAGGAACCTGCAAATGCGCAGGAAAAGCAAGATGGAAGCAGCTGGAGGGAATGACTTGTTTCAATTATTTCTATACTAATGCACAGAGTATGGGGAATAAGCAAGATGAGCTTGAGTTCTTAATTCAGGATAGCAAATATGATACAATATCCCACTGAAACCTGGTGGGATGAGACTCATGATTGAAATGGAATAACTGAGAGGTATAACCTATTCAAAAGGAATAAACCAAACAGGAAGTGAGGGGGTGTAGCATGATATGTAAGGGATGTGTACACCTGTGGGGAAATTAATGACTGGTATTCAAATTACACAAAATTAGATTCTGACTAAATATTAGGAATAACTTTCTGATGGTAAGAGCTGTTCAGCAGTGGAAAAGTCTTCCTTGGGAGGTGCTGGACTCTCCTTCCCTGGAGGCTGTTGGCCATCTGTCAGGGATTCTTTAGCTATGATTCCTGCATAGCAGGGGGTTGGACTGGATGCCCCTTGGGGGTCCCATTCCAACCCTACAATTTTATGATTCCATGTGTTTAAGGGGGAAAGTCCTGGGCACTCACAATCCTCACCCACCTGGCCCTTGTGCCTATTGCAGATTCACACCCAACCTGACAGGTTTCCTCATAAACTGCAACTGGTGCCATTTAAGCTCATTCCCATTGATGTAGTTTTGAAAATGAGAACAGGAGATGATCTCTGCAGCCTTACAGATGTGCAGCCGGGCACCCCACTAGTTATTCATGTTCTCGAGAAAAATCAATACAGCATCAGACCTTCAGTTTTGGGCTGTCAAGAAAGTTAATTAGGCAAGTGATAAAGTTTTACTTTAAAAAGAGAGACAGTAGATTTTGAAATGGAAAACCCACAAGGCCCAAACGAAGAATTTTTATTGTTTTCCTCTTCTGTAATCTATTTTCGGACAATGCCAGGTGGAGGAGTGGGAAGAAAATGAATTTAGATTTCATAAGAAACTGAGATACTTTGATCCTCCTTGTAAATATTCCTGGTCTTTTGAGATCTACCCTGAACCAAGCTAAAATTTTAGGGCTTGTTGTGGGACTGACTCCCCTGTGAGGAACGACTGCTGCGTTTGGGGCTATTTGGTTTAGAGAAAAGTGAGTGACAGGTGACAGAGGTTTATAAAACTCTGCCAGGCCTAGAGAAAGGTTTTCCTCCCTGAAATTGTGAGCATCCAAGGAAGCTGAAAGTTGGGAGGTTCAGGACAGGTAAAAGGAAGACTTTGAATGAAGGGTGGAATATCAATTTAACAATAAACAAATAAATCACATTCACCCAGTGCTATACCAGTTGCACTGGCTCCCGGTGGAGTACAGGATCAGGTTTAAGGTGCTGGTTTTAACCTTTAAAGCCCTATATGGCCTAGGACCCTTGTACCTACGGGACCGCCTCTCCTGGTATGTCCCACGGAGGCACTTACAATCTTCAAACAAAAACATCTTGGAGGTCCTGGGCCACAGGGAGGTTAGGCCGGCCTCAACCAGAGCCAGGGCTTTTTCAGCTGTGGCTCCAATCTGATGGAACGCTCTGTCCCAAGAGACTAGGGCCCTGCGGGACTTGACATCTTTCTGCAGGGCCTGCAAGACAGAGCTGTTCTGCCTGACCTTTTGGCCAGGGCACAGTCTGACCCCCTCCTTTGGTAATCCTCACAGAACTCTAGCCCAATGGTTGCCATCAATTTGATTTGTATTAATTTTAGAATGAAATGAATTTAGAATGTTGTACTATTTTATTGTTGTTAGCCGCCCTGAGCCCGGCTTTGGCTGGGGAGGGTGGGATATAAATAAAATTATTTATTATTATTATTATTAATACTTTTTCCACACAGCACAAACTATGGCACTTGCTCATGCGGGAGGCAGTGATGCCCCTCTAGTTAGATGGCTTTAAAAGATGATTAGACAAATTCCCAGAGGAGGAGGAGGAGGAGAAGGGCGATGGATGGTCAGGAGTCACAATGGTCACACTCTGTCTCCATAATCCGAATGCCTGTTGCTTTCACGCTTGGATCCTGCTTGCAGGCTTCTCATTGGGAGCATCAGGTTGGCCCCTGTGAGATGAGGAGGTGGAGGCGCCACTGGCCTGATCCAAAAGGCTCTTCTGAGGTTCTTAATGACAGTCCCTAAAAGGGGTGCATTCTGGTGCTGGGGGAGACTCTGGAGAGTCCCATGGACTGCAAGAAGAACAAACCTCTCCATTCTTAGGGAAATCATTCCTGAGTGCTCACTGGAAGGACAGATCCTGAAGCTGAGGCTTCAAGACTTTGGCCACCTCATGAGAAGAGAAGACTCCCTGGAAAAGACCCTGATGTTGGGAAAGATGTAGGGCACAAGGAGAAGGGGACGACTGAGGACAAGATGGTGGGACAGTGTTCTCGAAGAGACCAGCATGAGTCTGACCAAACTGCGGGAGACAGTGGAAGACAGGAGGGCCTGGCGTGCTCTGGTCCAGGGGGTCATGAAAAGTCGGACACGACTCAACAACTAAACAACAACAACAACAAAAGGGGTGAGTTTTTTGGTTGCAATGATTGTCTGATAGAAGGTACTTCAGAAGCCTCTCTTGGCCCAGCCTGGCTGGCCAGAGGTCCAACCCAGACATGCAGCAGCCTGAGACACACCTTGGCATTGTTATGGAAATGACGGGGAGGCACATCTTTAAAGTTCTTACAATGTTACAAATATTATACTTGAATGTACCCTTTTGACTTGACAGCTCAGGGAAGATACCTATAATTTTATATAATTCATATAAAATCAGTAGTTTGACCAATTCTCCTCATTCCAGTGCCATCTTGGCCTTAGAGGAAAGGACTCCTTTACCTTTCTCTCCTGCTATAATCCCTCAACCCCTTCATGGATCACTGCCTTGCCGTGGCGAAGGGGCTTGAAGAACTCAGAGAAGCTATGAACTATGCCGAGCAGGGCACCCAAGATGAACAGGTCATAGTGGAGAGTTTTGACCAAACGTGATCCACCTGGAGGAGGAACCGGCAAGCCACTCCAGTATCCCTGCCAAGAAAACTCCATGGACAAAGACAACAGGCATATAAAAGTTATGACGCTGGAAGATGAGCCCCTCAGGTCGGAAGGCGTCCAACATGCTACTGGGGAAGAGCGGAGGGCAAGTACAAGTAGATCCAGAGCTGATGAAGCGGCTGGGCCAAAGCCGAAAGGACGCTCAGTTGCGGATATGCCTGGAAGCGAAAGGAAAGTCCAATGCTGTAAAGAAAAATATTGCATAGGAACCTGGAATGTAAGAACCATGAACCTGGGTAAGTTGGAGGTGGTCAAAAATGAGATGGCAAGAATAAATATTGACATCCTGGGCATCAGTGAACTAAAATGGACGGGGAATTCAGTTTGGATGACCATCATATCTACTACTGTGGGCAAGAAACCCGTAAAAGAAATGGAGTGGCCCTCATAGTCAACAAAAGAGTGGCGAAAGCTATACTGGGATGCAATCTCAAAAATGATAGAATGATCTCGATACGAATCCAAGGCAGACCTTTTAATATCACAGTAATCCAAGTTTATGCACCAACTACTGGTGCTGAAGAAACTGAAATTGACCAATTCTATGAAGACTTACAAGACCTTATAGAAGTGACACCAAAGAAGGATGTTCTTCTCATTATAGGGGATTGGAATGCTAAAGTAGGGAGTCAAGAGATAAAAGGAACAACTGGCAAGTTTGGCCTTGGAGATCAAAACGAAGCAGGGCAAAGGCTAATAGAGTTCTGTCAAGAGAACAGGCTGGTCATAACAAACACTCTTTTCCAACAACACAAGAGACGACTCTACACATGGACATCACCAGATGGGCAGCATCGAAATCAGATTGATTATATTCTCTGCAGCCAAAGATGGAGAAGCTCTATACAGTCAGCAAAAACAAGACCTGGAGCTGACTGTGGCTCAGATCATCAGCTTCTTATAGCGAAATTCAAGCTTAAACTGAAGAAAGTAGGAAAAACCACTGGGCCGGTAAGATACAATCTAAGTCAAATCCCTTATGAATACACAGTGGAAGTGAGGAACAGGTTTATGGATTTAGATTTGGTGGACAGAGTGCCTGAAGAACTATGGATGGAGGCTCGTAACATTATACAGGAGGCAGCAACGAAAACCATCCCAATGAAAAGGAAATGCAAGAAAGCAAAGTGGCTGTCCAATGAGGCCTTACAAATAGCGGGGGAGAGAAGGCAAGCAAAATGCGAGGGAGATGGTGAAAGATACAGGAAACTAAATGCAGATTTCCAAAGAATAGCAAGGAGAGACAAGAAGGCCTTCTTAAACGAGCAATGCAAAGAAATAGAGGAAAGCAATAGAATGGGAAGAACCAGAGATCTGTTCAAGAAAATCGGAGATATGAAAGGAACATTTCGTACAAAGATTTCCATAATAAAGGACAAAAGTGGAAAGGACCTAACAGAAGCAGAAGACATCAAGAAGAGGTGGCAAGAATACACAGAGGAATTATACCAGAAAGATATGGATGTCTCGTACACCCCAGGTAGTGTGGTTGCTGACCTTGAGCCAGACATCCTGGAGAGTGAAGTCAAATGGGCCTTAGAAAGCACTGCAAATAACAAGGCCAGTGGAAGTGATGGCATTCCAGCTGAACTATTTAAAATTTTAAAAGATGATGCTGTTAAGGTGCTACACTCAATATGCCAGCAAGTTTGGAAAACTCAGCAGTGGCCAGAGGATTGGAGAAGATCAGTCTACATCCCAATCCCAAAGAAGGGCAGTGCCAAAGAATGCTCCAACTACCGCACAATTGCACTCATTTCACACGCTAGCAAGGTTATGCTTAGAATTCTACAAGGAAGGCTCAAGCAGTATGTGGACCGAGAACTCCCAGAAGTGCAAGCTGGATTTAGAAGAGGCAGAGGAACCAGAGACCAAATTGCAAACATGCGCTGGATTATGGAGAAAGCTAGAGAGTTCCAGAAAGACATCTACTTCTGCTTCATTGACTATGCAAAAGCCTTTGACTGTGTCGACCACGGCAAACCATGGCAAGTTCTTAAAGAAATGGGAGTGCCTGATCACCTCATCTGTCTCCTGAGAAATCTCTATGTGGGACAAGAAGCTACAGTTAGAACTGGATATGGAACAACTGATTGGTTCAAAATTGGGAAAGGAGTACGACAAGGCTGTATTTTGTCTCCCTGCTTATTTAACTTATATGCAGAATTCATCATGCGAAAGGCTGGGCTGGATGAATCCCTAGCCGGAATTAAGATTGCCGGAAGAAATATCAACAACCTCAGATATGCAGATGACACAACCTTGATGGCAGAAAGTGAGGAGGAATTAAAGAACCTTTTAATGAGGGTGAAAGAGGAGAGCGCAAAATATGGTCTGAAGCTCAACATCAAAAAAACGAAGATCATGGCCACTGGTCCCATCACCTCCTGGCAAATAGAAGGGGAAGAAATGGAGGTAGTGAGAGATTTTACTTTCTTGGGTTCAATGATCACTGCAGATGGTGACAGCAGCCACGAAATTAAAAGACGCCTGCTCCTTGGGAGAAGGGCAATGACAGGCCTAGACAGCAACTTGAGAAGTAGAGACATCACTTTGCCAACAAAGGTTCGTATAGTTAAAGCTATGGTTTTCCCAGTAGTGATGTATGGAAGTGAGAGCTGGACCATAAAGAAGGCTGATCGCCGAAGAATTGATGCTTTTGAATTATGGTGCTGGAGGAGACTCTTGAGAGTCCCACGGACTGCAAGAAGATCAAACCTCTCCATACTGAAGGAAATCAACCCTGAGTGCTCACTGGAAGGACAGATTGTGAAGCTGAGGCTCCAGTACTTTGGCCACCTCATGAGAAGAGAAGACTCCCTGGAGAAGACCCTGATGTTGGGAAAGATGGAGGGCACAAGGAGAAGGGGACGGCAGAGGACGAGATGGTTGGATAGTGTTTTCAAGGTTACCAGCATGAGTTTGACCAAACTGCGGGAGGCAGTGGAGGACAGAGGTGCCTGGCGTTCTCTGGTCCAGGGGGTCAGGAAGAGTTGGATATGACTAAATGACTAAACAACAACAACACATAATCCCTCAAGCCTGAGGGCTCATACACAACACCCCACCCAGGGAGTGGCCAAGGGTGGCAATCGCTGAGCTGATAGCTGACCATAAAATCCCAAGAGCTCATCCCCAGACTTGCCCCAGGACAAGGATATGTAAAGAGTTCCATTTTTCTTTGGTGACAGGTACTTGAGAGGTGTTGAGAGAAGTGTCTGGACATGTTTACCAAGGTTGAACTAGTGTAACCCCGTCTACCCCTCCCCTTTTGTGACATGTCAGTGATGTAAGAGGATGTATCAGTGATGCTGTACCAACTGTATTCTGGGTGATTTGGGGAAGTTTTAACAGAGGCGGTCACCCCACGCTCTGGGTTCTTACTCCCGTGGGGACCTGTTGCACAACAATAAAGATCATGGTCTACTGACCGCTGTTTTGCTCCAGATTACTCGGCTGGAACTTCCTTCTTTTACTGACTGCATAGACCCACAAGCTGGGCTCTTGAGTAGTCTCTCACTCCAGAATTTTCCATATCAGAGTATTTTTCCGCAGGTTCCTCGGGATTCTTACCTTGAATGTTTTTTGAGCTGCTTCGAGGCAATATGTACGTTACGGTATTTTTGTATGGAAAAAGAAAAATTGTTTAGCCTTATTGACAATAGGTTTCCATGGGAACGAGGGCTTTACAAGCATGTGGCTTTTGAGACACTGTTTTATGTGTGTGTGTGTGTTTTCTCCAGAAGCCGTTTGCCGCGCAGGGTGGATCTGAGATGTTACCTGCTTCCTGGCAGGTGGGGGTTGCTGCTGCTGCTTCCCAGGAGGGAGGGGGCGGCAGGGAGGTTGGCGAAGCATAAAAGCATCAGCCGTGGAGCCAGCCCCCCCCCCTGCTGGTCCCCAAGAGCCCCCCACCTGCCAGGAAGGGAGGGAGGCTCTGCTCTCGCCCTCCCCACCGGCCGGCCTCCTCTGGCTCCTCCATACCTCTAGTAATTGCTGCCCCACTTTTCCTGTCAAGGCCCTGAGGGAGGCCTGCGGGGTATTAATAAAAAGTGCAGGGCTAAAGGAGCTTGCTAACTTTCTTACTAGTTGCTGCAAACCTCAGGCGGGGAGAGTTGCTCCCGTGCGCAAATTTCCCATTGTGAGAACAGGATTCTCTGCTAGATGGGCCATTGCCCCTGCTCCAACAGATGCTCTCCTGATGTTCTTATGGCTCCCCAGCAGAGCAGTGCCTGCCAGGGGGTCTGCTCCTGAATAAGTCCACCCTGAACCCAGAGACATTTCTCACCAACCCCCCCCCCATCATTAATCCCCCTCTCCTTGGGCAGGTGTAGTGGAAATGAGGAAGACAATTGTATTTCGAGGAGTTAGGTGGCACGACCCTTTCCCTTTAACACCCCCAGTTTGATTCTGGTGTTTCACACACCTGTCGGGAGTTTCTTGGGTTCTCCTGTGTTGCAAGTCCTGGCTGGATGCCCGGCTGCAGGTAGTGGGAGACTCTCGGCCGCTCTGTACTAGTTCCATCTCAGGGTCCTGCGCTCATCATGAGTAATGCCAGGTGCACTGGATTCCATCAAGGCGGGCTATAACAGCCATAGGTGGGAGGGGCCCAGATCAAAGGACCTGACGCTGGGAGACTGACGGTCGGGGTCTTTCTCCTGCTGCTCTAGCTGGGGGCCCCTGTTGGGTATGTTTTATGTTATGCTTTGCATGCCTGCTGTTTATTTGTTAATGAAACCGTTTTGGTTCCCCTTCCACCTCCTCCTTCCTTTTGTCCTGATATCCTTGGAAAGAACTGCTGCATTTGGCAGCACAGAGGATGCTTGAGAGGACGGTGGTGGCGCCATCGCAGGCACTTCTGGGGGAGCTGATGCCCTGTCTGGGAACTGGATCAGCCTTGGCTGCTTTCATGGATGGCCTTGACCAGGAGAGGAGCGCAGGCAGGGCCACCCCCTTGCTCTTTCTCACTTTCTCAGCAGCTTTGGACACCATTAGTTGCTGAATCTGCCTGGAGCGGCTCCATGAATTGGGGACTGGGGGCGGCAGTGGTTCCAATTTCAGAGAGCAGCGTGGAGTTGCTGCCTCTCAGCCCCCTGGCAACTGTGCCATGGGGGGGGGGCACAGAGGACCGCCTTGTCTCCAGCGCTGCTTAACATCTCTAGGAAGCTACTGGGAGCTGTCCTTTTAGGGGCTTTGTGGCTGGGTGTCACCATTACGCTGATGAGCCACAACTCTATTTCTCTCTTACATCTGAATTAAGCGTGGCTGTACAGACCCTGGACCACTGCCTGGTGTGCTGGATGAGGGCCAGGAAGCTGAAGCTGAATCCGGAGAGACACAACTGTGGCTGAGCCGTTCTTGGCCCAGCAGCTTCTATGCTCATGACAGAGCTGCACTTTATCTGAAGGAGCAGAGATGCAGTTTGGGTTTCAGCAGGAAGCTCCATCGGCTGCCCCAACGGGAAACAAAGGAGGATGCCCATCCCAGCCTCTTGTATCAAAGACTGCGGAGAGCCAGAGCACACAGAACTGATCAGGTCTGATCCCCATATGGGACAGCTGCATATCAGGGATGTCCAACAGGTCAATTGCAATCTACTGGGAGGTTTTGGTAGATTGCAGTCAATCGCCGGCTCTTCCACCTGCCCCCCCCCAATTGCTATACCAGAAGATGGAGCTCTCTTTGCAAGGCTGACTGTTTCATTAGTGATCTCTTGGTGAGCGCCTTTTTTTATCTATTCCTTCGCCCTGATCCCCCCCCCACAAAAAACGGGATTTTCCTCCCTAAAAAAACTCAGCAACTTTGTCCCGAATCCCCCCAAAAGGGATAGATCACTGCCAGTTTTTAATTGTGTGAGTAGATCACAGTCTCTTGGAAGTTGGCCGTCCCTGGACTGGATGATCCTTGGGGTCCCCTCCAACTCTACAGTTCTGTGATTCTTTGAAAGTGCTGCTAAGCGTGTGTTCCTGAAGGGGTCACAGCCCAGTTCTTGGGTTCCATGTGGTGATCCAGGAGGAGGAGGAGGAGGAAAGTGTGGCAGCCAGAAAGGAGAAGCTGTGAAGCCGTCCTCACCCCAAAGGGCCTGGACTCGGGGGGGGGGAGGGGAGGCCCTGCTGGCAGCTGCAGGAGAGCTCCCCGGGGCCCTTGCCTTCCCTTCCTCTACCCTCCGCCTCACCCCACTTGTGTGGCTGGTGGGTGGTAGGGTGGTAATCAGCCCTAATCAGCTCAAGAAATAATTGCCAAGCCTCCCGCCGCGAAATGATGGCTGAAGAGCCCCCCAGCCTCGCTCAAGCGACGGCAAGGCAGATGCCGGAGCAAGAGAACAGGGTCAGCTGCAAACCTCTGGGGCATCTGACTCCAAGGACAGAGGGGGCTTAGCTCCTGCTCACAGGGCAGAAGGAAGGACGGCTCTGAGGTCAGGCGGGAGGTGCAGAATTTGGATCCCAGGAGCAGCTGGGCAGGAGGAGCCCCAGGAAAGGACTGCCGGGTTCCTGACACAGCAGCAACAAACACACTCTGCTTCCACATGGCTCTCTCCATCTCCTCAGAAGAGAGGAAGGAAGTGTCAGAATGCCATTCTACAAATCTATGGGGGCTGTGGACAGTTCTGGTCCCCTCGCCTCAAAAAGGATCTTGTGGGAAAGGGTCAGAAAAGGGCCACTAAAATGATCATGGGGGGGAGCGACCCCCCAAAAAAAAGGTTGGAGCGTTTGGGACTTTTCACTTTAGAGAAAAGGGAAGGGAGAGTCTGATGGAAGTTTATAAAATGATGTACGGAATGGAGAAAGTGGAAAGGTTTTCTCCCTGTCTTATAATGCTATGAATTGTGGACACCCAAGGAAGCTGAATATTGGAAGAGTCAGGACAGATTAAAGGAAGGCCTTCTTCACAAAGCACAGAGTTAAACTATGGAACTCCCTCCCACAGGAGACAGTGATGGCCACTGACTTGGATGGCTTTAAAAGAGGATTAGGCAAATTTGAGGAGGAGGCGAGACTGGCTCTTAGCCAGGATGGCTCTGCTCTGCCTCCACATTCAGAGGCAGCAAGGCTTGCAGTTGCTGGAAACAGTGGCATAGCCTGGGTTGCTGGCACCCGGGATGGGGCAAATCTTGTGCCTCCCTGGTGAACTGAGCAGCTGAACTGGGGATGTGCAACTGGGGGGTGGATGTGTGGAGCCCATGTGGAGGGTAAATGGAGCCCGCCTTCAACAAGCTCCTCGCCTGCTACCTCCATCCACCTGGCCACTAGACCAACCCACCTGCTGCTGCTCCTCAGCTGCCAGGGCTCTCTGCCTGCTATGGGGGCGCAACCTGGAACCATGGCTGCCCTGCCCCCGCTACACCTGGCAGGAAACCCCAGGAGGGGAGAGGGCTCTGTGCTTGTGTTCTGCTTGGGGCACCTGGTTGGCCACTGTGAGAGCAGGAGGCCGGATCAGATGGGCTGATCCAAGATGCTCTTCTCATGCTCTTGAGAAAAGGAGCCCTGAGAGAGAGAGCAGCCAGCCGGCCTCTGTGCAAAGCAGGCACCAGGATTCCAGGCAGGAGTCTCTTCCAGCAGGGACTGAATGTGGGCATGAGACTCTTAATGTCAGGGTTGTGGGTTTGAGCCTCACACTGGGCAAAATCTTCCTTCCAACTCTGCAATTCTGTGATTCTTCGGAGGCAGATGCTCCACCACTGAGCTCTGGCCCTTCATGGATTGCAGGTGTGAATGTCTCTCTCTCTGTGTGCAGCTCCCCCCTTTCTATTGTACACAGAAACACACATGAAAGCCCTCTAGACCTGGGGGCCAGGAGACCTGAAAGGTTGTCTCCCCCCTCCCTCACCTACAGAAGTGATCGCAGCTTGTGCTATCTTCTCAGGAGGCCAATTTTACACAATAGGGGTGGTGACCTCAACCCTTTGGAGTCCCCTCTCCTTGAATATCAGGCCGGCTCCATCTCTGTTGTGCTTTCCTCTTCCAACAACCCTTTTAAGGAGAGATACCATCTTATCAGGAGCTTCTTCCTACACAATGGCTGCCCCTGGAGCCGCCTCTGCTGCCTTTTTAACACCAAAAAGATCTTTATTTTCTGTTGCAAGGAAGTGGGGACCCAGAACAAAGATGTGTGACAACTTCTAAAGACCAGAAGCTGCCTGACCCCTTAGCCAAAGAGCAAGCAGAGACTTGAGAGGACGGCTTGTCTCCTCTCTTATCAGATGGAAGACCTTCCTCTTCCAAACAGACTTTCAAGTGGAGATCTTTCCCACCTGCATCTTCCCTGGAACTGGTTTTTAAGAGGTTTCTGTTGCTTTCTGCCTTGCTGCTTGCTGCCCTGGGCTCCCTTGGGGAGAAGGGGGTGAAATATAAATTTAATAAAATAACTCTAGAAGTTCCCTGCCTTGTGAGGAAAGGGGTCCAAGCATGCAAATTCCGAAAGAGCGGAGAGTTTAGATGCAGGACCCAGGGAGCCACAGGCGGGTTGCCCAACACTGGGGGCATCTCAGAGGGTTGCCCTGGGCCTTATGAAGCAGAGGAGGAGGAGGAGGAGGAGGAGGAGGAGGAGACCCCAGGGAGCCAGTCCAGAGCAGCCACAGGAGAGAGGGCAGAGGGGGCCCCTGGGAGGACATCCGAAGGGCAGCTGGCTGCAGCTGGGTCAAGTCAAAAGACCCACCCCGTCCCTCCAGCATCCTGTTCCCACGGTGGCCAACCAGATGCCCCCAAGGGAAGCCTGCGAGCAGGATCCGAGCGCAAGAGCCTTCTCCCCTCCTGGGGTTTCCAGCCCCTGGGATTCAGCAGCATTTACGGCCTCTAACTGGCAGGGCAGAGCCCTCCTGCCTGGTCGCCATCGAGAGCCCTCTCCTTCTCCATGAATTTGCGGAATCCTCTTTTAAAACCATCCAAGTTCATGGCCATCATTGCCTCCTGTGGGAGGGAGTTCCACAGACTACACTGCTTGAATTTTATCTATCCTGAATCTTTCAACATCCAGCTTCGTGAGTTCTAGTGTTTTTTCTCTGCTTACTTTCTCCAGGGTAGGTATCCTCTCCTCTTTCCCTGCGCCCCCCTTCTGCAACTGCCGTGTCCTTTTTGCCCCTGCCCACCCTGAGAGGCCCCTGCCACAGAGGGGGGCCAGCAAGAGCCAAGGTGGGTAGCACTCAGCCACCCCCTGCTTCTCTTGCAGGGTCCTAACACAACAACATGGGACGCGGGTGGCGCTGTGGGTAAAACCTCAGTGCCTAGGACTTGCCAATCGCATGGTCGGTGGTTCGAATCCCCACGGCGGGGTGAGCTCCCGCTGCTCGGTCCCAGCTCCTGCCCACCTAGCAGTTCGAAAGCATGTCAAAGTGCAAGTAGATAAATAGGGACCGCTTTATAGCGGGAAGGTAAACGGCGTTTCCATGTGCGGTGCTGGTGCTGGCTCGCCAAAACAGCTTCGTCACGCTGGCCACGTGACCTGGAAGTGTCTTCGGACAGCGCTGGCCCCCGGCCTCTTAAGTGAGATGGGCGCGCAACCCCAGAGTCGGTCACGACTGGCCCGTACGGGCAGGGGTACCTTTACCTTTTAACACAACAACAGCTGCCTGACTACACTGGGGGTGGGGGGAGAATGAGACAGGACAAGGACAGCTTGTTGCCTGTGGGGGAGCATCCCTCCCCCCATCCCTGGGAAATGGCTCCTCTGGCTCAATGCAAAGAGCGGCAATTTGAATGGCGGCTTCACAGACCATTACTCTGCTCTGCAGCCCCCTGAAGAATAATACAGTTTGGTTTGCTTGAAGTGCTAAATGCTTTCAGATTAAGGCAATATATACCTGAAAGCATCATCTAGAGTTGCACTTGCAGCTGCAAGGCAGGTGGGGATGGGACTCAGCGGTCCTGGTCCTCTTTTCCCCAAATAAATGACCTCATCAGCTGAAAGCCTGCCCTGCCCGTCTGGGCACACAGACAGGGGTGCCAGTACCACCTCGCCTCACCCCTTGCACTGGGCCCAGATGTGCCATCTTTTCTCTTTTTAAAAAATCTTTTTATTGAGTTATTTGAAACAAAAAAACCATAAAGACATTGGGGGGAAAATACATACAAAGGAGACGAAAACAACACATATAGAAAACAAACAAACAAACAAACGCAAATCAGGTCAACACTGATAACACTAATTGACTTCCCTCCATCTCGGTTTGGGCTATGTAAACACAATACCTTTCTGCAGTTTTATTTTACAATATCTGTACATTGCAGGTTTTATATTCCACCTACTGTGATTTTAATATTTCCTAAATTTGCTTCAATGTATGTTATAAATTTATTCCAGTCATTAATAAACTTTATACCTTTTTGATGCCTGATTTTTTGTGTCATCTTTACTAGTTCTATATACTCGAATAATTTAATTTGCCATTCTCTAACAGTTGGGATGTTAGGGGTTTTCCAATTTTGCGCTAGCAATATCCTGGCGGCTACCGTTGCGTCTTGGAACAATGTTTGGTCTTCTTTCTTAATCTCTTCTCCAATCATTCCCAAGAGGAAAGCTTCGGGGTTTTGGGGGAAAGTGTATTTCATTTTTTTTTTAATTCATCGTAAATAAGTCCCCCAAACCTTTTCACTTCTTCACAGGTCCACCACATGTGGTGAAAATTACCCTCTTTAGTTTTGCATTTCCAGCATGTTTTGTCTCCGGTCTTATACATTTTTTCCAATTTCACAGGTGTGATGTACCATCGGTACATCATTTTTTCCATATTTTCTCAGAGTCCAACACATGCTGTGAATTTCATACCCTTGTTCCAAAGTTTCACCCAGCTGTCATACTCTAGGTTGTGTCCAAGATCTAGAGCCCATTTAACCATAACTTCCTTTATCTCTTCATCCTTAGTCTCCCAATCTAACAGTTGGTTATACATTTTGGATAAAAGTTTGGAGTTTCTAAAATTTCCACCTGATATCTGGACTTTTTTACATTCATCCCCGGTTTTTTATGTTCATTCCATAGGGCGTTAATTTGGTGAAATTGTAGCCATCCTGTTAATTTATCCTTTAACTCTTCATATGGTCTAATTTTCCATCCTTTTTCTGATCTTACCAGGAGGTCTTCGTAGGTCCATCTTTCACTTTCCATATTTAATTTTTTAATTGTTAAAATGTCAATTGGTGATAACCACCAGGGGGTGTCTTTTTCAATCAGTCTTTTATTTCTGTCCTATACTTCGTGCAGCGAACCTCTAATGATGTGGTTAGAGAAGCCTTTATGTACCCTCTCTTTGTTGTGCCACAGATATGCGTGCCAGCCGAATCTGATGTTAAATCCCTCTAAGTCTAACAAATCTGTGTTTTTCAAGATAATCCATTCTTTGATCCAGCAAAGGCATGAGGCTTCATAGTATAGTTTCAAATTCGGGACTGCGAACCCTCCTCTCTCTCTTCGATCTGTGAGTAGTTTCAATTGAATTCTTGCTCTTTTCCCTTGCCAAATATATTTGGAAAGGGATTTTTGCCAATCCTTAAAAATTGCCGTTCCTCTAATCATTGGGATATTCTGAAATAAAAACAACAGTCTCGGAAGTATACTCATCTTAATTGCGGCCATTCTTCCTGACCAGGAGAGTTTTAACCTACTCCAAATATCTAAATCTTTTTTAATCTCTCTCCAGATCTTTGTATAATTATCTTCTACTAAGTTTATATTTTTCGAGGAGACCCATATTCCCAAATATTTCACCTTTTTCACCACTTTGATTCCTGTTTGTAACTCTAGCTGGTTTCTTAAGTCTTCGGCCGTATTCTTTGTCAAGATTTTCGTTTTTATTTTGTTTAGCTTAAAACCGGACAGTTTTCCGAATTCCTCTAATAGCTCTAGAACTCTTCCGGCGCTTTCTACTGGATCTTCTAACGATATTACCAAATCATCGCTGTAAGCCTTTAATTTATACTCTTTTTCCCCAATTCTGATTCCTCTTATTTCTGATGTTTTCCTTATTTTGTTTGCAATTATTTCCAACACCATAATGAATAAAAGGGGGGGGACAGTGGACACCCCTGTCTCGCACCCTTCGAAATCACAAATAAATTGGTAAGATTGTTGTTAATGATCAGTTTAGCCCTTTGACTTGAATAAATCGCTTTTATTCCTTCCATGAACGGTCCTTCTATCCCTACTGTCTTCATGCATTTTAATAGAAACTGCCAGGATACGTTGTCAAAAGCCTTTTCGGCGTCGATGAAAATTAATGCCGCGGGGATATCATTCCTGAATTCCAAGTATTCAATAATATTTATTATGTGCCTTACGATATCTTTTAATTGTCTGTTAGGGAGGAATCCAGCTTGATCTTTATGAATAAAATTTATTAGGTGTTTCTTGAGTCTGTTCGCCCTTATTTCTGCAAAAAAAATTATAATCGTTATTGAGTAATGATATCGGTCTATAGTTTCTTATATCCCATTTATCAGCATCTAATTTAGGTATCAGCGTGATGTGTGCCTCTTTCCAGGAATCGGGTATCCTCCCTCCTCATAGAATGTTATTCATTACATCACATAGCACCGGAGCTAAATATTCCTCTAAGACTTTGTATGTGCCATCTTGAGTCCATGTCGGGATCAGGCCCCAAGCTCTCACACACCTGGAGCCTTTGCTCTGCCCAGACTTAGTCCAGGTGTGCAGGGCAGCCTCAAGGAGGCCAGAGGTTCTCAGACACCTGACAAGAGAAGCGCATTGGAGGCAGCACTGCTTCTGAATTCCGGTTTCTGGAAACCGCAGGAGGAGAGGGGCTTCTGTGTTTGAATCCTGATTTGAGCCACCTGTGGTTGTCATTTGGCATCTGGTTGGCTCCTGTGAGAACAGGATGCTGGACAGGAGGGTCCTTGGCCTCATCCAGCAGGTTCTTCTTGTGTTCTTATCTTCACATGATCAGCAGACTCATGTGCAGCAGATCTTGCAGGGCTGACCCTGTCAAAGGGAATTTCCTGGGCTCACTTGGATTGCCAAACAAAAACACCAGCCAAGAAATAGGAGCAAAACAGCATCCTGGTCTTTATTCAAAGACTGTTGCAACAGGACTTCCACCCACCACATGGAAGAAGCAGGAAGAAGCCCAGAACAAAGGAGGGCTCCCCTTTTTTATAAGTTTTCCCTTTTTTACCCACAGCACCCCAGTGTAGCATCACACACACATCATCCGTACATCACAAACTGGGAGGGTCTGGTGACAGAAACCTGAGTGTCAAGTTTGTCCCCATCCCACTCTTGACCTCCAACTCACACCTATCAAGTGATCTAAATAAATTTAAAAATTTAAAAAAATGTCCAGTAGCACCTGTAGCAGGAACACCCCCACCCCAATCATTCTGTTTGTATAAACTACACACTCACACACTATATACACCACATTTCTGTTATAAATTCATAGAAAATCAACCATACATCGGATTTGCACTGTTCCATTTTTATTTTACTCCATATGACAAGAACTAACAAAGGGGGGTGACTTGGTCCTGGTCAGCCATGGTCCCTTCACTGTCTCAGCACATACACAGGAGCCCTGCCCATGCCAACCCTGATGATCCCAGACAGAAGACAATCAAGATCACAAAGAACTTGCATATGGGAGTGGATTCAACATGGACTGAAACAAAGGACACTGATCAGATCTTCCCTCAGGGGGCAGGAAACTGCAAAATCCCCTTTGTCCTGTGGAAAGTACTCATGGGGAGGGGGAAAGGAGGAACCAGCCAGGTGACAAGACACTCAAGTTACCACCAACTCCTCCCTCAGCCCCTCCTTTCTGTAATGTATGCATGATGTTTCTGGGGGTGGGCTAGACCTAGAGGGGGGGAATTTCAAAAGTTTTTATAAGACCTTGCACACTATTCTTCTGGGTCTTTCCTCTCTCCTGCACGTGAGGGGAACACCCTGTTGCAACAGTTCAATAAAGGCCAAGCCTACAGGCTGCTGTTTTGCTCCAAGTTATCCTGGTTGGTGCCTTTGTTTTGTCCAAGAGAACCCTCGAAGTTTCCGTTAACACACCTTAGAGACCAACTTGTTGTTGTTTAGTCGTTTAGTCATGTCCGACTCTTCGTGACCCCATGGACCAGAGAACGCCAGGCACCTCTGTCCTCCACTGCCTCCCGCAGTTTGGTCAAACTCATGCTGGTAACCTCGAAAACACTATCCAACCATCTCGTCCTCTGCCGTCCCCTTCTCCTTGTGCCCTCCATCTTTCCCAACATCAGGGTCTTCTCCAGGGAGTCTTCTCTTCTCATGAGGTGGCCAAAGTAGAGACCAACTACTGGACATTAAAAAAAATAAAATTCAACTGCATCAGACCAACACGGCTACCCACCTGAATCTATCAAGTGATGCAAAGGAAAACATTGACAAGTTCCTGTCTTCCTGGTCAAGGTAATCACCCTCCTTTGTCCTGACCATTTCTGGACAGTTTGCCATTGTCTGTGGGATGGCTACCTGTCTAGTACCCATCTGCCAGGATGCCAGTGATTATCTCTTGCGCAAGAGCAGAACAAAGTTGGAATGGCAGAAATCTGAAAGTTTTCCCATTGAGCCAGTACATAGATAGATCTATCAGTGAATTGTCACATTTGATAATGTGCAGCAGAGGCCCTTTGAATGGTATAGCTGTTAAGAGCAGTAGTCTGGTAATCTGGTGAACCGGGTTCGCTTCCCCACTCCTCCACCTGCAGCTGCTGGGTGAGCTTGGGCCAGTCACACTTCTCTGAAGTCTCTCAGCCCCACTCACCTCACAGAGTGTTTGTTGTGGGGGAGGAAGGGAAAGGAGAATGTGAGCCGCTTTGAGACTCCTTCGGGTAGTGATAAAGCGGGATATCACATCCAAACTCCTCCTTCTTCTGTGTGATGAAGGAAGAACAGAAAAAGAGGCTTCAGCACCAGAGTCAGCCTCTTTTCTTTTGGCCTTAGGCCCACCCCTGGCCGGCCGTCCATTGTCCTCCCTGGCCGAGGGCAGGTCAAAGGCCGGCTCAAGCAGGTAGGTGGCACCCGCCCAGGTGAGCCCCGCTCGGTGCCACCCGCCCTGCCCACCTGTGGGGAAGGGAGGGCGGATATTGCGGGGACAGATACAAGAGTGATTGTGTTGATTTTGGTAGTGGATGTGGGTGTGAATGATGTCCGCTGGAGAGGCAAACTCCCTCCCCCCCAACCTTTGCATAAATTCCGGTAACAACCCCACCCACCTGTTTGAATGCTCCCTGGGGCCTGGCTTCCCCCTGCCCTTTCTGCCCCTCCAGCAACTGACCACCTACATTAAGACTGCAGGCGCTTGGAAGAGATGGGTGCAACTCTACAATTCTGTGCTTCTATAGTATTTTGGGTTGCCCTGTTCCCCCCGCTGGCATGCCCTTGGCCTGGCGATGTCCCATCAAGCTCACGTCCCCCCAAGGCCCCCTCCCTCACGACTGCAAAAGCCACCCAGCCCTCTCTTGGGACGCCTCGGTGGCCATAAATCGTGGCCATGGCCCCCGGTCCAGGCATAAATATGTCTGCTTTCTGCGGGGCTGGCCATGATTATTCCTCCTGACACCAGCAGCCGACGCAACACACACACAATAAGCGCATATTTATCGCTCTGCGCAGCCCCACGGAAAAGGGACCTGGCAGTGGGGGGGGGGGATTGTGCTGAGTAAGCAGGAAAAGAGCTTGGGAGGGGAGCGGAGGGGGGAGAGATGTGGCGGGCAATTAATTATCGGCCTTTGAACAGCCATAATTTTATATTAAACAAATATGCAAATGTGGTGTAAGTGGCTGCCGTTTCTGTTTGGGTGATTCAGCTGGATGGCTGGTCATCACTCATCACAAAAAGCTTGGTTCTTTGGGGGGGGGTCTTCCTGCCTTTTATTTAATGGAAGTGCATCCCCTCCCCCCAGCCCGCCAGGAGGATAATGCATGGGGTGGGAAGCAGGAGAGGCAGCAGCCTGGGCAGGTGAGCAACCCCCCCCAGCAGAGATTCTCTGGAGACTGCATTTTCCTGTATTTCTTATTACTATTAAATCACAATCTTGTGTAACTACTAAATTAACTATAATGTAATAAGCAATAGTTTTAAACTTACAAAACTTCTTGTAACCCTACTAGTGATGTTAATTGTTTACAATTGTCTTTCAAGTATAACAAAGATTTGTTCCAGTCTTTCAGAAAAGTCTGATCCTGCTGGTTCTGGATTTTCCCCATCAGTTTTTCCCAATTTGGCATAGTCACTGAAGGTTTTTAAGCAGAGACTCAGCCATCTGTCCAATGGGATTCCTGTGTTGCAGGGGGTTGGACTAGATGATCCTCGGGGGTACCGTACCCCAGGATTTTTTCCTTAACACGTCCAGCCCTACAATTCTGTGATTCTGTGACTCTAAGACCCTAAGAAGGTCCTGCTGGGTGAGGCCAATGGTCTATCATCCAGCCCAGCCTCCCATTCTCACCAGATGCCCCTCAAGCAGAGCGGGAGAACAAGAGCAACTCTCCCTTCCTGGGATTTCCAGCAGCTGATTCCTGAAGCTGATTTGAGAAGCATGGCTGTCCCTGACTGTGGAGGCAGAGCTGAGCCAAGAAGGCTAAGCTGATCCTCTTGGAAAGCCATCTCTTCCTCCTATAGGAGTTCCATGGCTAAACTACACATAGTGGAACCAAGTCCTTTCTTTTCTCCCTCCTCCCAGGCCCTCCTTCCAAGGCCCTCCATCCTGCCCCCCTGCATAGAGGAGCATAAGAGCAAGCAGGCTGCTGGGAGCCCCATTGCCTTGCCTGTGAGAAGTCCACATCCAAATCCCTGCTCAGTTCCCCCCTTCCATGTCCCCCACGTCTCCAGTATCTCGGAGGGTCACCGCAAGGCTGAAGAGCTGCTTTGAGCATCAGTGCTGCTTAAGGTCTCTCCAAGATCCCTCCCACTCCTGGCAAAATGGTGGTTCTGAGAGGGAGAGGCGCCTCTATCCAGATAACGGGTCCATTGCCTGCCCTGAAGTCCTGCTCCTCCGGAAAGAGCAGCTTCATCGCCGGAGATGGACCCCCATTTGTCACTGATGAGACGGCGTTCCCCTCCAGCAAACTGACACGCTGGAAGGTGCGCAGAGATGATGGAGGGTCTGGAAGCCAAACCTTATTTATGAGGAACGGCCGAGGGAGTGGGGAGGCCCAGCCTGGAGAAGAGGAGACTTGAGAAGCGACACAAAAGACATCTTCAAATGTCTGAAGGGCTGTCAAAGGGAAGATGGAGCAGGCTTTTCCCCCGCTGTTCCAGAGGGAAGGCCCAAAACAACGGAAAGGAGATTCCGACTAAACAACAGGAAGAACTTTCTGATGGCAAGAGCTGTTGGACAGTGGAAGGTGGTCTCTCCTTCCTTGGAGGTTCTGAGGCAGAGGCTGGATAGTCCTCTGTCAGGGATGGAGGGGGCTGGACTAGATAACCCTGGACCTCTTCCAACTATGACCCTATGAAGGTGAGGGCAAAGAAGACTGCCTGCTTCTCTTCTCCCAGAAATCAGGACCAGAGGAAGCAGAGCTGTAATTGGCGGCTGGGAGGGTGGGAGCCCCTAATGGGGTCCCTGGAGCAGCCCCAGCAGAGCTCCCCGCATTAGCACCAATTAGCAAACAGCTCCAGAGACCAGAAGAGCTTTGAGAACGACGATGTCGCCGCAGTCCCAGCTGCATGCCTGGTGCAGGAGTTTGGCCGCAGCTGCACTGAGTGCCCCCCTCAGATTCGCTGCAGCTGTGTGTCAACAGGTGTGCCTGAGAGGCCAGGCCACAAGCCAGAGGACCCCCGAGGGACCCTGTGGCTCCTGCAGGTGGGCAGCAAGTGGGGGGCAGCCCAAACTGCTGCCCAGCTGGGTGGCTCAAAGTTGCAGGGCTCAGCATGCCCCCTGCTTCTGCAGGAGGTTGCTAATTGCTGGAACTCTTGTGCACGGATCCTGCTTGGTGGTTTGCTGTGGGTGAGAACAGGATGCTGGACTGGGTGGGCCATTGGCATGTTCACGTGGAACCTCCAGGTCCAGAGGCAGTCAATCTGGATTCCTAGGTTCTTAGGGGTATCTGGCCACTATGGGACAGGACGCTTCTCATGTTCTTAGGAGCCAGCGGGGTGTGTTTAAGGATCCAGGACCTGTGACTCATCCTGCCTGGCTCCAGGGCCACCTGCTGCTTCCAAGCCAGGCCTGAGCCTCCATCTCCCCCCAGCAGTGGTGCTGTTCTGTCTCTGTGGCAGAGCCCCGTCTGACTGCCGTAGAAGCGCCAGGACCCGTGCTGGAGCCCGGCAGCACGGTGATGTTGCGTTGAGGCACGAGGAGCGTGGCAGAAGCTCTGCAGATGGCAACCCCCCCGCCCCCGTGTCACTCCCCCCCTGCAGACCCTCTGGAGAGCAGGCCTGCGGCCCCCGTGTGATGGATTGAGAGGCAAGGCAGTGACATCCCCTCGTAAGTCATCGAGTTTCTTTATGGGGAGATCACAAGTAATAAGCTTCCCCTCCGGAATTAGAATGACATCCTGGAAAATTACAGTCTGGCTGAACAATGGCTGATGGAGGCGCAAAGGATTCCCTCTCCGCAGGCAGGCCCCCTCCCTCCCCGGCAGTGGAGTGGGGGGGGGGAGAAATGGCTCTCCGCTCAGCACCAGCCAGCAGCTTTGCCTTGACCCAGCGCCCTCCGTGCCCTCGGCTCACGACTCGGGTGCCACTTGACCCCCTGAGCTCCGGCAGGACGGCGGAGGGGAGGGGGCACAGCTGCTTCAAGGGAGGGGGCACGACTAGGGCGATAGCTGGAGCTCACCAGGCAGAAGATTCATCAGGCTGCCACACGGCTAAGCCACGACTCCTCCTGCGATGGCAGGAACTGCTGTGTGGATGGTGAGTGGGCACCTGAAGCCGTGGCACAGGAAAACAGCCAGTGCCCAAGGCAGCCTGCCCAGAAGGTGGCAGACTCCTTCGCTGGAGGTGTCTCACATCCTCCAACCAGGACCAGAGGCCCTGGGGGATTCTGGGAAGGAGAATTCTCTGGGCCCCACCCAGCTCCTCCCATGGGCTCTTAGCAGGGACCCTTTATTCTTCATCAGCTCCTCCAGGGATGAGGGGGAACCGGCTGTGCCAGCCCCAAACCTTCCCCTGCCTCCAGCAATTTCCCCAAGCGCTCTCTGCCCAACACCCTAAGGACTAGCAGCTTGGTGGGATATTTCAGGGTGCAGAGTCCTTCTGGGGCTCCAATGCCCTTGTGTGGAGGACGCAGGTTGCTGGCTTGAGCTGATGGCGACAGTTTGCTCCTTTAAAACCCGGCAGACCGTTTTATCCACCTGCTGCCGTTTGTTCTCTGTTCAGCGTTGTAAATAAGTCCAGCTCCCCTTCCCACCTGGAGCTTGGCGTGTGGGCAGCCTGCATCCTCCAGCCCTGCTTGGTTTTCAACTCAGCTGCTCTCCTGCCTCTGTTTCTGGCCAGCCTCTACTCTGGACTTCAGGAACCAACACATTTGTCAGACGGACACTCAGCTTCCGCAGCTGACAGATTCGGCACTGGGCACCTGCGTGCGTGAGCTGTGGGCATGGAAGTAGCGTCTGGGCAGCCCTGGTGGTGGCAGAAGGAGGGCAAGTCTGTTGCTCAAGGTGTTTGCTTGGGAGCGCGGCACCAGAGGAGGGTCTGCAGGAACCGGAGTTGGGGGGGGCAGAGTGACCCATCGGCCTCCCCTCCCCCGCTGCCCTCCGGCTGCATCTCTCCCTCACCCCCTCCCAGCACCTGATGCCCATTCCAGGTGCTCCAACCTCCTTCGCCACAGCCTCAAGGGGCCTCCATGTTCCTCTCCCCCTCCCCAATTCCTCTGTGCACCTGACAGGCACAGGGAGCAGCGAGCTAATTGATCCGGGTCTTCCTCCTGCTGGCCTCCCGGCTGCTTCTACAATGTCATTTTCTCCAGAAAGGCTCCTGCAATTACTGAGAATTACATATGAAAAGCAGGCGGCCCCATATTGATTGGAGCCCAAGAATAGCTCTCCAACCATTTAGAGTAGATTAACTTGGGGGTGGGGTGGGAGTGGGGGGTTCACAGTTATTTAAAGAGATTAATCAGTTCATTTCAGGTAATTCCTCCGCTGTCCACAGGCTCCTCCTGCCCTGCCGGGTGTGGGAACACAGAAGGACAGCCGGTGCCAGAGACTGGCTGCCTTGGGGCAATGCCAGGGCTGGAGGAGAGCCCACCACGCCAGCTGTGCCACTGCCAACTCCACACCCTCCTTCTTGCTGTGAAGTCTCAGGAAGAAAGCCCACGGCGTGCTGGGTGCTAAGGACAGGGACTGGGTGCTGGGCAGAGGGACCCTGGGGACACATTGGCTCACCCCTCCCTTGCCCCACCATTCCCATCTCCCTCCCTGATGAAGGGGGGCACTGATGGGCTTGGTTAAAGGGGCCCGCCCACCCCAGTCTTGAAGGCTTGCAGCAAAGTCAGCAGACAGGGCACCCGGCTTCTTTTTACACAGGCGGGAAAAGGTCCCTGCCTGCAGGATCTTCCACTCTGAAACAGACCATTGTTGTTTATTTGTTTAGTCGTGTCCGCCTCTTCGTGACCCCCTGGACCAGAGCACGCCAGGCCCTCCTGTCTTCCACTGCCTCCCTCATGTTGGGAACCTCGAGAACACTGTCCAACCATCTCATCCTCTGCCGTCCCCTTCTCCTTGTGCCCTCCATCTTTCCCCACATCAGGGTCTTTTCCAGGGAGTCTTCTCTTCTCATGAGGTGGCCAAAGTCTTGGAGCCTCAGCTTCACGATCTGTCCTTCCAGTGAGCACTCAGGGCTGATCTCCTTCAGAATGGAGAGGTTGGATCTTCTTGCAGTCCATGGGACTCTCAAGAGTCTCCTCCAGCACCAGAATTCAAAAGCATCCATTCTTCGGCGATCAGCCTTCTTGATGGTCCAGCTCTCACTTCCATACGTGAGACAGACCATAGAGGGAGGGAAGTGGGGGTGAGAGCAGGAGGTTCACAGCAGCTGTGTTTGGAGGGTGAGTTTGCGTACAAGCAACACACGCCTGTTCACAGCCAGCCATCTTGGTTCTTTGCAATAGCAGGGAGATCGCCATGTGGAATTTCAGAGTAGGACGGGACCCAAGAGTCACTTAATCTGACCCCCTGAAATGCATCTCCAGCACAAGACCAAAAAAATCACAAACACAAAAACACTCATCTTGCTCTGGAAACTTTTTTTACATCTGACATTTCAATAATACCAAGAGAGGTGGAGTTTGGAGGCAGGAGAAGAGGTCCAGGCAGCTGCACTTGGCTTTGTGGCAAGATCAGTCCTGGGGGCAGAGCTGGACCTCAAGGAGCGCAGCATTGGAAAAAACTCCAGTAGCCAAAGAGGCAGGGAGGGGTCCCAAGAGGCCTCTTGGCTTCCAGGAAGCGGGTCTTGGCCATTTCCGCCTCTGCCGGCCTCAGGTGCTGCCTGGGGTCTCCCTCCCACCATTGGGCTCTTGCCTTGACCACAAACTCACTACTTCCCACACAGCCATCCCTGCCGCAGGGGAACAGCCCTATTGGCCTCCTTTGCAAGACTTTGGAAAGGACCATGGGACGCTGCCTTGTCCCGAGACAAAGCCTGGAACCACCTATAGCTCGGTCCTATCTGTGCTGACCATCCCCACTTTTCAGGAGAAAATGGGGCCATCTTGGGCCCAGCCTTCCCAATCTCCGCTTTGTTCTTGCTGTGCGAGAGAAAGAGGAGGCAGGCGGCTTCTGCGCTGGGTGACTTTCCAAATGTCAACACAATCTGTGCTCCATTACGGCTAAATGTGATCATCTTAACGGCTGGCTTCTTAATGTCAGAGGTACCCCAGTAGATGGATTGACAGCCCCCAGCAGCACAGGGGAAGGGAGGGCCATGGGGAGGGGGTTATGGAGGGCAGAGCCCCCCTGTGCTTTCTCCAGCCTGTGCACCGGAGGGTTAAACTGCACACCCCCCCCACGGCTGCCCTTCCCTGGGTGCTTCCCTCCTCAGAAGAGCCACGGGCTGAGCTTGTCAGGCAGTGTGGCTGGAATGAGGGAGGCTTGTTGGAGAGGCCGGGAAGGAGAGCATTTCTAATGGGCTGCTTGCATGGGGGGGGGGGTGTTTAGCAGCAGCTCATGTCCCTGTTGGAGGTGGTGGGCAGATGGACAGACTTCTGCCCCTGGGCCAGTCTGACCAGGCAGAGAAGGGGGGGGGCATGTGCTGAGAATCTCCCTGCAATGGCACTAGGAAACATCCTCAGGGCAGCTGCTGGGGGTGGTGGCAGCTCAGTGACCCAAACGGCAGCCTCTAACTTGCGAAATGGGGCTCTTGGGGCTGCAGCAGCCCCACCCCCAACACACACACACACACACACACACACACACCCTTCTCGTCTCAGCAGAGGAAATGGCAGAAGACAATTCAGGGCAGATAAAAGAAAGTCCTCCTTCACACAGCGCAGTTAAACTGTGGACCTCCCTCCCCCTGGACTTTAAGAAAGGATGAGACAAATGCCTGGAGGAGAGCGGCGTGGGGGCCCCCCAGCTGGAGGCAGCGATGCTTCTCAATCCCGGTTGCTCTTGAGTCCTGCTCTGGGGCTTGTCTGGCCCCTGGGGGAGCAGGAGGCTGACTGGCCTGATCCAGCACAGACTCTTCTCATGTGGAGCAAGGCAGGGCAGAGCCCAAGAGGGGGAGCCATCCCTCTTTCTCCCTCTTGTGATGGCGAAGTGCGCACGACGCGTCCTGGGACCTTCGGACAGAGGATGGATGGCGATGCTTCAGGAAGCGCATGACGGCCAAGCAGCCTCTCCAATGCACAGGAGCATCGGGGGACTTGGCCATGCTAAGCCTCGCCTTGAGCGACACTTGTGCTCAAATCCTGTGCCACAGTGAGAACAGGATGCTGGACTAGATGGGCCCCTTTGGGCCTGATCCAGAGGCTCTGCTTATGTCCCTGGGAGAGGTGAATGGCCTCTGGGCCTCGAGGATTCTGCTCCGAATGGGTTGGCAGGGGCAGGGGCTGGCAGGATGGGGAGCTTTGCTCCTGGGGTTCCCCATTCTGCCTGCCTGGCTGTATCCTGAGCAAGGCCTCCACTTCCTGGTCAAGAGGTTTGCTTGGCTTCCGTTGGCTCCAGTTCCTGGAGTGGGAGCACTGCAGAGTTCCTACTCTCGACCCTTTTTGCAGTGGCAGACCCACATTTTGGGGGTCTCGAACTCTTGTGGGGGCCCCTTTGCAACCAGCAACGAGGTCTGGGCAACCACTGCTAACTCCTTCAACGACCATTGCAACATCTGTGTTACTCACTCTCAAACTCTGAGATCGTTGAAATATGTACCACAAAAAATAAATCAATGAGTCGTGAGGCTCAAATTGTGTCTGCTAGACCCATTTTTTAAAAGCAGTGTGGACCGAAGTTGCTTCTGGGGCTCCTCTGGGGTTTGGGGCCTTGAAGCAGAAGCTTCCTTATTTCATGGCAGATCCGCCTGCCTCTTTGTGCCCCTGCCCACCTGAGCCATCCCTCCCATCTCCTGGTCTGTTTGCCTTTCAAGGCTGGGAGAAGCTGTTTGCTTTTCAGCTCAGCTCACCACAGCAGCCGCTCCTTCCACCAGCCCAGCCTGCAGATGAATTCCTCATGCACCCCTTGCGCAAAAGGGGTTGGGTGTGTTTGTGCACACAGGCCCTGCAAGAGGCTCCCAGAAAGGGCACCTGGAGCCAGGAGGGGGGCAGCGATGGCAGGTGTCTCCAGATGCAAAGTTCTGGGCACCTCCGTGCTTGTCCCTGGAGCAGGCGAGGGCCAGCTCAAGCGCAGCCCCGCCAACTGTCCCTTTTAAGTGGCACATCCCAGATCAAAGCAGCAAATCCTGGCTTCTGTTTTGATCCCAGAATGTCCTTTTTTGTGTGCGGCTCTCTGGCGTGAGCACCGGATGTGGAAGGTGTCCTGTGCCCCCATTATCCTCGTGATGCAGGGGGTCAGGGCATCTGTACCAGGCAGGAGCTCAGAAGCACCCGCAGCCTTGGCACTGCCCGGGGGAGGGGGAGGCCCTTCCCTGTGGCAAAGGCTCAGAAGATGGATCTCCCTCCTGGGGTGGGAGCACAGAGATCTCGCTTGCCGAGCACATCTGTCTCTGCCAAAGCTCTCTCGGGAGACTCCTCTGGGCTCTGCCTGGCGCATCTGGAGCAGCTTGCAGAGGGGGCTTGATGGGCCCCACAAGAGGAGACTATCGGGAAGAGGGGCTTCCTGCATGCAGGAACTCAGACGGGGGCACCAGCCTGTTCTCTGGGAGGCAGGAAGAGGTCCCAGTGCCCTTGGCCTTGAGAAAGCGAACAGGGAAGCTTCGTCTCCCACCCCCTGGCCTAAGCTGGACCCAGATGGCAGGACTTCCTCTCCTGCTGCCCCCCCCACCAGCCCCCATTATCCACTCTGGTCCTGACCCAGTCCCTCCTGCTTCCTGTCCAGTGAGAAGCCGCTGCAGGACACCCCCCCCCCCATACACACACACACAGAGTCAATCTTCCTGCCTGCTGCCTTATCAGGCTGTGGCCCACACTAATTCCTCAATTTTGTTTTCTAGGAAGAGGAGAGATAAAGGCCTTGTTACCTTTAAGCTGCTTTGAGCATCTGCTGCTGCTGGAACCCGTTGAGGCACAGGGCAAGGCAGGCTCTGCTGCTGCCAGCTGCAAAGCTGCCGGGCTTAGTCAGGATGCGGCCCCTGACACCACTTGCTGTGTCAAAAGGCAAGGACTGCGAGTTTGGGGAGGGGGAGCATGGCAGCTGCCCCTCTTCAGCTCCCACAGTCCATTTCCACAAGCACACACACAGGGGATATTGAGGATTCCCCCTCACTTCCATGTGCCCAGACAACACGGGTGCAAGCCCCTGCCCCCTCCTTCCCCAGGGAAAACTCTCTATAGGGTTAAATTACGGTACATCAGACAGCAAATTTGGCACTAAAGGGCGATTTTTGAACTCAACATCCAGAAGAGTTTTTTGATGAGGAGAGCTGGCAGTGGAACGGACTCCCTGGGGAGGTGGGGGCCTCTCCTTCCTTGGGGGTTTTTCAGCAGAGGTTGAATGGCCACCCATTATGGATGCTTGAGCTGAGATTCCTGTATCACAGGGGGCTGGTCTGGATGATCCCCGGGGTCCCTTCCAACTCTACCATTCTAGGATGCTCAGCTGCACTCCTGGCTCTCCCTTTCCAGCCCCTGCCTCAATCGAGCGCCTCTCCCCCTCTCACACAGTAACTAGAAAACGTGCCAAATCCTAAAAGCAGTGGATTCAAGGAGGCCAGAGGATGCCAGGAGAGGGACAGGTGCCCGGTCCCACCCTCTGTCAGGGTGACCCCCCCAGGCCAGCTGCAGGCGGACGCTTGCCAGGAAGCGACCCCTCTCCCCTCGGACCCCTGCTTGGCTCCTGTCGCCCAGGAAGACCCGAGGCTGAGCTTAGCCTTCCTTTGGCCTGGCTATCGATTCCTCTCCTGGAATCCTGAGCGTTTGTTTTGATTTTCGGTGGTGCCAGAAGATTTGTCTCTATTGAATTTCAATATACTGCTTTCGGTACAGCCTCCTAATTTATCAAGGCCATTTGAACTCCCAGCTTATCACCTGCAGGGTCTGCCGTAACTCCCCAGTTTATGTCTGGCAGTTCAGGAAAGCATACCATCTCCGTGGAGTCTGCCTGCGGGAGCGGGAGCAAGAGACCCCTCCCCATTCAAGGCATTCAGGGTGGGGGGCTGCAGGGGCTTTGCAGCCTTTGCTTTCCAAACAGGATTTCCAGACAGAGGCAGGCAGCTGCTGAGCCCAATTCAGACACGTGGCAGAGAGGAGGGCGGGCAGGAAACATCGGACTCTCCTGGTCCTACAGATCGCCAGGGACACCAAATCCAGGAAGAGGCTTATGCTGACCAGATCCGAACCGACTTAAAGGATCTGGACCACGGGTATGAAGTGGAACGGCCCACGAAGAAGGATCCACAGCCTTCTGAGTTGTTGGCTACAACACCCTTTTGTGGCCCAGCAATCACCTCCCCCTGGTTCTTCTCTGGCCCCTTGAAATCCCCACAAAAGGTAGAAGTCTCCTTCAGGGACCCCGCTCTGCACCCAGGAGGACTGACTCCACCCTTCAGGCCCTTCCCATCAGGCTAGTCCACTCTTCTCCACTCTGACGGGCACCTGCAGCTTCCAGGGTCTCGGGTTCAAAAGGGACTTCCCCATCACTTGCCTGGACTTCATCTGGCAAACCAAAACAGGCCTGGAAATCCCAGGGGTTGAATGTGGGACCAGTTTGGTCCCTGGCTCCATTTTTGGCCCAGGTGTGCAAGTGTGGGACGACCCCTCAGGTTATCTAGAGCAGATTCCAATCCAGCTTTACAGTCGACACAGAAACAGCCTTGCTTGCCCTGCTGGGAAAATCCTCTGGTGCTTCTCAGTGGCCTTCAGTTCCACCAACTGAGCATGGAGGGAGTGGAATCTGGGGCCTGCGGCTCCTGTTCTTCCTGCAGGGACGCTTTCCTGGAGAGGGCTACCAGTGGCTACCACAGTCAGAGGCACCAATGCTTCTGGACACTGATTGCTGGAAACCACAGGAGGGGAGAGAACTCTTGCGCTCGGATCCTGCTTGCACGTTCCCTACAGGCACCTGGTTGGCCACTGGGAGAACAGGATGCTGGACTAGATGGGACGTTGGCTTGATCCATCGGGCTCCTCTTATCTTTCAGAAGCTGGTGCTGAGGACCTGCCAATCAGTGCCTTGGCTCCTAAGCTCATGGTGGCCCCAGGAGCTCTGCTCTGTCTCTCAGGCTGTTTAGTATCTGCAGGAAGCCGCTGGGAAAAGGTTGTATGGAGATTTGGAGCCATCAATACGGAGATGACAAGCGGGAGAGCCTCTCTCTTCCATCACCGTCAGGGCGGCGGCTGGACTGATGCCTTGAGGTGGAAACAGGCTGGATGTGGCCAAACACAATGAAGCTCAATCCCCACCAGGGGGGGGCTTGAGGGGGAGGGAGGGAGCAGCACCCCCATTTGAAAGGCAGGCTTGTCACTTGGAGTCTGGCTTGTCCTTGGCGCGCTGATGGCCACAGGCAGATGTACTTTTGCTCAGCCCAGGCTGGTGCGCCAGCTCTCTCTGTTCCCGGAGAAGGCAGATCTGCCCATCATGACAGAGGCCTCGGATGCATCGCATGTGGGCTCCCGCCTTTGGAAAATGCCCAGAAACTTCCGTGGCTGCCATATTGCTGGACCTGCCTCTCCAGAAGATGCAGTGCTCTTGCCCCAGTTCCCAGCTTGCCCTCTCCCAGTTCAAAGCACTGGTGAAAGAAACCTTCAAAGGTCCGTTCAGTTTGGGACCAGGATATCAGAATGAACCCTCCCCTGATCTCCTACCCGAGCTAAAGGGACCCCATGCCCCCCATGAGCAACCCTGTTTTTTTGGGGGGGCTTTCCCTTGACCGCAAGAGGCTCTGCCCCTCCCTCCCGAGGGAGGCAGCCCAGTGCTTCCATCGCTCCAAACACTGCATTGGCAAAACCTCCCTTTTGGGGAAAGCCGTTTGGCGGAGTGTATTAAATGTGTTGGAAGCTGCTCTAAGTGCCCAACTGGGTGTTTTTAATTATTGTTTTAATCTCTGCCGTTTTCAAGTTTGTGTCATTTTAATGCGGCTGCATTGTTTTAATTGACTGTCAGCTGTTACCTGGAAGACTTCTGGTGAAAGGCAGGATTAACGTGTGGCCAAGCCATTTATCTATGCTGCTTAATTACCCGCACCCATGGGTGCTCCCCACCTGCACCCATGGGGACGTGCGTGGTGCTGTGGGCTAAACCACAGAGCCTAGGACTTGCTGATCAGAAGGTCAGCGGTTCGAATCCCCATGACAGGGAGAGCTCCCGTTGCTCGGTCCCTGCTCCTGCCAACCTAGCAGTTCAAAAGCACAAAGTGCAAGTAGATAAATAGGTACCACTCTGGCGGGAAGGAAAATGGTGTTTCTGTGCGCTGCTCTGGTTCGCCAGATGTGGCTTAGTCATGCTGGCCACATGACCAGGAAGCTGTACGCCGGCTCCCTCGGCCAGTAAAGCGAGATGAGCACCACAACCCCAGAGTCAGTCACGACTGGACCTAATGGTCAGGGGTCCCTTTACCTTTACCGATGGGTGCTCCAAAGGCTGGCAGAGACCAGCTGCCCCCATGAGTGACTCTTGGCTGCCCAGGAAGACTGCCTAGCTTGGCTGTGGGCATGAGAGGGGAGAGGGAAAGCCATGATCCCCCCCCCCCGTCTGCACCTGCCCAGGAACACTTAAAAGAGGGCCTCTGGAAGCTGGGGGACTGACCCCAGAGGTCAGCACGCAGCGGAAGAGGGCACCCCCCACATTGGGCTCTCATCCTCTCCCTCCCGGCCTCCTTCCAGCATCTCTGCCCATCTGAGTCCACTTTCCCCTCCCAAGAAACTGCCAAGGAATGCAGCAGGCCTCTTGGGATGCCTTGCCAGGATCCTTCCCTGTAAGCAGCCGTTGGGGGGACGGAGAGGCGCTGGATTTGGGGCTGGCTCAGAGGCTCAAGCGCAGACCTCAAATTAGTGGCAGATTAAAAGGGTTCTTGCAGGAGACGCCAGAGACTCCGCTTGGCTGAGACGTCCCTCCTCCTCCCGCAGACCAGCCAAGAGTCTCGCCTGACCCCCAGCCCCTTCAATTCAATGGGAATTGCAAAGTACAGTGTCATGAATTACAAATTACAAATTGTGAATTATAAATTAAACGCATTACAAAAATATGTGGGTCGTGAAGAATTCAACACCTCCGAGGGCCACGTGACAATTCAAAGAGGCAGGAAGGGCTGCAGGAAGATCTGATCCAGACCCCTATTAGGAGAGGGAGAGCCATTTCTCTTTTGCGGGAAGGGGATTCTGAACGCCTGCCTGGAGCCAGTGGCCCAGACCCACTTCTGTGGGGTCACCCCTGTGCAGCACCGGAAAGGGGCTCAAGTCCCTGCCAGGCTCCTGACTAAGCTGCAAAGGCTTTCCTAAAATCATAGAATTGTAGAGATGGAGGGAGTCCCCGGGGTCATCTAGTCCAACCCCCTGCAATGCAGGAATCTCAGCTCAAGAATCCCTGGCAGACGGCCATCCGACTTCTGTCTGAAAACCTCCAATGACACAAAATCCCCGCAGGACGGACACACAGGCCAGGCCCCTTCTGGGGAGCTCGCTGCCCCCCAGTCCCAAGCCCAGCAGCTGCAAAGGGCAGCAGGAGGTTTTCCTCCCCACCTCACCCCCACGGAGCAAGGCAGGTGCTGGGGGCCCCTCTCCTTGTCTGCCTGTCATGTACAGGGTGGGTGCCTGCCCCCCCCCTTACCAAAGGAAAGCAGCACAAAGGACTCCAGGAAGACGACAAGGAGATCATTTATTTCCGGGTCCCAGAAAGACCAAAGTGTGAAAATACCAAAGGTGAGCAACTCGGCTGGCTCAAAACTCAAAGCACAGCTGCTGTCCCCCCCCCCCAGTGCTCCATGGGCCTGCCAGCTCCTCCTGCCGGGGCATCCTTGGGGGGGCAGGGGAGACGCACCCCTATTTACAGGTGGGAAGAGGCAGGAGTGGGGGGTGTCACCAGGACAGCAGCTCTGGGCAGGTGGGTGGGAGGGCAGGCAGTGGGGGGGGGAGCGCCAGATACATACCCTGTTTGGCCCGTGGCCTGAGAGGCCGGCTGCCCCCAGGGAACAGGGAGGGGAGCGAATGGGAGGTGTTCCTGAGGAGGAGAGGGAGGGGAGCAAAGAGCCGCTGTCCCTGCATCCGGCCCCCGCCCTTTGGACAAGGAGCATGGGGGGCAGGCTGCCATCTGCCCAGTTGCCTCTCTAGAACCAGAGGGGAAGTCACAGTGAAGGCCAGGCTGCCTTGGGGAGGCCCATCCCACCCCCTCCCACTACCGGAACAGCCCAGGGAGACTGGGAAGAATCCTGAGAACCAGCGACTCGGCTTGGTCCGAGCCGTAAAGTCAGGCAGGCCTGCAAAGGGGGCAGGAGGGGGGGACTGGCCAGGAACAGGGAGCTTGGGGGTCACAGCAGGTGCCAGGGGAAAGGGGAGTCATGAAGGCTGCCCCACTCCCAGCCCCCCAACATAGCCTTCAGGCCTGCATCTTGCCCCCAAGTCCCAATGGGTCCTTGCTGGTCTCTCGCCCCAAAAGCCGGGCATTTTGTAGGGAGAAGTGGGACCGGCAATGAGGCTGGGGGGCAACCATTTGCCCCAAGAGAGCTGCCTCCCTCAGACCCATGGCAGGGAGAGGTGGGGGGAGTCCCAGGAGTCTGCCAACGGCGCACAACTTTTGCAAGAGGGAAACAGGCAGGTGGAGCCAGAAGGGGACGGTTGGTGGGGGGAGACCCTGCGGAGCAGCGATGCACCTGCTGGAGGGGAGGGGTGTCACACTGCAAGCACCTGGGGAGGACGAGGTGGGGGTGTCTTTGCCGGGGGGTGTCTGGGGCTGCGTGTGGGAGAGGAGCGCTCTGCTGTGGAGAATTAGAAGACCCTGAGGATTGGTCCCCAAGAGGGGTGGAAGGTTCTAATCCAAAATGCGATACGGAACGCTGCCAAGGGAGGGAATCAAAATGGTCCCCCCCCCACTGGAAAAGCGCTGTGCCCCCTCCCCTCCCTGGAACCCACAGCCAAAGGCCCCCCCTTCGCCGAGGATGAGGCCAGAGAGGAAGGTCCCGGGGGGAAAGTCCTGGAGAGGGAGACCCGGGAAGGAGAGCCAGCCAGCGGAGAAGGAGCAGCAGCTCCTCTTGGCAGAGACTCCGCTTAGCAAATCAAAGCTTGTCAAACGTTGGAATCAAGTGACAAAATCAATTTCGACAACAAAAGGCTCCCCTCCCTCCCAGGCAGCCGCCCCCTCCCCTGCACAGATCCATTTAAATGATAATTTGCCAGGGGAGAAGTCCTGGCTGGCAGAGATGCAGTCTTCAAGGGGCGTGGAGAGTTTCACTGCAAGAGGAGGCGAGGGGGCAAGCAGTGGGGCTTCCCTGGCCCCCTGCCCTGGCCCTCCCTCACCCCAAGGCCCTCCCCTTGCAGGCAGGCCAGGGCACTTGGGGAGTCCTGCTGTGTGGCTGGACCTGGCTGCACCCGTACGGTGCGACCCCCCCGGAAGCGACTGCCAGCCTGGCTCTCTTTCCTCCGCTGTGGGTGGGGTGTCTTTTTGGTTTGGTGGGCCTAGGACTCTGTGCCGCCGCCGTCCTCCTCCCCTCCCCGGCGCCCGGCGTAGAGGGCCGCCAGCTGCCGGAAGCGCGGCCCCCAGCTGCGCAGGTAGGAGAAGTCCTGCTCGGAGCCCGTGGAGCAGGAGGCGATGGAGCTGAGGGAGGCGGGAGGGGAGTCGGCCCCCTCAAAGGCGTAGGTCTGGAAGGAGTCATAGGGGGGCACAGAAGGGTCCTCGTCTGCCTGCCCCACTTTCCTGCAGATGTAGTCCCTGAAGACGGAGAAGTCCAAGTCGGGCGCCGGGCGCCACTGCGGCAGCGAGTGCAGCTCCGAGGGCAGGACGGGGGGGCCCTCGCCCCCGCCCCCCTTGGTCTCCGCAAAGTCGTAGAGGCTGCGCAGGGCAGACATGTCGTAGGCCTCCGTGTCCTGCTCCCCGCCCCCCTCGTCGTTGTACTTGATGACGTTGTCGCGCATGTCCTCAACCTCCTCGGAAGAGAGGTGGCCCTTCTGGTGCCGCTTCAGGGTCAGGATCAGGAGGACCAGCACTGGGGGGGGGGGAGAGGGATGGTCAAGGTGGGAAGAGGGGGGGAGAGAGCAGGGGACCCCCCAGGACAAGACAAGCTCCTTCCCAGCACCTCCTACCCGAAGGGGTCTCCCTTTCCTTCCAAAGGCAAACCCACCTCCTCTGGCCCCTTTCCAGAGAGGGAGGCTTGAGAAGGGCTCAGGCCCCACGGAGCCTTCAATGTGGGGTTCCTCAAAGTCTACATTGTCCCTCCTGCTGTTTAACATCTACGTGAAACCTCTGAGTGGGGTCATCCAGAGTTTTGGAGTCTGCTGTTAGCAATATGCGGATGACACTCAGCTCTCTTTCTCCTTGACATGGCAGTGGGAGTGCTGGACCAGTGTCTTGCCTCGGTCATGGACAGGATGAGAGCCAACAAGCTGAAGCTCAACCCAGATAAGAGGGAGGCCCCTAGCCCAGATGGGTGGGAGGTCACCTGCTCTTGATGGGGTTCCCATTCCTCTGAAGGAGCAGGTCCTCCTGGATCCACTACTGTCGCTTGAGGCTCCGGTGGCCCCAGTGGCCCAGAGGACCTTCCGTCAGCTCCGCCTCGTGTCCCAGCTGAGCCCCTGCAGGCAGAGTCTTAATCTCTGCTGTCTCTGCTCTGGGAACCTCAAGGATGGATTGCTGCAACGTGTTCTGCATAGAGCTGCCCCTGAAGACAGTTCAGAAACTTCAAGTGGTACAGAATTCGGCAGCCAGGTTGCTCAGCGGAGCAAGACGGCTTGAGCCTATTACACCGATCCTGGTCCCACCACACTGACTACTGATTAGTTTCTGGGCCCAATTCATTAAAGTGCTGCTCTTGACCTATAAAGCCTTAACTGGAGCCCAATACCCCATATGAACCTACCCGGACCCTGAGATCCTCCTCTGAGCCCCGCCTTTGTGTGCCTCCTTCTCAAGGTGCGGAGGGTGGCAGCACGAGAACGGGACCTTTTCTGCAGTGGCTCCCCATCTGTGGCACCTTCCTTCCAGATCTTTAGGTGCCAGGAGAAAAGTTTCTCTTTCACTCGGCCTTTGGCTGACGAACAGCCTCTGCCCTCTAAAGTGTTGATGGGAGGGGCTTCGTCGGTTTCCTTTCCTTATGTATTTGTGTTCTCCTTTATATTTCTATGTTGTGCGTCTAAGCCTGTTCTTGGAGGTTGGGCCCTCCTCCCCCCGGAGGGCAGGAAGGGGGCTCCGTGGGGCGCAGAGACTCACCGACGAGGATGAGGACGCAGACCAGCAGGGCAATGAGGGCTCCGGGACTGAGCGAGGCGGAGACCACGTAGGCGGTGGTGTTGCAGGACTGGATAGCGCCGGAGCTGTCGCAGCCGCAGATGCGGATGGTGAGGGTCCCGGTGCTGCTGAGGGTGGGGGGGCCGCTGTCCACCACCAGGATGGGCAGCAGGAAGAGGTCCTGCTCCTGCCGGTTGAAGCCCAGGCGCTGCGTGTGCACGGCGGCCGTGTTGTCTGTGGGGAGGCAGAGGGAGGGGTCACCCCAGAAGGGGCATCGTGCATCGCAGGGCGTCAGACTGGATGGCCCTTGGGGGTCCCTCCCAACCTGACAGTTCTGCCATTCTAATCCAAGGAATGGCACAAAACAAATGAAATACCGTGAAAATCCCTGAAACAAGAATGAACCGACAAGAAAAATGATCTCATAGAAATAAACTAAATAATAAAAATCAAAAAGTTTAAGGAAGAAATTTAAAAAAACTAGAATTGTACAAAGCCTTAACGGGATGCCAGCTACAAACCTTGTTTCAATGAACTTTTCAGTTTCCTCAGAAGGAAATTGAAAAATCATAAACCTTAAATGACCAAAATTCAAATTTCTAGTCGATTACTTCTCGTTTCAGGGATTTTCACGGTATTTCATTTGTTTTGTGTAATTTCTCGGTTCCGTGACTGTCCTTTTTCTACGGATACTAATCCAAGGAGGCAGAGGGTCATGGGATGAGCGGAGAGCGGCAGGCGGCCCCTTCCCTAGGCAGCCCCTCCACAAACACCTGAGGGCCGTCAGGTGCTCTTTGCAGCTGGTGCAGCAGGATTCGTCCTCGGGGCCAGCCCAGCCAGAGTCAGTTCTCCCCCCCCCCCCACCCTCCTTGCAGGCACAGACTCTGCAGATCCTCTCCCGCCTTCCTCTCTTCGCTGTCAGGGTCCCCAGGAAGCTGCCAGCTCCTCCTGCCCCCCCCAAAAAACCTTGCTTCTAACGAGATCTTTAGAGAGTTCCTGCATCTGCTCCTTTTGCCTGCAGTCAGGAGCCGTCCGGTGTCGCTCCCAATTAGCCACCAGCCAGCCAAGAAACACACACACAGAGAGAGAGAGGATCTTCCAGAGCAAAAAGCAGCCCGGCAGGAGACAAACCTTCTTCTCCCATTGCAAAAGTGGGAGGGGTGGGGCTGCCGTTCTGGGATGTGCCCCCACCCCAATCTGTCCTGCCTCATCTCTGCATTGTGTGTTTTGTCTAGAGAGGGGCTTCTGGGGGCCCCCATCTCCCCCACCTGCACCACCTGCCTGCGTTGGGAGGGGGGAAATGGGATGCTCATAGAACCACAGAATGCTAGAGTTGGAAGGGACCCCCAAGAGCCATCTAGTCTGTCCCCCTGAAACACAGGGATCTCAGCTCCGGCATCCAAGCCTCTTCTTAAAAACCTCCAAGGAAGGAGAGTCCGTCTCCTTCCATCCCACAAACGGCTCTTACTAGCAGAAATTTCTTCCTGTTGTTGTGTCAGAATCTCCTTTCTTGCAACTTGCAGCCATGGGTTCGAGTCCCGCCCAACAAGCTGGCGGGGTGTGCGTCCCCCACAAGACACCCCATGAGATGTTAGCTGCCATTCAAGCTCCCCAGGGAAAGGCCCAATGGCATTGGCAGGGGGGAGATTGGAGGGCCCAAGCCCCAGACATGGGGGACCCAGCGGACCCACAGTCTGCCCCTAGGGTGGGGGAGAGAGCAGCAGCTGGGCCACCCTTGCAGGCTGTGGGTGGGGGACGATGCGACCCTGCAAGCTGCCTGCACAACAGGCAGAAATTCATCAGATAGGAGCGGGGCTGGAAAAAGCTTCCTTGGTCGGATTTCTGCCTGCCCAGATCCCAGAAGGCCAGCTGGAAACATGAGGAACTCTTGGGGGGGGGCACCCCAGATGCTGAGAATGTTGATGCGAATTTTTTATCGTTTTGGTATTTCTAACTTTTTGTCTCTTTTAAACGATTGCTGTACATTCTTTCTGGGTTTTATCATTTTCTAAACCGCCTTGGGGGTTGGGTCCCCCCCCCCCACAATCGAGCGGCATATAAATCTTAAGAAATAAATAAATGAATATGAAGGAAATTATCCTTGTCAGCGGCTGCTGCCTCTTACAGTTGTGCCTGTTCCTGTTTTCTTGCTCTGTGGGGAGATTTTGCTGATGGGGCGCACAGAACTCTCTGGGCTAAAGGAATGCAGCCCCTGCGGCCACGGAGGGAGACGGAGGCCCCGGAAGCTCACAAGCCCAGAAGGAGAGCAGTTGTCCCCCTGCCCCACTTTGGTGGGCGTTTCAGTCCAAACCCAGATGCGCCCCAGTGGAGCTTAGATTCACAGACTCGCAGAGCTGGCAGGGACCCCCAAAGCTCATCCAGCCCAACCCCCTGCAAGGCAGGAATGCTTGTAGGCATGGCAGGAGAAGAGCAGCTTCCTTGCCCCTCCTTTTCCCCACCCACCCCCTTCTACCAGCCTGACCCCGGGGAGCAATCTCAAGGCCAGGCGGGGAGGGCTGTGCGGAGCTTTGCGCCCGAGGTCTCTTCCTGCCGCCGCCGAGGATGTAAAAGGAGGAGATTTAAGTGAGCGCTTTGTGTCTCCATCTGGGCTGGCATCCATCAGTGTCTTGTCTTGGCTCCAGCAGCAATATTTATAAATCACATCTCAAAACTGGCTACAAATTTGTACAAAGAAACAGATGGGCCGTTGGCGGCCGTTTGTCACCGCCGATATTTATACCGTGCCCAGGAGAGAGCAGAGGGGAGGTGGGCAGGGCAGAGGGGGGCACGGGGGGGGGGCGCTCACCAAGGATGGGGCAGGAGCTGGCATGCGTGTATGAGTGGGGAGGGGCCCTGGGGCAGGGCTGCCGGCCTCGGGTGTGGGAGAGCAGGTGGAAGGGCTACCGGGGGGGCAAGGTGGGGGGGCTGGACTAGATGACCTGGGGGGTCCCTCCGTGCTCTCTGGCTCCACGGCTTACCCTCGATATCCAGCAGGGAGAAGTGGTGGCTGGAGGAGGCCTCGGGGGCCAGAGTGAAGTAGAAGCGGTGTCCGCTCTGGGGCTCATCCCGGTCCACGACGCTGATGGTCTGGATCAGCTGCAGGGAAGGAGGGCAGCGCTCAGAGGAGCAGCTCAAAAGACATGCCCAAGACGGGGCGCTGGGCAATCGCTCAGCGCCAATGGATTCTCCGTGCCCCCCCCACAAATAGATTGATCCTGATACGTTGGAAAGACACAGATATGCCCCCCCCCTGTGATCAATGGATATGAAAACTCTTACAGCCCATTCTTCCAGATAATGATTATCCACGGACGTCTTTAATGCTGTTTCAAATGTATTTGTCAAAACCATCCTGAATCAACCTATACTAAGTTTATATTTCAGCTTTGCAACTCTAATTACATATATTGCTCTTATGTATTCTCTTTCTCCCTTTTCTTTTCTTTAAAAAACTTCCTTTAATTTGTTATAATAATCTCAGTAAAATATACGTATTCTAGAAGAACCCCTCCCCCTCAAGCTGCACCCAAGGGGTGGGGTCTGGGGCAGGTGGGGCCACAGGTGCCTCTCAGGGGCAAACAGAGACTGCAGCTCCCAAAAGTGCCCCCCCGCCATGGCAACACAGGAAGGGTAGCCTCCCCCCCTCCCCAGCAGGGGTGATGGCCTCACCCCCTGATTGACAGCCGCTGAGCCACCCCAGCAGCTTGGGGAGCTGGGGTGTGGGAAAGGAAGGAGAGACAGAAAGGGGAGAGAAAAGCCCCCACCCCAAATGCAAGGCACCAGCCCCCCCCCGATCCTGCTGGACCACAGCTCCCCACAGCCAGCGGTCAGGGCTATCATACGCCACATAAGACACCCCCCAGCCCCTCCCTAAGCAAAAGCAAGCAGGTGGGAGGGGAGTTTCCAGAGTTTTGGGGGGACCTTTCTGCCCAGCAAGGCTGTCCCTGCCCCATATGGGCCCCACACCCCGCCCATGCCTGAGGTCTCCCTGCCAAGTCCAGGGCCTGCCTTGTGGGCTCAGAGCCCCTCTCCTGGCTGCCCCCCCGGCTGCCCCCCTCACCTGCCCAGGCTTGGCGTCCTCGCAGACGGCCGCCTCGTAAGGCGTGGCGAGTTCTGGAGGATTGTCGTTCACGTCCAGGATGCGGATGCGAAGGGTCTTCCTGGACACCTGAGCGTGATTGTCTGGAAGACAGAAAAGGGCAGAGGGGACTGAGAGCCGCCTCCCAAGGTCCGGGGGGGGGCATCTCTCGGAAGAGGGACCAGCTGGCTGTCTCCTGCTTCAGAACTAATGGAGGAGATTCCAGCTGCAACTCAGGAAGAACTTTCTGAGGCCAAGGGGAACAGACTCCCTCGGAAGGTGGCAGACTCGCCTTCCCTGGAGGTTTAGAAGCAGAGGTTGGGCGGCAATCTGTCAAGGATGCTTTAGCTAACATTCCTGCATTGCAGGGGGTTGGACTAGATGACCCCTGGGAGTCCCTTCCAACACCACCATCATCATTATATCTTTATTAATACTCTTCCTGATGGGACTCAAGGCAGCTTGCAGGTAAAAACAAGAATCACTAAAAACAAGAAAGAACCAATCATTAAAACTATATTAATCCCAATGACCCCCCGGGACAATTTCCCATAGGCAAGCCTAGAATTGCAGGGTGAGTGGTACATGACACCAGTCAAGCTCGCAAAAATGTATCATTTGCCTGATAATAAATGTTGGAAATGCAAAGAGACTGAAGGTACATTCTTTCACCTTTGGTGGACATGCCCAAGGATTAAGACATTCTGGGAGATGATTTATAATGAAATGAAAAAGGTATTTAAATATACCTTCCTGAAGAAACCAGAGGCCTTTTTCCTGGGCATAGTTGACCAATCGGTGTTAAAGAAGGATAGAACTTTCTTTATGTAGGCTACAACAGCAGCAAGAATACTTATTGCAAAGTACTGGAAGACACAAGATCTACCCACCCAGGAAGAATGGCAGATGAAGGTGATGGACTACATGGAACTGGCGGAAATGACTGGCAGAATCCGAGACCAGGGAGAAAAGTCAGTGGAAGAAGATTGGAAGAAATTTAAAGTTTATTTACAGAAACATTGTAAAATTAAGGAATGTTAGAAGGATGTTGGAATGAAGTTATGTGGTTTTAGCAGAAATGTTATAAAGGATTAAGAAAAAATAGACTGTTAATTGGTGAAAGGAGGGAAAGTAAAGTTACATTATATTAAGATAAATTATAGGACAAAAACTGGGAAAGATGGAAAGGATTTGCTGAAAAAGCTAACCGAACTAGAATACAAAAAAGGGAGGTGTGAGGAGGTCAAGGAAACAAGCAAATGAAAGATAAATTATGGGAAGGTTCATTGTGTGTTTTTTAAATTGTTTTTATTTTTCTGGGGTTTTTTTCTCTTTTTCTTTTTTCCCCCTTTCTTTTTCCTTATTGTGATATGTTGCCTTGTTTTTGTTTAATTTGGTGTTTTCTTGTTTTTCTTTTTGTAACCTTTAAAACTTTAATAAATATTATTTTTAAAAAAACAGAATTGCAGGGTGAGTTTTAGGAGCCAAGTGGCTTCCAGATGGAAACTTCCTGGCTTTTCCTTCCTGATCTTCTCAACAGAGGCATAAAGAAACCTACACTGTGGCACCTCGGTTTTCAAATGCCTCCGTAGTCAAATGTTTCGGAACTCGAACGCCAAATACCCAGAAGTCAATGCCTCGGATTTCAAACTTGCCTCAGAAATTGAACAGGAAACGCGACTTCCCTTTTGAGGCTTCCGCTTTCAGTTTTGGGTTTTCGAATGTTTCGGAACTCAAATGGACTTCTGGAACGGATTATGTTAAAAAACCAAGGTACCACTGTACCAGTTTGTGTCCTCTACAGTTGAACCTGATGAACATCAAAGTGACCTCCCAGGCGGTTGCATCATTCCTGCCCACTTAAGGCAGAATCTAGACTGTCCACTTTTCTGGCAGGATAATACCCCCCAGCGGTGGTCTCTGCCACCGCCCGTCACCACACACCAGGGAGCTCAGAGAGGGGGCTGTTGGCACCCCAAGAGCATCTCCCAGCCAAAGGTGGAACCAGGCCCCTCCAGCCCTAGGGAGGGGTCCCCTGACCCCCCTCCATAGCCAAAGTCCCTCTGATGCAGCCGCCTGGGAGGACGGAGGCCGTGGGGAAGGAGCAGAGCCTGACCCATGGCAAATGGAGTAGCCCCAAACCACAGGAAGCCCCTGCCTTCAGCCCCATCCCTCTGGCCAACAGCCCTGAAGAAATGCAGGCCAGCCCCAAGCTCCTTGCCCACCTCCAGGTATGCCCCTGCCAGCCCCACCTGGTGCAAAGACACCCCCTCCTCAGCCCACCCCACGGCTGCCTCTCCCCCTTGTCCACCAGCTGTGTGCCTGGAGACGGTGTCCGACCCTGCTTGTAGGGTGGGAGCAATGCGGACAATGCCCCTGCCTCCAGGAACAGACACACACCCCACCTCTGACTCCCAGAGCTGGTGCCCTTTGCCAAGAAGCATCACTCTGGCCAGGGCTGGCAGCAAGCCCAGCTGGCGGGCACTGTGCCAGTCTCCCTCCTCCGTGGCAGAGAGTGTCTGCTGGAGAGAGGCGGGCAAGGAGGGGCATCTCTCCCTGCTCAGCTCTGCCAATGCCCAAGAGAGACCATCACCTCCACCTCAGGGCACTTTGCTAAGAGAACCCATGGGAGAGGGCATGCGGGCACCACAGGGTGAGGAAGCCTTGCCCACTGACTTCCCTGCCCCACTCTCATATCACCATAAATCCAGGAAATTGAGGCTAAAAGCAGCTTTAGTCAGCCTCTGAGCATGCCATGAAGGCCAGTCGCTGGGGAAGGGGCTGGCCTTGCACCCCATCCTGCCCACGGGGCACCCGGTTGGCTGCTGGGAGGGGCAGGGTGTGCTGAGCCTGATCCACCAGCAGCCATTTCTGGGAGCCCTTTGCACCAGGAAGAGCGGCCGCATTCTGTCTGGAATGCAGCCGTGATCAGGAAGTGCAGCCCCAGCAGCAGCCTAGCCGGGGGGGGGGGGCTCTGCCAATCCCCGACTCCTTGGCAATGCCACCCGCAGGCTGGCCAGCTAGCCTGGCTCTGCCTTCCCGGCCTCCAACATCTGCCTCTTTGCTGATAAGTTTGCAAGGAACCGCCGTTGCCCAAAGGCCTGGGGGACGGGGGCAAAGGGGCATCACGCCAGCCAGAGCCGGCCTTCAAAGACCCCCCTCTTCCGGCTCGCTCTGCCGCGGCTGCCACTTTGCTGATTAGAGGGGAGGGTCCCGGCGGAGGGGCCAGCGCCATCCATCAAGCGCCTGGCACCTGCCCTGCTCCACCGAAAGGAGTGGGAGAGACGGAGTTGCAAGGATGGGCTGGGCAGGGGCCGGATCTGGGCAGAGGAAATGGGCAGGTTGGCACAGGAGGGGGGCTGCTGGATCTGGGAAAGAGGGGCAGGGGCTGCCCATTGCCCACTCCCTCCCTCCCTCCTCTTGGCCACTGCTCAGATTTCTTTAAGAAGCCTTTTCTTACAAGGCAGCTCAGGAAAAACACGTACGAGGCAGCACAAATTTAAGCCAACAGAAGTAAGCGTAGCTCACAAGAAATCTCAGAAAATCACATCCAAGAAAGCGGTGGCTTCTCCTGGGCTGGTGGCTCTGGGAGAGAGATTGCCTGGCCGCCCGCCAGGGACTCCTGAGCCGCCATCCCTGCCTGAAGGGGAGCGTTAGGGAAGGAAGATTAAACTCCCCCCCCCCATCGCAATGCCCTTTTGCCAATCTCTGAGGCAACCATGTTTGGAGGACTGTGCACAGTTCTGGCTGCCTTGCCTCCAAAAGGATATTGTATTTATTTATTTTGGTCAAAAGCCAGCTGATCAAGGATTGTGTACCCAGAAAAGGGCCACCCAAATTATACCGGGGAGGGAGCAAATCCGTTGTGTGGAAACTCTGGTAGAAGGTGGCAGAACCAGAGGTGTGTGAAATTATGCAAGGCTGGCAAGGGAAAGTTGCCTCCTGCTCTCATCACGCCGGAATCCATGCGGCCGTCAGATGAAGCATTGGGATGGACAAGATAGAGCATTTCTTCACACAGTGCCATTAAACTCTGGAACTCCTTGCCACAAGACAGAGGGATGGCCGCCAACTGGACCGATTTAGAGAGGAAGACGGGACCCTGTTTCTGCTCTGCTCTCGTGCCTCTCGGGGCCAGTTGCTGCAGAGGACAAGCAGGGAGAGATGCGGCCATGCGCTCTGGTCCCGCATGGTGGGCAGCATGCAGGACTTCAGGAGCCCCGGGTCTGATCCTGCAAACAGGCCCTGCCTGGACTACGCAGGCTGCTGGTTTATTAATGGCTGGAGGGAAGCAGAGACCCAAAGGGCAGCCCAGGACGCAGGCTCTGGCTCTTGGTGCCCTTAGCATTTCCAAGCCTGCGTTGTGTCAGGGAATGGTCTGAAGACGAGGACTGGGGGGGGGGGGCATTCTATGGCAGATCAGCTTCTCTCCGATGGAGAGCTGGAGGCAGAAGAGTTCACACACACCCCTTACCCACAGCATGTTCAGAAGCAGAGAGAAACAGAAGCTGAAAAGCTTAGGGAGGAGTTACCCAGTTACGAGATAATGACAAGGGAGCCGGAAGGGAGGGGGCAGCTAGTTGAGATGCCTCTTGAGAGCGTGGGGAACCCCACCACCACCACCATGGACTTGGAGGTCCAAACTTATCAGAGAGCAAAGGAGGCAGAGGGAGGGAGGAACTTCTCATTGGTGCCTAAAATGCTGCTGAAGCCGGAAGGAAGATTGGAGTGGCCAACTGCCCTCCGTGCGGAGAGCTGTGTATTTGTGCTTGCAACATGATGCCGTAATAAAAGGACTATAAATATATCAACTGCTCATTAATTCTTATCTGTAAAGTTACCAAAGGGAGGGGAGGACTCTCCGTGTCTGACACGCTGGGACTGGGGGTTCCTGCCAGAAGTGGAACTAAACGGGGTTCAGAACGGGAGGGGGAGGCCCCAGAGATGCCGGCGAGAGCCTCTCCTCCTGACTCAGATCTCTGCCCTGGGTCTCTGCTTCTGGGTCTCGGTCTTTCAGCCCCCCCCCCCACTTGCCTTGTAGCTCCAAGTCAGACCCAAGGAGAGCCTCTCAGTCACCTTCACCTTAACTGTGCATTACCTTCCCACAGTTAAAACCATGCTCAAGGCGGCTCACAAGATGAGCACAGGTTCATAATTACAAACACAGCAAAAGTCATCACAAACCATCAATAAAACGCATCAAAAGTCCACAGCCAAAGTGAACAATGGCCGTAAAATCTAAAAATAAAGATGCAGTAAAATAACAATAAAAATAAAAATAAAGATGCAAAAAATTAATAGCAGTAACAGCAACCCCCCCCCCCCAAAAAAACCATAAGAAGACAGCGGCGCAAGAGTCTCCTCAGCAGCCTCAGCTTTTGTAGCTGGAGCTGGTCTGGGCTGTGGGAGTCAGGGGGCAATTTCCTGGCTGCCCTACTAATACATCATGTTCTTAATGGGTTTTACGTTTGGCTCATCTTGGGGCTCAGGAGACAAAACGAGGGTTACAAATTAAGCAACTCAACCAGCCAAACAAGCCACCTCCCTTTTCTTCCCACAGCCCTCAAAAACGCACATTTGCCTGCCAGAGGGAGGCGGCCAAGTTCCCAGGTGCCCAAGCAGGTTGCAAGGAAGGATCTCTGCCAGCTGGGGGCAGAAGCGCCAACGGGGTTCAGGGGAAGCTTGGGACCTGGGTGGCACGGGGGTCGAAACCACTGAGCCTCTTGGGCTTGCCGATCGGAAGGGCGGCAGTTCAAATCCGCATGACAGAGTGAGCTCCCCTTGCACTGTCCCGGATCCTGCCAACCTAGCAGTTCGAAAGCAGGCCAGTGCAAATAGAGACACCTGACCCCATAGTCTCCTTTGACGGGATTCAGCCATCCTTTCCCAAAATTATTGAGAAATGATATATAACGAATTGAAAAAGATGTTTTAAATAGCCTTGGTTGAAAAATCAGAAGCTTTCTTGTTAGGTATTATAGGCCAGGAATTACCGAAAGGGCAGAAGAAGTTATTCATGTTTTACTACCCCAAAATGGAAAGACGACAAGATACCAGCGAAAGAAGAATGGCAAGAAAGACTGATGGATTCTGCAGAAATGGCTAAACTTACAGGAAGACTCAGAGACAAGGACAATAGAGACTTTGGAAAAGAATGGGAACTGTTCATGCTGTATTTACAGAAATATCGTAAAGAAATGGACTCATTAGCAGGGTTTGAGTAAACACTTGCAACTAAGAAAACAAGAGTAAAGGTTAAGAAATAACAACATGGAAATTAATTAAATGCAAGATGTAATTTGAAGAAAATGTGGTACAAAAATGATGAGAAAATAAGAGCAGTAAATTTAAAGATGAAAAATAAGACAAAAATGAAGCAGAAGTAGCAAATAGTTAAAAGAACCAGAAGGGGAAGTTGAGGGAAGTCGGGGGGGGGGGAGAGTTGTGTTTTATTTTTATTTTTTATATGATAAATGTATTGAATATTAAATAATAAAATTTAATAAAAAATTATTAAAAAGAAAAGGCCTAGACTCAACCATCCAGGGATCCGTTACCTTTTTAGCTCAGGGGAAGCAAGTGTCACCGAGAACGGAAAAGAGCTGAACTTCTCCTGTAGACGAATGGAGGCTTAATCCCCACATTTCCCCGTGGATTAGCTCAAAGACCCATCCAGTCCCCCAATGGCCAAGCAGACACCCCCATGGGAAGCCCACAAGGGGCACAGCAACTTCCCCCTCATCCTGCACCCCCCAGTGACCTGTCTTCTCAGACAGAATCACAGAATTGTAGAATTGGAAGGGATCCCAAGGGTCATCTAGTCCAACCCACTGAAATCTCAGCATTCAACTTCTTCTTAAAAACCTCCAAGGAAGGAGAGTCGGCCACCTTCCATCCCACGGAAGAACGGCTCTTACTGCCAGAAAGTTCTTCTGTATGTTTAGTCGGAATCTCCTTTCTTGAAGCCATGGGTTCGAGTTCTACCCTCCAGAGCAGCAGAAAACAAGTGTGCTCCATCTTGTGAGGAGGACTAGAACCCAGGAGACCAGAGTTCGAACCCCCCCCCCCGGCCCTGCCGTTCCCTGGGTGGGGCCTTGAGGGCCAGTCGCTGCCTCTCAGCCTCCCTGGCAGGGTCCTTGCAGGGCTTAGAGGAGGAGGGGAGGAAAGGGATTGTTGAATATTTTAAGAACCAGTATTAACAAGGAAATAACCCAGCAGGTCTGGAGTAACTCCAGCAGAACAGACGTTAACAGAATTTAACATAATAGGCCATATAGTAACAATTGCAAAGTTATTTACTAGAACTACTTCTCAAAAGTTAGATATCACTTCCAATAATGTCAAAATCGACATCGTGACATAATATAATAAAAATGTAGCTTTTCGGTTGACCGCCAAGTCCAGTATGTACAAGCGACAAGTCCTATATAGTCAGTGCCATAGTACATTCTTTACTAATTTCTTCATCTCTTTTGTATTTTCCTGTAGTCCTAGTAAATAACTTCGTTATTGTTACTATACGGCCTATTACGTTTACGCGCGTTTTCAATTGGATTTGCGTGATATAGGCATTCTGGTGGTTTATAACAGAATTTAAGAGGCAAAGAACTTTGAAGATGAAGAATTTTGAACACGTGATTTAACAGAAAAATAAAGAAACCAGGAACAGGGTGGGAGGGGAGTCAGCGGGTATTTCGTCGAGAGGAATATGAAAGTTGTGCAGCCAGAGGGTGGAGGGAAGGGGACGTGGGACGTATTCTTTGTCTTTTCTGTCTCTCTATTTAAAAAATGCCAATAAAAAATAAGAATAAAATAAAAAGGAGGGGGGGTGCCATGCCTCCTAGCTTGAGCCCTCCAGCCCCCAGTTCCTCCTCTAACAGCCTCTCTTGCTCCCCTTCTCCTGAAGGTCTTGGAGCAAAGCCATCCTAGCCCCTCCTGGGGGGAGGCATCTTCCTGCTGCCTCTCCTCTGCCGGCTCCTGTCCTGCTGCCCCCCAACCCCTGCCAGCCCCTCCCCTGGCACCTGTGGCAAGAGGCTGCTGGGAGGCGCAGGGCTGGGACTCCGAGGCCAAAGGGGCTCCGCAGTTGGCCCGGGGGGGGGTCGCAAGGAGGGAGGGGGCAAGGCGGCTCCCCTCCCCCTCCCCGGAGGATCCATCATCTCCACCGGCCCCTCCCCCCCCCAGCATCCCAACCCGGCTGACTGACATGCAAATTAGTTTAATTATTTCTTCTTCTAAAATAAATTATATTTTGCAGTGGCTGCAATATGTTGTGTCAGGCAAAATTACATTCAATATTTTTAAACTAATTGATGTCAGCCTTGAGAAAACGTGATTGACAGCAGCGAGGAAACGAGGCTCCGCTACCTAAATGCTTTCCTAAATTAAAATTAAACATGCCGGTTTTTTCACCGCATTTCCTCCAGGAGTCGGAATGCCATTAATCTGAAAGCGCCGTTGGGGGGGGGAGGCAGGTGGGGAGGGGGGCTGGGGGGCACGGAGAAGCAGGATGGGACTCCCAGCCCGGGGGGGGGGGCTGCAGGCTCCTGCCGGGGGCACCTGCCGGCCTCATCCAGAAGGCTCCGACCTCGTCAGCTGCCCGTGAGGAGGGGCACCGGCAGGAGGGGATGGGCCAGGAAGCCAGGACAAGGGGGGAAGGAGGCAGAGGGAGGGAGGGAGGGAGGGACTCCCCACACCCAGTGGGGCAGCGAGGGGAAGCTGGCAAGGCAGCCACTCTCTGCCAAGGAGAGGCGATCCATGGGGGATGCATTCCGGCACAGAATCCTACCCCACTCCCAGCAGGATCACAGAACTGCACAGTTGGGGGGACCCCCCAGCCCGGCTCCTCTGGGGTCGCGGCGGGAGCATCCCTGACCCACAGCCACCCACCCTCTATAAGGAGCATAAAAGGTAAAGCAAAGATCACCCGTGTGGAAGCAATAATTCTTCAACATCAACTTCGTTGGACTGGTCATGTTGTGCGGATGCCTGATGATCGGCTTCCAAAGCAACTACTCTACTCCGAACTTAAAAATGGAAAGCGTAGTGCTGGTGGTCAACAAAAGAGGTTCAAAGACTCTCTCAAGGTAAATCTTAAAAAATGCAGTATAAACACGAGCAACTGGGAAACACTGGCCTGCGAATGCTCCAGTTGGAGAACAGCCTTTACCAAAGGTGTCAGGGGCTTTGAAGACACTCTAACTCAGGACGCAAGGGAGAAACGTGCTAGGAGGAAGGCACGCTTGGCAAATCCATGCCGTGACCAACTCCCGCCCGGAAACCAATGTCCCCACTGTGGAAGGAGGTGGGGATCCAGACGTGGCCTCCACAGTCACTTAAGGACTCACTGTTAAGACCGAGTTCATGGAAGACCATCTTACTTGGCCACGAGGGATCGGCGAAGAAGAAGAAGAATCAGTGTATGATTCAAAGTCAAACAGATGACCAAAGTTGAGGATTAAGGAGAAAGCCCGGTTGGTTTAAAAGGAACCTCCCACATGAACAACAACAACATTTTTATTATTTATACGCTGTCCATCTGACTGGGTTGCCCCGGCCATTCTGGGCGGCTTCCAGCAAAATATATAACACCACAAAACACCAACCCTCAAAAACTTCCCTATGCAGGGCTGCCCTCAGATGTCTTCCAAAGGTCACAGTGAGCCCAAGGGGTCCCTTCCTGCCCCATTATTCTATCATCCGACTGAGGTTTTTAAGTGGAGGTCAGACAACCACCTGCCAGCGATTCCTTAGCCGAGTCCCTTCATGCCCAGGGGTTGGACTAGATGACCCCTGGGGTCCCTCCCCCCGATTCCATGATCCTTCTAACCCCATCCGCCCTGCCACCAAAGCGACCAGCTGGACCGGCCTTGGTGCATCTGGATCCTGGCCCCTGCCTCTCCCTTGGCGCAGGTGAGCCTCTGCCGGGGAGGAGTCTCCCTCGGAAAGAGGGGCTCCCCTCCCTCTGGCCCCCTCCCCATCTCTTGCGCTGCCCCAGCTCAGCGGCAGGAGGGTAATTAAGGAGCGGTCCAGCTCCGTCTGCGATTAGGGCCGTTCTCCGGCAGGAAGATTTATCATCTCAATTACCAGCAGTGGACACAGCAGTCAAGGGCCCATCATTTTACATGAGCGCCGGAGAAAACAGGGAGAGAATCCCTAATATTAGCCCAAGGAAGGTAAACAGCTTGTGCGGGAGATGAAGATTTATCTCCACAAACACTCCAAGAGGCTCTCGGGCTCAACAGGCCCCTTTCATGCCGCGCCCGGCCCTGCGCATCCCCGAGGAAATGCTCTCGGCTGCCCAAAGAGCACCAAGCCAGAGCAGAAGGCAAAGCGTGCTGGATCAGGCCAGGCATCCTGCTCTCACGGCGGCCAACCGGGTGCCCACCAGGGGAGGCCAGCAAGCAGAATGACGGCACAGGAGCCACATGCCCGCCATTCTCCAATGAAAAGAGGGGCGTCCTGCTCTGCACCAGGAAGCTTCTCCCTTGCTGGATCTTGACCCACCTACACGTGCCGCCTTGAGCCAAGGGCAACCTCTCTGCCTCACCTACCTCACAGGGTTGTTGTTATTATGAGAAGAAATATTATTATTTATTCATTTATTGAATTTATATACTGTCTTATACCTGGAGGTCAAGGGAAACGATAAATGGAATGAAAGAAAGAAAAAAGCTGCAAGATGCCTTGAGTCAGGGGAAAAGGTGGGGGAACAGTAGTAGTAGTAGTAGTAGTAGTAGTAATAATAATAATAATAATAATAATGGAATCTGTGAGAATGATCAGGAACATACCATGCAGCAAATCCTATGGAACTGCTTCGGATGGCAGCAAAAGGCTGCCCAGTCTTTACCCAGTTACCTGGGAGCAAGCTCCATTGACTACAGTGGGACTTACTTCCGAGTAGACAGTCAGGCGCCACTTACAAGAAAGGAACAAAAACTCCAGGTGTTTCTGAGGACGGCTGGCTGCTGAAGCATTGCAATTAAAGAATTTAAAGCAGATTGGTGACCTTTTCCTTTGAAATTCTAGGAGGGGCTTTTTGCGCCAGCTTCACTGTCTCCTTCATTTGGTGCAGGGATTTCATTTTCAGTATAAACTGGACTCTGTTTTTGCACCGACACACACACTCCACTTTGATTGTTCTCAGAGACATGGAGGGGAGGAAACCGGGACATTCCGGGATCAAATAATAGCTGTCAACGTTTCCCTTTTCTTGCGAGGAATCCTATTCGGAATAAGGGAATTTCCCTTTTAAAAGGGGAAACATTGACAGCTATGGATCAAATCAGAAACCAGGACAGCTTCTGTAATTCCGGGACTGTCCCCGGAAAACGGGGACACTTGGAGGTTATGCCAGAGCAGCCCTTTCCAGCCACTGGGATTCAGAAGCATTGGACTGGGGAGCCAGAGTGAGGCCATTGTGACTCAGGCCATCCAGAGCCAAGCCAGCGCCAGAGATGGGGCAGCCGCTGACCAGCCGGCCATGACCCTCCCCACATGCAGAGGTTCAGCCTGGAAACCCGGAAGGGAGAGGAGCTCCTGGCCCCATTTGGAGGGGTCTCTGGACACCGGAGAGGCAGGGGCCTCCCAGGGCTGTGAAATGGGAGGAAGCAGGTCCCCGCCCCCGGGAGGGGGGTCAAGAGGCACCCTTGGGCGTCCAGCCCCATCAAGAAGCGCTGGGTGCATGCGGGTGCAGAAAGTGTGCGCATCTATGATGGGGGTTCTTTAGCTGCCGAACCTGCATTGCGGGGGTTGGACTGGATGACCTTGGGGTGCCTCCCAACCCAACGATTCTGCGTGTCTGAATTGCGCCAAAGTGGGGTTGAGACCCAAAGAGCAGCAAGTCCCCCTCCAGCAGTGATGGGCCGGGGCTGGAATGAGGCTCCTGGGCAGTTATGGGAGGATATGCGTCATTCATTGTCATCCTTCTCCCCCCCCCCCCTTGAAGCACCAAGAGGGAGGGAGGGGTCATGTTCCTGCTTAGGGCAAAAGCCCTTTGCAAGAGACCCACAAAGCAGTTGGGTCCCCGGCTGGGAGATGCTGACTCTCCCCCCCTCCCCCCCTCTCTCCTTCCCTCTCTCTTTCTCCCTCTCTCCCTGCCCCCCCCCTTTGAAGGCCGCCCCTTTACAACTGCCCTTTCCAGCAAAGGATCCCGACATAAATGGCGCTTTAAATTCAATATCCGCCATTAATATTTCATGATTACAAAGCGCTCCGGATAATGTCCCTGGCAGGAGCGTCTGGACAGTTAAAATGGATGAGTCAGAACTTCCTGATGGAGGAGAGGGGAGTCGGCGGGGAAGGCGCCCGCCCAGCGCTGGCACTAATGCGCCCTGACAGGCCCCTTCGCCCGCCGGGGACTGCTGACTGGTCTGGAAATGGGAGCTGCTGCGGGGAGAGACGGCCCTTCTGATTCCTGTCGCCTTGTATTTGCGGGCAGAGAGAGGGATCCCCCCCCCAGCCACGCAATGGGGGCCGGGGGGCAGCAGAGCCCCTGCCTTCCCCTGCCAAGGGCAAGAGGATCATTGGGCTGTGGGGTCAGAAGGGACCCTAGGAGTCATCTAGTCCACCCCCTTCAATGCAGGAGAGGTGCATGTCCCGCCAAGCCCCCCCCCCTGGTGGCACTGCCCCTCACAGGCCCCCCGCAAGCCAACTGGACCTACTGAACAGTTCTGAACCCTGCATCCCTGCCATGGGGCTGGCTGTGAAGAATACAGTCCATTAGGGGTGCGGCAGAGACCGAGAATTCTGGACCCGGATGTAACAGAGCGCGTTACTTCCGGGTTTTGCTGATTGTGCATGCGCAGACACGCAAAATGACATCACACGCATGCGCGGAAGGGGCAAATTGCAACCCGCGCATGTGCAGATGTGCGGACGCGGGTTGCGTTCACTTCAGGAAGCGAACGGGGCTCCGGAACGGATCCCGTTTGCATCCAGAGGTACCACTGTAATTGCAAGACCCCCAAACATGCAAGGGCCCAACTCTGGCCCAGACCGCAAGGACGGACATTTCCGATGAAGGGAGAGATCTTTACCGAGGCAGAGGAGACGGGCAGGGCAGGAAGAGGCCTTGAGCTGCAGCAGCCGCTACTCTCTGGAAAAGGGGCAGAAATGGCGAGGGAGGGGGGCTGGCAGCAGCAGGCCCAGGACCCCATTGCAAGAGCAGCCTCTGCCCCCTGGGGACTCCAAGAAGCCCTGAGTGCCTGTCTCCTCTGTGCCTTTGTCGGATAGTCTTCTCAAGTCACCCAGCTGCAAATGCTGCATTCTTCTTCCGAAGAATAATTCAGTTTATACGCCGGCCTTTATCCAAAGATCCCAGGGCAGTTGGGAACGCCTCACGCCCAGCCTCTCCAGAGGGCCCTCCTGGAAGCGGCAGCTCCCTTGGACACTCGACTCCCAGCACTGTCGAGCAGGAAGGGGTCCCCAAAGGCCATCTAGTCCCACCCCTGCCTGCAATGCAGGAAACGCTCTTGCATCTTCTTCTGCAGCCCCTCTGCCATCCTCCTCCTCATTAGCATTCCCTCTCCCCCTCCAGACAGGTGCCGCTTCCTACCTGCACTTGCCACGCATATTTATTCCTATTTATTCGGCTAACTCCTTCCTCCTCCCCCCAAGAGATTTCCTTTGGCAGAGCAGAGCCAGCCAGCCGGCTCTGCCAGGAGAGGGAAGGGGGGGCGAGGAGGAGGAGGAGGAAAGGAATCTGTCTCAGGGCCCTTCCCGAAATCCGCTTGCCCAGACCCCGGAGACCCAGCCGAGGGAGGCATCAAAGGCGGCGGCTGCTGGGAGCCTGCCTTTGTTTCCTGCCGGCCTTGTTTGAAGTTTGGGGAAGCAGCATTCAAGCTGTTGGGCTTCCTCTTTGGGGAGAGCGGCAGAGATGGAACAGAGCAGCGCCCCCCCCCAAATAGAGACAGGCGAGGAGGACCAGGGAGGAGGCGGCAGTAAGCAGGAGCGCAAGAGCCAAGGTCCTCACAGGACCCCCGCCAAAAGCAGCACCCGCTGGTGGGGTGGGTTTGGGGGGGCTGGAGCCGAGCTGCTCACTCTCCCCCACCATCTGCTTGGTGCTGAACCTCGGCCTCCTCCCCAGCTACAGCCGCCTCCTGCAGGGCTCCCAAAAATACCATCTTTCGCGCCTGCCTGCCTGCCAAGGACCAGGCTGGTTTGCAGAGAAATTGGGGGGGGGGGGAGAGGCTATGTGTGAAGTGGGTGGGAGAGAGAGGGAGGGGAGTGTGGGGAGGGGAGGGGAGCCCAGAGTGGGCGCCCCATAAGCAGAGCCCAGGGGAGCCCCCTGCCCGGGTGCAGCAATTGGGCAATTTTGGGTGCTGCAGAAAGAGGGAGGGTGAGGGGGAAAGTGGGGTGGGACAGCCAGGCAGCAGCAGCACAGGCTCAGAGAATCAGAAGGAAGGGAACCCAGAGGACATCCAGCCTGCCCCACCACTGGCGCACTGTGCAGGGTCTCATGGACAAGATCTTGCAACTGCGGCAGCGAGGAAAGCAGCCTTTGCCCTCTTTTAGCTAAACTTCTTCACACAGCACATTGTGAAACTAAGGAGGCTGCGATGGCCATCAGGTTGGATGGCTTTAGAAGTTGGAAGGGAACCCTCAGGGCCATCTAGTCCAACCCCCTGCAATGCAGGAATCACAGGGGGCCACCTGAACTCTGCTTAGAAACCTCCAGTGGTGGAGAATTCGCCACCTCCCAGAGTCCTTCTCACTGCCAACATCTCTCACCATCAGAAAGTTGCTTGATCTCCTTCAAAAGCGAAAGGTGGGACGCTCATAATCCTCCTGGAAGCCCCCAAAAGGGCTTGAGGGTGTTGCTCCTCCTTTGCCCCCTCCCTGACAATCCTGCCCCCTCCCTCTTTGATGCTGCAGCCGTGAGGTTTTGCCTTTGCCTTCCTCCAGGGGAATCAAGAGGGGGTCTGAGGCGCCAGCTGGAGAGACAGGCCAGGGAGGTGGGGGGGGGATTCAGCTCCCCAGGAGGCCCCACGTCAGGCGTGGCAGCGGAGGCAGAAGCACTGCCCGCCTGCCCATCCCAGCTCAGATTAATATTCCTGCTGGCTTGCCCCTTCCTGCTTCCTGTTGGCACCTGGGAGAGCTGCTTCAGGTCCAGACGCGCCCCTTTGCCCTCCTCCCGCCTCAGGGCTCTTCTCCTTCTTCTTGGCCCCCTCTGGGCTGACTCCATCCTGCCCGCCTGCCCCCCCCCGGGACTCACCTGCTTCCATGGCCAAGATGGTGATGTTGTGCCAGCCGGCTGTCTCCCGGTCCAGCACCTTGCTGGTCACGATGGCGCCGGTCAGCGGGTCGATGTCAAAGATCTGCTCCAGGTCGGTGCTGCGGTCGATGGCGTACCTGAGCACCAGGTGGGAAAGGGAGCTGTGAGGAGAATGAATGGGAGGGGTGGGAGGCTGGCACATGGGGCAACGGAACTCTTGGGACCCTGATGTCAACCCCAGGGGGGTAGGAAGGGGGTGCGGTCTGCCCCGGGTGTCACCCTGAGGAGGGGTGACAAAATTGCGGGTGGTACTCACCGTGGGCCCTGCAGCGCACCCAAACCATGCATCTCAGGCACCTGAAGGCTCCACACTGTCCACCCGCTGCCTCCCCCCCACACACAAGATGTGGGGTGGCCGAGGGCATGCATGCCCCGTCGGTATGGGTGTCGCGAGTGTGCCATCCCTATGGGTGCCACTTGAGCGCTGTCTGTATGGGTGCTGTGCATGCTCAGCCGAGCAGTTTGCCCCGCCCCTCAGGCCCTGCCCAAGCTTCCTCCACCACTGGTCAACCCCTCCTCCTCTGTGATTTCAGCTGCAAGGAGGACTAAAAACCTGCTCCTTTTAATTTAGCCATTAAAGGAAACTTGTCAATAGATGCTGCGAAAGGTCTTAATGCACAGAACCTGCCCATCCCACACCTGCTCTCATTCGCTGCCACTTTCAGACGGGTACCACAACTTGCCAACGTTCATTCATTCACGGAGAAGACACCACGTCAGAGCAAGAGCCCAGAAAAGGAAGACCACCCTCCTCAGATCACAGAGCCATAGAGGGGGCTCCGAGGGCACTGCAACCGGCACAGTCCACACAAACACCTCTGACATTGGCCTCCAGCCCCTGCAAAGGCAGAGGGGGGTCCAGCCCCCCCCCCCGGGCGCTGACTCACCCCACCAACACAAGACTGTGTATAATATTCATTGTATCAAATTGCAGATTTCAACGGAAGTCTCATAAAGTTCAACAGAAAAAGCGGAAGACCCAGTGGATCAGTCTGTTCATGCATAAGGTCCATCCATGTCTAAGTGTCTATTCCACCTGTCTGTTCACAGAGTCCAATAATCCACTCGAAGGGTTGTTCCAGTTCCACAGAATCCTTTTGCAGAGTTTAAGACAAGGATTTCCGGGATATTAGCCTTGTTCCGCCATCCTAGGCTTCTTCAGTAGTCCAGGCTCATATGTGATGTTACAGGATAGTGGATCTGATAGCATAGTAGTGGTGCATGAACTGACTAGAGAATGAACGGATCCACTGGGTCTTCTGCTTTACTTGTTGAACTTTATGAGACTTCCGTTGAAATCTTGTGTGTTTATCGAGTATGTTTCACGTAAACATAGGTTTGTTGTTGTTGTTTCACCCCCCCCCCAACAGGCAGGAAGCTTTCATGGCGGGGGGGGGGGGGGGCGCTGGACGGCTCCTAGCCAGGATGGCACCGCTCTGCCTCCACAGTCGGAGGCAGCCAGGTTTCTGAATGCCAGTCTCTGGAATCCACAGGAGGGGAGAGTTGCTCTGGGGCTGTTTGCAGAGTTCCTACAATGGGCATCTGTTTGGCCATTGGGACAACAGGATGCTGGACTAGAGGGGTCACGGGCATCCTGGTCCGGCTTCCATGCCAGGGATGTGAGGCGACTGGCCCAGCAAAGAGCAGAGGGGAAATGCCAAGGAAGCGAGACTGCCAGGCCTTGGAGGCTTCTGCACCTCCATCCGGATCCGTGCTGTGGACGCATTCCCAGAAAAAGCAGCACCCTCTGCCGACCAGGTGTTCCTGAAGCAGCCCCAGCCCCCGGCCGCACCCTGCACAGCCCCTCCGACCCCCTGCCAGGCCGGTCGGGCATCTGCCTGCGCCGCTGTGCTGCCTCCTTTTTCCTCCGCAATAAAGTTAATGACTCGGATGGAGGAGCGCCGAGCGAGGGGCCCTCGTCAAATCCGCAGAGGATGACACAAGCCGGGAGGAACTGTAAATATTGCAGAGGACAGGAGGCTACAGGTTCCAAACGACCTTGACAGAGAGAAAGGCCAGGCGGGGAGGGAAGGGACAACTGCAGAGTGTTACGTCCCCCCGGGAGAGAGGAAAGCCCCACAAGTGTCCCCCCTGGGAAAGAAGAGCCTTGCGAGAGCCCCATAGCGCTGGAGGGGCTTCCCCTGCAATGCAGGGAGCTGGACTGGGCGACCCTCAGGGTCCCTGCCAACTACGAGTCCCACCAACGGAAGCCAAGGGCTCCTGGGAGGCACCTTCAGCCAGATGCTTCCTGGCGCTTCCTCTCTGTTCCTGGGCTGTGCCTTCTGCCCCAGCCAGGACAGATCCCCGACGGGATGTGTGCTCAGCACCTGCTGCTTACTGGAGCTGCCCCCTGGATTCTGCGACGGAGGTGATGGCACAGTCACCCTCCTGGGTGTGCCAGGCCTGATCTCCCAGCAGCAGCCCCAGAGGGCAGTCTCTGCCTGGCTGCCCTCTGCCACCTGCAAGCCAAGCTCTGCTAGGAGTTTGTGGCTTCTCCCGCTGCCTTGTCTCCCTCTTCTTGGCCCTCCTTTTGCCCCCACGACTGCCCCCTCCCACTGCCCCCCACAAGCAGCCGAGGAGAGCAGCCCCACCTCCAGGGTGGCGGGGGAGCAAACACCAGGCGGCATCCGGCGCGGCTGCTGGGAGATGCTGCGCCAGCGGTGCCAGGCCAGAGGCGGCAGGTCACGGCCCCCTCGCCTCTCCGCTTGCCCTCCTAATTGCCTGGCTGGCAAGATTATTTTCAATCAGGTCTGCTTTGTCTCTGGGGGATTTAGCGTCTTTTATCCGGCTATGAAACAAGCCCAATTGCTTTGCTGCTGCCTGCAATGGCGTGTTTGCATGGGGGCTGCTGCCCGGGGGGCCGAAGGTGGGGAGGAAAGGGTGGGCCTGTCCAGAGGGGACCTTGGCCTCAGCTGCTCTGCACCCAGCGCAGGGCTTGATCCTGCCTCGGAGGGAAGAGGGCACAGGAGCAGACCCTGGCCCAAGCCAAGGCCCCCAGGGGTCTGCCTCGGGAGCTACTTCCAGGTCACAGTTCAGCCTGAAGACCTCCCCCAGTTCCCACTTCATGCCGGGGCTGAGCATGTGCAGAGTGCATTTCCCTCACTGCTGCCAAAGAGAAGAAAGAAGCCCCCTCACTTTTTTCTCAGTCTTGCCAACCCTCCCGAACTGAGGATTCACAGACTCACAGAATTGTAGAACAGGGAGAGACCCCCAGGGGTCATCTAGTCCAACCCCCTGCAAGGCAGAGCTCAGCGGAGGCAGACATGTCACCTGCAGGTCCAAAACACCTACAGGTGCTCCAGGGGTGTTTTGAGGGAAGCCGGACTTATTACGTTTTGCATGCTGTATGAAAGCAGCGTCAGTGATACACACAAAGAAAAGGATGCCCTTCTCTGCCCCCCCAGAGCCCAGCTCTCTCAGCCCTCACGTGCCCCATTGCCCCCCCCAGCAGCGCCCTCCAGCGAGGCCTGCCCTGCCCAGCCCTTCCCTGCCCCAGCTAAACCAGTGGTGTGCCCCCACCACCAAAGGCAGCAGATCTGCCCCCCGCCCCATGCCCAGCTGGTTCCATTGAGGCAGCCGGAGCAAGAAGCCCCTGCTTGGGAGGCTGCTGGTGTTGCCAGCTTCCCTCTCCTCCTCCTCCTCCTCCTCCTCCTCCCCCCAACGGCATCGCCTGTTGTTTGGCTGGGCAGAGCAGAGAGCGGCTTCTCCTCCTCCCTCTCCTGCGCTTTGGCGGTTTCCTTGGCACTCGCCTGCCTCAGGCCCTTCCTTGCCACCCCCAAAGGCAGCGGCGGCAGCCGAGCGAGGGGCTCATCCTGGCAACCTGGCATGTGCATTGCTGCTGCTGCTGCTGCTGGGCTCTGGGAAGCTTTTCAAGCGCGGTGTGAAAAGCTCTTTGTGGTGTTTGTTTTCCCTGCCTGCCGCCTTTGTGCCGGAGCAGGTTGACGCTCTCGGGCGTCGCGGGAGTCTGCAAACCGCCTGTGCCCAACACATGTCTGCGGCGCCAGCAAGTGCCAAGGAGCAACAGCGTCTCTACAGAGTGCCAGCCTGCAGCTCTTTCCCAGGGGGAAACAGAAGAGGGGCTCCAGCGGGCGCAGGCGGGGAGGAAGGCTCTGTCCTGGGCAGAGACGAGAGCGGAGGGCCTGTCTTTCCTCCCAGCGAATCACAGCTGAAGCATCCCTGGCAGACAGCCATCCGACCTCGGCTTAAAAACCTCCGAGGAAGGGGAGTCCACCATCTTCCCAGAGAAGAGAGGAAAGGCTTCTCTCCAGTGGCCCCCGTCTGTCAGGCCAGCTGGGGAAGGGCAGTGCCAACGTTGCACAGAGGTGACGGGAAGGGGGTCCACCTGGGCACAGGCCCTGCTGATCTGCCCTCTTTGCTCACCTGTGGCGCAGAGGCCCCTGGGCTCTGCTGGGCCAATCTTGGTTGAGCCCCAGAACCAGAGCAGAGCAGCTGGGCCCGCCTCCCCCTCTCCCCCCCCCCCCGCCAGAACCCCTGCACCTTGTCTCCCTTCATGCCTCTGGCATTCCGCTGGCACCCAGAGCCCACCCGTTTCTGAGTGACAGCCAGCTGACTTTGCATGGCCCACTTCTGCTGGACCCCTCTGCCCCATCCCCAGACCCCTTTGCCTCTCTTGAGACACAGTCAGAAACTCAAAGCAGAAACTCAGCAACTGGGATATATAATCTCACACCAATTGCACAACCAGATTTTCAGGAATGTGCATGAAAAGGCAAGGAAGTGGTTCAAGATGCGCATGTATGTGATATGTGCAAAAAGGAAAAGATCCACGAACTACACAGAAGGCCTTCCACCACCCCCCCAAGTTCATCTCACAAACATAAAAACTTATTTCTTGCCAAAGGACTTTGCAGAAACCTCTCCTCAAAAGTTTTGTGCGACATGAAGCCCACGGCCACCTTGCAGATTCCGGATCCCTCCTTCTCTGCCTCCTCCCAGGCTTAGGTGCCCAGAACCTTCTTGCCTCTTCCCCCTTCTTGTCCCCTTGGGGTCTCCCACCTCAACTGCCCATGCACCCCACTTGCCTTTGCAACTGCCCCCTTTCCTGCCCCACTTCCTCCCTCTCCCGGCACCACGCGTCCATTTCCCAGACGGAAGAGAGGAAGCCCTCCTTACCGGACAGGTCTGTTTGCCACATCGGGGTCCAGGGCGGTGACCATGCCCACCAAGGAGCCCACCGCCGCATCCTCCTGCACCTCCATCAGGCCGTCAGGGGGCTGGAACTCGGGGGGCTCGTCCACATCCAGCACGGAGACGCGCACGATGGTCTGGTCCCGGAAGGTGCCCAGGTCCACAAAGCGGGGGTCTGCAAACTTGTTCAGGGCCTCGACCACCACTGTCTGCACACTCTGGGCCTCAAAGTCCAGAGGCTGCAGAGAAAAGAGGGTTTCTTGTGGGGTGAGCAGTGGGCTGACACCATCCAGGCTCCCCCCAAGCCCTGCCCCACCCCTTGGCCACCCAAGGTTGAGAGCCAGGTGAGAGTCAGGGGCACCTCCCTCTTGCAAAAGGCTGGCGGAAGGAACTGATCCCTTTAAGGGTGGCAGCGCCCAGCCGGGTCCTCTGGGGCCAGTTCTGCAAAGAGGCACCGATAAGCAGCTCTATGTTTTAGGGGGCAGAGCTCTGTGGGGAGCAGCTGCCTCGCATGCAGAGGGACCCAGGTGCACCGGCATGGCAGCATTGCCTGGCAAGGCTGGGAGGGGCAACCCCAGAGAGCGGCTGCCAGTCAGGGCAGACAGGCCAGAGCAGGGCCCATGGACTGGCTCTGCAGCAGGCAGCTCTCCGTCTCCTGCCTTCCTCCCTGGAAGGAGGGGGCCCCAGTCTGACGCAACGCGAGACGCCCAGAAGATGGAGGCAGGCAGAATCCCGCAGACGGGCTGGCATGCTCCGAATTCTGAAAAAGCTGAGGAGTCCCGAGATCCCCGTTTCCCAGGCGGAGGGAAGCCTGCCAGCCAAGCAGAACTGGGAGGCGTCCAGAACTGATCTGAATTGTATAGAATTGTGAGTGCTGGGGCAGCTCCCCTGAGGTCCTGCTGTGGCCAGAGGATCCCCCCCCCAGATTCCCCCAACACCCACAAGGGGGAGAAGGGGAGCCCCCCCAGGGCCACACACACACACCCCGGCTCACCTTCTGCACGGAGATGAGGGCTTCCTGTGTGTTGCTGTCGGTGGTCACCCGGAAAGCCCCCAGCCCCTCCTCGTCCTTGACCTGGTAGGTCATGTCGGTGTTCTCGCCCACGTCAGAATCCTCGGCCTTCACCCTCCCGATCAGAGTCCCCACGGGGGCCGTCTCCACCACACTGAACTGGTACATCTCTGGGGGGGGAAGAGGCTGGGTGAGGGTCTCGCAGGGAGGAAGGTTCCTGCTTAAGAGCCACCCCATCGCTGCCTCCGAGCCCCGGCACACTCACATCCCCCCCCCCAAAAAAGGAACCCATCTTCAAAGCACGGATGAAACAAGGAGTTTGAGTGGGTGGCATAACCTCAACCATGGATCTCTGGATGGGACAACCCCTCCGATCAACGTGGAACTGAGAGGCATTCTGCAAAAATTGATCTTCCAGGTCTATTGCACAATGTCTCTCTAGGGACGGTCTAATTCAGATGGACTCTGTCCCTGTCACGATGTTGGCAGGTCCAGTGGCATTTCCCTTTGAGTCTGCATCACTTTTGTATTGGAGCAATCCTGGATATTTGCGGATGTTTGGGCGTTTTCAGATCCTATCCCCTTGGCCCCTTGGATGAACAGCAGGATGAGAAAAATGGACTTTAGGAGCCCTTTGGGTCACAAAGCGACTGGAAGGATTAATACTCGCCGTCTGCCGGGCAACGGTCTGAGGACCTGAATGTCCCTTTAAAAAAAAAAAAGGATGTCCCGACTACATCTGCACCCACTTTTTCTTTTTTGTAAACTCCTGGACATCATTTTGGACATTTGGATGTTGTATGTCCATCTTGGGTGGAAGCATTGATGCTTCTTGCATTTCCAATGTGCCCAGAGTTGATGGCATGGTGTTTCATTCCCCCACCCCGTATATTTTCTCTTTGTTTTTTTCCTTTACCTTAATAAACTTCCATTTTAGGGGAAAATAATAATAAAAAGCAGTGATATGGATTTTCTAGGAAAAAAAGAACTTGGAAGTGGGATAATGTTCTAATGCCCTGCAAAGAGATCCCATTGCATTTTACTCATAATTTACAAAGCTAAAAACTGCCAAACGGCCCAGCTCGCCTAATCCTGGATTTGCATTTGTCATCAAGTCATTGGTTCTGAGATTTCGGGAAAGGGAATCTCTCATGGGGGGGGGGGAGAGTCCTGTGTAAATCTGCCTGTCCCACACCAGAGTTTTCAGGGGCACACACACCCTTCACAGCTTGCACGGAGCCTGCACCCTAAAAGCAGGGGCACCCCAGCCTGGCACCGGGAGAGCGTGCATGGCACAGGCAAGGTGGCCCCAGTGCCCAGCTGGCAGGGCCCATCCCGCTGCCTGGTCCAGCAGCCCACTGCCAAGGCAGCCCAAGGGGGGCACCCAGCTCTGCCTGGACAGCTGCCCCCCGCAAAGGAGCTGCCGGCTGCTGCCACCCTCCCCCATCCGCCCCGCAGCCCACGCTCACTCTGGGGGAAGCGTGGGGGGTTGTCGTTGACGTCCGTGATGACGATGGTGACGGTGGTGGACCCCGAGAGGCCTCCCAGCTGCCCGGCCATGTCCGTTGCCCGGACCACCACCTCATAGCGGTCTTGCGTCTCCCGGTCCAGGTTGGCCACCGCCGTCCGGATCACACCTGCAGAAAGCCCCAACATGTCAGTGTGGGGCCAGGTGGGCCCCAAGGAGCCTCACGGGGCCACGCCCAGCCCCAACACCCCTGCCTTCCCTCAGCCCCCCCCTGGAAACTGTGCCAAGGAGGAGACCCACAAAGCACTCCCTTGGCAGGGGGCAAATCCCAAGGTGGATGTGGGAACAAGCCCAACGCTCCCTCCGCCCCAGTCTCCAACAACTGGTACTTGGAAGCATACTGGGAAATGCAGGAGGCCTGGACCCACGGCTAAAGAAAGAGCCCCCAACCAGCTGGCTGCCCCACAGCAAGGAAGAGGTGGTGCCCAAGGGTCATGGGGCATAAGGGGGCAGGATATGCACCCGGGAGATCTTTGGGGGCAGGGAATGTCCCCTGTGGGGCAGCCGCCGCCTTGGGTAGGCAGGCCCTAATCCTGGCCCCCTCAGGCCTTTTTCACGCACACCCCACATGACAGCATTGCTAGCATCAAAATGGCAACCTGTATTTTGCCATCTTTTGGTGCCAATTTTCCCTTTTCATGGGGAAATCCAACAAGTTGGAAAACACACGTGTCACATGTTGCCAGTGAGCATTTGCGGGATCTCAAAGACTCGCTTGCCATACCAAGTCCCGCCTGGAAGTCCCCTTAATTGGGACGCAGCAGTGCGGGCGAAGGGGGGGCACAGCTGCAGGGGGAATCCCTCCCCCCCCCAGCATCTCTTGGCTGCAGCTGCTGCTGCTGCAGGGGGGCAGGATGAGGCTGTGCCTGGTGCTGGGCGAGATCCAAGGATCTCTGCTGCCTGTTTGTCTCACCAGCTCAGAGAAGCACCAGCTGCTTGTTAACTCGTCAGATCAAAATAAAGATCTTTCTGATGAACTCTGCTGAAGCCGCTATAAATAGCTGCCTGCTGCCCTGCAGGAGCCAGGAGAGTTTGGGGGAAAGCAGGGAACGGGCAGGGAGGGGCAGAGATGCCACCTTCCCCCCACCACCACCCATGGCAAGGAGCTGGCTGAGCACCCAGGGGAGCCAGGCTGGCAACCAGCCAGCTGCAGGAAAGGCAGCTGTTGGGGAGGGGGCAGCGGGGGCCAGTTTTAGCTCAGCTGCTCAAAGGCTGCCAGACCAGGATGGCATCCCCGTCGCCCACCAGGCACCAGGCTCCTCCGCCAGCCATTTGGCAGCCTGGGTCCCGACTCCTGCGCCCGCCCAGCCCTTTTACTTCTCTTCATGCAATTGCCCGCACCTCCTACACTTGCGGGGGTGGACTAGATGACTCTTCCAAATCTACAATTCTGTGGTTCTGTGCAATGCAGGGAGACAAAGGGCAGGAAGAAAAATGGCCTCCTCGTAACACGGTGCCAAATAGGACTCCGCTGGCCCCCAGCAGCCTCCCCCAGTTTCAAGAGCCACCTGTTTCCCGACTGCCATGGGGGAGCCAGGCTGTGGGTCCTGGGGGGGTCGGAGGTAGACGGTCTTGGAGTGGGGAGATGTGATTTTGCCAGCATGGCAGGGGGTTGGACGCGATGAGCCTCGTGACCCTCCCATGGGACTTACCCTCCCATGATTCTAGCATGGGGCAGAGCTGCAGACCCAGCCCCCCAACCAAGGCGGTGGGTCCCACGAGGTCACTCTGCTGTCAGGGAAACGTCCTTCCTGGCAGCGTCTCTCCAGAGCCCTTGCATTTGGGGCAGGGAGCCTGCTGGTTGCTCAGTGCTTCCCTGGGGCTGGTTTGGGGGCGCAGCCAAGTGGGGGCCAGAGTGCTGGAGAGGCCAGGCCTGTGCGGCTCCCCCCCCCCCGCCCCGCTGCTGCCTCTCAGCTCTTCCCAGGAGACGCTTGGCAGCCCCGAAGGCTCTGCTCATTATCCCGCCGCTGATGGGCTGATTGTCAGGAGGCATCACTGCTGGCTGGACCCAAAGCCGCTCCTGGCCTCTCTCCCTGGCTGACAGCTGTCAGCCGCCGTGCCCTGCAATTACCTCCGCCTCACCCCAAAAGCTCTGGCTGCCCTCCCTGCCACCAGAAAGAGGGAGAGAAGGGGGGGGCACACTGCTTGCTCGATGCAAAACGTTGCAAAGTCCAGCAAAAAGCTCTCTCTCCCCCTCGCTGCCCATCCTGCTGGGGCTGAGCTTGCAAAGAGAAGCAGAAGGGGCTCAGCGCCACCTTTCCAGAGAGCCAGAGCAGCTGCCTTGCATGCAGAAGGGCTCAGGTTCAACCTCTGTCAGCCGCTGCTGCCAGTCAGTGCAGACAACACTGAGCTAGACACACCAAGGCTTTGGCTCTGTGTGAAGCAGCTCCTTGCATTCCTCTCTAAGCCTTCCCACATGCAGGGACTCCCAGGCCTCCTTCTTCATCCCTGGCCCATGCGAAGGCACAGCAGCTGTGTGCCTCTGAGCATGGGAAGAGCGCTCCTGCAGCAAAGGGCTACCAGATGGCACCTCCCAAACCAGCAGGCAGGGCCTCCTGCACTTGCTGCCTCCCTGGAGATCTGGTCCCGCCCTGCTGGGGAACAAGGGGGGAGGGCACTGCCATCCTGGGACGGGGGTGGGGGGCAAGAGAGAGCTGGGAAGAGGGCCTGGCCAAGGATCCTCCTGGTCAGAGCTGGCATCCGGGTGGCAGAGCCCTTGGGATGCAGGACATCCAAAGAAGCGGAAAGTTGGAGGATCCTGAACATCTTCAAGCAACCTATTGCAGTCGTTAAGAGTCGTCAACAGGCTCATCACAGCTATCTGCCAATCACCCATTCCCACCACCCTTCTGAGTAATACCCCTCCCCACCTTCTCACTATATAGAAGGGTCTGGAAGTGTATCTGAAGAAGTGTGCATGCACATGAAAGCTCATACCAAGAACTAACTTAGTTGGTCTTTAAGGTGCTACTGGAAGGAATTTTTTTATCTTCAAGCAAATCCTTCTTTGCGCAAGGCAGAATTAAACTATGGAACTCCCTGCCTCAGGAGGCAGGGATGGCTGCCAACCGGGATGGTGCACTTTGCTGCCTCCATTGCATCCTGATTGTGCCGTCCGGCAGAGCTTTCCCAGATCGCGCATGCAGGGCGCTTGACAGTCTGGCCAAAGGAGGCAGTTCAACATGACTCGTTTGCAAAGCATCTAGAGGAGAAAGCCACTTGCACCCGCCAGGATCCTGGCTCCGCTGTTACAGCAGATGCATCTCAAGGAAGGTCCAGAGTAGAGTATATGGAAAGGCTCAAGGATGTGGAAAGGGGGCTTGGACTGCTCAGGGAGACCCCTTGCACTCTCGACCCCGATAAAACCAGCCAGGAGGGGACAGCTGGCTGGGCCATGATGGCGAGGAATTCCTTCCTGGGAGAAGGGGCGCTCCTTGCCTGCTTGAAACCCTCTCTGCTTTCGGAAAATCTAACCACTGGTCAGTTGCAAAGCCTCTCCCGATATGCCCCACAGAGGACCTTAAGGTCCATATATAGCAACACCCTAGTGGTCCCGGGCCCTAAGGAAGTCAGATTAGCCTCAACCAGAGCCAGGGCCTTTTCAGCACTGGCCCCGGCCTGGTGGAACGCTCTGCCTCATGAGACCAGGGCCCTGCAGGATCTGATTTATTTCTGCAGAGCTTGGAAGACAGAGTTGTTCCGCCTGACCTTTGGCTTGGAATCAACTTGATCTCCTTCCATAGCTGTCAACTTTTCCCTTTTCTTGCGAGGAATCCTATTCAGAATAAGGGATTTTCCCTTAAAAAAAGGAAAACGTTGACAGCTATGTCCCCTCCCCCTCTTTCCTTTATCCTTTCTCCTTCTGTGATGGAACTCCTATTTGGGGACTTCCCTGGCTTTTTTCTGGCCCATGTAGGACCAGTCTGGATAGTTGGCCTTGGTGAAGATTTGACATTTTCATCCCCCAAAAGTTTTTGATTTGAGTTCCTACTGAAATGAGGCTGCATCTTAATGTTGTATTTTAATCTTGTTTTTAAGTTGTGTTTTAATCAATTGTTTTTGTACTGGTGTTAGCCACCCTGAGCCCGGTCTTGGCTGGGGAGGGCGGGGTATAATAAAATTTAATAATAATAATAATGAGGCTGGCCTGACACTTTCTCTCCATCGCTTTAGGCACCAGGCAGAAACATTCCTCACTGCCCAGGCCTTTGGCTTATTCAACAATCTATGGCCTTTACAACCGGGGGGGGGGGCATTGCTTCTGTTTGTTAGCATGGTGTCTATTTTTGTGTTTTTATATTGTAAACCTCCCTGTGATCTTTGGATGATGGGGGGAATAGAAATTCTAATTCTAATGATGATGATGATAAATGGAACAGCTTGCCCAAAATACCAGTTGCCCAAAACCACCGGAGGAGAGGGATCGCTGGCCTGATCCTGCACCTCTCCTGGTCCTCTCCTGTTCAGAAGGGGGTGGCGTGTGGCTCCTGCAAGTTGCTGCAGCACCAGAGCCAGGCGGCGTCTCATTGGAATGGAAACGGCTCCGTTAATTAAAGGGTCTGAAGCGTTTTATAATGAAAATGATTCTTGTCAGCAGCGCTGTGATGAGAGGGACGTCACGGGGGGGGGGCGCTCAGCGGAGACAGAAGCTCATCATCCTCCCAGCAGGAAGGGAGCCCAGGGCCCTCCAGCGAGGCCTCAGCACCGGGCAGAATGAGGGGGGTGCTGGGATGCTGGCAGGGACCCTGCTCTGCCACCGGCTCATCAGCTTCCACTCCAGCCCCGGGGAAAACCCTCCCACCAGTCGGACTCCATCCCATAATTATGCATGCAATCCAAGGAAGAGCTGGACCCGCCTCCCATGTCATCCCCATGGAAGGAGAAGGAGGCCAGGGGCCACATCCATCCCAGAATATGCCGACCTTCTGCCTCTCCGCTGGTGCCGTCTAAGGGAGAACTCTAACAAACGCAGCTTCTCCCCTCGGTGGGCACCTCTGCCCACATGGCAGGGGTTGGACTAGATGGCCCTGGGGTGCCCTCTGCAATTCTGTGACATACTCTGGGCTCACTGCGAGGCCAAGAAGACTCGGAGGAAACCCAGGGAGTTGGGGGGGCGCAGCTGCGTCTGCTGGCTTTCATTATCTCCACAGCCCCCCTCCACACCCGATCGCCTCTCTTTTAAATAACTTCTCCCCTCGCACGAGTGATTCCACCTCCCCGCCTTTGGCTCCGTGCCCATCTCTTGCACACAAGGGTTGTGGAAATCGGGAGGGTGGGCAGGGAGAGGGAGGGAGGGAGGGAGGGACAACTGCAAACTGCTGGGCTGCTGCTTCTTTCAACCTGCCTTGCCAGGAGCCTCACAGGGGCTGAATTTGCCCCCAAACCTGGGACAGACAACAGAAAGTCCTGCTTCACGCAGCGCATTGTTAACCTCTGGAACTCCCTGCCACAGGAGGCAGAGATGGCTACCAACCTGGATGGCTATGAAAGAGAATCAGGCAAATTCAGTGGCTCCCACAGTCAGATGCAGCAACGCTTCTGAATCCCTGTGGCCTGAATGCCACCCGTGGCCAGTCAAGGCAGCCAGCACTGAGTCCAAGCGGCCTCATCCTGGCTCAGCTCATTCCTGCATTGCAGGGGGTTGGACTAGATGACTCTTGAGGGTCCCATCCAACTCTGTGTTGTAGGATTCTCTGTTCCTCAAAGCCTCACCCAGTGGCCCCTGGCAGGGGAACCCGATTGCCCTGTGTGCCAATTCCCGCAGGAGCAGCGGCCCCACCTGTTGGCCTCTCCAGAGCCAGATTCTCGGCCCAGGGGTCCCCTCTCTGCCCCCCAATAGATGGGGCCTGGGGACTCCGCCTAAGACGCCACAAAACGAAGCCAAATCCCAAATCCCTCTGGTCGTTAAGGATTAATTTCCACTTTACATCCGTAAATGCACCCTCGTTTTCCAAGGAGGCGGCAGGCAGGGAGGCGTCTCACCCCGGCTTCAAAGGCTCTGCCCACCTGGGAGCCCTTCAGGGCAAGAGCCCCTGGGGCGGAAGGCGCTGGCAGTGCCCTTGGCCAGACTCAGACACCGCCTTCTGCAGAAGCGGACAAGCCCAGCCGCCTCAGCCTCCCCCCCCCCCAGACAGCAGCAGAAAGGAGGAGACGCCCAGGGGCACCAGGCCAGGTCCTCCCTCTGCCCAGAAGCAGCACTGGGAGGGAGGGGGGAGGCTCAGTGCCAAGACCTGGGCAGTGCCAACAAAGCTGAATGCTGGGAGATTCAGGGTAGACCAAAGGAAGGACGGAGCAGAGTTAACCTATGGAACTCCCTGCCACAGGAGGCTGTAAGGGCCACAAGCTTGGATGGCTTTGAAAGAGGAGGAGATAAATCCATGAAGGAGAAAGAAGCCATCATAGGTGGTTGGAGGCCAAAATGCTTGTGAATGCCAGGAGGGGAGAGGGCTCCGGGGTCAAATCCTGCTTGCAGGTTTCCCGGTGGGGCATCTGGTTGGCCACTGTGAGAACAGAAGGCTGGACGAGATGGTCCCCCTTTGGTCTGATCCAGCAGCCACCTCCTCATATTCTCTTATGGAACCTCCAGGTCCAGATGAAGTCTATCTGGATTTCTACGAGAATTGGGTCACAGTGAGAACAGGATGCTGGGCTAGGCGGCCCATTGGCCTGATCCTGCTGGCTTTCCTTTTGGAGAAGGTTGAGCAGGAGGCCCTCAGAGAAGGCCAGAGCTCCTCCTTTCCCTTTCCGCTTGTGCAAAGACACGCACGGTCCCGCCAAGCCTTGCGCAGGAGATTCGCACCCGCGTGCGCCAGCCCAGCCAGCAGGGCTGCTCCCCGCCTGGGTCTCCTCGTGTGATCAAGGCGAGGGAGAAAGCAGGTCAAAGTCAAAAAGGAAAAGCAAACGGCTCTCCATTATCGTATATTACGAAAAATGAAGGTGCCAGATTTTATGGCTCCTTTTACAGCATTAATGATCACGATGGCTCTGCAAGTTAAGCTGCTGATCTGGGCAATTAAACCTGATGCTCCGAGCACAGGAAGGAATTGCCAGGCGGAGCAGCTTGCCAGGTGCATGACGGGACCCGGCCGGAGTCGGGGGGGCCTTCCGTGGCCTCTGCCCTCAGCAGGACAAACAGCTCCCCGGCGGCTCTGCCAGCTCCCATGCCACCCAAGCCAGCGCAAGTTGGCAGCCTGCTCCTGGACCACCAACAACTGCTGCCACCCTGGCTCTGAGGAGGGCTCTTGATGCCACGCTCAATGGAGGGGGAAGCGGGTACAGAAGCTGCCTGACTTCCAAAGGGCTTTCGTGGGATGCCAGGATGCCAGCGGGCCCAGAAAGCCAAGGCAGAAGAACTCTCCTCTGGGCCAGCCCAAGTTAGGAGCGGCAGAGACCCCCAGGCGAGGAAGGAGAGGAAGGAGCAGGTCTCCATCTCACGCAGGTAATTCCTGCAGCCCCTGCCCCTGCCCTCCACAGCGCCCCCTGCAGGCAGGCAGAGGGGGAGACATCTCCTGCCCAGAAACAGACCAAGGCTGCCACATTGGAAAGAAGACTCCTGCAGCTAGAAAAAGTGTGGCTTCCGTTTCCAAGCAGAGAACCAGCCTCCTCCAAGGATCCCTGGGGACCTTTGGGGGCACTTTGTGGGGTGTGGGCAGAGGCAGCTGCTTGCCCAGGAATAGCCAGAGTGGGCAGGCCTGTGAATCTGACGCATCGCCGCGCATTGAATCTCCCCACTCAACTTGAGGACGGAAAGAAGCAAAGGGGGATGGATGGAGAGACACTCGAGCCCCACAGATGCCCCACGGAATCCTGGCTGGCCGTTTCTGGGTTTCAAGGGTGCTGACCCCTTGCCACCCCTGCGGGGATCCTGAGCTGGGTTCCAAGACTGCCAGCCCAGGCCCTCTTGGCTGCTTCTCACCGCGGGTACCGCCAGCAGCGCCCGGGGGGTGCCTGCCCTCACAGCGACTGCCGTGGGGTCCAACGGCCCCTTTTCGGAGTCTTGCCCTCCCCCCAGGCCCAGGGAAGCGAGTGAGAGAGGCCCCTCCCCTCCCCCCCCCCGTCACGGGATCATCTGCTGGGGATTTATCGCGGGTCCTTTTACAGCAGGCCTTTATTAGAAGTTATTAAAGGATGGAGCGGATTCCACCGCTCGCCCATCAAATATTAATAGAGCATTTATAAAGCAATCCTTAATTTAAAGTGTTGCCTTTAATCAAAGGCCCGGTGCTAACAAAGACGCTGCTGGAGAGCCTGGCAGGGGGAGCCTTTGTGCCCCTTCAGAGTGCCAGCCGCCCCCCTGCACCCGGGAAGGGTCAGCGCTCTCCTCCAAGGTGGGCCCAGCCTGACATTTCCGGACTCCCCGCTGGGTCAGATGCCCACAGGCGGTCTCCTAATGCCAGCCCCTCCCTGGCAACCAGGCAGGTGGGCACAGAGGAGGAGGGGGTGGAAAAGCCTCACGCAGCAACTCTCTCCATCTGTGCTTTCCAGCAACTGGGGTTCAGAAGCATAAGGGGGGCCATGGACAGTCCTCTTGGCCATGAATTGGTCCTAAATTGGGGGAGGGCATCATTGCTTCCTGTGGCGGGTAGTTCCACCGTTTAACTACGCGAGGGAGAGCTGCTGCAGCAGAACCCCATAGACGCCTCTGCCAGGCTGGCGTTCTTGGGTGATTTTCCCTGCATCCCCCCCCACCATGAAGCAGGACAGACCCGAGGTTACACCCCCCAGGTTAAATTGCCCCTTCCAAAAGCCCAGCACCCAATTTGCTAGGCTACCTGGCTGCCCCCCCCCCGATTCTCAAAGGGATAGCTTCTGCTCCAGGAGAGCCAGGGGATGGTAGTTGGGGGCCAAAGCCTTGTGCACAGCCAGCTCCCCCTCCCACCCCTCTCACTGCCCCCCAGTGCCCCCAGCACCTCTGCCTGGCACTCACCCGTCCTGCTGTCGACCGTGAAGTGTTGCTCACCCTCCAAGACGCTGTAGACCACCCGGGCGCTGCTTCCATAGGTGGGGTCATCGGCATCGGACGCCATCACCTGCATCACCGATGTCCCTTGGGGGGAGGACAGAAAGAGCCCCACGTGAGCAGCAGCCCTGACCCCCGACTTCCACAGCCCCACCAAGGCGGGTGCACAGCCTCCCCCTGTCCTGGGCGGGACAATTTCCTGCAGGCTGAGATCTGTGCAAGGCCCCCTGGGGGGGCAGGACCCATAGGGTGGGGGTTCTCTCCCCACCCAGCCTGCTCTCCTCCATCCCCAGACAGAGCCCAGGGTCCTCATGCACAACACGTAGGGGGGGGGGCAGAGAGAGTGCAAATTGGATAAAAGTCCATCAAACGGCTGCAATTAAGTTATTGATTTTCAACGCTGCCTCATTAAACCGGGGGCTTCACTCTGAGTGTCCCTGCAATGGGTCTAATTTGACATCATGTTCAATTTGACCAAAGTGGGACCCTTGGACGTGAGGAGCAGGAGGGGGTGTTGGGGAGGGGGCTGGAAGGCTGCTGATGGCCCAGAGACTGACAAGGCAAGTTGGGGGGGGAGGGAGAAGGCAGAGGCCTCCCCAGCTGGCAGTGCCCATCCAGGAAAGCAGGGCGGGCAGGTGGGCAGGTCCCCCGCCAGGTAGGGATCGCTCAGGTGGGCCCAGCCCTTCAGGGAAGGATCTGCCCCCCATCTCACCTGTCAGTCAGAAAGCCTCTTGAGGTGGCCAGCAGAGTTTTAAAACGGCAAGATCATAACCGTTTAAAACGGAATAAAAATGCCACGCAGGAAAACAGACACAGATGGCACCGGCCGTAAAACCAGGCGCCATTAAATGCCAAAGGGCCCCTGCCAACTGTTGCCTAAATGCACTGCTTGGGGGGGGGGATTTGAGGCTGGCAAACTGGAGGGAGCTCCAGAAAGCCCAACAACACTGTGTGAGCGCCAAGCCCGCTTTGGAAGGTAGTGCGGCATAATGGTCGGAGTGCCGCGTTGCTCCTTTGTAGGGTAACGGCAGCACAGTGACTTGGGAGACCAGGGTTCAAATCCCCACACGGTTGCGAAGATCTCCCTGAGCGGCCTCTCAGTCTAACCTACCTCACAGGGCTGTTGTGAAGATGAAATGCGCGGGGGGGGGGGGACCATGTTCGCCAGCTTGAGCTCCATGGAGGAAAAGGCAGTAGAGAAATACAAAACGAGGAGGAGGAGGAGGTCTGAACGGGCAGCGTGGGGCGGGGCTGGCCCTTCTCTCCCCCGGCCATGCCAAGCCCACCCCCAGTCCTGCCTCAGTCCTGGCCAATGGGTCATTCCTTGACGGTGGGGGCTGGAAGTCACAGAGGTCTCTTCCTTCTACCGCGTTGAACCCGGGGCCCCCATGCCAGATTCCCCCCCCCCAGCGCCACCTCTAGGCTGCCTGTCACACCACTCAGAAATCACCACCATGGACTCCACTTGCAAAGCGGGTCAAGGAGGCAGAGAGCAAGGGGCAAAAGATTCGGGGAAACACCGAACATCTCAACAGCCCCCCCAAAGACCCCAGGGAGGGGGTGCTCTTTTTGGAAGAAGAATAAGTATTTTATTAACAAAAATAAAGAAATTAAATAGAAAGCATAAAGAAATCTTGCTACAGTATTGAACTTGTTGTTCCAAAACATTACAATAAATACATTTTTTCCATTAACCTGTTAAGCTGGTTTATAAGAGGTTAGCTTGATGGTAGTGACTCTCGACCACATTTTCTCACTCCATTCCGATATCGAAAGAGGTATGCTTTCCCTCCCGTTTTTAGCTATTATAATCTTAGAAGCAGTTTTAAGGTTGAACGCTATTTCTTGATCATTTTCCAGTACGACATCTTTTAGATAACCAAGCAGAAATCCTTGAGGTTCCAAGGCTATATATGATATCCTATCATATCAGAGATTATTAGCCTGAACAGATTTTCAGAATATTTCTATCTGAGAACCATTCCAGAAGAGATGGCTGTAATCTGCTTTATTTAATCCACGTCGCCAACATTTATCCGATCCTAATTTATATATTAAATTCAATTTGGAAGGCGCTAAATACCATTGATAGAGGAGTTGGAAAGCGTTTGCTGGTCCTTTTGGTGCCAGGGAAAGAAGACTTTCCTGTTCGCCCAGGCCTGGGCATTGCAGGCTGGTTCCTGGGTGGCAAAAGGGGGGGCTCTCTCAGCCAGCCCCCCCAACTCACCTTCCTGCTTGCAAACAGTCCGGGAGGAGGAGGCTGTGCCCATCTTCCCCTCCAACTTTTCTGGCCTCCCTCCCTCCTAGTCACAGGGGGCACCTGCCCCACCTGTCCTTGGTTTTTGACAGACAGGTTTTAATCTGGGGGGGGGGTGTTGTGCTCTGTTGATGGTTCCCCTCCTTCCGCTTGGAAGGGAGACTCGGCTGCTTGGCTTTCCGTCTGCGTTGCACCTCCAGATCTCGCAGCACGAAGCAGGAGGCAGCTGCTCTCGCCTTCCTCCCCCAAATCCCAGCCTCTGCCTTTTCGGGGGTGGGGGGCGGAAATCTCACAAGACTCGCAAGCAAACAAACCCTCAGCATTGGCAATGAGCTGCAGAAGCCCCCCCCCCAAGCGAGAGAGATAATTAGGCACGTAAAGTGGATAAAGAGAGGTTCTCCCCCCCAACCTCCTCTCCAGCGCACACCAGGGGGGCCCCCAAAGCAATAAAACTTAACAAGTCGGAGCAAATTGGTCTCCCTCTCTCTCTCCTTGCTAAAAGGGGGCATCCATGGGGGGGGGAGCAGCACAGAAGGGTCCGACTGGGCTGAACCCAACAGGGCACCCCCACCCCAGGCAAGGCTCCCCCCAACCTCCCATGCGACCATAGAATCCTAGAATTGCAGAGTTGGAAGAGAACCAGGGGGTCATCTAGTCCAACCCCCTGCAAGGCAGGAATGACAGCTGTAGCATCCCTGATGGACGGCGCTCAGACCTCTGCTTGGAAACCTCCCAGGAAGGAGACTCCACCCCTTCCAATGATTAGAAGAATCAGAAGTGTCATAAATGAAATGCATGGCCATCGGTGCACAAGGCAAACACACAGACACAAGGCTGGAGGCCAGAGGAGGGACCCCCTCCCCTCCCAGAGTCCCCTGGAGGGTGAGCCAGATGCGGCTGGCTCTGGGGAGGAACCCCTGGCTGCGGTGCCAGCCTGGCTTGAACCTGAAAGCACCACCACGCCTACCATGTGCCCTGTGGCAAATGGAGCTCACCTCTCTGGCTTCTTCTCCTCTTCTTCTTCTTCGTCTTCATCTTCTCTTCATCTTCTTCTTCTTCTCCTTCCTCTTCTTCTCTTTGTCTTCTTCTTCATCGTCTTCTACTTCATCATCTCCTTCTCTTCATCTTCTTCTTCTTCATCTTCTTCATCTCTTCGTCTTCTTCTTCGTCTTCTTCGCCGATCACTTGTAGCCAAGTAAGATTGTCTTCCATGAACCCGGTCTTAACAGTGAGTCCATAAGTGACTGTGGAGTCCAATTCTGGATCCACACATGGGGATATTGGTTTCCGGGCGGGAGCTGATCGCAGTGTGGATTTCCCAAGCGTGCCTTCCTCCTAGCACGTTTCGTCCTGAGTTTGAGTGTCTTCAAAGTCCATGACACCTTTGGCCAAGGCTGTTCTCCAACTGGAGCGCTTGCAGGCCAGTGTTTCCCAGTTGCCAGTGTTTATACTACATTTTTTCCAGATTTGCCTTGAGAGAGTCTTTGAACCTCTCTGGCACCACTGCATCTGCAAGCAGCTGTCCGGCGCAGCTCTTCCAAGTGGTGAATGGCCATTGGTCATCGGACCAGGCGAGTGTCACTCGGACACCTTTGGAAGCCAGATGACACAATCATGGCTAGAGCAGGTCCAGTGGGCTCTCCTCCCTGGGAGGTTCTTCAGCAGAAGTTGGGTGCTCATCTGCCAGGGATGCTCACTGAGATTCCAGCATGGCAGGGGGCTGAACGAGATGGCCCTTGAGGGTCCCTCTACTATTCTGTGATTCTCTGAGGACTTCCTGAGCTGGAGGACCAAAATGCCATGCCTATTCACCAGGCAGGATGTGTCCTCTCCCCCCAAGTACAAAGGGAAGCCAGGAGATGTCCCAGTGGGGCCAGGATCGTTCTTGCTTGAAGCCCAACCTCCGAATTCGTGGACCAGGGCCCGTTCCCCCTCTGCGGCTGCCCTTGCTTCACACTCAGACCAGCCTGAGCTTCAAGAGCCCCTCCCTCCTGCCGGGACCCTGCCAGCCGCCAGCCCTGCCAGCCTGGGCAACACACAGCAGTGCCGGGGGGGGGCAACTGTTGCTGCTTCCCCCGACGGCGGCTTTTTTATCCCCGGCTTTGCTTGGCTCTGTGCTGCCTGTGGTCTGACTCACATCCCCCAGAGACGGTTTAGCTGGTGCTTGCGAAGGATTTGGTTGACGCGAAGCTTTCTCTCCTCTGTTTGCTGTTCACTAATAGAGAGTTTTTCTCCTGCTTTTATCTAAATCAATCAGGGGGATTTGCAGGAACAAGACAAGGCCCAAGGCAGGCACCCCCCCACCCCCCAAAACAAAGCCTGGCCAGGATCTCACGCTGTGGAGGGAACAGCAACAGGGCTTGGAGACAAAATGCCCCCCACCCCACTACTCTGGGGCCCCACCTCCCTCCACGCACCCCTTTCCATCAACTGGGTGCAACTGGGGCGGCAGCAGCCTGGGTTGCCCTGACCGATGGTCTTCTCCAGGCAGGAGGTGACCCTGTTGCTTCCACTCGATCTCTCGGCAACTCAATGCAGAGGATCACGGGATCCTCCAGAAGGGCCTGTGAGACTTGGGAGGAGTCACAGTGGCTCCACTATGAACTATGGGGCCAATGTCAGAGGGCAGCACTGGGCAGCTCTCTCCTGGCACCCTGGCAGGCTGCTGCAAAGCCCCATCTTGTCCCCTCTGCCACTAAAAATCGAGATGAAGCCATGAGGAGTCGCCGCAAGTTGACCTGGGCTGAGGAGACAGCAGGGTGCCCATGAGAACCTGCCTGGCCAGGAGGACAGTGGGGCTCAGCGTCTCCCTATCCCTCCTTCCCCTCTGAAGTCAGGCAAGGTGGGATCTCAGGAGCAGGGCTTTCTTGCGGTGGCCCCTGTTGCACTCATTCTCCTGCAATTCACCTGGGGGCCTTTGCAGCTGAGGAGCGGGGTAAAAATGCTTTGAAGAAGAGCATGCAAGGACCGCGTCATTCAGACTCTCTTTCCAGCATCAGGTGAAACCCTTCAGAGAGGGAAAGGCTTTTCCACTCAGCTTTTACGAATGTGCTGCTGAAATGTTCTGCTGTAGATCTGGCATTTTTATGGCATTTTGCATGCCGCTCTGCGAGGCATGACAGAAGAGCAGCCAATGAACATTTAAATATATCATCAGATAAAACAACACCCTTCTTGAGATGCAGGAGACAGAACCCTGCAAGAACAGAAGAGGAACTCTGCTGGTTCGGGCCAAGGTCCCACCTAGTCCAGCCTCCTGTTCTCACGGTCTGTGAGAAACCCGCCAGCAGGATCCGTGCACAAGGGCAATTCTCCCCTCCTGCAGTTTCCAGCAACTGAGATTCCGAAGCAGGGCTGCCTCTGGCTGTGGAGACAGAAGCAGAGCCATCCTGGCTGGAGCCATCAATAGCCCTCTCCTCCACCACCACCAATTTGTCAAATCCTCTTTTAAATCCGTCCGGGTTGGGTGGTGTCCCTGCCTCCTGTGAGAGGGAGTTCCATTGTTTAACCACATAGAAGAATCCAGAGAGTGCAGCCCAGGTGTGGTGCCGCCCCTTTCTGTTTTGAGTCCCATCCCCTAATGTCAGGTGCTGGTGGTGGTTGCTCGTGAGTAACCAGTCAGGACTCCGACCTGTCTTTTACAGGTTTTATTGTGCAAACTATTTACAGTGCAGATCTACAAAGTTCATGTCCGTCTCAGTCACTTGCAGAATCCAGGAGTGGCCCCTTCCGGCTTCTCCCCCAACAGAAGAACTTCGGCACCCCAAGCCTCCTCCCCCCCCTTACATTTCACCCCTCTGTGCAAGTTGGCCGTCCCTCCTGGCCAGCCTGGCAAGGTGAGGCGCTGGGGTCCTCAGCCCTTTCCTCACTTGGCTGGCTCTTCCCTCTCTTCTCCACTGGAGGTGTGGCTTTTCCCACCGCTGGAAGAGGAACTGCTCCTCAGGAGTTTCGGAGGCTCTCTGTATCCCAAGGCCCCCCTGCCTCCCTCCCCTGACACCTAAGAATGCCCCTCCCACAATGGCCTGGGAGCTCAGACTCTCTCTCCGTGTCCTGCTCCATGCAATGGCCTGTCCTGCCAAAGTCCTTCAGAGGCTTCTGACAGGCCTGGCAAGCAGACGACGTCCGCCAGATCTTTCCAATCCATCTGCCTGCTGCTCAGAGAATGGTCGATGAGGCAGGACTTGCTGTGCCCTGGGCAGGGAGTCTTGCTCCTTTAGGTGCTGGGAAAAGGCCTCCCCCTTTTGCCTGCAGCAGACTTGGGCTCCCTCCTCCTGGCTCGCTTGCAGGGACCCAGGAGCCCTTTGGGAGAAACAGCATTGTGGTGGGGGCTCTCTTCCCGCCTTGGGGTGGGAGGCCACTTTCAGTGGCAAGAGCCCACGGGTGGGTGCCATCTGGACCCTGCAAGTCGCTTGTTCATTTCCCTCCGGTTTGTTTGCTTGTCTCTTCAGATTTTATTCTTCTTTTTGGCCCAAAGGCCCCTCAAAGCAGCTTATAGCAAGATGAAAATGCAGAATGCAAACAAGGCAACAAGACACACACACCAAGACTTTCATCAAATAACACGGTTTGGAAACGCACCAGATTAAGGCATCCACAGGATAACAGGGACCAACCGACTCCATGCAGGGCTTCTTGGGAAAGGAAAGCTCCCAGCAGAGGCTTACAAGACACTCCGGTCGTGGCAAAATGGGCCCAGGAGGACCCAGACTCCCTCCTTGGAAGCATCTCTAGTGAGAGGCAGAAGCAGGTGGAAGGACACAGAGAAGACTCTGGAGGGAAGAACAATCTGGCCAGGCAGAAGGGAGGTTTCTGATGCTCCTCGTTAGGGAAGGCGCAGCAAAGTCCGGGAGCCTCTACTGACAAGGCTCTGTGCCTCCCAGGAGACCACCCCATCACAGGTAGCAGAGCCACCCCCAGCCCGGGAGAGCTTGAGGGGTCACAAAGTCCGGCGTGTGGTGTTCAAAACCAATGGATGCTGCTGAGAACTGGGGTTCTGTGGACCCAGCTACCATCTCCACCGAGCAAACAAGCAATCCCGTTGGAAGTTTCCAAGCTGTCTCCAGGGGCAGCCCCAGGCTCCACATATTACAGCAGTCCAGATGAGAATTTCGCCTTTGTCCTTCCACAAACAAGGCCGGCGCCTGTATCCAATGCTTCCTACAGTGAGGAGCATCAGAGGCAAATAATTCTCCCCACGCTCCTCCAGCAGGACCTTTCACAGGAGGTGCGAGGGCTGCTCTGTGTTCGAATCCTGATTACGGGTTTCCCTTGGGGCCGTCCAGCTGGGCACTGCGGGGACAAGAGGCTGGGCTAGATGGGCCCTGGGCCTGATCCACCAGCCTCCTCTTAGGACAAGGACCTTCTGAATGCAGAGCAGATGTTCTGCCACTTCAACAGCAGGAGATGGCAGGACCAGGGAGCTGGGGGGAAAGGGGCACAAAACCTCCAAGAAGGAGAGAGAGAGAGAGCGCCAAGCAGAAATACACATGCCCAGCTAGATACCATGCTCTGGTTATCTCCCGCTTGGACTACTGCAATGCACTCTACATGGGGCTACCTTTGAAGGTGACCCGGAAACTACAACTAATCCAGAATGCGGCAGCTGGACTGGTGGCTGGGGGCAGCCGCCGAGACCATATAACACCGGTCCTGAAAGACCTGCATTGGCTCCCAGTACGTTTCTGAGCACAATTCATTTTTAAAAAAATAATAATAATATTTATTAACAGTTTAAACACTACAAAAGAAAAAGAATTAAACAAAACAATACAATACAAAAACAAAGACACTACGTAACACTAACACTAAGACATTAAACTAACAAAACAAAAACAATTTAAGACACATCCAATAATTTCAATATCTTATCTTTCATTCACTTGTTTCAACGACCTCCTCACACCTCCCTTTCGTATTCCACTTCAGTTAACTGTTTCAGCAATTCCTTTCCATCTTCCTCTGTTTTCTGTCCTGTAATTTATCTTAACACATTCTAACCTTATTTTTTCCCTTTAATACATTAATAATCTATTTGTACTTAATTCCTTATAACATTTCTACTAAAGCCATATAGCTTCATTCCAACATTTTCCTAACATTCATTGATTTTACAGTATTTCTGTAAATAGTCTTTAAACTTTTTCCAGTCTTCTTCCACCGACTCTTCTCCCTGGTCTCGGATTCTGCCAGTCATTTCCGCCAGTTCCATATAGTCCATCAACTTCATCTGCCATTCTTCCCGGATGGGTAAATCTTGTGTCTTCCAATACTTCGCGATGAGTATTCTTGGTGCTGTTGTTGCATACATTAAAAAAATTCTATCCTTTGGCACCAGTTGGCCGACCATACCCAGGAGAAAGGTCTCTGGTTTCTTCAGGAAGGTATATTTAAATACCTTTTTCATTTCATTATAGATCATCTCCCAGAATGTCTTAATCCTTGGGCACAATTCATAGTGGAGCGTCTCCACCCCGGACACCGGGGTCCACTTCCGATGGCCTTCTGGCGGTTCCCTCCCTGCGAGAAGTGAGGTTACCGGGAACGAGGCAGAGGGCCTTCTCGGTGGTGGCACCTGCCCTGTGGAACGCCCTCCCAGCAGATGTCAAGGAAATAAACAATAATCTGACATTTAGAAGACATCTGAAAGCAGCCCTGTTTAGGGAAGTTTTTAATGTTTGATGTTTGATTGTGCTTTTAATATTCTGTTGGAAGCCGCCCAGAGTGGTTGGGAAACCAGATGGGTGGGGTATAAATAATAAATTATTATTATTATTATTATTGAGCCAGAGTCCTAGGAACACCTGTGGCCAGAAGGAGCCTGGAATGCCAACGCTCTCCCAGGAAAGGGGGAGGATTCATGCTGGCAGAGCTTGGCATTCCCCAGACAGCCATCTGTCCCTCTTGGCTGGGCTTTGGGCTTGCTGGAGCCACAGCGGAAGGTCCTGGGACTCATGACAGCACCTTCCCCCCACTCCTCCCCCACCCCAGCCTTGGCCAAGCAAGCAAATCAGCTCTAGGAAAGGAGGGAGGGAGGGAGATGGGCAGGGCCCCCCTCCCTGCAGGAGATTAACCAATTCCCTCTGCAATGATAATCAGGACAAGTCTTGACCCCCAGCCGCCAAATCGCCTCTCTAAGCTGGTGGAGGAAGCTTGCGGCCGCCCAAGAAGCACGGGGGGGTGGGGCAACTCAGCAGGGAGGGCAGAGGGAAGCTGAACCCCAGATTGAAAGACCCCCCCACCCCCAGCTCAGGACCCCCAGCGTGAGCTCACAATCCCAGCCGAGAGGTTTCAGCCAAGACCCCCCCACCTCGCCCGCTGCTGCCCAAGTCCTCCTGGTAGGAAGGATGGGGGGGAGGTGGCAGTGGCAGCCCCTCCTGAAATCCTGGCCCCCTGAGCCTGGGCACATTTACACCCTTCTTTTTTCTCCAAGCAGCTCAAAGTAGCACATGTCACTATCTCCCCCACGCACACATTTCAACCCCACAACATCCCTGTAAGGTAGGTTAGGCTGAGAGAAGGCAATGACAGCCCCCCCAGGGTTGAGTGGGGATTCGAACCCAGGTCTCCCCCAGTTTGGAGCTCAAATTGCTGAGCCACAGTGTCTTACGCAGGAGCGGCATGTGGAAGGTGACAGTTCGAAAGCCATTCTTGGTGCACCCGGGATACCTGGAGCCTGACCCAAAATGATGTGGGGGGGGGGAGGAAGGGAAAGAACAAGACACGCGACCCGGGTGCGAAGGAGGCGCCCTGGAGACGGGTGCCAGTCACCCTGCTCCCCCCCATGCCCATTCCCTGCTCAGAGATGCCAGAAGGAGCCTCTGTTTCTGCCTCCGCAGCAGAGGAGGAGGAGGAGGAGGAGGAAGGTCTGAGCGCTTCTGACAAGGGCCTGGGGCTCCTCCGCCGCGGAGCGTGTCTGGCGTCCGCACGCAAGCCTCCCAGGACGCCCATTGCGCCGCCAAGGCACGTAGCTGCCGCTCCAAACCCTTCGCTCTGCTTTTAACTTCTGAGCCTTTTAATTTGCAGGAATCGCCTCCTTTCATGTAGGGAAAGAGCGTCTCTTCCTGCCTGTGATCTGCAATTTGGCACAGGCGCCGCCGCCTTTGATATGCCTTGTTTCCATCAGCTCCTGATCAGGCACCCCATAATTGTGAGCGATTTTCAAATAATCAGAGCCTCCGCTAATATCTCCCCCCCCCCCCAGGACCAAGCAGCTCTTTCCCTCCCCAAACACACAGCCTGCCTTCTCTCTCTCACCCGCCCAGGGAGGGCCAAGGGGGCTCACAGCCCCTCTCCAGAAATAAGTGCCGGGGCTCAACCCTGCCCCCCCCCAGCTTCTCTCTGCAGCTCAGCTCCTTAAGCAAGGAGGGTGGGGAAGGCAGGCGGTGGGGGCTCAGAGGAGCAAGGCAGGCAGTCTGCACGTGCTCAGGGACCACGTCTTCATTTACAGATTCCACCTTCCATTTCAGGAGACAGATTCTGGGGCTGATCTCAGCTGAGCCCCAAAACCATTTCACCGCCAAAGCCCAAGGGATCCTGCAAAACGCTTTGCCGCATTTCGATGCCACAGCAGAAGTTCGACCACTTTACCCTCACACCCCCCCATTACAAATTTATTTAGTTATTCACTTCAACCATTCAGGTACCACTTAATCCCTTTGGCCTCTAAGTGGTGGGCGGAAGACTTGATACAATGGAACCGAAAAAGAGTTAAAACAATAAAATCTGGATTCTGTATAAAAGCCCATTGGAGTAAAAGGAAAACAGATTCTGGAAGTGCTGGAAGTTCAGCCGGGAGAGAGAGGCCCGTCTGTCCCCCACTGGAAGGGGGAATGTTGATTATGTATTTACAAAAGTATTGTAAACAGGTTAATACATTGGATAGGCTTTTAAGTACACTTGTAATTTTAGAAATAGGGTAAGAAATTTGAGGTAGAAAAATAATTTGGAGTTGAAATGATATGCAGTTGAAAAAGAAAATTAAGGAACCTGGGGAGGTGGGGGAGGGAAGTCACGGGATTCGGAGAATTCTATTTTATGGATTTGATATTGCTTTTATGTATAAATTTCTGTTGCTGCTTGTTTTTTATTTTTGTTATCTTTGTTGAAGAATTAATTTTAAAAAATCATAGAAAAAGGAAGGGAGTGCACAGAATTGGCCACATAGTATGGTCTGCGTCATGGCGGACATGACCTGTGCCTCTGAGCCACGAAGAGCGACTCCTCTCTTTGGTTCATGAGGGGTCTTGCGCCCCAGTTCCTGAGGGACTTGAACCTGAGCAGGTAGCAAAGAGCCCAGGGAGCCGTGCGTAAGGTTGCTTCCAGTTGGGACCCTGGGTGGCTGAAAGGGTTAAAGAGCCCCAGCCACCCCGACACAGTGCCCCGATCCAGAGTAGGTCTCACCCCCTCACCCCACAGCTCTGTGACCTCTAAACCACCTTGCAACGCAAGGGATGCCCATGCAACAAAATCTCACGTCTCGTCGGCCCCAAACAGTTTTGCTCAAATGGCCCAACCTTGTGAGTTGCAGCCCAGCACCACTCAGCACCACTCAGCAGGGCGCCAGGTGGCAAAGGCTGGTGCGGCAAGTTCAAATGGCAAGAGAGGAACTTCCCCCTAAATGTTTGGAGAAACTGCTGTACTTCAGGGATGCTTTTCAGTTGCAGTTCCTGCATTGCAGGGGGTTGGACTAGATGACAAAGGAGGTCCCATCCGACTCAAGAGTTCTACGATTCTGACAAATCCTCAGCCCCCACCCCAAGGGAAAGGGGTATTTCCCAGGCAGCAGAAAGGACGTCCCCTGCATGGCCTGGAGCCAGGAACTGCAGATGGAGCAGGGGGGTAAGGGGGGAGCCTGGGGGTGAAGGAAGCAGGGCAAAAAGGCCCCAGAGGGGGCAGCATGGAGGAGGCAAAGAAACCCCCCAAGGGCCTTTCACAAGCAGAGGCCGGACCCTCGGAGGAGGGGGGGCACAGGACCGGAGGGCAGGCGTTTGGAAAGCCCTGAGCCCCCGGCCTGCTCCGCAGGGACCCTGGGGTGGGGGCAGTGGGTGGGGGTTGGGGGTGGCGTGCAGAGGGACTCACCGATGGGGGAGAGCTCGGCCACACTCCCGATGTAGGGCCCCCCCAGGAAGCGGGGCTCGCTGTCGTTGATGTCCTGTACCTTGATGACGAACTCCGACTCGGGCTCCAGCAGCCGATCCGTCTGGCGGTCCCTGGCCTGGGCGCGCAGCGTGTAGAAGGTCTTCTGCTCGCGGTCCAGGCGCTCGGTGGCGTGAATGTCGCCCGTCAGCTCGTCAATCAGGAAGATAGTGCCGGCCCCCTCCCCCGAGATGGTGTACTTGATGGAGCCGTCGCCCTCGTCCGAGTCCGAGTGGATCTGCGGGGAACCCAGACGGGGAGGTTGGTGTGGGAGAGACAAGCAGGGAGGAGAGCAGGCGCCCCGGGGTCAGCCCCACCGGCAGCATCTCCAGGCAGGGCTGGAAGGAGCCCCCTGTCGGAAACCCTGGAGAGTTACTGCTGCCAGCCAGTTTCGGGCAGCCTTTCATGTTCCCATTCAAACCAGCCCCTTACTTAGAACCATGAGGACTAGCGGCTTCCTTTATTTTGAGGGCAAATAGCATCCCTCCGCCAGCATCTCCAAGGAGCGCTGGGAGAGACCTGCCTCCGAGTTGCCATTGCTGCCAGTCAATGCAGCCAATACTGAGATAGATGGACCCAGCGGCCTGCCTTGGCATGTGGCAATTTCACAGTGGCAGCAGCTCCCAATGGCCAGGCCCTTGGCTCCGACATATGTGGGTCTGCCGTCTAGGGGGCAGCAGCTGAACGTGACCCTGTTGACCCCATCGTCACCTTCACCAAGTGAGAAATTGCTGGAGTGACTCTGCCTCTCTTTTGACTGAGAGCCATCATGGCACAGAGCTTAAGGGTGTCAGACCAGAGCCTGGGAAAGGCCTGAGTTTGAATCCCCGCTCAGCCATCAAGTTCACACAGCCTCTTGGCCCCTCCCACCTCACAGGGTTGTTGTGCGGCCAAAGGGCAGGGAGCCATGTATGCCCCCTTGGGCAACCTGGAGCAGGGCCTGGGAAGGCGGCTCTGGGGACCAGGATCGGATTCTGCTGGGAGGCCCTGGGCAGTGGCCAGGATCCTGCCAACCAGGAAAGAGGAGCTCCCCAGGCTTGCCCAGAGCCACTGGTGGAAACCCCACCACCTCAAGCCCGTCTTTTTGGAGGGAGGGGGCTTGGAAAGTAACGAGCAGGTACCTGGAATTGTAATGGAATTAAAAAATTCTGGGAAATGATATATAACGAAATGTTTTATTTAAAAAAATTAACCTTTGTTTAAAAAACCAGAAGCTTTTTTACTAGGAATTATAGGTACCGAGATTCCAAAAGATCAGAGGAAACTGTTCCTGTATGCTACAACGGCCGCTCGGAAGTTGCTAGCCCAGAGATGGAAGGGAGAGACAGCCCCCACCAGAGAAGAATGGCCAACCAAGTGGATGGACTCTGCCAAAATGGCAAAATTAACTGGGAAGCTCAGGAACCAAGAAGACAAGAGATTTTAAAAAGAATGGGAAATGTTTATAATGTATCTACAAACTCATTGCAAACAGGTCAAAACATTAGCAGGATTCTAAATACACTTGTAATGTAATAGACACTACAGATAATTTAGGAAGATGAAAAATTGGGGAAAGTATTGATATGCAGATGAAAACAGAATTAAGAGGAACCATGGATGGGGTGGGGTGGGGAGAAGTCAGGAGATTCAAAGTTATCTTGATACGTGAATGTGTATGATATTTTGATGCAATTATTTTTCTTTTCTGTTCTTTTTCTTTCTTTCTTTCTTTTTGAAAATCAAATTTAAAAAAATACTTCAAAAAGGAAAGTAACTAGCAGGAGCATCCCCCCCCCACTCCACCTCAAACACAGGTTTGGGGTCCCGGTTGCTGGATTATCTGGGGTCCCTCTGCCACCAGCCCTTTTCCCGGCTGCTTCATAGGACTCCTAATGAGCTCAGAGGCTGAACAAGCTTGTCTGACTTTGATCCCTGCCGGAATTTCTTCTGGCGCTCAGCTTTAGCGCAGTGACAGCCGGGACCCCACGCTCTGGGCTGGGTTCCCCTAAAGGCCACCTCAGAGGTCCCAGGGAAAGTGGGGAGGGGCCTTTTCCTTGGCGAGGAGCGAAAAGGAATGAGGAGCAGATCCATGCGCGTTGTGGGGAAAGCAGAGATGCTCAGGTGCCCACAAATCTCTGTGCCCCCCTTCCAACACGGTCACTGTGGCCTAGAAAGGGGGCCCTGCGGCCAGCAGGAGGGCCCCCCCACACTCCAAGAGGGCCCCCTTACTCAGGGGGCAGTGATGAGGGGACTCTGCCTGCCAGAGGAACAGAGATGCCACACTTGGGGACTTGCTCCACAAAGCAGCTCACCTGCACTGGCCGGCAGCAGCTCTGCTAAGAACATGAGAAGAGCCTTCTGGGTCAGGCCAATGGGCCGTCTAGCCCAGCATCCTGTTCTCACAGCGGCTGGACAGTTTTGGAAACTGCAATCAGAATCCGAGCCCCAGAGCAACTCTCCCCTCCTGCGGTTTCCAGTGATTCAGAAGGAGGGCTGCCGGCTGAGCCAGCCTGGCCAGGAGCCTCCCCAGTCCTCTCCCCCCCCCCCCGAATTTCCCTGGTCCTCTTTTAAAGCCTTCCGAGTCGGTGGCCATCGCTGCCTCCGGTGGGAGCAAGTGCCACAGTTTTAACTATGCTCTTTTCTTTGTTCCCTCCCAAATCTTCCAACCCTCTCCAGCGTCTCAGGCAAAAAAGCCCCCCCCCCTCCTCCCTACCTGCTACCGAAGATCAAACAAGCAGACAAACAGGGATGAATCACTTGTCCCTTTTTTTGTACCTGCCTTTCAGCAAACAGCCCCAGGGCAGGGTTGAAAAAAAATGACATTTTTTTGAAGCGCCATGCACAATTAAATTCTTTAAATAAAAACCACAAAAAACCAACTAATTCTCCAAAGAGCAAAAGAGCAGCACAGGAGAGCCAGGCGAGAGACGGTTTGGGATCAAAACGGAAACCTTCTGCATGCCAAACACCCGACCTACCTTCTCCCTGAGCCACCGGGCTGAGCAGCTGCCTCTGCCCCAGCCTGGCCCTGCTCAGCCGCCAGGGAGCAAGCAAAGAACAAGGTCAAGTGCCCAATCTCAAGAGGGCATGGAGCCCCTTTCCACATTCCAGCTGAGATCAGTGGATGAGGACACCCACGTTCAGGGGGGCAGCTCAGCTGGTGGCCCTTTGGGGAAGCTGGAGCCAGGCAGGGGGGCTGGGGGAGGTCTTGGCTCCCACCGTCACCGGCTCAGAGCTCTCCCCCCCCCCCGTCCTGCGGAAGGGATCTGCGCCACCCGGGAGCGAAAGGGTCCCCGGCATCTCCCCTCGGCCCCAGAGTGCCTGGAATCTGGGCCAGATGTCCGGAGATAATTTTATGGGTGGCATTAAACTGAGTTATGAGGTTTTTACAATCCAGCCACTTATGAGAAATCTATTAACGGTAACTGGACGGGCAGAGCCCAGCGCGGTGGCGCACGGCAGAGGCGTTAATTGGGACCATCCATAACGGGCCGGGCCCCCGGAAAGGCCTCGCCAGACGCCTTCATTTACTCCCCAACATTTTTTGCTGAGAATCAGCAAAGTTGCCAGAGAAGGGAGACGTCCATTAATCGGCTAATGAAATATGAAAATGTTTATGGCCCACTCAATCTTCCAAACTGCAGTTCCATAATCCACCTCCAGACACAGACGCGGCTCCCGCAGCCAGCAGGGATGGCAGACCTGCCACGTTTTACGAGGCCCTCGTTAGATTTGTCTCGTTAGGGGCAGTTTATGTTTCTATTTACCTCGCTGGGGAGGGGAAACCAGCCTCAGGGCCAAACTATTCGGAGAGCATCCCCAGAAGGACCTCAGAGACAGCCACACCCACGGCAGGCAGCCACCTGCGCCCGGTTGCCTGGCAAAGATGGAAGGCGAGCAACTGCGCTGCCCACCCCCTGCCTCAAATCAGGCAGGGGGGACGACCACCTCCCTGCGTTCCCACCTCCGTGACCTTTCCATCGCTTGCTTTTTGGCTCTGCAAAGAGCAGATCCCTGCTGCCACTTCCCCAAGCCTGCAGAAAGGGGTCGCCTGGAGCTCCCAGCAGGGTCTGCCCCCCCCCCCCAGCTTGTGACAGGAGGGGAGTCTTCAAGTCAGTTTGCAGAGGAAATAAATGCGGAGGCGCAAGCAAACGTTGACTCTACAAGGTCAACTCTGTGCCAACCGTGCAATGGACTTGCCACAGCTATGAGCCACAGGCGCCCCCCCCCCCAAGGACTGAGCTCCCCAGGAGGAATCTGTCTTCTGGACAGAAGTTGGGGGTCAACTGCTGTGTCAGCCCTGAAGCCTCTTCCTCCTCCTCCTCCCTAGTTGGAGCCTTTCACACATGGGGGGGGGGCTAACAAGGGTGTCAGCAGACACCCACGGAGGGGATTTTTAAAAAGAATTGCTCCAAAGTAAAGCAGCTGAAGGGGAGTGGGGGGGAGTGGGGATAAGTGTGATCATTTGGGGGGGAGCAGATGTGACCCTACTGCCACCCCCTCCCCATCTTTGGCTCCCAGGTCCACCTGTGGGCAGCAGAGAAGCCCAGCTCAGCATCCGGGGAAGGAAGGGGGGCACTGAGTGGAAGGGCAGAGAAACCCAGGCGCCAGCCCTGGGAAAGGGGCTTGAAGAGGGTTTTGGAAAAGAGACAAAAGCCTTTCATCTCCTCCGTCTGTTAAAAAGGGAAATTGTTTCCTTGCCCTAAAGGGCCAGAAATCTGGGATTTTACGAGGCCATTAATTACCTCCTACTAATTAAATCAAAATTAAATGTGAGCAGAGGTGCATTTTCCTTATTAAAACGATTAAACAGAAAGCACAGATACACAAATAAAAAACGACTCTGGGACGGTGGAAGAAAGGAAATCAAATAAGAACTCGCCCTTAATGAAGGCGCTTCTGGTGTTTGCTCCAACTCATAAAGCCCAAGTTCATCAATTTCCTTTAAATATTAGCAACTTAATTAAATCTGTTTTTCCCCCTTTAATCCCCTCCTCTATCTAAAATAGATCTGTCCACAGGCACAAGTTTGTAACTCATGCTGACCCCATAATTCTATTTTTTATTATTTAAAAAAAACCACGGAAATCCACATCAAACTGACAGGGGCCTCGGGGGAAATTACACTTCAGAAAAAGGATTAGCTCAAGTACCCAGATTTTATGAAAATGTTATTGGTCCTGACTGGCGCGTCTGGGCAAGGGGCGGGCGGACGAGCGGGCAGGAGGCGCAGGGAGAGCCAGGGCAGAGAAGCAGGAGGCGGCGCTGGCAGAGACGCCGTGCCAAGGGGGTAAGGGGTAGGGGGTAAGGGGTAAGGGGAAGCGCCCGGCGGCGATGCCCACAGGGCAAGGAGGCACCAGGGCCCAGACGCTCCCTCCGAGGGAGAAGCCGCTTCTCTGCGCAGCCCGCCTGCCGTTTCCTTGGCGCTGGCAGCCGCTGTGGCAAGCAGCGTGCAAAGGGGCTGTAAAATGGGTTAGTTTTAGGTTCCCAGAGTTCATTTTGGAAAGGAGGCTGTTGCTAGGCTACCTCTGGAATTCGCCAAGGCCTGATGCTTCGAGTCGCTCCCCAGGGGAGCCGTGAATTAACTGGAACGGCAGCGGCATCAGCAGTGGGGGGGGGGGGCAGGAGAGAGCGTCCTGCCGGGGGAGGCGAGGCGAGGAGGCACCGATCCAAACTTAATGCCCAGGCATGTCCCAGCCAACTTTCCAGGTCAGCTCAGAGGACCCACGGCAGGAGGAGGGAGAGGCAGCCTTAGAAGGGTTTCACGCTGCCCATGTGCATGCGGCTGTTTGACAGTGGATCCATCTCCCGGGGGGGGGGGGAACTCTCCTTCCTTGGAGACTTTTAAGCAGAGGCCGGAGAGCCATCTGTCAGGGACCTTCTAGTTGAGATCCCTGCCTTGCAGGGGTGGACTAGAGGACCCTTGGTGGTCCCTTCCCACTCTCCCATTTATGATTCTAAGCAGCCCCATGTTCCCAGCCCTGGGGAAGGCGGGGAGCCCCTCCCTCTTTACCGAGCAGACGGCCCCTGCCCCCCGCCCGCCACGACCCGGCTGCCTTTACCTTCCCCACGTACAGTGGTTCCGTGCCGGTGTACTCTTCCACCACGAAGAACTGGTTCCAGACCCAGCCTCTCTTCACGCGCCCGCTGCCCGGCAGCCCCCCATCCCCGGACTCTTCTGGGCCGGAGCCCCCAGGCTCCATGTGCATGGACACGACCCCCGCAGGGCAGCAGCCCAGGCCCCACAGAAGCAGCAGCAGCAGCGGTCGGATCCAGAAGGAGTCTCGGGAAGCCATCACCACAGAGCCCTGGCAGCTAAGAGGCAGGAGGTGGGCATCCTCTGCAGAGGGAGGGGGCAGCCACAGGCTGTGGGTCAGCCGTCCGTGGGGGGCAGCAGTCTCGGCATCCTCGGGAAGAGAGCGGGCGAGGATCACATGCCTGCCCCAGTCCCAGCAGCCCCCCTCCCTCCCGGCAGGATCAGCTGTCCAGGACCAGGAGAGTCAGGCATCAGGACAACGTGAGGATGGGGCCTGCCCCATGCTGGGCGCAGCACCCACACAAGGGGCCTCTCCTGGTGCAGAAGGGACCCTCTGAGGCTGGCCCAATCCTGCTCCTCCTGAAGTCTGTGTACACCCAGGCGCCTCTTGCTGGCTCCGCTCGCCCTAGGTGAGTCTAGCACAAGAACCAGCTGCCTGCTTCTTGAGCACCCAGGGGGGCTGGTGGGCCCCAGCAGCTCAGTTTCCAAAAAGGTCCTCGGGCACCCAACTCGCTGGGAGCACCCGGTGTGGTCAGGTGGTGGCTGGTGCGCGGCGGATCAGGGCGAAGGATCTGGCAGGTCCCGTTTCCGCCAAGGTGTCGTGGCTCCAGATCCTGCCATTGGGGCCCATCCCAAGCAGCAGCTGCTGGCAATGCCCTCTGTCCTCTGCTTGGTCAAAGAGGCTGGCAGGCGAGGTTGGCGTCCATCCCCAGGGACCTGGGAGAGAGAAAAAGGGGTGGTGAGTGAGGGGCTTGCGGGGGCGACTCTGCCCTTCCCCTCCCCTCCAGGTGAGGAGAGGGGCTGATGGATGCGGGTGCTCCTGGCAGCAGGATTGTGCTCTTGCCTGCCTCAGTTCCCCCCACAGACCCCCCCACACCCCTGCCAGGTCTGGAGCCACCTGTCCTGCAACGACTCCGAGACCCTCTGAAGGCACAACCCCCTCCTCACATTGCCAGGCGGGTGAAGAAGTGAAACCGTGACCTGCAGTCCCAGACGTGGGGGCCTTGCAGGGACCCGTCAGGCCACAAGGTTTCAATTGCATGCCCAACTGAAGCCAAGTCCACAAACGTCCAGCTGTCCGGCTGTCAGTTGTGGTCTGATGGCCACAGAAGTCCCTCGGGAGACTCTCCGGGGGAATAGACAAAGGAGACCCCCCCCCCGCCATGCCAGGATCGAGGGCCATCGTGCCATTTGAACAGGATGCCTGTAAGACCCACCAGTAGCCAGAGGGCGACCCACAGGTTGGCTGTGGGGCAGGACAACATGAGGAATCTGCGCACGGCTCTGGAAGGAATCCTGCCTGCCTGCCCCTTATCCTTTGCATCCCTGCAGGGAAGCAGGCCGCAGCCTCACTTCTTAAAAATAAAATAAAACCAGGGAATTCTCCGCTCTCCAGACACTGCTACCCTGAGGCAGCCCAGCGCTCCCAGCAGCCCCACACATGGGCAAGTCTCTCGCGCCACCAGCGGCACACCCCACAGCACACAATATATTCCCTCCATAACGGGTTTGGGCGGCATTTATGGGGACTTGTCAGTTGCGAGAGGCCGCTGGGAATCGAGGAGAGAGGAACACACAGTCACACACACAGCAATTCATTTATTTTATTTCATAAAATTTACGCACCACCTGGGTTTTTTTTGAAACAATACAAAACCTTGAAGTGGTTTACAAAAAGATAAAAGAAGAAACTCAAGCAATTTTGCAGCCATGCTTTAATAAAACATACAGCAGTTAGAACAGGTTAAAGTTCACATCTGCTTTTGAAACAAGAACGTTTTCATCTGGCCCCAAAGAGAAGAAGAAAGGCGGCTGCTTGGATGTGTTGTCAACAGGCAGGGAGTTCCCAAGTGAAGCTGCTGCTGCCACAACGGAGATCTTACAAAGGCAGAGCAGGGCATACATGGCCCCCGGGGCAGTGCCAGCCCCACCACCTCCCCGTCACTGCCATCCTCGTTCATCTGCAGGCCCCCTTTCCTCAGTTAAAACCAGACTGAAGGCGGCTCACGACATAAAATGATTCCCATTACTACAAAACTACAACAATAAAAACATATCTGAACAAAATAATCCCCATTTATGTCATCATAATAAGACCTAAAGATAGATTCAAAAAAATAATATCCATAACTGCAAAACTAACAACTCCAAAATTAAACCTTGATTTCAACAACAAAATCCCTAAAAAAACACCCCTAAGGGACTGCAGGAAGCTTCTGCCCCCCATCCCCACAAAGGGGGCTGCTTGGAAGCCCCTTTGTTCCAGCCCCAGAGTGCGACTCAGTGGACCTGATGGCAGCAGCAGCTTGCCCAAGAGGCCTCTGCAGCTGTCTGCCTGGGCTGGCACTCTTGCTCTCTTGCACAGGGCAGGTGGCAGGCACAAAATGCCAGGGCCGCTCGCCCAGAACCACCCTCACACCTCCCTGTCAAAAAGCGCACCCTAGCTGAGGAGGGAGGAAAGTGAGGCTGCAGAGAAAGGCAGCAGACTCTGAACGGCAGCAGCAGCAGCCTAGCCAAAGTCACAGGCAGAGTCCACAAGAAATACATTTTTAGAAAAGGGATCCAGGAAATTATTGGCTGGTTAACTTTGACTTCTATTCTAGGAAAACAGGCGGAAAGATTGACTAAACACATAATTGCCAAGCCCATGGAAGAACAAGCTTTGCTGAGGAAAAACCAGCATGGCTTCTGCAAGGATAAGTCCAACACCAGGCAGTTTATTATATCAAAGCACAAAAATAGATAACATAGCTACAAAAACCACCCTCCCCCCCAAAAAAACCCCACAACACCATGCAGTTTTAAGGGTTAGGGTTCAATTAGCCAAAGGTCTGGGAGAAGAGGAACATTTTTGCCTGGTGCCTAAAGATATGTAATGAACCTCCCTGGGAAGGGCGTTCCACACAGAGGAGCCACCACAAAAAAGGCCATCCTTGCGTTGCCACCCTCCAGACTTCACAGGGAGGAGGAACACAAAGAAGGTCCTCAGAGGATGACGGCAGGATCCAGGTCTATTCGTATAGGGAGAGGCAAGACTTTGAATTGGGCCCAATAGCTCATCGGCAGGCCGTGCAGTCGGGCTATAAAGCCCTAAATGCCTTAAGGCTGAGATCTAGGAAGGACAACCTCATTCCCAGGAACCTGCCCATCATCTGGAAGATAGTGGGATGAGATGGGGGGGGGCTTCTTGGTGGCAGAGCCCCAGTTACCGATCTCTCCCTCCCACAAGAGGGGCCAGACTGGCTCCCGTCTTCCTGTTTTTACTCTGCATTCTTAAGCAGTTTTTAATTTTTTTGTATCAAGGTTTATTGATTTTTAACCCAAGAAAGGCTCTGGTGAGAACTATGGTGCCAGAATGCAGACCTTGGTCAAAGTGCTGTGGGCACCAAGTGGCCGGCCTGGGGAACAAAAGAAGAGGGCGGGTGCTGGGCACTGGCGGGCAGCGCCACCCCAACAGCGCTGGCGGTTGCTGAGCTGGGGCTGAAAAGCAGCAGAGGAAGGTTGGCAGAAGTCAATGCGTGTGGGTGCCGGGAAGCAATCTGCAAATATTACAATCTTCCCAAATGTAGACTTGAGATCTGAAGAGCATGGAGAGATGAGGACCCACCTGTCCTTGGAACCACCCACCCCTTAGCCAGCTCAGGTCAGCAAGAGCTCCACTGGCTTCTGCCCCTCCTCCACCCCCCCCCGGGACTTGGAGGAAGAGAGAGACCCAAGGGGGGGTCTGAAGGGGCCCAGGAGGCCACGTGCCAAAGCTAGAGGGCTCTGCAGGTGTGATTGGTGCCCAGTGGGCATCTGGTTGGCACCCCTGGGAATGCCACCTTGGGCTCTGAGACGGAAGAGGGGCAAAGGCAGGAAGAAAAGAAAACAAGAGTGACTCACAGAGGGTTCTGCTTCCCTGGCAGGTGAGTTCCCATGGCTGCCTCTCCTTCCCAGGCCCCCACTCTCCCCCCCCCCCGACACCCGTGACTTGGGCCAGTTTGGCGGACCAGGATTTTTGTTTGTTTGTTCCAAGGAATTTCTGTTGTGCGTTGCCCACTGCTTTCCCTCTCAGCTTGGGGACTCCTTTTGTGTAGAGGGATGCATAAACTGAATAAATCTAATCTGTGTCTCTCATCGGCAGCCCACTCTCCACGGCTGGCGCTCTCCGTGGCCAGGATTACGTGGGCTGCTCTGGCCTCTCTCTCAGCAGCCTGTTGCTCTCCCCCTCCCAATGCATCCCCCTCCCCAATTGCTAAGGGAACCTGGGTGGAGGGAAGAGAGAGGCACCCCCAAAACCTAGCCAGGCAGAGCAGGCAGGGGGCACCCTTCTCCAAGGGGGGGGAAGACTCCTGGGCCAGCACACCCTGTTCTCTGCACACCCCCCATGGGAAGGAGCAGGGTGCCAGCCACAGAGGGCTCTGCCCCCCAATGTGCAGTGGGGCTCAGTCCAAGGTGTCGAGGCAAGCGCCCCATGGAGCTAGGAGGCGGGCGGGCAGCCCCCTCTCTCCACGGATAAGACAGGCGCACAAACACCCATCATCACAACAACGGCTCCCTCCCGCCGTGTCCCCCACCCACACGTGGAGGGCCAGGCAACGGTTGCTGTGGGAACGCCAACCTGCCTCCAGAATCCTTCCCCCTCCTCCCGGCTGCCTTTTGTGCTCAGCCATCTCCTCCGTAAAGTGACCCTGCCAGCGGGATGGGGGTGGGCCGCTCCCCCTCTCTCCTCTCACCCCCCACCCCACTCCAAAGAGGGCAGAGGGTCTCTGGATCCAGGCCCCAGCCCAGCAGTTGGCAGCCAAAGCACCAAGGGACTCCTGGGCTAGGCAGGTGAGAGGGAGGGACTCCATGCACTCCACAGCGCCAGCCCCCCCCACGTGCTCCCCCCTCCCTCCCTCCCTCCCCCTCCTCCCGCTCTGCTCTCGTCAGTGTGTGTTTGGCAGAGCTGTACTGTACATCATGTTGACAGTAGAAATTACATCCTGAGCTTATGTTTTACACTCTGCCCTGTCAGAACTCACCGCAGCCCAGTGATCAGGACAAATTGAATAGCATCCCGTCCGTGTCAATATTTATTTCATTTCACAAATGCGGCGGCCGGCAATCGGAGGGGAGACACCACCTGCTCATCTGGCGCGTGGGACGGGGGGGGCACACCAGAGGGATGCTGGGAAGCCTGCGCTGGCAAGGCCCGGCAGGATAGGCGGCAGCCACAGAGGCCCCTAGACACTCACACACACAGAGAGAGCACAAATGACCTTTGGGCACCTGGGGAGGCTGCGGGCAAGGAATGCCAACACAGCCCCCCCCCCCAGTCCCTGCAGTTCCTCCAGGGTGGCATTGAGGGGCCCAGGAGACTCCCTCAGCCTCTGCCAACCCCACACACTCCCCACAAGAAAACGAGAAGAGCCTGCCGGATCAGGCCCACCTAGATCAGCATCCTCTTCTCCCAGGGGCCAACCAGATGCCTCAAAGGGAAGCCCAAACACAAGATCCGAGCACAGGAGCCCTCTCTCCTTCTGAGGTTTCCCTAAGAACATGAAAGGAGGCTGCTGGATGAGGCCCACCCAGCCCACCAGACACCCACTATGGGAAACCTGCAAGCGGGACCTGAGCGCAAGAGAAACTCTCCCCTCCTCCAGTTTCCCACGGCTGGAATTCAGAAGCCCGGCTGCCTCCAGAGCAGAGCTCTCGCCAGCCCTCCCCCCCCCCACCCTCCTGGATTTGCCAGCCGAGACCTCAGGAGGGACCCTGCCTGCCACTCTCCATGTTTCTCCGGCCCCTGCGGAAGAAGTGTGGCTTCCCCTGGACTCTGTTTTCCTCCAGTGCATTAGTGCGGGATCACAGCACTCTATCCCACTTAATGCCTCAGCAAGACCACCTGCCTGGCATCTCATCTCGGGGAGGCAGCCCGGCGCAGAGAGGCCGGCCGCCGACAGATCTCGCCGCGATGGGCCAAGGAGCCTGTATTATTCCAGCGGCAAATTCCTCTCTCAGATTGTCAACAGCGCAGCAAATTGCAGTGCCATGTAACTGTGTCTCCTCTCCTTAAACAAGATTCAATTCCACTTAACTCTCCCCTTCCTCGGGGAGGGCGGGGGGGGCAGGACACGCAGGCCGGAATTCATTTCCCGGGATCTGCTAGGCAGGCGCCGGCGCCGTTACCAAGGCAAAGTCCTTGGGAAACTTTATTATCACTTGCCACCTCAAAGCACCTGCGCAGGCAGCAAGGCGGACGCTTCCGCTGGGGTGGAATTCAATTTCTCTCCTGCCTCCTGCGAGGAGACGGAGCCACAAATGCTACAAACATCACAAACACACCCGGGGAGCAGGGAGGCCAGCGGAGGAAAGGGGCCTTGAACCCAGATCCTTCAGCATATACTGAAAGGGCCAAACTGAAAGGAGCTGACCAAGCCTCTGGCAAGGACCAGTTGGAAGGGACCCCCGGGCTCATCCAGTCCAGCCCCCTGGATTGCAGGAATTGCAGCTCAAGAACCCCTGACAGGTGCCACCTGGGCTCTGCTTAAACTCCTCCTTCGAAATGCAACCTGGCACATTCCCTGCCCACCCACTCCAGAGCAGGTGAGGAACTGCTCATCTACTGCCCAGTCTTGCTGGGCAAGCCACCCACCCCCCAAAATAACACCCCCAACTATAGATGTGGGGAGCTAAGCCTGGCTGTGGACTCCTGCAAGGGGCTGGGCTCAAAATAACAACTCCTGCCTAGGAGGCAGCAGGCAAAGGGATGTTTCCTGCCTTTGAAACAGCTCAGAAGAGAGCCTGGAAGGGGTGCAGAAGAGGGAGACCCAGGGCCTGGAATCCACGCCTGATGAGGAATGGTTGAGGGAGGTGGGAAAGAGGAGACTGAGAAGCGACAGGGGAGCCACATGCAAACATCTCAAGGGCTGCCGCAGAGAGGATGGAGCAAGCTTGTTTTCTCCTGCTCCAGAAGGGAGGACCCAAATGAGAAAGGAAATTCTGTAGACTCTCCTTCCTTGGAGGCTTTGAAGCAGAGGTTGGGTGGCCATCTGTCTTGGATGCTTTAGTGAAGATTCCTGAATGGCAGGGGTTGGACTAGATGACCCCTGGGGGTCCCTTTCAGCTCTAGGATTCAGCAAGTCGAACCCTCTGACATGACTTGCCAGCAGGAGGGTTGAGTGCCAAACATGCATGGCCAAGGGGAGGCAGAGGGGCTCACTCCTCCCTGACCCCCCTCCCTTATTACTGCCTCCCCCCAAAAGTCTTTGTCCAGGGACCAGGCGGAAGCAGCAAAGAACAAAGACCCCTCCGCTAATCGCATGGAAACTGCAGTTTTAATAATAAAAGGGACCAAAAAAGCCCATTGTACTTATTAAAAGTGTAATCTCTCCTGTCCTTGAAGTAAATCTCCAGCTTCCTTTCTCCGGCTCCTTGGAATTATTTTCTCGGCAGGGGGCCTCCTCCTCCTCCAAAGCTTTTCTCCTCAGCTGGGTTGGAACAGACCAAGAGGTGGGATAAAGCCCCTTCCAAGGAGCCCCCCCCCCACCTGGTCCCACTGCTTCTCCTTGCTGAAAGATGCCGAGCCAGAGTCCGTCCTCCCTCCCTCCTTGCCAGGCAAGTTGCCTTAATGCCAAGTAAGTTAATTATCGGGGCTTTGATGGCCCCCAAGTAAGGAAGCAGGGGAGGAGGGTGCCCCCCGCAGCTGGGGAAGAGACCCCTCCTGGTCACAGGGGGAGAAGAAGCAGGAGGTGTTTGTTAAATCTCTCACACAGCCACTGTTTGGGGAACGTATTTCCAACTCACAATATTTCTTTTTCAGATCTTCTTTGGTCCGAGTTTCAAAGAAATTTTTAATTGCAAAAGAAAATCTCGGTGTCTCCCTGGGGGGAAAAGAGCTTTTAGAGCCAGAACCGTCTCGCTCGGCAATAATTCTTCTCCAAATAGGGAATTTTCATGCTTCAGCTACACGGATACAATACTTTAATTGGCCTTTAAAGACGTAAACTTGGGCAGGAGGCAGAGGAGAGAGAAGAGTCACCTGTACACTCTTTGTCCTACGAAGTGGGAGAAACTTTCCAGGAAGGAGGGGGACCGGGCAAAGGGGGCACCTCAGAAGGCGGGGGGCAAATACAGCTTCCCCCCCCCCCGGCTTCTCGGTCTGGCCCTCAAAACTCTCCCGAGGCCACACTCTCCCTGGCCTGCCAGGAAGGGGCCTGCGAACCACAAAAAGAGAATTCCAGAAAGGGGTCTCTGCACCACAGGAACCACAAGTGGCCCCCCAACCTCTGCTTTGAAGCCTTCAGGAGAGGAGAGTCCTCCACCTTCCGATGGAGCCCATTCCCCAGCTGAAGAGCTCTTGCCCTCAGAAAGCCCTTCCTGAGGTTGAGACGGAATCTCCTCCATTGTAAATTGAATCCACTGAATAATCGTACAGTCATGGAATTGCAGAGATGGAAGGGACCGAAGGACCATCCGCAATGCAGGAGTCCAAAGTGGCAGAAAACAAGCTTGCTCCATAGGACAGCTCCTCAGGTACCGGAAGGTGTGTTTTGTGTGTAGGAAGGAGCTGGCCATACAAAGCGAAGACTTGCGAATGGAAGAGGCCCCCGTCCAGAGCAGGCCAGTGGCCTGTCCTGTCCAGCTTCCTTTTCTCTCAGTTGCCCCCATGGGACACCCACCAGGAGGACCCGGGCGCAAGAGCACTTTCTGCCCCCCTGGGGTTCCCAACAGCTGGCGTTCAGAAGCATCGCTGCCTCCAGCCAGAACTGCTCTGGGGCTCAAATTCCACTTGCAGGTTTCCCCACAGGCTCCTGTGAGACATGGATGTCCAACCCTTGGCCTCATCCTGCAGGCTCTGCCTAGGTTCCTATGCTCCCCCCAGTGGCATCAAGATTTCAGCAGCTCCCTGCGCGAAGCCAAAATGTGGCCCCCACCCCACCTCTCCCCTCCCCTCCTTGTTGCAGCGCCTAGTGCAGGTAAACCCCTTGCACTCGCCTCGATCCCCCCCCCATTCTGCAGGGAGGGGCCACGGACTGGGCTTCTCGTGAGCCACCAAGAGCAGAAGCTCCAGCACTCAGTGCAAGCCAGAGGGAAGCCCACAGCAGCCCCGGCTTGGAAGGCAGGCAGGAAAGGGGACAAAGGCTGTCCAAGAGGAAGCTAAAATATTCAGAGAATGAAAAGGACAGATTAAAACACGAAATGGATTTCGTGCCCCTTGACAAGCGCAAAAGGAATTGGCTTCTTTTAATCAAATGTTTGGCAGAAAGATGAATTATTTATCGTCCAATATGGCCTGGTTAAATAGAAAATGGACCCGTGTTCACAGCTTGGGTGCCTGCAGTTCCTCACCTCTGCATGCCCCCAGATTCCTGCAGGGGGGCGAGCAGCGAGGAACTCAAGCCAGGCAAGGGGTGGGCAACCGTCCCCAGCTCCCCAGTGCACCGCCCAGGCTTCAAGGTCAGAGGTCACGGCTGCCCCGTACGGCAGAGAACCCTCAAAGCCTGTGGCTTCCTCCTCAGAAGACTCCTGGGAACCGTAGTTCACCCCCCCCCCCAGTGAGCTGCAATCCCTAGAACAAAGCGCAGCTCCCAGGAGAAGCCCCTGGGGTGTGGGAGGACCCAGAGTCATCCTTCTCAGGGGAGGGGGGACATCTTCAGCCCAAGGGCCCCATCCCCTTCTGGACAACCTTCCCAGGGTCACATGCCAGGGTGGGCAAAGCCAGGTGCAAAAGGGGTGGAGCAATGAAGGCAAATGCCACTTTTTATGGCAGGTGATGGAGGGGGGGGGAGTGAAATGTTACCTAGCTGGTCCTGCCTTCCAGCGTGTCCTGCATCTTGTCAGAACATGCCATGGGCCCCGGTGGGCCCCCAGAACCGGAAAACTGCAGAGGGGGCGGCTGGTGAGGAGAGCCGCCTGGATCAGACCAACGGGGGCCTGCCGGGCCCAGCATCCTGGCCTCCCAGTAGCCCACCAGCAGCTCCCCTGGGAAGAAGCCCACCAGGAGGACCCAGCAGAGCAGCAACACGCCCCCCCTTCCCACGGGAGGCAGGAGAACCACCAACTGGGGTGGCTTTCCAAGAGCATCAGGCAAATCCATGATGGAGGAGGAGGAGGAAGAGGAGGAGAGAGGGCTCCCAGTGGCTCCCAGTCAGGGTGGCTCTGCTCTGTCTCCACGGCTGGAGGCAGCCAGGCGCCTGAATCCCAGAAGCTGGAAACCCCAGGAGGGGAGAGCGGCTCTTGCGCTCGGATCCTGCTTGTGGATTTGCCAGTGATATCTGGTTGGCCCCTGTGGGGACTGAGTGCTGGACTAGATGGGCCCCTTGGGCCTGATCCAGCAGCCAGGCTCTCCTGGTGTTCTTAACTGGCCTTCTGGAGTGAGAGAGGAGAGAAGCATCTGGCCTTTGGCCAGGTCCAGCTCCTAAAAATCCCTCCCCCCCCCATCTCTCTCTCTCTCTCTTTCTCTCAGCATCAAGCAGCCAGAGGATTGACATGCTAGCACTATTGGGGTGGGGGATGTCCTGCCTCTTCTAGGCCACTAATCCCCCCATGCACCCCCATTATTTGAAAACCCCACCCCACTCCCACCCCATTGCCAGGGGGTCTGGTGAAGGAGAGGCAGAGACCAGCCAGAGGCAGGCAGCGTGAAGACTGCTTCAGATGAGGACAGGAGGGAGGGGCAGACACTGCTCCCCACCCCCACTTTGGCAAAGATGCCCTCCAGCCTCCCTGACTTCCAGGCCAGGGGGGCTTGTTGGCTCTCAAGTCAAACAGGAGGAATCACTCCCCAAGCCCTCTATGCTGTGGGCACAGCAGCCCCCGTGGCCGGCCCAGGCTCCAGCCCCACAGGGCCTGCCCTCTTCCCCACCCCCCATGAGCATGGCTGGGGCCTGTCACAACCAGCGCCTCCCTGGTGGCTCCAACGCCATCCGGCCCCAACCTAACGCAATTCACATTTCCATCAAGTCACCACACATCTGCATCATGCATCATTTCCAGGGTTCATTTTGCATGCAGCAAACTTGCAGGATGTTGCTTTCCTGGCAGTGGAATCTTAATTGTTGACTTGCAGCAAGGCAGCTCTGTGGGCACAAGGCAGGAGCAGGAGCAGGAGCAGGCAGGCAGGTGGAGGCGTTGGGGGGGAAATGTCTGGGGGGAGCAGGGAGGAGGAGGAGGAGGAGGTGTCATGGATGCTTGGGTTGAGATTCCTGCATTGCAGGGACTTGGGGACCTCCTCCAACTCCACAGCTCGCATGATCCTCTGATTCTTCCCCAGCAGCAGCCTGAAGGGGCAAGTGCCCCCCCCAGGGGAACCGGAGCAAGGGCTGCCCAGGAAGTCAGCTCTGGTCCTGGCAGCTGCTGGAGCAGCACAGAGAGGGTCAGGCGGGTGCCAGGCAGGTGGGGAAAGGTGCCTCCCCACCTGGGCATGGCCAGCATCATCCACAGGCGGGAGATGGAGAATATGAGAGGAGCCTGTAACCTCAGGCCAGTGGCCCATCCAGTCCAGCCTCCTGTTCTCACAAGGGAAACCCACAAGCAGGATTGGAGAAGAGAGTCTTCTCCTGGGGCTTCCAGCTAATGGTATTCAAAACCACTTGTGCCTCCAAGGGGGGGGGGGAGGCCCATCCTGGTCAGGAGCCACAGATCTCTTGATCCTCCTCCACGAATTTGCCCCTCCCTCTTTTCAAGTCATCAAGGCTGGTGGCCATCACTGCCTCTGCAAAATCATTCTCTCTCTTACCACAAGGATGCGGCTCAAGCTCCAACAGTTGAAAAACACAACGTTAAAAGCAGTTGGAAGAGATTTCAGGGAAGAGAGCAGGGTGGGGCCCCTCAAATGTATTCAGCTCAGAGTTACTCCAGAGGGACCCACTGAAATAATGACTGAGTTGAATAGGTTGATTTCAGTGGGCCTATGGAGAGTAAAACTTACACCTCCCGTTATCTCAGGGGTCAAAGGTCAGGGGGAAAGGTTACTGGGATGCAAGGGGTGAGGAGGAGACCTTCCAAGTCAGATGATCACCAGGATTCTGAACTGGACCCAGAAACAAACTGACCACCAGCCCACCAGACACCCAAGAATCACCCAAAAGGTGACCCCATGGGCAAGCGCCCAGTCATGCCCCTCCTGCCTCATTCTGGGCCAACTGAAGTTTCTGATCAGTCTTCAAGGGCCGTCCCACGTACAGCACACTGCAGCAGTCCAACCTGGATGGAACCACAGCAGGCTGGATCTTCTGGGGAACCTCCAGGCTCCTTGGACCACTCATGGCTGAGCTAGACATTTGGTGAGGGGTGGGAGAGGAGACCCCACAGAAGCCAACTCCTTTGGCCCCCGAGATGCCCAGTGCCCTGGTGGGGGGGGTCCCAGCCCCACCCAGGAGTCTTCCAGGCCCCCAGCCAAGGAGCAGGAGACTGTCAGGCATGTGGAAGAATGAAGGTAATTAGCCGCTTTAATGCCAGTTGCAGCCTAATCTTTCACACTTAGGAAAATTGTTCCAATGATTTTCTTATTTTCAGGGGAACTCATTAAATAAGAATTAGAAACCAGATACGATAGTAGATAAGAAAATTAGCTCTGCCGCCATATCCTGCCAAAACAGGGCAGTTTGGCTGCTGTCTCCTCCTGGCTCTCCAGAGTGGGAGGGAGGCATCAGCCCATCTCCAGGTAAGGACCCTCGGGCCCAAAGTCCTGCCCACTCGCCCCAGCCTGGCCCTTGGCAGTTCAGCAGCCCAAAGGCCCAGCTGAGTGCCAGGCTCAGAGTGCTTGCCAAGAGTGGTCCGGGGAGATCTGGAAGCAGGGGTCTCTGAGCACCTGCAGAGTGCTTTCCTGCAGTGCAGTTGGCGGGTTTCAGCCCACCCAAGCGCCCGAGGGACGAGTGGAAGGGGACCAGAGAGTGGACTCAGGTCTGTGTATGCCCCCCATGGATGCCTCTGCCTGCTTCTCCCCCCCCCCCAGGACTGGGGGTGGAATTAGAGATCCTGGTGTAGTTACTTGGAGCCACAGGGCGGGAGTTCTAACTCTACAATTTTATGAGTCTATGAAACCCCTTTTCCCTTTTCTCATTAGCAAAACTGGGCAAATTGTTCATCCATTCATGTCTGAACATTCGTCCTCTGTGCCAAGATGCCACCGCGCTGCCTCAAGCAACATGGACTGACCTCTGCCTTCGCCGGTCGGGGGGAGCCAAGGGGAAGCCCCCCCCCCCCAGCTTCCTCCTTCCAAGCCATGGGGAGGGGAAATACAACGCAAGGCAGACTGCTGGGAATGTTCTTCCGCGAAGTATTGGTGGGGAGTCTTTGACTAAGGAAACTGGGGGTGGCTCGCTTTAAAAAAAGAAGGAAAAGGAAATCCAGATTCTGCGCCAGGTGCCAAAGAGGGCAGCCCAAATTGAGGAGTTCCCCCCCCCCCCAAGGAGAAGGACAAGCAACTAGGTTTTAATTTGGGGAGGGACACGATGGGAGAGGGCTTGATAAAGTTATGAGAAGTGTAAAGACACAATTTTTCTCCTGTTCTAATAGAGGGACATGGGGCGGGGGATGCTCAACAACATAGACTAGCAGAATATCCAGGGCTGGCAAAAGCAAGAACTCATTTGGCCATCCTAGTCGGGGCTGATGGGAGCTGTAGTCCAAAGCACCAGGATGCCATCAGGCGGCGGAACAGGAAGCCTGCTTTGCAAAAGTTAAGGTTTGCCAAACTATTCTGTGAAGCACCTCCCACCCTCGCTTCCCCATGAAACAGCTTGACTGCCCCCGAATCACCATGCTGGAATTGGTGTGGCCCTCTACTGGCAGCCACGCTAACTGCAGCATGGCGACAGCCTTACATTTTAATATATATAGGAAGAAAATAAGGAGGGTGTTTACTTCCACTTTTATATCCCACCTTCCTTCCTCCCAGGACTTCAGAGTGGCCTGCATGGCTGTGCTCCTCCACATCACATCCTCACCACAGCCCTGTGAAGTAGGTTAGGCTAAGTCACTCATGGCTGAGTGAGAATTTGAACCCTAGTCCATCTCTCTGACCACCACACAAAGACCAAGGGGGGTCCATCCAGCCTTGCCTCCTGCAGGAGCCGACCAGATGCCTCAGGGAGAGAAGCCCACAAGCAGGGCATGAAGGCGAGAAGTCGCCACAGCTACATTGAACCTCCATGGCCAAAGGCAGTCTACCTTGGAATAGAGGTCTCTGAGGACAAACTCCCTGCAAAGCACCAGCCTTCCTGCCCTGCTTGGGGGATTTCTTTCCTGCCAAAGGGCTTTGATCCCATGGCCAGCTGGAAGAAAAGCCCCCCACCCATCACTTGCAGGTCTGAGACAAAGGCTGAGCGTAGAAAAATCTCGGGCCTGCAGAGCGCTGGATTCTGTGCGTATTTATACCTACAAGCAAAAGGTGTCCTTGGTTTTCCTTTCCACACAGAGAACTCCAAAGCAGCAAACGTCAGTCAGGACAAAAACAGCAAAGAACAGCACCAACAACTCCAATTAAAACAAAAAAGATCGAAAGAGCAGATAATTGTTATGATTTTTTAAGGCAGAGCTGAACCTGGTTAGTAATCTAAAAACCATCTCACACCTGCGCAGTGGATGGACTCGGCAGGACGGCCAGGCGCAGGCAGGGTGGGCTCAAGGAAAGCCCCCCCGGGCTCTTTCCAATTAAATTTGAGCGTTTCTTTTGTTATTAGAAGGGGGCAAAAGGAGGGCTATACATCTTTAACATAAAGCGACCTCCTTCAGTAAAAGGGCGGGCAGGTCCCTGGCGGGAGGAGGTGGCCCTTGAGGGAAAAGGGCCCTTGTAGAAAGGTCAAGCCCTGATGACGTCTCCAGGTAGGGAGGGGAAGACCCTCAAGGCTGAAACCCCGAGGCCAAGCGGCTGCCAGCCAGGGTCCACAACACTGAGACGGGTGGGGCAATCCAGCCCCCTACATGGTGTCGTCCTCAGCCATTGGGGACTGGATAAGCAGCTGGCCTTGGGTGGCACCTCTGGGCAGCAGCCCCAGCCTCTGGGCACTTGCCCACTATTTCTGCAAGGTCCCAGGTGCTAATCCCTAGAAAGGATGGAAAGTCCCTGCAAGAGGGGCTGGAGCTCCAGGACAGAGGCCTTGCTTTTCAGAAGTGGAGGCTGCAGGCTCAATCTTGGGCATCCACTCCAGGCTCAAAGAGAAATCATAGAATGGTAGAGTTGGAAGGGACCCCCAAAGGTCATCCAGTCCAACCCCCTGAGATGCAGGAATCTCAACCAAAGCATCCAGGACAGATGGCCATCCAACCTCTGCTTAAAAACCTCCAAGGAAGGAGAGTCCACCACCTCCCGAGGGAATCTCGTGGGCCAGGCAGAGAAACAGGCGCAAGGGCCTGAGGGATTGGAGCTGCTGCCAGTCTGAGCAGACGGCCCTGGCAAGACTGGCCCACCACTCATAAGGTTGTGAATGTGGTTTGGGCTGTAGGCTCAAGACAGCCAGATCCGGGCCAAGGGGTGCGGATCCTTGCGGACTGAAGGAGCCCATGGCAACCAGGGCGGGGGGGGTCTGTGGCAGCGCCCGCCCCCTTTCCCCTCCCCCGCCCGCTCTCCAGCACATCACCTTCCTCCTTCCCAGCAGCTGCAGACGCCCTGCGCACTCCTGATGCAAGAAACAGGCTTTTAGCGTCCTGTCTAGTAGAATCAAATTTTTATATCCTTTCACGGCCAATAAATCCAGCTGGGAGAGGAGAGGCAGAAGGGGCGTAAAAGCCCTCGTAAATGCTGCCAGCAGCAGAGCGGAGGGGCCCCTCCCAACACACACACACACACACACACACACAGAGCGACGGCAACAGCTCCATCGCCCGCGCGGATCCCCGATAACGGCGGCAAATGCTTACACCCGTCTCCCGTCTCATTTTCCCAGCTTGATCTCAGCTGTCGCAGTGTGATGGTTTCACCCCATTAGCCTTCCTTAAAAAAGTGATCCCAGCCCCACGCCTCTTATTGCCCACATAAATCAGGTGGCGGGGAATACAGAGCACCTTTAAATAAACAGCTGATGGAAGTGAAGTTCCAAGATCATTATTAATAGCTTTCCATTTCGGCGGCCACTGTGCTGTGGCATCCGTCCCCCAGGAGAGAACGCTCACGCCTCCTGGCCCCCAGCGCGACCGTCCCCCGAGGCTCCAGGCAGGAGGAACGGCTGCACCCGCCCCTTAATTGCACGGACCCCGTCCGCTAACGGAATGCTAATGCCAGCCGGAAGGAGAAGGGTCTTGCCAGGCCTCCGAGGCAGAAGAGGAGGAGAAAGCCCCCCTTGAAGCAGGGGTCCTCCCTCCCCCCCCCCCGTCCCATACCAGGAGGGCCAGGGGTGCTGCTGCTCCTCACCCAGAGACGGGGGGAGAGAGTGCAGACTGAGGAGGCAGAACCAGCCCCGCTGAGGGCAGCTGCTTTTACCTGACCGGATCCAATTTATTTTTCCCCAGCCAGCCCCAGGCAGAGACGGAATCGATCCCTCAGCCCTCTCTCCGGTAATTAGCCAGCTCCCCTGGGAGAAGCCAGCAGGTGCTCCCCAGCCCGGAATAGCAGAGAGGGGCTGGGCAAAGCGGCCTGCCAGGAAAGCAGCCAGTGGGGCAGATCTGGGGCCCAGCGGGAAGGAGAGAGGCCCAGCGGGCAGAGGGTGCCAGGACTGAAGCGGGGGGGGGGCATTTCCAGCCACAGGGCTCCTGGACACATAGCTTACCTTCGTCTTGAACCCCATCAGCCCTCACTTGGAACAGCCCCCCATCAACACCCCCCCCCCCATTTCCCCTTCCTAAAGATTCAAAGCATCTCAAGCCAAGCAGAGATGAGGCTGGAGAAGACGCCAACTGTTGGCCCAACTCCTGGCTACTGAAGAGCTGGAGAAACCCTGTTTGGCTGGACTCCATGCCCTCCAGGACCCACTGGAATCTAGGGCAGCCCATTCTCGGAGGAGCTTGCACCGAAGAACGGGCTTTGAGGCAAACTGGGTGGCAGCCCCTGGCAGAGGAAGGCCTGGTCTGCCTGGCGCAAGCCACCACTCAACTTCCCTCTGCCACCAGCCTGTGGGGCTGGTGCAGCTTCTGCATCTTCTTCACTCCCTGGCTCCCGAGGAGACCATACAAGCACAGAATGGCAGAGTTGGAAAGGGCCCACACAGTCATCCGGTCCACCCCTCTGCAATGCAGGGATCTCAGCTCAGGAATCCCTGCTAGGTGGCCACCCAAGCTCTGCTCCAGCACCAGGAGGACTCCATTTTGGGGCGGGGCAGCCAAGTCACCAGGCACCCCTGGCACAACCACCTGGGCACTCGGCACCTCAGCTAGTCCTCAACACCTGGAATGGGGCAGTGGGGTGTAGTGGTTAGAGAGTCAAGCTAGGGCCTGGAAGACCAGGGTTCAAATCCACCCTCCTCAGCCATGCAACTCACTGGGTGACCTTGGGGACCAGTCTCCGCCTAGCAACCTACCTCACAGGGTTGTTGTAGGGATTAAACGAGGAGGGGGAGAACCATGCTTCCCCCCCTTAAGCTCCTTGGAGGAAAAGGTGGGATTTGAAAGCCGTCCATAGATAAAAGCAATAACAGCCTCGCAGCAGAACAGGCCTGGGAAGTACAAGGGGGCCCAGCTGCGACCTTTGCCATGCAGCGCCCACCAGGCAGCAGCTGCCATCTTGGCACAGGCTCTGCCCGGCCCTGAGCCCCAGGACTGCCCCCTAGTGTTCTTCTCCTTCTGGGGCTGGCAGGTGGACCTTCACAAAGCAGAACCCTTGAGTCCTGCGCGATGGCGATTGATCTCTTGTGATCTCCGTCACAGCCATCTGAGGGGCACTTTGGAAAATCCTAAATGCAAGAGCACCCAAGGCAGGCTGGGGGACCAAAAGGTAGGTGTGGGGGGAGAAGGGGAGGGAGGGGGCTGCTGGAGCAGCAGCAGCAGCATGGTGGGGGGCAGAGATGCAAAGGGGCAGGAAGTGTGTGCAAGGCAGGAGAAAGGCTGCAAGCAGGAGGAGGAGGAAGGTGGGCTGAAGATGGATGCCAGGCAGGTGCCAGCCTGTGGAAGAGAGATGTGTGACCCCAGGCACCACCCGCCCACCCGATTGGTGTTGGCAAGGGAGCAGCAAACTGCCCTCCCCAGCCAGGCCCCTGGGCAATGCCAGCAGGAAAGGACAGCCCTTCCAGGCAGCCCCGTCCTCAGGAGAGAGGGGTCTGCTGAGACAGGTGGGCCCCCAGCCCCCTCCCCTGCCTGCCTGCCCCCCACCCCACCCCCAGAGGTGCAGCCTTTCCTTCCCTCCCTCTCCAGGCATCGCAGAGGGAGAGCATCATGGAGGCGATTCTTGCCTCCTGAGCACTGTGCGCACACATGCACGCCAGACAGCAGCCCCCCCTCCCCGCACGGTCCTGCCTGCCTCTGCCTCACACACTTTCTGCCTCTTTGCAATTCCACTCCGCAGGTTGTTGCTGCCTCGGCTCGCTGGCTGGTTCGCAGTGGCTCCCTTTGTTCCAGAGGCGGCTGCCACTGCCGCTGCTACCTCCTCCTCCTCCTCCTCCTCCTCTGGCTGCTCTCACCTCCCTTGTCCCTCTTTAGCCTGTTTGATGAGCAGAACGTCAGAACTCTTTGCACACAAAGCAGCCAAGCAGCCGGCCTCCTCTGAAGGGGAAGGCACCCCAGAAGAGCCCCCCTCCTCTCGCTCTCACAGCCACAGCAGCTCTACCAGAGAGAGGGGAGCTTCGGGTGCCCACTGCTGGGGGCAGGACAGGCGGGCAAGAGAGGCAGGCAGCCCACCCCCACCCCCAGGAAGTGCCACCAGGGGGCACAAGCTGCAGGCAGCATCCAAGGCTGGCAGGTCACAAGAAGTCTCCTGTCTCTCTTGAATATCGGGGGGGGGGGCTGGGAAATGGAAGACCCCAGAAGCAGCGGAAGAATGCCACAAGCCCAACCATCCCCACCAGCTGACACAGTCATATGGGGTACCATCACCCCATTTTTCTGGGTAGCGTCCTCCAGTATAGCTGCCCCACAGAGAAGGAAGGTGAGCCAAGCCAAGCCAGAGGACCCCCCACGCCAACAGCCACAACTGCTCCACCATCTCTCCCGGCATTCCCACAGCGCCCTGAGCACCGGGGCAGACGGAGGCCTTGACCTGCTCAGACCCCACGCGGAGGGGGAGAGCGGCAAAGGCGGGGGGGGGGCAACTGTTAGATCCACGGTAGTTAACAGCTTAGCTAGATCACGAGGCAGCAGCCTAGGCATTTCCTTGGGGATGTGTCCTGGTTCCAGGGCTGATCATTACGGAGCCCGCAAGCCAAGCCAAGCAAATTCAGAAAGGATTGCAGCCCCTTTGGAGGACGGGGCTGGAATTCATAGAAGAAGTTCTTGACTTTGAAACGGGGAGGAATCAAAAAAACCAAGGACATGAGCAGGGATGCAGAAGCAGAGCAGCCCCCCCACACACTTGGGCTGGGTGAGCCGGGCTGGGAGTCCCCACGGCTGAGTTGAGTCCACGCAGCCGCCAGCCATCCCCAGCACCAAAGCAGCTCCTGCTAGCTCACAGATTTAGACTGTGGTACCTCAGTTTACGAACTTAATCCGTTCCGGAAGTCCGTTCTTAAACCAAAACCGTTCCTAAACGGAGGCGCGCCTTCCCTAATGAGGCCTCCTGCCACCGGTGCGCTTCCACCGTTCAGCTTCCATTCTTTCTTTCTTTTTTAATAATATTTATTAAGGATTTGAAAATTACAAAAAGAAAAAGCTTCCATTCTTAGACCAAGGTAAAGTTCACAAACCGGGACACTATTTCCAGTTTTGCAGAGTTCATAAACCGAATCGTTCTTAAACAGGACTGTTCTTAAACCAAGGTACCACTGTACACTGCTTAAATATGAAGGCAGCCATTTACCCTCCTTCTGCAGAAAGTTCCAATGTGGGAAGAGAAACGGGCCCCACTTTGGAATAATATGCAAAGGCTCCTGCATCGGTTTTTGGACTGGCATCACAATGAGAGCAAGCAGAAGTGCCTCCCCAAACCACAATGCCCCAGAGAGTGGAGAAAACATTTGGAGCAAATGGGGGGGGGCAGTCTCCCTTTTCCTGCCTGCCTTCCCCCTCCAAACAGCCCTTGGCCAGGAGGCTTCACCGGGGGAAAGGAAGAGGGAAGCTGGGAGCCCTTGGCATCTGGGGGCTGGCATTTACCTGCAATGGGTGGGCTGCCCCACAGCTGGGCAGTGGTGCTTCCTGCAAGGGATGGGACAGGAAGGAGAGACTTTGCTGCCTTGGAAGGTTCATTAAGGGCTTCTGCCAGGATCCCCTCTTGCCCCCCAACCCCTTTTCCCCTCTGCAGAATCAGGAGTGACAAAAAGGCTCCTGGGAACTTAAAGCCCAAATGCCCCCCCCCACAAAAACCCATGCCCCTTTCTCCCTCCCTCTTGCTGGGGGCAAGAGCTTCAGAAAGAGGCACCGCACTCAGCAGGCCACTTACTGGAAAGCATCCGCTCCAGCCGCCTCCCTGCCCCCCCCCCCGGGGGGGCAGTGCACGTCGCCAGCCTTGGAGCAGACCCAGCCTGGGCAGCTTTGCCTGCTGACGGATCCACTTTCGGCTGCGAGGAGAGACTTTGCCTGCCGTCCAGCACTAATTACCCAGAGCAAGGCAGCGGCAGCCTGGCCCGGCCCTGGCTCATCAGCTCCCAAGCGAGCGAGACAGCCAGCGAGAAAGTGGGGGGCAGGCCAGTGACCCTCCGGGCAGCTTGTTAGCAGGCGCTGCGGGTCACCTGGCCAGAGCACAGCCGCCGCCAGCTCTGCAGGACAGCTGGGCTGCGCTGGCAAAGGGCAGGACCACCTCGTCAGGGTGGCGTCTCTGCCCCGTCCCGGCCACTGGGGGGGGGAGCCCCTGGGGTGCACAGCAGCAACTGCATAGGCCTGGGACAGCTGCTGCTGCTGCTGCTGGGCTCAAGTCGCCCTCTCTTCACCAAGAGAGGTGCTGGCCTTCCAGGGCCACGAGAGGCTTACGGACCCAGGAGGACGGATCTCTCCCTGAGGAGACCCACAAGGTCTTTTCTGGAATAGCAGCAAGAGATGGGCCTCTGCATCTCCTCCACAGCCCCATTTCACGCCCAGGGTCCTCAGGCACCCAATTCTGGCCTGGGGGGGGGAGGAAACTGTTGCCCAGAGGGTGGGGCCTGTAGAATTTCACCTTCCTGGGTTTTCAGCAGAACACAGGGAGGGATTGGGAAATGGAGAGAGAGGTCAGCAGGGACAACTTCTGGGGCAACGGCGATGTCATCAGGTGGCAGCGCCCCATAGTTGGGACAGGCCTGTTGAAAAGAGGCAGCGGTCCCTTTGCTCCCCAAAATGGGCACTTAGCTCAGAAAGTCCCAGGGGCACAGACTCAGGCAGAGACACCCACCCCTCCCAGCAGAAAGCTGCTTCTTCCTGAGACAGAGGCCAAGTGGGTCTATTGTTTGTGGAAGAATGAGCTGAACCTGCGGCTTCTGGCAGCGCCCCCCCCCAGCCCAGGAAGCAGCAAGACTTGGCTCGTTGCCTGAGCATGCCTTGCAGTTGCCATAGGGATGCCACAGCCGCCACAAAAGGGGCCTTCCAGAGGCAAGCCAGCCCAGCCCTGGCTGCGTGGGGGGGGTGAGGCTCTGACGGGGCTTCACAGGACAGGTAGGGGGCACCCAAATGCAGAGCCTGCCCCCCCTCTGCCTCCCCCAGGCACCGTGTGGGAGCCTCTCGGAGAACAGGCTGCGTGGGCAAAGGGGGCCTCTGGAAGAGAGTTTCTGCCCCAGAGCCACTGAGCCCCACGGCACAGAGTCCAGTGGGGAAAGGGAGCCCTCCGCAGCCCCAGGCCTGGCCAGAAGTCTGCCACTCTGAGCTCCTTGGAGAAAAGGGTGAGAAATAAACGCAATAAACAAACACGAAGCCTCCGAGAGCAAGCCAAGGGCAACTGGGGATCTGACCGCGGGGTCTGCAAGCAGCATTCAGCCAGGGAATGGGCCGCGGGGAGGGGGGGTTCGTCTTACAAACATCACCACACGCTCCAGGTGCTCTTCCCTTGTCAGCTCTCCAGCAGCCTGACCCTAATCATGCTTATTGCCATGAAACTTCCTCAGAATCTTAGAATCGTAGAGTCTGAAGGGCCCCCATGGGTCATCTAGTCCACCCCCCTGCAATTCAGGAATAAGTGAAGGCACTTGGCTACCAGGGTGGTCAGAGAGGGCCAGGATCCAGGCACAGGAGAGGGTTGCTGATGGCTACTAATGGTTTTTAAACATATTTTATACATAGTTTAATTCTAGCAATGTTTAATTGTACTTGAATGATTGGTTTTTCTATGTTTTTAGCAGTTCTTGCAAGCCACCTTGAGTCCTGTCAGGGGGAAAGGTGGGCTATTAATAAAATAAAATAAAGACAGGATGAGTATGTTCTGTCTCCACTGTTGGAGGCAGCAAGGCTTCTGAACAGGGCCTTTTTTGTGCTGGCTCCCCTTGTGGAACGCTCTCCCCAGGGAGGCCCGCCCTTCCTTGCAGGCCTCCTGAATCCTGCTCCAGCCTGCCTCCCCTTCCCTGCCCTTTCTACCTGCCTGCTCCCCCATTCCAGCACCCCTTCCTTCCATGGAGGGCTTTTGGGCTCACAGCATGGCAGCCAATCAATTCCCCAGCTAACTCTGGCCCTTGGGTTCCTAATGTGGCCCTCAGCATCCGTGGCTCTGTGGAGTCATAGAATTCTAGTGCTGGAAGGGATCCCAAGGGTCATCCAGCCCAACGCCCTGCAATGCAGGCCTCTCAACATAGGTCAATCAACTACACAGTCATATTTAGGTCCCCAACTTTCACCTGAGGAACAGACGCCTTGCAAAGTCTCTTTGCAAGGCATTATGCAACTTGCGCTGCTCCTGCAACCAGCTGCAAAACATGTGCCCATTAAGCCACAGGTTTGAGGCTTTCTGTGGAAGCAGAGGTTTCATGGCCCACCCAAGAAGGCCAGGTCTCTCACCCCCCACCCCCCCGGACCCTCCTTGAGATTCATGGGAGAACCGCAAGCCATTCTCAGATCAGCCACACTGGATTTCCCTTCCCAAAATCCTGGCCACCTGCTCCTTCTCAGGACGGCCCACAGTCCACCCACCACGGCCCAACCCCTCATCCCTGCCCTGCTGCTCTTGGTCCCAGCCCTGCTCAGGCGGGCACTGCCAGGGCTCCTGCCAGCCTGCTGGGTGGGGTGCGAGACCCAGTGCCCTGGAGCCCCAGGCTCTCACCAGGAGCTTCCCTGGAGCCTTCTCCAGGGATCTCCCCCCCCCCACGCTGGGGACATGCAGCTGCTCCCCTCCTGGGGATGGAGGAGAGCCCCCCCCCCCGCCCAGCCCCAGCCTGTCCTGCTTAAAGAACCCCAAGTCTTTCCTGTGAACTCGCCACTCCCTGACCTCCTGCTCTGGAGCTTCTTCCTCACCCGCTTCAAGACGGCAACAATTCTTCAAATTTATCACCCAATATGAATGATTCAGGAGCAGGCACGGCGCCAACATCCTCTCTTGTCATTTGGCTGAAACTCTGCAGAGTCTTTATAACCCACAAGGGCCCAGCGTGGTCGTCAGCGGGCCAAGGACCCAACCGGAGCAGGAGGGGGCAGGCAGCCTCCCCCTCCCTCACCGCTTCTCCTGCTCAATGCCTCCTGCAGGATGCTCCTGCAGCCTCTAGAGCGGCTCAGCACCCCCATTTCCCCCAGCACCTAGACTTGCAGAGTTGGAAGGGACCTCAGAGGACATCCAGTCCAACCCCTTCAATGACAGGGACCAGGTGGGCTGAGAGAGGTTGAGCGGCCGCCGTCTGCCCAGGACAACCCACTGCTGGAGCAGAACACCAGAAGACCCAGCGGGACCTAGTCTAGCGTCCTCTTCCCAGAGCGGCCCAACGGGAAACCCTCAGGCAGGACCGGAGTGCGAGAGCCCACTCCCCTCTGTAGTTTCCAGCAACTGGGATTCAGAAGCATTTACAGCCTCCAACTTGCCAGCTCAGCTGGGGTGGGGGCAGCAGTCTTCTGAGACTGAGGGTCCCCCACATGGCTTTCCTGGTCTGGGGCAGGCTCCGGCTCCCCTTACCCCCCCCCCCGCTGATTGATTCACTCAGAGAGCCTGAAGCATGCCCCGCCCAAGGAACAATTCTTCCCATGCATGCGGGGGCTTTTAAAGCAACAAGAAGTCACCCAACATGAATGCAAGGGGAGCATCTGCCAGTGGTCAGAACAGGAGAACCCAGGAGAGAGGAAGCACAGAATTGCACAGGGAAGGGGGAAGGCGTTTCTGCCAGCTCATCAGAAAATGGCCCTGAGCAACTGTGACCCTCTAGGCTCAGCACCAAAGCGCAGGCCCTGCTCCCTCCCACTGCCCTGCTCCCCCCGGGTGCCACCCACCCCTCCATCTCGAGGAGCAGCGGGCATTTGCCAGCACTGCTTCTGCCTCTCCCAACTCCCCAGGGACCCTTCCCCGTGTGGCTTCTGGCAATTGTGCCTCCTTCAGCTGAATCGCTCCCGAGGGACTCTTGCAAAGCCTGAAGCCCAGAGGGAGGAAGCCCCAGGTGGGCATGAAGAAGGAAGCAGGGAAGCGGCCTGGCACGGCTGCGCCCACACAAGAAGCACCCCCAGCCCCCTCTGAGGAGAGGGGCGAGTCTCCCCGCCCCACGAGAGATCACTTCCAGCCCCAGCCGGGGGGGGGGCACCTTCGCTCAAGCGGCACAGCCAAGCAGGCCAGAGCCACTTGGGTGCCTCCTTGGGTCTTGTGAGCGGAAGAGTGGTCTGGCTGGAAAGCGGCCTCCCAGGCCCAAGAGGACAGGAGCCCAGGGAGCAGACTTCAGGCGAGGCCAGACTGGCAACAAGGGCTCCCTGCGTTTCAGAGAGCAGTCTCTCCCGGGCCTGGGGGGGGGGGCAGAGATTGAACCCAGGCAGAAGAACAGAAGGAGAGCCTGCAGGATCCGGCCAGGGGCCCATCCAGCCCAGCATCCTCTTCTCACAGTGGCCAACCAGATGGACCTGAGCACAAAAGCAGCTCTCCCCTTCCGGGGTTTCCAGTCTCGGTTTCCAGAAGCACCTTCTACATGCCAGGCCCTGCTCTGTCCCTGGGCCACAGCCCTCAGGCGGGCACAAAGACACACTGCTGCGTGTCCCCAGCATCTGAGAAGCAAAGATCGACTGCCTCTGAAGATGGAGGCTCCTTTCAGCTCCGCGGATCCATCACCACATTGTTCTGCCGCCAAGCACAGCGCTCACACTGGCGATCATTGCAACGCATCCCGCCCCCCAGCGCAAAGAACAGAGCAACAACACTGTGCAAGGGGGGGGGTCTGGCGGGTGTGGGCAGGCACGCGCGTGGACACAGCCACACACTCTCTCACACACGTGCCCAAGCACACACACGCGCGCACAGCCCCTCAGCAGGCCAAAAGAGGCTTTCTTATTTATCAAATTTATATCTGCCGCTTTCTTCCCAGCTGCCTCAAATTCAGAGCCTGACTCTGGGAGCCAGTCAAGGACTTCCTCCTGCCCGCCCCGCGGAAGCCGAAGGGGGCAAAGCCGGCAGCCCCAGGGCACGGAGCTCCAGGAGGGGCGCTGCAGCCTCCCCTTCCCGCTTCTGCCACTCCAGGAGAAGGCATGCTCGCAAGGCAAACCCCGCGCCCAGAGAGAGAGCCGCCGCCCTCCTGCCCCCAGCAAGGCCCGGCCGGGACTCACCCGGACTCACCCATCCAGGGCAGCCGCCGGAGAGCGGCCCGGCTGAGCGCGGAGTTCCCGCGGCCGCGCAGAGTTGATCCGCACCCAACTTGGCCGCCCGCTGCCGCGCTCGCACGCCCAAGCAGCGCCAGCCTCGCCGCTTCCGCGCCTGCCGGTGCACGAGCAGGCGTGCCCCGGCAGCACCAACTCCCAGCCCCACAGACACCAGCGCCCCACAAGCTGTGGGGCGACGGGCTGCTCCAGGCGGGGGGGAGGGGGCCGCTCTTCCCCCTCAAGGCGAGGCGGGTGTCTCTGGAAGGAGCGGCGGCAGGTCAGCCAAAGCAGCAGCCTCCCTCCCCCCTCAAAAAATGTGCTCTTTTCCCCCTACCGAGACGGGGAGCGCTCCGAAGGGTCTCCTCGCGAGGGTCCAGCAGACGGAGGGAAGCGAGCGGACTCCGAAGCCCCGCAGAGCCCGGCAGCTCCTTGCCAGGAGATCAAAGTCAAATTCACCAGAAACCGATTAAAAATAAACATGGAACGGCTCGGTCTCTGCCTCTCATCCGCACGTGCGGGGACTGGGAACATCCACAGGCGGGGACGGAGTGGGGAGAGGAGGGCAGACCTGGACGGGGATCGTGCGTGCGGCGGGGGGGGGGCGGCGTAAATCCCCCCTAGACCACCGCAAGAAGCATCCCCTGCAATCCAGGTGAGGGGTCCTGGTGCTACCTGGGCGGCACTGCAGAAGACTTGGAAGTCTCCAGCGGGGGCGGGCGGGGGTCCCTCTCTGGCCACGCTTGCTCAGGTGAAGAACTGCCTGGCCCTCCTGCCCACAGGACCCCCCCACCAGGACTTGCTCCTCTTCTTCGCCCCCAGAGACAGCACATGCAGACAGAGAGAATGGCTCAGTGGCCCCCTTCCTGGGGGGAGCACCTGCTGACCAGTCCAGCCCAGCGCCCCCCAAAGTGGTGCGTGGAGGGAGAGTGGGCCCTGCCACAGTCAGCCCCCCACACACACACACACCTTTGGCTGGGCACACTTTAGATGCCCCACCCTCGCTAAGGACTCCTCCCCAAAATGACTTTCTCCTAACTGCGGGGTGCGCCCCCCCCCGGAGAGCAGGGGGAATCCCAAAGATGCCCCACAGCGTCCAGAGAACCAAATGTCCCAAGGAGACCCCCCCCCCCACCTCTCATTCCCCAAAGAATTGTGAAGGGGCGTCCCAGAGTCTAGGTAAGGCAGGATGCTTCTTGCGGGGGGGGGGGCTCCTGGTTATGCAGGGGAGGGCTGGCAGGGCTCCTCCCTCCAAGGCCCAAAAACACCCCATGGGAGGCGGGAGGGGCAAGCAAGAATTCCAAAGGGACCCCTCCCGGCAAGAGCCCCCTCCTTTCCGCTCCCAGCGTTCGCGCAGGGGCATCCAAACCACGGCAAGCCGGCCAGGACCCTCCCCGCTTGCGGACCCCCCTGTTCCGCCCATGTCCCCCCAGTCTGGCCGAGGGTCCCCAGCCAACCAGCCGGGCTCCGGCCAGGGCCTCTGCTGGGCGACCGGAGGCGGGACGGGGAGGGACGTGAAGCGAACCGTGGCTGCCGTCGGAACAAGAAGCGAGCTTGCGAAAGCCGCGGCTCCCGAGCGAGCGAAGGCAGCGTTTCCAGCCCCGCGACACCCCTGCGAGGTAGGTCCGGCTGAGAAGCAGCAGTGGAAAGAGAGGGGCTTTTAATCCAGGCTTCGGGGGACCCTCCCCGCAGACTAACGGGGCCCCACCCGAAGGCCTGGCACCGGAGCGCCCGGTTCTTCTCCCGAGGCTACCTGGCGGCGGCAGGCCCGGCTAGGGGCGCGCGGGCAAGGCGAAGGGTTCCCTCCACAGGGGCCTCGCCCCTTCCCGAAAGGGGCGCTGCCGAGAGACAGGGGCCCAGCGACGCCCCCAGCCCACCAAGGGGCCTGGGGCCGTCTCCTCCGGGAGCAGCGCCGGCGACGAGAGCGGCGGAAGCGGCGCCAAAGTTTGCCGAGCGGCGGCGGAAAGTTGCGCTCCTCGGCGGCGGCGACGCCCTCCGCTGCTGCCCGACGGGGCGGGCGCCCACCTCCCGGCACGGCGGCGGCGGCTGCTCTTACCTGGGCGGCGGGCGATGCTCCGGCGACAGCTCCTCTCGTGGCGGCGGCATCGGCACCGGCTCAGCGCCGCGGTGGCGGTGGCGGCGGCGGCGGGCGGAGCGCGAGGCGAGCTGCAGTCGGCGCGGCGCGAGGCCAGCCCTCCGTTCGCCTCGCCCAGCCCCGGCGCCGCTGGAGCGCGCAGAGCGCACGGGTCCGGGGATCCACGAGCCCAGCTTCGCCCGCCGCCGGGGACGAAGGCGGCGGCGGCGCGCGGAGGAGGGAGCTCGGCGGGCGGCGGGGGCGGCACCCGGCACGGAGCCACGGGGACGGGTGGGGCGGCCGGGGCTGGCGCCGCCGCAGGACAAGCAGGAGGCGGAGGAGAGAGCCTCTTGCGCTCCGGCCCGGCTTCTCCGCCGCCCGGGGCCCTTCTCCGCCCGCCGCCCGCCCTCCACAGGCAACCGGAGGGGCTGCGCCCGCTCCCTGGCGCCCTCTGGCGCCGACGGCGGCGCTTCCACGGCGGGTCTTTGGCTCCCTCCAGCGGCCACGGGGCGCCGCGCTGCTCGCCTTCGTGCCCCGTCGAGCCCACGCGGCGGGCGCCCTCCCCGTCGCCAAACAACCCGCGCAAAAAGAGGCTGCCCGGGCGGACAAGCTCCTCCTCCTCCTCCTCCGCTCTGCACGCGCTCAAGAGCACGCCCGCCATTCTTCTTAGGGGTCCCGGCCCGCGCTTCCTCGAGGGCTAAGCGCCCAAGGGTGTCGGGCGGGACGGAAACCGAGTCTTTCATGGGCGCCGTGGCCGAGAGCCGCCTCTGGCGCCCCCCCTGCCCCCAATCTCTCTCCTCCGGACCCCCCAACGGCAGGAGCAGCTGCCCAGTAGCAAGACCTCTGCCTGTTTCTCCAGGGTTAGTTACCTTTGAGGACGAAGCAAGTAAACGCGTGTCACGCGGGAACGGCGGCAGTGGAGCGCGGCTTGGCTGCCCAGTGTTGATTCTGCGTCACGTGTGAACGGTGCTGGCCGCGCCGTGGGCCAGGAGCGGGTCGGGCCAGGCGAGAGGCCGCTCACTGCCGGTGTCGCAGCGCCCCCTGCGGGCGCAAGGAGAACGAGCCTGCCCAGCCTCCTTTCCGCGCTCTTGGGCTGCGTCTCCTTCGCGGCCCGGCGGGAGCCACTCGCCCTCCGACGGGGAACGCAGCGCTTCAGTCCATGAGGGTAGCCAGGAATTGGGGGGGGGGGGAATCAATGCCTTTGTTAGGGTGGTCTGAATCTCAGTTTGCTATATATTTTTATTACATTTTATCAGTGGCTTAGCGTGGGTTGTCAGCACCCGGGGCAAGGCAAGTAATTTGCGCCCCCTAACCCGTGGATTTTAGTAGGGGCAGAGAGCTGCACCCCCCCCCACGCTAGCCACTGCATTTTATTGATTTGAGGGAGCAGCTGCTCCTCCCCGCCCAGCCCCCCACTGCTGCCCCATGTTTTCAGCCCTCGTTCCTGGGCATGAGGCACCCCCTCCTCAAATTAATATCCCTGGCAGTCAGAGGAGAGGGAGCAGCTCTGTCCAGGGGGAGCTCTGGTGGTCCCCTTTGCTACCCCTCTCCCCCCCCCTCAACAGGAGAGCCCAGAGACTGGTTCAGATCCAGCATCTTCTCCTCACAGCAGCCCAGCAGGTGCCCCAGAGGGAGAAGCCTGCAAGCAGAACTGGAGGGCAAGACTTCCAGGGAATGGTACCCGGAAGCATCACTGGTGGGGAGGCCGAGCAGAGCCATCCTGGCCAGGGCCTTCTGGGAAGGGGCCCTCCTCCCCATTCCGGGGGGGGGAGCTCTGTGGGGCAGGAGGAGGCAGCCTTGGCAAACAGCCCCCCGCGTACCCACTCCTCTTCCAGGCGCTGCTGCCATGAATTCCTGAGGACCCCAAAGGCATCTCTCTTCCTGCCCCCTGGCTCTGTCTCCACGGATGGCTCCCCACTTTGTGTGGGCAGGACCCCACCCCCAGGAGTCCTCTTGCTGGGTGGTGGCTGCTCCTGGCCTTCTCCTCTCGCCCCCCCCACCTCTCTTTTCGTTTTCTGCTCCTTTGTCTGCCGGAATTGAAAGTCAAAGGCTTCCTTCAACTTGCCGAGGCTGCTTTCATCTCTCCTGCTCCTTGGGAAAGCGGCTCTGACTGAACTCCTGACACGAACTCCTCAAGGCCTGTTTGCAGAGGCTGCAGACACCCCAGAAGAGGCCCTTCCTGCCCCAGGCGTGGAGAGGAGTCCCGATGCTGAAGGCAGGGCAGGGGGGGGGTTGTTGTGTTGTATTGTGTTTTGATTATTTCTTATCCCGTAGAGGAAGAGGAAGAGTTCAGCCAGAAGGGAGGAGCTCTTGCTGGAGTGGTGGCTTGCCCCCAGAAGGCACCAGGAAAGGGGGGTCTCCCATCCCCTGACCCGCCCCTGTGGGAGTGGGGGATGGGTGCCTGCCAGGGAGGCAGTGGGGTGGGGGGCTGCTGTGTCCTGGGGGGCTTCTTCCCATAATGGACATCATCTACATTTAGTAATAATAATGTTGGAAGATTCAGGGCAGCTAAAAGGAAGCCCCTTTTCATGCAGCACAGAGGCAGACCAGGGCACTTGCTCCCCCAGAAGAGGGAAATGGCTTTGGAGCAATCCAGGGCGGGCTCCTAGCCAGGACGGCTGGGCTCTGCCTCCATGGCTGGAGCCCCCAGAGCTTCTGAAAGTCATTTCTTGAAAAGCAAGCGAGGGCTTGCCTTCTGCTCCCTGGTTTTCCAGAGGTGTCTGGTTGGCCGCTGAGAGAACTGGATGCTGGGTGTTTTGAGCAGAGGTAGGTGGTCATCTGTTGTATATGATCTAGCGGAGATTCCTGCACTTCGGGGGGTGGGCTCGATGACTTCTGGGATCCCTTCCATCTCGACAATGCTATGATTCTATGGCTAGATGGGTCCCTGTTGGCCTGACTCTGCTGCAGCCATGCTCTCCTTCCACCCAGCCAGCATTGGTGCCAGGGGGCAGCTGGGCTGATTTTCCTGGCCCAGCCAGAGCCCAGAGAGGCTGCTCCTCACCCAGGGCACCTTGCCAGGCCTCTCAAGGGCCCTCTTCCATTCAGCCCAGCAGTGGCCCTGCTCCGTGGCAGAAGGGAGATGCCAGTGTGGCCTGGGGAAGCCTCCGGTGCCACACCAGAGCAGCCTGGGGCACTGCAGCCCTTCCCTGCTTTGCCTTGCAGAACACAGGGGGGGGGCCTGCAATGAAGACCCCGGCTTTCAGCCTCCTCCTACATTACCCCAGCTGCCGAAAACTGCAGGAGGAGAGAGGGCTCTTCTGCTCAGGATTTGCTTGCTGGTTTCTCATTCGCAGTCACTGGGCCAACATTCACGGTGATAACAGGATGCTGGGCTGGGTGACCTGATCCTGCAGGCTCTTCTGACGTGCTTGGGAGCTGCCTGCTGGGGACGGGGAGCCAGCCTAGTTGCCAGGGGATCTGCAGCCTCTGTGCCCGCCTCCCCGCCCACCTTGTCCACGTGATTGATGAGCAGGGAGGCAGCTGCGCCAGCCGTGGCGTCCGCCTGGGGAAAGGTTTCTGCAGGGCCCTTCCTGCTCCCTGCTGCTGCTCAGGGGCACCAGTGGGGGCTCCCTTGTGGGGGGAGGAGAGGGCTCCCTTTGGGGTTCTGCCCCCACAGATTCCTGCTGAGGCACCCAAGGCAAATCTGCCTCCCCAGCATTGGCCTGGGAGCGAGGGGCGTCCGTCCCTCACTGTGCCCTCCATGCTTCTGCAGGACAGAAGGTCTATCAGTCCCCAGTATATGTCCTTTAAGCCTTCAGATCACCCACCAGTGTGTGAAAGAACTTTGCAGTGAGTGGCGTTCTCTGGGGAGATTCCCCTGCCCTCCCGCCTCCATTCCTCGCCAAGCAAGCCCTCCTATCCACAAAAGCCAGCCTCTCTCCTGTGGTTCTTGTGGTGGTCACAGAATTGTAAAGTTGGAAGGGACTCCGAGGGTCATCCAGTCCAGGCCCCTGCAATGCAGGAATCTCAGCTCAAGCTTCCCAGACAGATGGCCATCCAACCTCTGCTTCACAACCTCCAAGGAAGAAGAGGCCACAAGCTCCCAAGGGAATCAAAACCAAAGGAAGAGACAGCGCTTGCACACCTCCGCTGGACATTCTCTGCAACACAAACTGAGCTGAGCTGCTACCTGCTACCTGCCTGGCCGTGACTGCTGTTGTGCATCCACAGCTCTCGACTGGCTCTGCCCATCACCCTTTGCAATGCCTCACACCAAGAATGTGCTTCCAGAGCATCAAGCCCCTGTTGCCACTCTGCTCTCCTCCTTTTCCTGGAAGACATTCCATTACTTCCTTGGTCTTCCCACACAAGTGAGACCCGCCTCTCCGGAGACACCTGTGGCATTTGTGGTTGCCTGGCTGCTTCTGCCCACTGACTCCAGGGGCACACAAAGGCATTTAGACAAGCTGAAGGCTAGTGATGGCTACTGGTTATGGCGACTGTGTTCTCCCTCCAGAATCACAAGCGGGGAAAGTGCTGCTGTGCTCAGCGCATAAGAACATCAGGCAAGTCTGCTGGATCAGACCAATGGCCCATCTCGTCCCCACGGAGCTGGCCACAAGGCTCAGGGGGGAGCCTGCAACAACAGCCCCCTGCCCACCTGCAATTCCCAGCAACTGCCTTTCAGAGGCCTAATGCCCTTTTCACAGCTGGCTCAGGTATGGAGGCTGATTTGAGGGACAAGTTCCCTAGTTCTGTTAGAAGATCAGCAATTTCACATCTGAGTTCTTTGAGAGCTCTCAGGTGGATGCCATCTGGACCTGGCGATTCGTCAGTATTTATTCTGCCTATTAGACCTAGAATTTAATCTCTCGCCACCACTATGTGCCTCAGTTCTGCAGATGCCTCTCCTGCAAAAATTAATTCAGGCACTGGGATCGGCCCTGCATCTCCCATTTCCAGGACAGGTGCAAAGAAAGTCAACCTTTTTTATGTACGCCACAACAGCAGCAAGAATACTCATCGGAAAGTATTGGAAGACACAAGAATTACCCACCCGAGAAGAATGGCAGACGAAAGTGATGGACTATATGGAATTGGCTGAGATGACTGGCAGAATCCGGGACCAAGGAGAAGAGTCGGTGGAAGAAGATTGGAAAAAATTTAAAGTATATCTTCAAAAATATTGTAAAGTTAAGGACTGTTAGAAAGATGTTGGGAAAAGAAAATTAGGTAGTTTTGGTAGATATGATATAAAGGATTAAATAAAAATGAGTTGACGAAATTGACGAAAGAGAGGACGTTAAATTATAATATATTAAATTAAATTACTTAAATGAAAATAAGGTTGGAAGGATTTGCTGAAATAATCAACTGAACTAGAATACAAAAAAGGGAGGTGTGAGGAGGTCAAGGAAACAAGTAAAGGAAGAAAATTTGTAAAGGTTTAATCTGTTCTTTTTCTATTTTAAGTGAATGCATTTTTATACATTTTTCTCTCTTTTTTTCTTTTTCTGTTATTGTCATCGCGCCACTCCTTGGTGTGTGGAGTGCCTCAGGGTGCGATTCTCTCCCCGATGCTTTTTAACATCTTCATGCGCCCCCTCGCCCAGCTTGTCCGGAGTTTTGGGCTGGGCTGCCATCAGTATGCTGATGACACCCAACTCTATCTGTTGATGGATGGCCATCCTGACTCGGCCCCAGACACACTGATCAGATGCTTGGAAGCTGTGGCTGGATGGTTACGTGGGAGCCGGTTGAAGTTAAATCCTTTGAAGACAGAGGTCCTCTGGCTGGGACAGGACGATATGGGATTGAGAGGGCAACTCCATCTCTTGCGGGGGCGCAATTAGTGCCAGCACCGTCCGTTAAGAGTTTGGGTGTAATCTTCGATACCTCCCTCTCCATGGAGGCGCAGATTGCAGCTATTACAAAGGCGGCATTTTTTCATCTCCGCCAAGCTAAGCAGTTGGCTCCTTACCTCTCTCGCCCTGACCTAGCTACTGTGATCCACGCGACAGTCACCTCCAGACTGGATTATTGTAACTCGCTCTACGTGGGGCTGCCCTTGAGACTGACCCAAAAACTCCAGCGGGTGCAGAATGCCGCAGCGAGACTCCTTACGGGGTCTTCGCTGCGAGATCACATTCATCCGGTGCTATACCAGCTGCACTGGCTCCCGGTGGAGTACAGGATCAGGTTTAAGGTGCTGGTTTTAACCTTCAAAGCCCTATACGGCCTAGGACCCTCGTACCTACGGGACCGCCTCTCCTGGTATGCCCCACAGAGGAACTTACGGTCTTCAAACAAAAACATCTTGAAGGTCCCAGGCCACAGAGAGGTTAGGCTGGCCTCAACTAGAGCCAGGGCCTTTTCGGCTGCGGCTCCAACCTGGTGGAATGCTCTGTCACAAGAGACAAGGGCCCTGCAGGACTTGACATCTTTCCGTAGGGCCTGCAAGACAGCTGTTCCGCCAGGCCTTTGGTTAGGGCGTAGCCTGACTCCCTCCTTTGGCAACCTTTACAAAACTTTATGGCTGCCATCAATCTTGATTTTAATTAATTTTTATAATGTTTTTATAATGTCGCACTATTTTGGTGTTGTTAGCCACCCTGAGCCTGGCTTCGGCTGGGGAGGGCGGGATATAAATAAAATTTATTATTATTATTATTATTATTTATTGTTGTATTCTTTTTCTTTGTATTTTGTATTGCTTTTTTCTTTTTTTCTTTTTTGTAACTTTAAACTTTGAATAAATATTATTTTTTTAAAAAAGAAAGTCAGCTTCTCTGCCATCTCCTTATCCTCCTTTGGTCCTCCTTGGACTCCCTGGTCATCGAAGAATCCAACCACGTCCTGCTACTAATGTACATAAAGAACTCCTTGTTCTTGGTCTTGATGTTTCTAGCAATGCACTCCTCAAATTCATTATTATTCTTACAATTGATTACTTGCCCTTCACCCTAAGGTCCAGGGCAGGTTACAACAATTAAAACACAGCATTCATATTAAAACACAATATTGCACAATATTAAAAACTTGCACATTATTATTGTTTTGCCAAAGTTTTTATTCATAGAATCTTAAACTGGGAAGGGATCTAAGGGTCATCTAGTCCAGCCCCCTGCAATGCAGGAATCTCAGCTCAAGCATCCAGGGCAGGTGCCCCCCCCAAGCTCTGCTTAAAAACCTCCAAGGAAGGAGAGTCCACCACCTCTTGTGGAAGCCTTTTCCACTGTCAAACAGTTCTCACTGTCAAAAAGTTTCCAAATGTTTAGTCGGAATCTCCTTTCTTGTAACTTGAAGCCATGGGTTCGAGTCCTACCTTCAGAGCAGGAGAAAACAAGCTTCCTCCATCTTCCATGTGACAGCCCTTGAGATATTTGAAGATGGCCATCATATCTCCTCTCAGTCTCCTCTTTTCCAGGTTAAACATACCCAGCTCCTTCAAGCGTTCCTCATCAGGCTTGGTTTCCGGACCCTTGATCATCTTGGTTGGCCTCCTCTGCACACCTTCCAGCTTTTCAACATCCTTCTTAAATTGTGGCACCCAGAATAGGACACGGTATTCCAGATGTTTGTCTGATCAAGGCAGAATAGAGCAGGACTATGACTCCCCTTGATCTGGACACTAGAATTCTGTTGATGCAGCCGAGAATAACATTAACTTTCTTTGCTGCTGCATCACACTGTGGACTCATGTTCAGCTTGTGTTCCACCGAGACCCCTAGATCCTTTTCATGTGCACTGCTAGTAAGCCAGGTGTCCCCCATCCTATATTTGTGCATCTGGTTCTTGCTGCCTAAGTGCAAAACCTTGCATTTGTCCCTACTGAAATTAATTTTGTTAGCTTGCACACAGTTCTCCAATCTGTTAAGGCAATATTGAATTCTGATTCTGTCTTCTGCAGCATTAGCTACCCCTCCCAGTTTGGTGTCATCTGCAAATTGGATGAGCATCCCCTCAATTCCTTCATCCAAGTCATTTATAAAGACATTGAACAACAATGGGCCCAGGACAGAACCCTGTGGCACCCCACTTGTCACTTTTCCCCAGGACGACAAGGAACCATTCATGAGTCCTCTTTGGGTTCAGTCAGTCAACCAGCTACAAATCCACCTAACAGTTAATCTCATCCAGCCCACATTTTACCAGCTTCTCTGCAAGAATATTGTGGGGGCCTAGGTTACTGAAATCAAGATACACTATGTCCACAGCATTTCCCCGTTCCACTAAGTTTGTAATTTCATCAAAAAAAGAAATCAGATTGGTCTGGCATGACTTATTTTTGAGAAACCCCGGCTGGGTCTTAGTAATCACAGCATCCTTTTCTAAATGCTCACAGACCGCCTGCTGTTTTTCGGACCTTCCCTGGTATTGATGTCAAGCTCACCACTTGGTAGTTCCTGGGTTTTCTTTTTTTGCCTTTTTGAAGATGGGGACAACATTTGCCCACCTCCAGTCTGTAGGGACCTTCCCTGGTCTCCAAGAATTCTCAAAAATAATAGACAAATGCTCTGAAATTACATCCGCAATCTCCTTTAACACCCTTGGATGAGGCTCATCAGGCCCTGGAGATTTGAATTCATTTAAGTATCTAGGTACTCCTTTACTACCTCTTTTCCTATCTTGGGCTGCAGCTTCCTCCTGAAATCATTTATTCTGTTATCGCCAGGTTGCGTATCACTCTCTTTTGGGTGAAGACAGAGGCAAAGTGTATTGAGTAGTTCCGCTTTTTCTTTCACCCAAGAGCATTTCTCTGTCTTCCCCACACAGAGGACCTACCACTTTCTTGTTCTTCCTCTAACTTCAGACATAGCCAAAGAAACCTTTTTTTATTATTTCTAACTTCTCCTGCAAGCCTGAGTTCATTTTGAGCTTTAGCCAGCCTGACTTTCCCCCTGCAACTGTTGGCTACTTGTGTCTACTCCTTCTTTGTGATTTCCCCTTTCTTCCATTTCTTATACATGCCCTTCTTAACTCTCAGCTCATCTGTAAACTCCTTATGGAGCCACACCGGTTTCCTTAGATGCCTCCCACTTTCCTTTCTTGTTGGTATTGTCTGCATTTGGGCCTTCGGTATTTCTCCTTTTAGAAACTCCTATCCTTCTTGGACTCCCTTTTCATTGAGTATTTATGAATCACACCCAGTAGCTCCTTTGGCTTTTCAGAATTGGCCTTCTTAAAGCCCAGAGTGTGGGTCCGGCTACACTCAGCTTTCCCTTCCTTTTTGTTCTCTTCCATGTTTTTAAGGACGCCTTCCTGCCTGCTGTAGCTTCTCTGCCCCTGCCTGTTGACCACTCTCGCCCCCTTGGCCTCCCGGTGCCTGACCTGGTCTGCGGTCTACACTCCACTTGACCTCCTCAGATTGAGTTCTTAAACAACTCCCAAGCCTTGGAGTGATTTGACCCTCTTGACTTTGCCTTCCAATTTTCCCTTTTACCAATCTCCTCATTTGGGGGACATTTCCTCTCTTGAAATCACAGGCGACCATGTGGGATTTTCTTGGCAATTGGCCATTTACTTATATATCCAGTTTAATAGCTCTGTGGTCCCTGCTCCCAGCTGGTTCAGCAACAATTGTGCCTGGCACCAGATCCTGGAGCCACTCGGGTTTAGATCCAAGGTGGCTGCCCCCTCTGTCCTGCCTAGAACATGCTTGTAGCCAGTCCATGTGAGGGCAGGTGAAGTCGCCCCTCACTGCCTTGTCTCTTCTTTCAGATCCTTCCATTAGTCTCCTCCAGATCTCCAAGAGCATTTTCATTAGGGGATGATAGCACATCCCAGCCTTAAACGACTATTGGGGTTTGGCATCTCCAAGAAAGATTCTGCAGGGAGAAATAAGGTGGGGATGGGTAGTGTGCATGCACACGAAAGCTCATACCAAGAACTAACTTAGTTGGTCTTTAAGGTGCTACTGGAAGGAATTTTTTTTGTTTTGACTATGGCAGACCAACACGGCTACCTATCTGTATCTGCAGGGAGAGTCTGCCCCTTTGGGGATTTCTGTCTGGCAGGACCCCACCCCCTCTTTGACGGGCAGAGTGACACCCCCTCCAGCGCACCCTGCGCTGTCCTTCCGATGGAGCTGGCTCTCTGGCAAGCGCACACACAAACACCCCATGCCTGTTCCACATTTGGCACTGGGGAGCCGAGAGGACTTCCCCAATCGTCATTCTCCCCGAGTGCCAAGCCGTTTGCTGGCTCCGCGGAGCAGTTGTATGATTAGATTCCTAGGCCTTTATGAATAATTTGTTGTGCAATTACAAAGCAAATATTTAATTGAACTTTATGTAAAATGTGCTGCTGAATCTCCTGTGGCTTTGGGGTGGGGGATGTGCCCGGTGCCAGCATCCGCTGTGAAGCATCACCAGCAGGCCCCCTCCCTCCCTCCCTCCCTTCCTTCCTTCCTTCCCCGTTGGTCCTGCTGAGCCAGGTGCAGGGAGCTGCCCATCTGGGCCTGGAAGGATGCGCCCAGGTAGCCCCCCAGCCCTAGCCTGCTCTGTTGGCTGGCAAAGGGGAGGGGTGGCATCTCCCTCCCTCCCTGGGCACCCCAGGGTCTGTCTTCTGCCTCCTAGGCAAGCCCAGAGCAGGCCCTGCCTTTCCACCTCTGAAGGTCTCGGTGCTCCCAGGCTGAGCCCACCAGGCTCCCCATTCAAAGCCCTTTGTGGCAGAGAGCCCCTTTCCGGTTATTAAAAGTCAGCAGTCTTCACTTTCCCCAACCATGCACTGCTTCACATACCAAAAAAATAGTCCCCCTCAGAGAATTCGAACACAAGGTGTAGACACCTTTGAAGGTGCCCGTCCCATGCCTGGCTGGTGAGGGTTGCCGTGGCAGAGTCTGGGCCAGGAGTCCTGGGTCTGTTGGGTGCAGGATGGTACCATCATGGGGCAAGCAAGTCTTCAGCACAAGGTACAGGGGCTGGTTGTCCTGCCCTGACCCCACAGCAGGTGAGTCCCCTGCTAATGGCAGCAGAGGTCCAGTTCCATGGGTGAAAGGGGCACAGGACACCCTCCCAGGGCTCTCTGCTCATGGTCACACTCTCAGCCAGCTCAGCGCAAAGTTGGCCTCCGCATGCAGAAGGTGGGGGGCATCCTTGCCACCTCCCACATCAGATCCTGGGCCAAGAGAGCAGGAATGCCTCTCCCCCCCCCCCTTACAAGTCAGAGGAGGAGATGGATGGAGAGCGGGATGGATCTGCTCTGAAGAGAGAGGAGCTGAGCCCCCTCTGGGCAGCGTGGCCAACAGGGAGAGAGTTGCACACAGGGCCGGATTGAGGTTTGATGAGGCCCTCAGCTCCTGAAGGGAATGGGGCCCTTTCTGTGTCCAGCTGTCCTTTGTCAACAACAAATGGTTGCTGGGTTTTTGTTGTTGTTTTTTGTTGTTGAATATGTGCTTGATGGTAATTTATGGACCTAATAGGTATCTAAAGCCATTTGCACCCTTTATATAGAAATGAGCAAACCAGTGATATTTGAGGGAGCGGGCAAGCAGGCGGGGTCCATGACTTAACATCATAGGAGCCTACACAACACACAACTGTTGCTGTATGTAGGTTTTATTTTATTTGTTTTTTATCTTATATTTTGGAAATGTACATCCATTTTTCCCTTTAAATTTTTTGGGTGCCCCCAAGAGAGTGGGGCCTTAAGCTAGAGCTTGTTTAGCTCATACATAAATCCAGCACTGGATGCACATGTGTTGTTGCTGTTGTTTAAAAAATAAGCATCAGTTTGGGGCTGGGCGGAGCCAGCGCCGTAAATGTCTGTACAGAAATGGAAAACACTCTGAGGGAGGAGATGGGCCCTCAAAGCAGCACAGGCTGCTTCTTTCTCTTGCCAAGTTTGCCCCCCACCCCCTCCTCAAAGAGCTCCAGGTGACACTCAGGCACCTCCTTACCTGGTCCAGATTTTTCCATTTCCTGCCCTCTTCCTGACTCCTGGCTCCGGGGATTCTGCCCCCCCCCCCCCGCTCCTGGCTTGCCCTCACCTGCCTGCCTCCCTGGGGCTGCTGGCAGCCTCCACTCTTCTGGGCAGGTGGGGATGTCTGCTCAGGTGGGCTCCGGCAAACAAGCCCCCCACCCTCTGAGATTCTCAGGTGCAATACATGCATGTGGGTGGCATGGAGGGGGGGTCCTGCCATGCTCCTTGGGGGGGGGTCCTGCCATGCTCCTTGGGGGGGGTCCTGCCATGCTCCTTCTGGCTGGCTTGTTCAGGATCCGTCCTGTGCCCGCAGATGGGTCCCGCCTTCTCCTGCGTCCTCAGCGCTGTCACATATTGATCTATGGCTTCTGCTTACATGGAAGGAATTAGTGATGCTCCAGCGGCTCCAGGGCTCTTCGGCTACACAGCCCCCTCCCCCTCTGGCCCCCACCTCAGCCTGAGCATCCTCACACAGGCCCAGCCTTCAAAAGCCAACCTTCTGGCCAGGTCTGGCACACCCACAGCATGCAGCTGCTCAGTCTGGTGCGGGAGGCAGCCTTATGAGCCAGACCATCGATCCCATGGAGCCTGATACTGTCTACGCTGACAGGCAGCTGCTCTGCAGGGATTCAGACAGAGACTCTCTCCCAGCACTGCCTGGAGATGCTGCCAGCGGGGATTGAACCCGGGGCCTTTGGCACGCAGTGCAGACGCTGTAGCCACTGAGCCACAGCCCCACTGAAAGGGGCCACAATTGATGACCCCGCTTCCCACGGAATGGGTCTCTGGAGGCCCCCACTTGCAGAATGCCATGTTTGATTCAGGCAAGAGGATATTTTAGGCTTCCTGGGAATCCATTCAACCACTGGGCATACACCCTCAGGGGCCCTGGAGCTGGAGGTCAGAAGAATCGCCAGTGGGATCAGGCCAGTGGCCCATCTAGTCACAGTGGCCAACCAGTTGCATAAACCCACAAGCAGCATTTGAGCACAGGAGCAACTCCCCCCTCCTGCAGCTTCCACCAACTGGTGTTCAAGAGCACCGCTGCCTCCAGTGGGCTGGCAGAGCCAATCTTGTGGGTGCTTTGGGGACATCTGCCAGGATGCTGCTATCCCAGCTGGTAGCAGCAGACCCCTCTTCCGTGGGAGCACCATGCCAGAGCCCCCCACCTGCCCCCTTGCTGCATTCTGCAGTCCTGCATTGGCTCTGGGCTGGCGGAGGGGGGCGCAGGCAGTACATCCAGTTCCTTCCGCAAAACTTCAAACCCACCGTCCTGTTTGAATTATTCACTCGTAATCCCTGGAGTTGGCAGCAGCTCCGAGAGGCTCCAGCAGGTGCAAGCAGGAGACAGAGGGAAAGGGAAAGGGGGGGGGAGGACATAAAATGGTAAAAACCACCAAGGATTTAGAAACGCAGAAGAGGCGGAAGGGGAGGAGGGAGAGCTGTGGTGGGGAGGCACAAGGGGTTAGCCAGGGGCAAAGCAGCTGTGTGGACCCCCAGCCCCCAAAAGACTCCAGGCCCTGGGGTGGAAGGAGCTTGTGGAGCAAAGGGCTAAGGAAGCCAAGGCAGGCGCTGTTGGCCACAGAAGGCCAAATCCTGGAACCAAACACCCAGCACACATCTCTGCATTTCACTTTGGCCGAAGAACATGGGAAGATCAGAAGAGCCGGACTGCGGGAGGCCAGAGAGGGGCCCATCTTGTCCAGCCGCCTGCTCCCACCATGGCCAGCCAGATGCCGGGGGGAGAGCAGCGTGCAGGAGGCGAGCAAGAGAGCCACACTCGCCCCCCTTCAGTTGCCTGCCACTGGCCTTCAGAAACATCGCTGCCTCTGACTGTGGAGCCATTCTGCCCAGGAGCTCCCACTGGCCTCTCCTCCAGGAATGCTTAATAATATTTAATTGTCATTTTTATTATTTATGCATCCCCCATCTGACTGGGCTGCCCCAACCACTTTTGCAATGCTCAGCAGTCCTCCCTCTCTCCCTGTCTCAAGAAACATCCCATGTTGCAAGGAGGGGAAACGGGAAGCCAAGGCTGAACTGCTGGGGGCTGCCCTGGCCAATAGGGCAGGCTGCGAAGAGGGGCTTCTCTCTCTCTCTCTCCGGACTCTAGGATGGGCCACCTCCGTGGACCAGCTCAGAGCCTGCTCTGCTATTCCTCCAGGCTCATCTGGAAGCTCCTATGGGCAAGAGAGGAACTGAGCCTGCCCAGCAGCTTCTTTGGCCAGAGGCCTCTGCTCTCGCAAGTCCTCTCAGCCACCCTCGGAAAAGGCAAGGCGGCTGGCAAGGGCAAGGCAGGGGCAACTGCCTCCCCGGGTTGATTTTTGTTCAAGTGAGCAGTTGGGGGGAAATCACGCAACTGGAAAAACACGAGTGAAATGAGGCAGATGTGCTTAAAAAGCACATAAACAACAGGCCATGTCAGGGATAGCATGGCCACAAATTATATGTAAGGTAAAAGGTCTCAGCCTCCATACTCTCTCAAACAGCCCAGAAGATATTCCCAGACTGTCCTCCCTCCAGTGTGAGAGCCAGTGTGGTGCAGTGGTTAAGAGCGGTAGTCTCGCAATCTGGGGAAACGGGTTCGCTTGCCTGCTCCTCCACCTGCAGCTGCTGGGTGACCTTGGGCCAGTCAGACTTCTCTGAAGTCTCTCAGCCCCACTCACCTCACAGAGTGTTTGTTGTGGGGGAGGAAGGGAAAGGAGGTTGTTAGCCGCTTTGAGACTCCTGAAGCGAAGTGAAAGGCGGGATATCAAATCCAAACTCCTCTTCTTCTTCCTCGTGGGGCAGAAGATGCTTTGTCCCTTCCTGGAAAAGACCCTGAAACTCTCCTGCCTCTGCGTCTTCTGCCTCTCTGGCACCTGCCCTCTTTCTTCTGCAGCCAGCGCAAAACAGCCAGTCCGGGGTCCCACTCCACCCCTGGTGGCCTAAGTGTTCAGGGAGAGGTTCTCTAGGCTGTATCCAACTAAGTTTGCCTCAGAGGAGACCTATTGAAATAGTTGCACAGTCATAGAATTGTAGAGTTGAAACTGGAAGGTGGTGGACTCCCTTCCTTGGAGGTCATTAAGCAGAGGTCAGGGGCCATCTGTCAGGTATTCCTTAGCGGTGATTCCTGCATAGGAGGGGGCTAGACTAGATGCCCTCGGGGGTCCCTTCCCTCTCTGCAATTTTATGGCCCCGACTAGGCCAGTGCTTGCCCTGGGTGGAGAGGGGGACAAGGAGAAGCCCCACAGCAGGCTCTGAATCCTGGCTGCCCCAGGGTCTGACTCTGCAAACATCTGGCAGGAAGGGGCCTCTGGCAGGAAGGGGCCTCCAGAAGGCCTCCTCCAACTGGCCTTCTGACCAGTGCCCCCACTCTGGGGGCATCCCAGCCAAGGAGCGCAGGGAGGTGGGAATGTTGTGCCAACCCAAAGCAGGAAAGGGGGGCCGTGAATGGCACGCCCTGCCAGCTGCCCCTGTGGGGCTGTGGAGCCCATAGGCAGGGAGTGGCGTGTGGCCTGGGGGTCTGAAGCAGGCAGGTCCAGGGGCCCCTCATGCGGCTGTGCCAGGGGGCATCCTTCAGCCAGCGCAGCATGCGCTTGGCTCCCCAGGGCCTGCCAGGCAGGTGTGTGAGGCATCCGATGCGGCAGAGAGGCTCTGACAGGAACGGGCACCAAAGTGTAATGTTGATTACGTTGGAAGCAAAATAAACACGAGGCCTATTTATGTATCTATAGAGAATTAATTGGGGAGCTCCAGAACGCGGCAGATTATAAATGAGAATCATTTTCAGCAACTCCAGCTCATTCATCTTGTTTCAAAAAGGGACTGTCAGCACGGAAGCTTCTGGCTCCGCATCGCCCCCTCCCCAGTGCCCGGGGGGAGGGGGCAGCTCAGGGATGGAGGACCCGCCTTGCATGCAGAAGATCTCTCATTCCGTGTCCCCCCCCCCAACCATACATACACACTCCAGCTCACAGGATTTCCGGGAGCAGGATACGAGAAAGGGCTTTTTCTGGCTGCAGGACCCTGGAGAGACAGTGCCGGCCCACGTGGGCACCACTGCACGAGGTGGATCAGTATCAGTAGCCCGGCTTGGCCAACCATGTTTACAAAGAGCTTCCCCCCCCCCCATCCCACTCCCAGGCCAGACCAAAGGCCCACCTGGTCCCGTGTCCCCTGCTCCTACAGAGCTTTCTTTGGGACCTCGCAAGCAGGACCTGAGGCAACAGCAGATCTCCCTTGCAGCTCATTCCCAGCGCCTGGCCTTCAGAGGACTGGGTGTCCATGGGGCTAGGGCTGGGGGGGCACTGCTGGGTCCCTAATGTACTTATTTTTTTAGTGCCCACAGACACCCGCGCATCCAGCTGACCAGCAAGAGGTTTAGAGTGCTCTCCGAAGCCGCTTTTGTTACTGGCCGCCTTGCCCAAGACCTCAAAGGCTCTTTCTTTTACTTGAAGAGGAATCCCCTTTGTCTTCTGTTTTCCTTTATCTATTTTCCTTATGGATGCAGAAGCATTCACTTAAAAAGGGCCTGGCTGCTTTCAGACCTTGCATCCAGCACTCGCCACAGCCAAGGCAAGCTTTTCATCCGGCCGAGAGCCATACAGTATCGTCATCCGGAGGGCAAATTGCAGCTCCCTGCCTTTCCATTAATGTTAAAAGGACAAACAGAAGTTCGCTCCCAAACGTATAATCCCATGCAATGCAGCAAATTGCCATGGCTTCTCTGCCTTCTCTCCAGCACACTGCCTGGTGCTTAGGGTTCAAGAACATAGCAGCATAAGAAGAATTCTGCTGGAGGAGACCAGCGGCCCACCCAGTCCAGTCTCCTATTCTCACAGTGGCTGAACAGCTGCCCCTTATGGGGAAGAAGCAGGCAGGATCCAAGCCCAAGAGCCACGCTCTCCTCTCCTGCCCTTTCCAGCTCCAACTGCACAGCCAGAGCACCTTGTTCTTCCTGGGAGGTTTTTAAGCAGAGCTCGGGTGGCCTCCTGTCAGGCATTCTTTGGCCATGATTCCTGGCTTGCAGGACGCTCAGGCTCCCTCCCAACTCGACACTTTTGGATTCTATGGCTTCAGTTAGGTGCCTTCTTGTTGGCACTTTGCCCCTCTACTTCCGCTGTGCAGCTGAGGGTTTGTTTCCAGCTGCCCTGTGGGTCTTGGGTGCCCCAGAGAGAGCCAGGGGGCCCTCCTTGCAACCTGGACACAGAGAGCTGCAGCAGAGCGGACTTGGGGTTCCTCCTCCTCCCCCCCCCCCGGTCTGCACGAGGGGAGATGTCAGACCAGGCAGGAGGAGACTCCTGCGCATCCTTCGCCAGCTGTGACGGGTGCAAGCGGTGCTTGGCAGAGCGTGCGTGCATGCGCTCCCTCCAGGGATCCTGATTCTGCCCCCTTTGATTGCACAGAAGTGGCAGCCGAGTCAAAGCAGCTAAGCCGAGCAAAGCACATCTGTGTGGAATTCCCGGTGGGATGCGCTGCGGATTCGGCAGAGGAAGTGGGCCTGGTGCACATGAATAGTCACTTCAGCTTAGCAAACGCCCTGGAAATCCATAATGTTCCTTAGCTCCAGCCCGTGCGCACAGCAGCCTGCTAAAAAGGGAGGGCTCCTTGTGGGGCTGGGGGCTTAGACGCCGCTCACTGCAAGGTTGGCGCTGTGGACTGGAGGGGGGTCACCAGTGGCTCAGGAGGGCAGCCAGAGTACACAAATGGCTCCACCTGGGTGAAAGGGAGCACATTCAGAAAGAAGGTCTTTCCACATTAGTGTTCCAGCTGGAGGTGAGAAAGGGCCTTGAAACCTCTTCTAAAAACTTCCTCTCTGGACTGAATTCTCCTTCTGCATGACTTGGGTGGCGGCATTTGTAAAACACATTATGCATTTGTAAAATTGGCACCATTGATCTCAGGACCCAGAATCACAGAATTGTAGAGTTTGAAGGGATCCCAGGAGTCATTTAGTCCAACCCCCTGCAATCTCACCACCTGGCATGAGGGGCAAGTGCTGCCAGCATGGCTAAACCTCTTGAGAACAGAGACTATGAGATCCAAGGTGCATACAAGGGGACAGCAGCTTCGGGGGGCAGAGCAGCAGCAGCAACACCCCCCCCAACAGGAATGGAGGGAAAAGAGTCTTGGTGGTCTCAAGTAGTTGTGGAATAAGAGGAGAGGGTCCTCCGAGGGGTCAGAAACTGGTTAAAGAGCAGCCCTCTCTTAGTGGGGTGGGATCTCTAAGACCCATCTTCTATCTGCAGAGGTGTTTAGGTTTGCATTTCTTGTAATTGGTTTTAACAAGATAGAAGTTGATAAAAGTTTGCATGGCATGGAGAGGGGGGATGGGGGAAAGTTTTCTTCCTTCTCTTACCAGAAAACCCACCGGCATGAAGGTGAATGCTGGAAGATTCAGGACAGAGGAAGGCACCACCGTTAAACTGTGGAACTCCCTCCTGCAGGAAACAGGGATGGCTGCCAACTTGGATGGCTTTAAAGAAGGGGGATCAGGGAGGAGGAGAGGGCTATTGGGGGCCCCCAGCCAGGATGGCTCTGCTCTGAATCCCAGTTGCTGGAAACGTCTGGAGTGGAGAGTTGCGCTTGAATTCTCCTTGCTTGTTTCCCACAGGTTGGCCTGATCCAGGAGGCTCTTCTCTCAGGAGGAGCAGGATCTTCAGGGTTCTTGCCCTGAGTTGTCCCAGGAAGGCATTCCCAGCACCTCCTTTCTTTGAGATGGTCCCACATACAATTCCCCAAGTTGTGTTGTGGGGGTGGGGGATAGGTGTGCTCAACAGGCTTCTATGAGGTGTGAGCTTTGGGGGCGGGGTGGAGAGTAGACCCCCAAACCCCCCTGATGAGCTGGTTCCATGGGAAGGAAACCCCCAGCACACACGCATGGTCATTGATGCTCCCTCAGCCTGGCTCTTAGCTTCAGCCTCTCACTCTGGCTGGCTGGTAATTTATATCATTAAAAGAGGAGTTCGTTCGAACAGCGTTACTAATTAGTACGGAAATACTATTAGCATTGTTAACACATTCAAAGCATTTGTATTAATGCTTGTTGGCATTGTGCAAGAGCCAGCCTTGTGGAGGGAGGCCAAGGGGGGGGGCAGGAGGACGTGAGTAGCAGCTCAGGAACAGCCCCAAGCAGCCCCAGGAGCAGGTGAGACTGATCATTCCCCCATCCCCACAGCTGCGCAGAGGCTCCAAGGGGCAGAGAGGAGCTCTCAAAGTCTCCTTTGTGGGATCCTCTCCCCTCTCAGTCCCCCCCCCCCGAGTCAATGAGCTGAGAGTGGGGAGGGACCCCGAGGGGCAAGAGACTCCGAGGGGCCTGCACTTCCCCAGAGTTGGGTTTCCTTTCAGTGCGGAGACGGTGATGCCTTTTGGATACAGTGGTACCTCGTTTTACAAATTAATCCATTCTGGAAGTCCGTTCTTAAACCGAAACTGTTCTTAAACCAAGGCGCGCTTTCCCTAATGAGGCCTCCCACTGCTGGTGCCCTTCCACCATTCGGATTCTGTTCTTAGACCAAGGTAAAGTTCTCAAACTGGGACACTTCTTCTGGTTTTGCAGAGTTTGTAAACCGAATAGTTCGTAAACAGGGCTGTTTTTAAACCAAGGTGCCACTCTATATGCTTTTATTTACACATATATACCACCAGACCTCTTCTGGCAACTCCTGCATCTCCCCAGCTGGTGCCAAACATCTTGCTCTGCGAGGCAGAGGTGGGGGGTCTTGTTGTCTGGGCAGCCCAGGATCTCCAGACACACTGGCCAGGCTTGCACCTCGGCGGGGGGGTGGGGGGGAGGTCACTTCATTGCTGCCAGTGCAGTGGTTTGGCTTCCCTCCTGGAGGGGAACTCTGTTGTCTCTTGAGACGGACGGATGCCAATGATACAACCTGAGCATAGGATGGAGGGACTCACAAAACTAACACCCCAACAGGTGTTGCCTCCCCATCAGTCACAGCTTTGGGGTCTGGCACAGAGCAAGACCAGCCTCTGTCTGTCCAGCTCCCAGCAGTATCCCAAACACACAGCGCCCCCTCCAGGCCGGTTGCTCCCCTGCCAGGATCACTGGCATCCAGCCAGGTGAGGTGGGTGAGAAATGCCTACCTTCTCCCCAGAGAACAGCATCACTTGGCTGTTGCTACAGCAACATGGCCACTCTTTTAGTCATGCAAAATGCGGTGCTTAGCTGAGCGGCTAAGGCCATTAGCCTAACAAAGAAATTGGTTGGGCTGGCTCTCTGCAGCTCCTTCTCCTATAGTCCAAATCGCAGATGCAGGAATCCCAGGCCTGGAAGGGACCCCAGGATATCATCCCATGGACCCCTCCCCCACCCCCTATTCTGTAGCAACATTTTGGTTAGAAGACCAGCATTTTCATATTTGAGTTCTTTAAGAATTCTTGGGTCAATGCCATCTGGACTCTGCTTGTGTTTTTATTTAGTGACTAAGGGTTAGAACTTAATTTCTTTTCACCGCTGAATTAGAAGCCTTTCAGAAGCCTTTCCCAAGCAAGTTAGTTCATGCTCGGAGAACTGCCCTCCATCCTTTGCCGTGCCGAGAGACACAAAGAATTCATTCAGCTGCTCTGCGATCTCATTTTTCTCCTTTGTCTGCTTGCTCTTCTTTTTTGCCAACATTTGCCTTTCCTTTGTGTTCTTCTCATTTGTACAAGACTTCCATTTTTGACAGAAACCTTTTTGCCTTCTTCGGTTTCCTTGACTCTGCTCATTAACCATGCTGGCATCCTCTTGCGCTTGGCAGGGGCTCCTTTCCTGATCTGCAGAAAACAGCCTAGATGAGCGTCTACTGCTGTTGTTTTCAATGACCCTGGAGCACTCTGGAGATACCTGATCCTCTCCACTTTCCCTTTCAACTTCCTTTATACAAATCCTCTCATTTTCTAGAAGTTTCCTCTTTTGAGGTCAAATTTGACTGTTTTGGACTTACGGTACTCAGCAACTGTGTCCAGTTCCATGTATGTTGAACTCAACAGCACCATGTTCTTTCCCCCCCAGATGGATTTAATGGCACTTAATGCCTCACTCCAGATCCTAAGTGCCTTTTAGGATAAAGCCCCAAAATGCCCCCTTCTCATTGGTTCCCTGACAGATAACTCCTGCATGGAGAAAGCAAATTGTCTAGATCCATTCAAGGCCTAGTTTTAGCACCTAAATAACCTTGGTTCCCCTGAATAATGACCTATAACAGGAGAGAGGCAGGGGGAATCCTAGAACTGCAGTCAGAAGGGCCTCCCCAAGGGTCATCTAGTCCAACCCCCTGCAATGCAGGAATCTCAGCAGAAGCATCCATGGCAAGTGGATGACTTCATTGACCATGGCATCCTTCTGGAAAGACTCCAGGGGGTGGGAGCTGGAGGCTGAGCTACAACTGTTCCTCTCCTTCCTCAAAGGTCATCACTAGAAGTTAGGATTGGGCAACTACTGCTTGGCCCCACAGCCACAAGAGCCGACTCTTAGGGGCCGAGGGGGCTTCAGCCCCCAATAAAATATTTGAGGAGGCTGGGGCAGCTCCACCAATGTGCTGAGGGCACAGCGCTCTCTGTGCCATATGACTCAGGAGAGGCCATGAAGGTGTCAGACCAGGGTCTGGGTGGGGCTGAATCCCGATAAGATGGAGGCACAGGACTTAGCTGTACGGCCTGCTCTGTGAGAGCCTGCATTCCCCACTAAGAAACAGGCTTGGGGAGTCATCCCGGATTCCAGCTTGCCTCAGGAGTCCAACTGGCTTCTGCATCTGTTCCCAGTTCAGGCTGATTCATCAGCTATGGCTTCTCCTGAGTTGTCTATGCTCTAGTGACCTCCTGCCTAGACTACTGTAATGCACTCTACATGGGGCTGCCCTTGAGGACTGCCTAGAAGCTTCTCTTACACCAGGTATTTGTCCATCTATCCCAGGATTGTGAACTCTTGACTGGCAGAGGCTCTCCAGGGCGGTCTTGGGCAGAGTAGACCCTTCGGCACCATCTTCCTCCTTATCCTTTTTAATTGGAGATGCTGAAGCCTGAACCTAGGGCTTCTTGCCTCCAAGGCAGGTGCTCTAAATCCAGGCTCTGGAAGCTCCCTCTTAACCCCCCCATGCGCACGTGGTGCTGGGGTTCTCCTGGGCTCCATGCCCTCTGTGGAGCCACAGGTGGAGGTGGCAGCAGCAGCAGCAGCTAAGAGAACCTTTAGAGAAAGTGGGCCTAGCCCACCACTAGTTCATAGAATCATAGACTTGGAAGAGACCACAAGGGCCATCGAGTCCAACCCCCTGCCAAGCAGGAAACCCCATCAGAGCACTCCTGACATATGGTTGTCAAGCCTCTGCTTCAAGACCTCCAAAGAAGGAGACTCCACCACACTCCTTGGCAGCAAATTCCACTGTCAAACAGCTCTTACTGTCAGGAAGTACTTCCTAGTTACTTCTGCGCTGGACTAATGCAATGGGCTCTCTGTGGGTCTGCTTCTGAAGATGGCAAGAGTCACAGAATGTGGTCACCTAGGAGCTCTCTGGGGTTTCTTACGGAAATTACAGGGGAGGCACATCTTTAAAGTTAAATATTACAAATATTATGCCTGAATATATCCTTCCAACTTGACAGCTCAGGGAAGTCACCTAACTTTAAAAATAATATAAAATAATCTCCTTTCCCAGTTCCCCCCATTCCAAAGCTATTTTCCCCTGGCAAAAGGACTCCAGGAAGCTCTCAAAGGTGGCAATTGCTGGGCTCAATGTTAGCCAAAGGAAGCCAAATCTCATCACCTGACTCGCCTCAGGCTCCAGACATGCAAAGGAACTTCTATTGTACTTTTGGGTGGTGGGTACTTAAGACATATTTGTCTATGCTAATCTTATACCTGAGTCTTCCCTCCCATGTCTGCTTATGCTCATCTTGTACCAAGGACTTGTCTGGACATGTTTGCCAAGGTTAACCCCTCCCCTTCGAACTGTATTCTGGGATGTGGTGGGAAAGTTTTAGAAGTCTTTGTCACCCCATCCTCGGGGTTCAAAATTTGCTCTTTGAACCTATTGCGCAATAAACTTTGGTCTACAGCTATTTGCTCCGGTTGGTGGCTGGACTCCTTCCTTCATTCTGCAGGGACCCCCGGCTCTGCCCCAGGAGCTGGGTGACTGAGCAGCCTCACACCTAGATTTTTCCTTAACAGGTTGAATGGCCAGGATATGCAAAGCTGATACTGAGCCAGTCACTTGAGCTTCACTCTTGACCTCTGACGCTGCCAGCGATTGGGGGCCGGGCTGAGCCAAGGACCTGCCTGCCACCCTGCCCAAAACCTCAAGAGCGGAGTCTGAGGCCCCTCTTGCTAGACCCGCCTAGGAGAGCAGCTAGAGACGGGGCCTTCTCTGTGCTGGGTCCCCGGTGGTGGAACTTCCTCCCTTGCTTGGTTTCCCACACCGGTTCCAGCTTTTAAACCAAAGCTGAAGCCTCATTCGTTTCCCATTGCTTTTAGCTGAGATGAGCTTTTCCCCATTAAGAACTTGGGCGGTTATAGATGATATTAATGGATATTTTACTGCTGGTTTAAACTGTGTTTTAATTGGTTTAATTAATTCTGTAGATTGCTTGGCTGGACTTTGACATCTTCCTCACTACAAGTTTTAAACTGCAGGGTTTTTTTATTGAAATTTCTCTTTTGAGTTAGTGAGGCTTCTCATTTTAAGAAAGGTCTTTTTCAAGCAAACAGCTGCCTCCTTTAAGCTGGCGGTGGGGACTAGCCCCTCCCACAGCTCCCCAGCCAGCCTGTCCCTCAGAGTTCAGTGGCATGAGCCCCCCCCCCCCCGGAAGGCCAAGCATGCAGGTGGTCAGGGACACCTGTCCCAGAAGCAGGCCTCCATCCTCCAGGCGCTGCAAGCAAAAGGGCTGCAGCTCAGCAGCAGAGCAGCTGCCTTGCAGGTAGAAGGTCACGGCCTCCGTCCCTCATGGTGGCATCTCCAAGGAGGAATGCGACCATCTCGTGCCTGAACCCTGGAAGAGCCACTGCTGCCACTCAGCATGGATGAAGAAGACAAGACTGGGAGGGGGCATGAGAGTCACCTTTGTTACGGAAATTACGGGGGGGGGCACATCTTTAAAGTTGTTAAATGTTACAAATATTATGCCTGAATGTATCCTTTCAACATGACAGCTCAGGGAAGTTACCTAGCTTTAAAAATACAGTAATATAAAATCAACTCCTTTGCCAGTTTCCTCCATTCCAAAGCTATTTTCCACCTTGAAAAAGGACTCCAGGAAGTTCCCAGAGGTGGCAATTGCTGAGCTGATTGTTGGCCAAGGAAAGCCTAATCCCATCCCCAGACTTGCCAGGGGGTCCAGACATGCAAAGGAAGTTCTCTTGTACTTTGGGGTGTTGGGTACTTAAGACATATTTGTCTATGCTAATCTTACACCTGAGTCTTGCCCTGCCATGTCTGCTTATGCTCATCCTGTACCAAGGACTTGTCTGGACATGTTTGCCAAGGTAAAACTAGTGTAACCCCTGTCTACTCCTCCCCTTTTGTGACATGTCAGTGATGTAGCAATGATGCTGTACAAACTGTATTCTGGGATATGGTGGGAAAGTTTTAAAAGTCCTTGTCACCCCATCCTCGGGGTTCAAAATTCCTTCTTGAACCTATTGCGCAATAAACTTTGGTCTACAGCTATTTGCTCCGGTTGGTGGCTGGACTCCTCCTTTATTCCGCAGGGACCGCGGGCTCTGCCTGACCAGCCTCACACCTAGATTTTTCCGCAATACCTTCCAGTATCTGAAGGGCTTTCATGGGCAGAAAGCTTGTTTTCTGCTTCTCCAGAGGGCAGGCCCTGAATGAATGGACTCAGGTGGCGAGACACCAGGAAGAACTTTCTGAGGGTAAGAGGAGCCTGGCAGTAGAAGGGTCTCCCTCAAGAGGTGGCAGACTCTCTTTCATCAGAGGTGGGCACCTGTCAGGGATTATGTAGCCATCATTCCTGCATTGCAGGGAGTGGTCTGGATGACCCTCGAGGGTCCCTCCCCCCTCTAAAATTCTATGATTCTATGACCCTTTATCTGACTTGGTACAGGGCATCGTCCTGTGTCCATGTAAGTTCCTATGAAATGGGTCCAATAATGGGGAGGGGGCCCCGGGGGTCCTCTTCAGATGGACCTTCCCCAACCTGGTACGCAGGCTAAGACCCTACCTCCCCGCGGACTGTCTCGCCAGAGTGGTGCATGCTCTAGTTATCTCACGCTTGGACTACTGCAACGCGCTCTACGTGGGGCTACCTTTGAAGGTGACCCGGAAACTGCAATTAATCCAGAATGCGGCAGCTAGACTGGTGACTGGGAGTGGCCGCCGGGACCACATAACACCGGTCCTGAGAGATCTGCACTGGCTCCCAGTACGTTTCTGAGCACGATTCAAAGTGTTGGTGCTGACCTTTAAAGCCCTAAACGGCCTTGGTCCTGTATACCTGAAGGAGCGTCTCCACCCCCATCGTTCAGCCCGGACACTGAGATCCAGCGCCGAGGGCCTTCTGGCGGTTCCCTCATTGCGAGAAGTGAGGCTACAGGGAACCAGACAGAGGGCCTTCTCGGTAGTGGCGCCCGCCCTGTGGAACGCCCTCCCATCAGATGTCAAAGAGATAAATAATTACCTGACATTCAGAAGACATCTTAAGGCAGCCCTGTTCAGGGAAGTTTTAAATATGTAATGCTGTACTATTTTTAACACTGATTGGGAGCTGCCCAGAGTGGCTGGGGAAACTCAGCCAGATGGGCGGGGTATAAATAATAAATTATTATTATTATTATTAATAGCAGAAGGACAAACAGGGCTGATGTTCTTCTCCATCACCCACTGAGCTGCTTTAATAAGAATAAGAATTTATTATTTTTACCCCACCCATCTGGCTGGGTTTCCCCAGCCACTTTGGGCTGCTTTCAACAGAACATTAAAACATAATCAAACATAATCAAACATTTAAAAACATTTAACCTTTAGATGCCGGCTGAAAACTTTTCCATGCTGCCAGGTTTATGCAGATAATAACAAAACCTCTTCTTGTAACAGGTGATTCATTTGAATCTTTGCGTGGTCTTTATTGTATACCTGTGTGTTGTTAACTGTGTCATTGTTGTTTTACCAACAGCAGCACACAGATAAATAAATATGTTGGGGTGGGGGCACTGGTGGTGCTCTAGGGGTCCCTGACTCCAAGGTGTGTGCATTTGCAGTGGGGGGGGGTCAGCTCTCACAAGTTGTGCCCAGTGACCCCGGCCAGGCCAGGATCTTCTGGAACAACCTCCCAGCTAAGGCTCAGGCTGCCCCCAACCTGCCACAGAGGAGACGAGGGTTCAGTCCACAGCCCCTCTCCTTGCACTGCCACCCCCCCAAACTTGGGAGAGATGAGGTTCTGGCCACAAGGGGTTAATGCCAGGAGCAGAGCAGAGTAATTGGGAGTTAATACGGTCCTGTGTTTTTTATTACACTCAGTGCATTAAATTGATAGCCTGTTACCAAAGGCCACGAGTGTCACCTCTCAACAAGATGAAATCTATGTAGCCCATGGACAGCAGAAACAGCAAGATTTATAAAGGTCTCCATAAAATTAACATTTGGAAGGGAAGGGAGGGGGGCAGGGCAGCTGTCTCTGGAGATGGGAGACCCCCCCCCCAGCCTCCCTCCCTCCCAGCAGCTGGAACTGCAGAAATGGGGAAGGGGGAGCAGCCTGGTGCAATGGATCCAGCACCCAAACTGGGCAAGGCTGGACCAGTCTCCTTTTCGGACCCCACTCCCCTTAACTCCTGCTTTTCAGAAGACAAAAGGAGGCTGTGACTGGGCCAGGCCTGGAAAGAGGTGCAGGGGCTTGCAAATGGCTTTAAGGCCCAAAGGACCCCCTTTCTTCCCCTCCAGAATCTGAGGACCAGCTGAGGGTGGGGGGGCAGGAAGGTGTCTAACAGGGTGGGGCAGCCTCAGGCCTTCCCCCCCACAGTGTAGCCCTGTGGCGTATGCAGAAGGGGCCAGGCTTGCAGGAGGGGGGGCGCTTTTGCCAAGCTCAGGGTGAAAAGTGCCTCCTGCACCAGCTGCCCACTTGGGGCAGGCATGGGCAGGCATGCCCCTCCCTGGACCTCTTAATTCACCCCCCACCCCCATCCCTGGCTATCTTAGGCACCCCCAGCTTGGCTGCAGCAGCAGAGACACTCACTCCAGCCTGGAACTGCGACTGCTCCTGCTCACTGGATTGTCACAATTAAGACAATGAAATATTTAGACAGGAATAAATAACAAGGCAAGGGCTGGTAATGAGGGGAGGCCGCCCAGGCCTGACGAGGTGTAAATCAGCACTCCCTCCCTCCCTCCTCCTCCTCCTGCTGCTGCAATTAGTTATTTCTGCACCCAGGAAAGGCTTCCAGGTCTCACTCTGCCCCCTCTCTTGGGACTGGCACCAGGAACAGTTTGGGGTGGGCAGGGGGCCTCTGGCACTAACTGCCCTGCTGTGGCCACATCCCCATAAGTGTCTCCAGACCTGGCAAGGGGCGCATGGGGTTCCCTAAAAGCACCCTGGTTAATTCCATTCTGGAAAGAAAACCTTGCATGGAATCGTAGAATCACAGAGCTGCCAGGGACCCCCAAGGGTCATCTAGTCCAACCCCCAGTAATGCAGGACCCACAACTCAATAATCCCCGAAAAGGAGCCAGCCAACCTTTGTTTGAAAAACTTCCCTATTTTCACTGCCTCTTCATTATTGCAGGTCCTTGGTGCTCCCTTTCCTTTGCACCCATCCAGGTCAGGCCCCGGAGAGCTGCCCTCTCAGCTTGCCCACCTCCCCACCTGGCACTCTTGCTCACCCCCAGCTCTGGTGGAGGAGGAGGCCCGCTCCGTCCTGGGGGAGCCAAGGGAGGGGTTGCCCCTGGTCCAAATGGCCTCTTGGCACCTGAAGGCTGGAGGGCTGCTTAGAACCCAAAGGAGAAAATGTCCTGGAAGGCCTGTAAATGCCGCTTTGGTCATCAAGATAACCCTGAAACAAAGTGTTAGTTGCTGCAAAAATAAATTCACACAGGTTTGTATCCCCTGACGCTTCCAAGTCTTAGTTTTGGTTCAGTTCATTGGGAGAGGAGAGGCTTTGACACTCTTCCCTTGACCTGAGAGATGCTGGAGAGCTGGGAAGGGGCCTCCAAGCCAGAAGAGAGCTATCTGGGCTCCTGATGCCAACTTCCTAGCTTGCTGGGTGTATAAGTAATGCTTAACATATTAGCACCTCACAGATGAGTCATGACACCTGCCTGCTGCTTTGGCATCTGCCTGGAGTCTGTAAAGGCAGCCGGGCTCTGTAGGGAGCCTTGAAAGCTCTCACCTTTCTTTCATGAAGCAACAAAAGCAGTCCTTCCCTTCTGGCGTTCCTGACCCCTCTGGTCTCCCTGCATCCAGCCACTCATTCAGACCCTCCTTTGGGCCTGCGGATCAGGACAACAAGGAGCAAGAGCAGGCCTGGCCCGGTCCCTGCTTCCCTGCCACCCAGTGAACCTGCCATTGCACCCCCTGGTGGCAGTGCGCTGCCCAGGTCTGCTACCTTCAAGGCGCCATGCCCAGCAGAACCACACCCTGGCTAGGGGGCTCCCCCTTTGGGGGGTGTTTTCCTTAAAAGAATAATCCAGATTTCATGGGTGCCTGGCAGCTTTAGCCAAAGTCAGGAGGAAACGGCTGTGTGGGGCCCTCCCCTGTTGGGGCCAGAGGCCTCTGGGGGCCACTTGCAGGGTCAACCGGGCTGAGAAGAGGAGCCTTGACTCGATGGGCCTCCCTTGGCCTCATCCTCCTACTGGTGCTGGTGCTGCTGCTGCTGCAGGGCTTCTCTGGTCTTCTTTCCTCCCTCCTGATTTTATAAATACTATGTATATAAATAGAAAAAATATTTACAGTATGTTACACATTTCTAGCTTAATATAACTTGATAAACTGCTTAATTTGTAATATAAGAGCATAAAACTTTCTACAATGTCTATATACAGGGAAGAGAGATTTCCTCTTTCTTGCTCCTCCTTGGTCCAGTGTAGCAGGAACCAGCTACATTTTCCAATGCAGTTCTTGCCTTTCCTTGCCTTCTCTCCCTCTTGTCAGATTTGTAAGTTGCCATAAAGGCCCTTTGGCAAACTCAAGAGGCCACGAAGTTGTTCCTGGCGGAAGAAGGTGCTTCCAAATTTCCATTTTAATAAATAGGTTACCATTCCTTGGAATGATGCTTCTGAGATGCCCAGATATTGTAACCGTGGGATCTATGAGCTGGACGGGCAGCGACGCCCAGGCCCCGCCAGGCGGGTGGGGGGCTGGGTGCCCGGAGAGGAGGGGCCTCCAGGGGTCTCAGGACTCGGCGCCCGGCTCCGCCGCCCTTGCCTTTGGGGGGCGATGGCTGGGTGGGGGCACTGGGGGGTCTCCCGGCACAGGCAGCCCGCCGTGGTCCGCCCGCCTTGCCGCAGCCTCGACGCGGCTCCGCACCGCCGCCGTAAATCACTCTCTTTGCCTTTCGCAGCAACAACTTAACGGGATTAATTTATTGCGTTCTGTCTTTAACAAACATCATTATCATATCGCCATGCAGGATTATGCAAATCCGGGGGGCGGCAACGAGCGGAGCCTCTCGCCAAAGGCACCTTCGCTCCTCGACGGGGCGGGAGGGAGACTCCCCCCCCCCAAAGTGCCGTGCGCGCTCGCTCGGCAGAGGCAAGGCGCGCCCGCGACGAGCCGGTTGTCCGCTGGCGACCCCAGACCAGGCGCGGCCGCCCTCCCCGAGGGGCGGGCGCGCAGGGCGGCTGCCGTCGGACTCCGGCTTCCCCCAGCAGGCGCGGAGCCGCAGAGATCCCCGGGCTCCGGGAAGAGGGCGTCGGGGGGCTCGTGGGCGCAGCCGCGTGGCGACGACCTCGCCAGAAGGGCCTTCGAAACCCTCGAGGAGCCAAGCGGACGCCGGACAACCAGCCGAACCGCCCCTCCCTCTCCCCCCGTCCAAGCAGCGGCGCCTCCCTCTTAAGCACGGGGTCGCCAAGCTCGCGGGCCGGCGGGGGCTTGCAGAGCCGCTCCCGGGGACTCCCTTGCCCCGTCTTCCCGCGGGGCTGCCAGGTTGATGGGAACCGGACAGAGCGTGGCGTCTGACCTGCTGCCTGGACTGGATGGGGCGGCCGCCGTCTCTGCCCTCCAGGTCTGGATGCTCCCCGGCCACTGTGCGCTGTTGGCGAGAGGCACCAGCGCCATGCAAGGCCCCCCTAAAGCTGGCAGGGACCCCCGTTAGAAGCCGCGCCAGGAAGCGCTCAGAGGCCTGGGGAAGAAGACCCCCGAGGGTCGTGCAGGGCAGGCAAGACTGGATTCCCCAGCTCAGCTCCCAGCCGCCCTCTTCCAGCTGCGCTCCTACCTGGACAGGATAGCCTCACCTCTGTCAACTGAGCTCTAGTAACCTCCAGGTTTGATTACTGCAACGCATTGTGCATGGGGCTGCCTCTGAAGACTGTTCTTGGAAACTTCAGCTGCTGCAGAATTTGGCAGCCAGGCTGCTCGTTGGGGCAAGACGGTGTGAGAATTTTACACCGATCCTGGTCCAACTGCATTGGCTGCCTATTAGTTTCTGGGCCCAAGGATGGAGAACTTCACCAAGCCAGAGTAGTCTATCCTATTTTCTCATGCCAGTGCAACAGGGGGCTGCTGTCCCCCCACAAGGATCCCCAGAGCAAAGGTCACTTGCAGCCTGCCATGGATCCAGCCCAGAGCAGAGGGAGGCCTGTTCCTGGACGGGAGCCAGACCCCTCTCCTCTGCGCCCTTGCGCCCAGGCACCTGGTGCCGACATTTGTCATTCCCTAAATGCCAGCGCTGTAGGCAAGTCTGCTGAAGGAGCCGCTGGAATGAAGTCTCCTTGCTGCTTTTTATTGCAGGATCACTGCTTGGATTTATGAGGCCTGAGTGAGTCTCATTTCTCTGGCAAGGCAGAGGGAGTAATTAACTATTAATAAAAGTATTACCAAGCTCCCCACAGGGGCTGCTTAATTCATGGGGCAGGAAAGGGCAGTGCAAGGCGGCTGCCTCTGCGGCGACCGACTGCCTTAGCCCCAGCCTTGCTGGCTGCCAGAGAAGAGGACCAGGACCAGGTAGCATCTCTTGCTCGGAAACTGGCAGGCGAGGGCACTGCAGCTGGGGAGGCAAAGCCTTCTCTCTGCCCCTTGAAGGAGGTGCCAGGGAGGGAGACGTCTGCCTGGAGCCCATGGGGGGCCCAGGGCCAGGCTGACCCCAGGCCCCAGAGACTGTGTGGCCTCAGGCAGGCAGCCTCCATCGGCCTCACAGCCCCCCCTCCCCCCCCCAGTGGAGGTAGGAAGCCTGGTCTGCCTTCACAGCAGTGCTGCAAGGGTTGCTGAAATGATGGCATGGAACACACCTGGAATACCTAAGAGGAAATGCTCTGTAAAGACTAAGTCTTATCGCTGGGGAAATGATGGAGTTCCTCCGACAGCGACTCTGGCAGACAACTTGTGCTCCCAAGTATATTAATGGCAACTGCCAGCTGAGGCACAATTGGTTGTGTCAAGTGGCTGTGGGAGCAGCACAGGGAGACCCAGGATGAAACGCCACCCCCCCCCCCTAGGCTGGGTCACTAGAGGCTGGATTCCTCAAGGCCTGCCCCCTTCCTTCCATGACCCCACACATCACAACCTGCTCTCTGACAACACCTGGTGCTCACTTAGCCCCCGAAGGAAGCCCACCTTGTGCTTTCTGCGGTTTTAGAAGAACAAAATCTGAGTTTCCACATCTCTGGCCGAATGCCTTTGTTCACTTTTAAGACTGTGAAGTGGGCACCAGTCACAAAACTGCCACCATGTGAGCATGGCAGCACACACAGCTAGAGAGAGCAGTCACTGTGGCTTCCTCCTCAACCTCAGGTTCCCATGAGAAGTCAGCTGTGTCTGCTGGTTGATGTTAATTTCTGTGCTCCCCCCCCCCCCCGGTGGTGTTGCTGGCTAACAATAGGGAGCATTTCTCAGCACCAGCAAAAATGTACCAGGTGCCCACGCAAAACTCTCTCATGCACATGGACACCCGACACACACATGCATTGCTCACCTCCCACCACAAATGCATCTCCCCTCTCTCTGCCCAAATGCATCTCTCGCAGACCAGACCACACACAGTCTCTCCTCCCCTTACAAAGCCCAACTCTTCCTCTCTCACATACATGGGCATCCATTTTTCTGGGGCGAGGGGGAGGAAATCCGGAAAGGAAGAAGGCAGATTTCTCTCTCACACACACACGAAACAATTGCTGTCCATATCTGTTGCCTCATATCTTTCGAAAGATGCTTTAACCTTACATTTTTTAAAAAAATGAAAGCCGTGAATCTAGGAATTCAAGTTCATCCCAGGGGCACCAAAGCAGCCCTGTGCTCCTGGGCACTGGGTTGGCACCCCCCGCCATGATGGCTGCAGAGGAGAGGCCTGGGGCTCAAACGTATCCCTCCAGGCGTGGGTCTAGCCAGGGGGAGGTGGGTAATCAAGTAAATTAATACAAATAATTAACGGGGGTTCTGCCTCCACCCCCAACATAAAGCCTGCCCCACTAACATCAATCCTGGCTATGCCCCCAGGCCTCCCCACTTCAAACTACACCCCTCCTTGGCACCCTCCTTGAGTGTTTTGGTTCTTGACCCCTGGAGACTGCCTCTTCCTTGCCTAACGAAGCAGGGGAGGTGCAAGTGTCTGTGGAGAAGGGTCCCATTCACACCAGCCACTCCATAGACATCTTTGCCTGTGGCCCCACCCACCACGGCCAAGTCCCAGCAGCCAGCAAGGCCAATGGTCAGGGATGATGGGAGTTGGAGCCCAACAACTCCCAGAGGGCATTCATCTTGCTTGTTTCCCTTACTCTACACATTAGTAAAGAGGCAACTAATGCACAGAGCATGGGAAACAAGCAAGACAAATTGGTGCATTTAATACAGGATGGCAAATATGACCTGGTAGGGACTACCGAAACCTGGTGGGATAGAGACATGGCTTGAATTTGGAACTGAGGGGTATGACCTGTTCAAAAGGAATAGAGCAAGCAGGAAGGAGCAGCACTGTATGTGAAGGACGTGTAATAATAGTAATTTATTTATACCCCAGCCACTCTGGGTGGCTCCCAATAGAATATCAAAAACACAATACAGCATTAAACATTAAAAACTTCCCTAAACAGGGCTGCCTTCAGATGTCTCTTAAAAGTAGGATAGTTGCCGAGCGAGTATCTGAGCAGCAGGGACCGGGGAATGTGAGGGCTGCTGCCAAGGTGCTCCTGCCTTGCGGCCGTGGGCCTTCCTGATGCAGCACCTGGCTGGCCACTGTGGGAGGACAGGGCAGGTGAGGCGGCCTCCACCTTTGGCCTGATCCAGAAGGGGATCCTCGGTTTTACACCTTGAGTGGCAGCTGCCTCCTCACCCACAGCTTGGAGCCCTGGAGGAACCTGCAGAGTACAGCAGGACCCACTGCCTGGGAAGGAGAGGATTCAGAGGCCCTGCTGCCCCCACACACCCCAACCCAGGCCCTCCAAGCTGCTGAGGTTTTCATTTGGCAGCTGCAGCCACATGCAGGAAGAAGCAGCAGCGCCAGCAGACGGGCGCCTGGCACAGCAGCGCCACCTGCTGCCCGCTTCCTGAGTGTGGCCAAAGCCATTGGGGCGGCAGGAGAGAACACACCTGTCTCTTCCTGCCCACTCCCCAAGATGGTGTGCTTGGCCGTCCAGGTTCCCGTCACAGGAGATGCTTCCATCCCGCCAGGAATCAGAGTTTTCTTACGCTTCAAGGGCTGCTGTGGCAAAGTCTGTTGCTGCTAAGCCAGGCTCGCCTGAAGGTGCCCTTCTTCCTCTGGGCCCTTCAGATGGCAACTCCGCGTTGCTTCAGTTCTCCTGCTTTGAGGAAGGGCAGAGGGCGAGAGGCCTCCTTCGCCCCACCACCGATGCCCAAGGCCAGCTGCCTGCTTCCTCCTGCCCATCCACCTTCCCAGGGAAGAGGCCCCAAGGCCCTTCCTCCTGCTGCTCTCTGAAGGCCAAGGCAAGCACACAGCAACACCCTGGCCTCCCACAGCGTTGGCATGGAGCAGTGGCTGGCCCCTGGCCACTCCAGTCGTGCCCAGCACGGAGGAGGAAAGGGCTGGCAGGCAGAACTCTGGGGCATCTCCCAATTCCTTGGTTGGGGCAGGGCGCCTGGGGGCCAAGAAGCCCCCCTCCTCAGCAGGGGGCAGGGGCAGAGCTCAGCACAGGCAGGTCCCAGGCAGCCACGGCGGCCGAGGGCCTTGGGACTGCGAGGCGGGGCTGGACGTGGGTGCAAGGACACGGCTCCTTGGCAGGTCCAGATCTGTGGCCTGACGCTGCAGAATACCTTCCCCTCCAGGCGAAGGAGAGCATGGGTGTCTTTCTTCACAATTACACCTTTTCCAAAAGATTGCAGATTCAACAATTTACACTAAAAACATTTAAGACACACAGACAATTACATTTCCTTTGTTAAGAAGTTTATAGCGTTCCTTTGGATGCTTGAAAGCAGCTGTGCGTTTTTGTGGAATGTACATTTCAGGCCCCACCCCACCGCCAGAATATTCTGCTCTTGGGATTCTCCCGGGCAGCTTTGTGGATTCTCTGCGTCTCTGCCACGGCTGCTCTTCAACTAAACACAGCTGCCCACGTGCCTTGTTTTGAAGGGCCGCTGCAGTTGCATCTCAAAATAAGAGCACTGACCACAAATTAGGAAAAGGGCAGGCAAGAAGGCAGTTCAGTTCACGGGGGCTTAGAGCAGGCGAGGAGCAACACAAGAGCAAATTGTCCCTGCAAATCAAAGGCCAGGCAGACAATGGGCCCAGGAGGGCAAAGCCTTTTGCTCAGGGCATCAGGCAGACAAGGGCCAGCCAAGCCTGACCCTGACCCTCCTCAGCCGCGGAATGAAGGTCACTCACTTAACACCAACGGGGAATTCAAGAATCTTAACAAGCTCAGCAAAGAGGCAACTCTCCTCTCCTGTAGAAACTCCACTCCCACCAAATGTTCCCAAGATATGAGGCATATTTAGCAGCCGTGGAAGGAAAGGACAGGCCTCTCCTGGAAGGGCAACTGTTTGAACAGGAAGCAGCGAGGAGGAATGAACAACCTTGCATTCTTGCAAGGCAGGAAATAAATAAGAGAGGCTCCGTGCAGGGAACCATGATTTTGAATTACAGGTAGGTAGCCGTGTTGGTCTGCCGTAGTCAAAACAAAAACAAAAAATCCCTTCCAGTAGCACCTTAGAGACCAACTAAGTTTGTTATTGGTATGAGCTTTCATGTGCACTTTGGTCTCTGAGGTGCTACTAGAAGGAATTTTTTTATCATGATTTTTAACTTGATCATAAAGGATTCAAAGCAAAGGATCAGCAGAGAGCTGGTCAAGTTTGTGGACAACATCACATTATTGAGAATGGTGGGGGGGAAATGGACAGCCAAGGGATCCCCAGGGTTCCCCTCCTGCCACCAAGCCAGCCAGGTGACAAAATGGCAATTGTGGTTCAATGTGATTGTACATCCTCCTCCGAGTGACGGGTGAGGAAAGGGATCTTGGGGCTGCAGCGGGGAGCTGAAAATGTCAAGTGACTGTGCAGCAGCTGTGAATGTGTCAAATCCAACATCAGGGATCAAAAGCAAAGCTGCCTACAGGATTCCAAGTGTGATCCTGTCATGGATTTCCATAAGGGTAATCTCCTTTTCCTTATGAAAATTTATGGTGGCTAAATATGGGATACAGTCTGGTTCTGCTCACTTCGTCTCCAGAAGAAGCACAGCAGAGCTGGAAAAAGCTCTAGAAAAGGGAAGGCAAAATGTTCAGGGGTGAAAAAGCAACCAACCAGCAGCCCCCCCCCAAATAATTAAAGGGCTGGAGCAGCTGCCCTTTGAGGAAAGGTTGCAACAGGCTGAGGTTATAAAATGGAGACATGATGGGTGAAACTGGGCAAAATGAGCAAGGTTTTCCTCCCTCTCCTGCTACTAGAGCCCAAGGAGGGTCACCAAGGAAGAGGGAGATTTGGGATGGGGAGAGAAGGAGGCCCTTCTTCACACGGTGAAGAGTTAAACTCTGGGATTTGCTCCCAGGAGAGGCAGTGATGGCCACCAGCTCAGCTGGCTTGAGCTGGGGACAGAGTCACAGAGGAAGAGTGGCTGCAAGTGGCGACCGGACAGAGCGCAACTCCATGCCGCCTCCAGAAATCAGGGTGGGGAGAGCCCTGCTGCCACACTCAGTCCTCTGGGGGGGGGTCTCCTTGGGGGCATCTGACCGGTGATTCTGGGAGACCGGAAGCAGGGCTGGATGGACTCGCTTTGGTCCAACTAAAACCACCAGCACCACCATTACGTCTGAATGGATGGCACAGCTGCATTTCAGTCAGCGGCTGCCCAGGGCCATTCTGAGCAGCCACAGCTGGGGGTGAGGGGAACTGGCAAGGCGGCTGCCACATTCTTCCCCAAGGCTGCGATCCGAGACTTGCTCGCTTGCAAATCTGGATGACTTCCAAGGGACTTACTTCCAAGAGGGTTCAGGACACTGAAATGCTACTCTGCAGAGCCCAGAGATGGGCAGTGGAAACTCCCAAACTGGCCTCCAATGTCCTCAAGATGTCAGCAGTAAGGGAGCCTCACGCCAAGCCCAGAGATGAGCAGCGAGGGCTCCTCTTCACCCAGGGCATTCCGCATTCAGGGCTCCAGCTCCCAGCCTGCTTTCCGCAAGGCTACCTTCTGGTCCTATGCCCAACTCTCTCTCTGCCCACACCCTGCCCAGGTTCGTGGCGGGTTTCTACTGCTTCCTCCAGTAGCTGGAGCTCTGAGTACCATCTCAGAAGCGCCTAGTTCTGAAACCACCATGATGCCCACCCCCCCTCCCAAACTCCAGGGACTGCTGCAAACCCAGAAGCAGAAAGCAAGAGGCTCTTGGCCCACTTTGGTCCCAACACGTCTCCCCCAGAACCAGCTGGTCCTCCAACCCCAAGAGCCTTTTCGCTTCTTAACACATTCACGTGGCACTGCCTCCGACCCTGAGGGGCACGCAGGCCAGAGGGCACAAAGATGGGCGCAGAAAGGCTCACATCCATGAAGGCTCACAGGATGGCACAGTCCGTCTCACTTTACAGCCTCCCCCAAGCTCCCTCTCTGAGTCACGGAGACCCAACACAGCGCCTGCACCCGCCAATCTTCCTGCGGCTCCCCCACCCCCGAGATCTTTCCCATAACACCAGGGCCCAAGTGCTTCAGCCTCTCCCTTCTAAGGGGTCCCAAGCCCCCCCCCCATTTGAAGCCCTCCGGGGTAGCCGGCTCCCCCTGCCTTGGGCTCTCTTGGCTGAGCTGCTGGCGTGTTTCAGCGCTGGGGGAATCCCGCAGGGTTCTCTTCCTCCTGGTGGTGGAGCAGCAGCAACTCCAAGTCCGGGCTGGAGCAAGACTCCTTGGGCTGCCTGGCGCCCTTTTGCCCTGCACAGAGAAGGAGGCACTGGTCAGCCGGCCCCCAACAGGCAGCAGGGCTTCTCCGGCCCCCACCCCAAACCTTGGCTATGCAGGAAGCCCAAGTCCCAAGACCCCACCACCCCCAACACTACCTGTGGCACTGAGAGCCTTCAGCGCAACGTGGAGGGAGAGTCCCAGGAGGCAGACGACGAAGCCCAGCCAGTTCAAGAGGCTCAGGTGGTCTCCCATGAGGTGCGTGGCCAGCAGAAGAGTGCAGACCTCCTGAGGACAAGAGCAGGGGCGAGTCACAGCCGCCAGGACTGGCAGCCCCAGAAGCCAATCCAAAGTCTCACATTGGGAAGGGGAAGGACTGAGTACTTCTCACTGGGCACAGAAGCCCTTCAGGCCTCCATGGAACAAAGGGAAGACCCCACCCCAAAGACTCATGGGCTCCCACCCGGGGCCAAGCAAGAGGCGCCTGGGGCCATGGGTTGGCTGGCTGGGCAAGGAAGGGCCAGAAGAGGAAAGGCCACCCAATACCTTGAAAATGCCAGAGATGGACAAGGTGAGGCTGGAGGTTTTCGACACCAGGAGGAACTCGGAGAAGCCCAGCCCAAAGGCTAGCAGCCCCCCCAAGGCCAGCTTGCCCAAGAGGCTCAGCAGAAGGTCCACCTCGTGGAAACGGAAGAGCTTCTCCGACGCAGACAAGGGCAGGCCTGGAGGGAGAGAGAGAAAGAGAGAGAGGGCTCAGGAACCTCCAGGGCCCTTTACCTGGAAGCAAGTGCCATGGGTTGGACTTCCAAGGGAGGCTGCTCAGCCCTAGGGCCCCTCAGTGCTCCTCCTGCTAAGCCAGGGGCCGAGGGAAGCTCAGCCCTGTTCTGGGGAGGCCGACCCACCTTTGAGCAGGCAGAAACTCAGCAAAAGATTGACAAACACTCCAAGGGTTTCTCTCCCCCTGCAACCAGGGAAAATATTCTTTGCAAATGAAGAGGAAAGTTGCCTGACCACCTGCGGGGGGGGGGGCTGAGGGGTCCACTATGAGTTTTTTCTACAGGAAGAGGAGCTGCTCTGGTGGCCGCAAGACTGCACTGAGGCAAACAAATAATTCCCAAGTCCAAATACAGCATTTCTTTGGGTTTCTACAGTGGTGACAGTCTTGATTTTAAATGTTGGTGGTTTTTAAAATTTCCTATCAACTGAGATGCTTTTGGGTGCTGGCCTGTCTTGTAGCTCCAGCTCTAAATTTGTAATTTCTGTTTGCTGAGAACTAAAGAACCAGCCCCAAATAGCCTGACGGACGTGGCTTTTCCCCCTGCTCATTGTTCTCTTCCACTTATGCACGATGCGCCATGCCTGGCATCACAGGGTGCTGTCTAGCCACATCCATTCACTTCCCTGGGTCTATGAGCATCGATACCACCCAGCACATTCTGTCCACGCCTGACAAAAGACTATTATACATTTCCCCATTTCTCCCCAGAATCTCTCCCTCCCTCCTTCCACATGACTGGAGCTCTGAACATACCAGCCAGCAGCTTTGGAGAAGGAACCTAAACCATGCTTGGACCCCAGTAAATGCCCTTGATCCATGGTTCCCAATGTGGGGCACAAACCCCACAGGGGGGCAATTTGATTTTTAAGGGGGGCAATTTGAGAATGAGTTATTAACAGTTAGTGGCCTTTTAGGCTTCCTCCACGTGATTAGTTCACTTTTTGAATAATAAGAATTATATGTTATGTGGGGGGACCAGGATTTTAGAAATGCTTAGGTGCGGCATGGCCAAAGAAAGGTTGGGAACCACTGCCCTAGAGTAAGCAATCCCCAGACAAGCACCCTTTTGGGGAACAGCTCCCCTGGGATAAGATTTCCACCTGGCTCCCCTGAGCTTTGCTGCTCCCTCAGCTTCCCACTCAGGTGTCATTTCTGCCCCGCCTCACCCAAACAACTTACCCTCAAATGCGGCGAAGAGGGGGAAGAGGCCCAGGAACATGGCTGGCTGCAGGTGGAACATGGTGTCTATGGGATTCTGGAGTCCTGACAGGAGGGTGAGAAGGGGGAGCCCATCAAGGAGGAGGAAACGGAGCAGGGTGTCGCCTGCCCCCCCTCACACCCACTCCAGAGGGGCACATACCCAGCTCGTCCTTCTGCAGAAGTATCTGTGTCAGCGTCCAGCGGATTCCGCCCAGGAAGGAGGCACCCAGCACCATGGCAAAGCCCTCCATGTCAAACTGCGTCGCCTTGTAGGTGAAGAGGAAGAGCCCCCCCGCAATGAGCAGCACCACCAGCACCAGCGCCGCCCTCTGGTGGGAAGAAAAGAGTGCAGGTTGGCTGGTGCCTGCAGGCCCAATGACCCCCTCCCGCTCAGCCTTGGGGGGTCAGGGGCTGGGCACTCACCGGCTCCTCCAGCTTGAAGACCAGAGAGAAGAACAAGATGAAGAGGACGGCCGAGGACTTGGTCATGGTGTAGCTGCAAGGCCAGGGAGGAAGGAGGCCGTCAGGCAGGCAGGCAGGCAGGCAGGCAAGAGAGACGGGCAGCGTCTTCACAAGACCCCACCCCATACTCACAGCGAGACGGTGATGTAGAGGAAGCTCCAGTTGCTGAGCCCCACGTCCAGGGCCGTTGACAGAGCTGAGAGGCAAAGAGAAAGAGGACCGAACAAGAGGTCAGCTTGACTGTCCCACCCACAGCTAGTCAGCCAAGACGTGTCCAGGAAGCCCCCAAGACGAGGAGGATGGCCACAGCCCTTCTCCTTTGCCCCCAAGCGACTTGCATTCGGGGATAGACTCCCTCTGCACATGGAGGCTCCTCAGTCAGGCATCTCAACTAGTTGCCACCTTCCTCCCCTGTGACTGAGCTACTGGCCCAACCACCACCTCTTCCGGCAGTAAAATATGGAAAAACAAATTGTACATTCCGCATTTTTTCTTCTCTTTCCTGGGTCCCTTTCCCTGTGGACTCCAAGTGTGAGGATCAGGAGAGGAGAAGCACCAACTGCTGCCCACCACAGGAGCAGGAGTATTTTCACAAACCGAGAAAGACGGCATGGAGAGGTGTGTCCTGCCCCTTCGCTTTGATGCTTCTGGTCCTGCCTGCCTGCCTGCCTGCTTGTGCAGAAATTCAAGGCTAAAGGTCCCCCCAGGGCCGGACTGAGGTTTGATGAGGCCCTAAGCTACTGAAGGGAATGTCCAGCTGTCCATTGTCAACTGCAAATTGTTGCTGTTTTTGGTGTTGAATATATGCTAGATGGTAAATTACGGACCTAATAGTATCTAAAGCCATTTGCACATAACGAATGGGAACCTACACAACACAAAACACTGTTGCTGTAGATCGGTTTTATTTTATTTGTTTTTTATCTGATGTTTTTGGAAATGTGCATCCAGTGTTTTTTTCCTTTACATTTTTGGGGGGCCTCTGAGCTAGAGCTTGTTGAGCTGATAGGTAAATCCGGGCCTGACTTCCCCGGAGCGGAGGGAGAGAGGGAGCGGCCTCACCTGCCGGGCCCACCTGGCGCAGGTAGGCGGCCCAGGGCAGCAGCGGCCGGGCGGGTCTCCGGGCGCAGCGGCGCGTCAGGCCCGAGAGCGCGAAGATGACCAGCAGGTGCAGCAGCGTCATGAAGAGCGGGAAGCCGAAGCTCTGCGGGGGGGGGAGGGGAGAGGGGGGTGAGCCGGGAGGGGGAGGGGCGGGGGGGAGGGGAGAGGGGGGTGAGCCGGGGGGGAGGGGCGGGGGGGAGGGGAGAGGGGGGTGAGCCGGGGGGGAGGGGCGGGGGGAGGGGAGAGGGGGGTGAGCCGGGGGGAGGGGCGGGGGGAGGGGAGAGGGGGGTGAGCCGGGGGGAGGGGCGGGGGGGGAGGGGAGAGGGGGGTGAGCCGGGGGGGAGGGGCGGGGGGGGAGGGGAGAGGGGGGTGAGCCGGGGGGGAGGGGCGGGGGGGGAGGGGAGAGGGGGGTGAGCCGGGGGGGAGGGGCGGGGGGGAGGGGAGAGGGGGGTGAGCCGGGGGGAGGGGCGGGGGGGGAGGGGAGAGGGGGGTGAGCCGGGGGGGAGGGGCGGGGGGAGGGGAGAGGGGGGTGAGCCGGGGGGAGGGGCGGGGGGAGGGGAGAGGGGGGTGAGCCGGGGGGGAGGGGCGGGGGGGAGGGGAGAGGGGGGTGAGCCGGGGGGGAGGGGCGGGGGGGGAGGGGAGAGGGGGGTGAGCCGGGGGGGAGGGGCGGGGGGGAGGGGAGAGGGGGGTGAGCCGGGGGGGAGGGGCGGGGGGGAGGGGCGGGGGGGAGGGGAGAGGGGGTGAGCCGGGAGGGGGAGGGGCGGGGGGAGGGGCGCCTCGTCCTCCCTCCCCCTCCCCCCCCGCCCACCTTCATGATCCACTTGTTGTAGAAGGTGATGCCGATGGAGAAGGCGTAGTAGAGCAGCACCAGCCCCGCCGCCAGCGCCGCCGACCCCGCGGGCCGCATCCCGCCGCCGCGCCCTCCGGACAGCCGCTTCCGGCCGCAGGCCCCGCCCCTTCCGGCGGGCCGACATAGACTCGCCGCGCCAGAGCGGCCCCTTCCGCCTTCTCCGGCGGCGAGGACGAGCGCCTCCTGGCGGCGCCTGCCGTCACTGCCCCCTGGGGAGGCGCCGCGCTCCTCGGCTTCCTTCCCTGACGGCGTTGCATTTCTTCCCCGCTTCTGGTCCAAGGAGCTCAAGGTCCGATTGCCTGGTTCTCCCCCTGCTCATGTGATCCCCCATCCCTGCGAGGCCGAAGCAGTCACTGGCGCAAGGTTACTCCCCGTGGCCTTCATGGGCCGGGGGCGAATTCGAACCCAGGTCCTGACTCGCCGGGGGCCGAGTGGGGCTGCTCCCCCCGGGTCCCACTTGGTACTCCCATGAGGGGCACCTGGCTGGCTGGGAGGCAGCTGTGGGGCCTGATCCCCTTGTCACTGCGCTCCTGCACGCACCACCTTTCCCGGAGGGACCCAGCGGGCAGATCCAGAGCGGCCTTGAGCCTGCCACGGCTTGCTCTTGGGAAACCTCTGCAGCTCTTCCAGGGTCTCCCCAAACATCCAAGGATGGGCCCCCGGGGCCAGGTGTCTCCCGGAATCCTCACCAATTAGGGGTGGGAGTCCAGGCCTTGCAAAGCATCCATGGGCCCCTGGCCAGCTAGACCTGACCCCCACTTTCAGATTTGAAAAGAAGGGATCAGCAGCCTCCCCTGTCCCGGGGACAGTCTATGGGATATCTAACCATCCGGGATAGCAGCGGGAAACAGCGCTGGAATAAGGGAATTTCCCACAAAAAAGGGGAAGGCTGACAGCTATGCTCCATTCATGAAGTGGCCCAAATTTGGCTGGAATCCAACTAGCCACTCCAAAAAGGGAGCAGGGATGATTGTGCCCACAGGGCTTAAGCTGAAGCCTTCGATGTGGGGAGGCAAGACGCAGCCCCCCGCCAAGCAGGCAGAGAAGGGTTGGGCTGCCCTCGCAAGCGGGGGTCCATGTCCCCAGTCTTCCAAAACCGCAGGAAGCCTCACAAGCACCCATATTCTGCTCAAAATAAGACCTGCATGAGCAGAACCTCCGGTGTTTACTGCCAGTTTTCAGAGGGGAAATGGGACGTGTTGCTGCCCACTCACTTTGGCACCATCTTCACCAGGCAGCTCTCACTTCTGCCTGGGGTGGGGGGTGGGGAGAGGCACTGGCACCCACAAGAAGCAGGAAGCCCTTTCTCCCTCCCAGTCCGCTTCTGCTTCAGCCTGGGCAGTCTTCCCTCCCACAGCCTGGTCTGCGCAAGGAGGAAACAGGAGCCGGCAAAAAGGAGGAAAACAGCCTTTAATGCAAAGATCGGGGAGGGGCATGCCAGGTCCAGCCTGTGCACTGTGCCCCACTGCCAGGTGAAAGCAGCTAGACTGGCAGCCTTTCTTGGGTCAGGGTGGGTGGGTGTCTCAGTGCTCTTCCACCCAGGGAGCCTAGATGAGGGGCGGATGCTGTACCACGGGCTGCATTTGCCACTGCTGGGCTCACAGGATGGAGCCCCTGCCTGCCTGGAAAGTAAGAGAATCATGTAATGGTAGAGTGGGAAAGGGTCGCCAGGGGTCGTCTCGCCCAACCCCCTACCAGGCAGGCCCCAGAGACAGTCATGGATGAGGCTCTGCTGCCAGCCCCCATCTGCCATGCCCCCTTCCCAGGGAAGGCAAGAGCCCCCAGCGGCCCAAGCACATCAGGCAAAGGCACACCAAGGACGACTCTGCAGGGAATGCCACGGGGGGGGGGGGCTTCAGAGCACGCTCAGCCCTCCAGCGCAGCCGGCTGATTCTGGAGTAGCCGGGCTCTGGCTGCCCCCTGCTGCAGGGTGGAGAACAGCTGCCATAGAGGGGAGTCTTAAAAGAGAGCATTAAAAAAAAAAGCCCCAAACGCGACTGCCCAGCAGGATCCCTCCTTCCGCAGTTGGAGAGGAGGCCACCCCCACGCCAGCAAGAAGAAGAGGTCCTGGGCATGCGCTGGAGGGGGCCGGAGGCTGCCCCCCCCTTGGCCCTGCCTCTGCTGCCGAGGGGCGTCATCCGTAGTGGTAGACAAAGTCGTAGCTGCTGGGCTCCTTGGGGACGGGCGGGGGCACCTCCGGGATGGGGATGTTCTCCAGGTCCAGCAGGCGCAGCTTCATCTCCATGCTGAGCAGCGTGTCCAGGTCGCTCTTGGTCAGGTCGCTGCCCATCTCCTTCCCCAGGAGGGCGTTCAGGCCGTCAATCCAGATGCAGTACTGCGGGGGAGGGGAGGAGGGACCTGAGACCCCAGGACAGACCACGGGGGTGGGGGGGGGCCTGGCTGCCCCTCCTCATGCCCCCTGACATGTTGCTGGAGGGAGGACCTGCCCCCGCTTCCTTCATCATAGAATTGTGGGGCTGGAAGGGACCCCGAGGGTCATGTGCTCACAAACCTCCCAGGAAGGGCTTCCCAGGGAGTCCTCTCCCCTGTGAGAACAGGATGCCGGACTCAGGGGCCTCATCCAGGAATATCTTCCCAGGTCCACATGGCATCTAATAAGCTTCCGTCCTTTCCCTTGAGTTAACGGGGTCCACGTCTTGTCCCCTCGCCTTGTCTATGCCATTATGCCACCTTCCATCGACTCTCGGACCTGCCATTTAATTTCTTTGGGTTTTATTTCGTGCCTTGTTTTTACCTGACCGTGATCCATAACTGTACATGGGAAGTATATTGCCACCAGATAACACTGCCTGATAACACTGCAATTTGCAGAATTTGGCATAACCTTTCGTTTTGGAAAGCAATACACATTATTTCAAAACAAATCCAAGCAAGAAAATCAGGCTCCTCAACCCTGCCACGTCCCTCTCTCCTCAGCCACTGAGCTCCCTTCCATTTTCCATGGTGGGGTTCATGTCTCTCCCCCCCCCCCCCGACTCTCCAGAGACTGAGCAGCTTTGCAGAGGCAGGCGAGAGAGAGAGGGAGGAAGGAAGTTGGTGGGCAGCTACATGGTCAGCCTTGCAAGGTTTGAAAAAAGGAGCAGAGGTTGATGGAGAGGAAAGAGTAAAGGGCGGGGGGGGGGCTGAAGAAAGCAGAGATGCAGCACAGCAGCTGGGGGGGGGATGGAGAAACAGCAGCCCAGATGGGGCAGCCGGACACAGAGATTGTTCTAAGAATCTCCACATGGAGACCAGGGCTGGCTTCCCTCGCTGGGCGCAGGGGCACAAGAAAGCCTCCTGGGTAAAAGGCAGGACCCCCCACCCCCTTTCAGTCCTCCTCTCGATTTTCTGGGCCCAAGAGGAAGGAGACAGTCTCTGCTTCACCCACAAACGCTCTCCCCTGGGTTTGTGAAAGCCCCAACCAAAGCCCAAAGTGGCCTGGGCTTCCTTCAGAGAGAACAGCCCTTTCCCTAGAGGAAGTGACAGGAGATATGAGAGCCGTCGTCAAACCTCTCAAGGGCTGCCCCATGTTTTCTCTTGCTCTGGAGGGCAGGACTCGAACCCATGCCTTCCGGTTACAAGAAAGGAGATTCCAGTGAAACACCAGGAAGAACTTTCTGGCAGTAAGAGCCGTTAGACTGTGGAAGGGTCTCCCTTCGGGAGGTGGGGGACTCTCCTTCCTGGGAGGTCTCTGAGCAGAGGTTGGACGGTCATCTGTCAGGAATGCTTGAGCCGAGATTCCTGCATGGCGGGGGGCTGGACTAGATGGCCCCTGGGGTGCCTTCCTGCTCTACAATTCAATGACTCTCGGAACTGCAGCCAGGAGGAGGAAGCGCATTGCATGAGCAGGGCCATCCGTCGGGAGGAAGGCAGCGTCCCCTCGCTCCTGACTCACCTCATATTTGTTGGGGGCTATGAAGTTCAGGGTCTCATCCGGATCGTACAGGATGGAAAAGGCCAACTCCAGAGCCTCCTGTGGATGGGAAGAGAGAGAGCAGGGCCTGGTGAGCCAAGGAGGCCAGTCCCCACCCCCTGCCAAGGACACCCCCCCCCCCGGGTCTTCCTCCTCTCCCCTTCCCAGCCAGCTACCTTGTTCTGCTTCAGAGCCCCCTTCTCCTTCATGTGCGGACAGTCCTTCCCAGTGACGACGGCCTTGATGTCTGCAACGGGAACTGGCAAGAGAGAGGGGCTGCTGGTCAGGCTGGGCAAGAACAGTGGGAAAGCCCCTTCCCTCTTCCACAGAGAGTTGGGAGGAGGTACCCCTGGGGGTCCTGCAAGGCAGGAATCACAGCGAAAGCCCCCCGGGGGCTGCTGGTTGCCCTTGCCCAGAGGGCTGGTCATTGAGCCCCTGCCCAGTGCCTCGCCTAACCCGCCCCCCCGGCCTGGCACAGCACTCACTCTTCTCCTGCAGCGCCTCAAAGGTGACCTCCCCCTGGGCGTTGTCCTCCAGGTCCCCGTAGTGAAGCACTTTGTGGTTCAGAGCCAGGCGGCAGAACCAGAACCGCTCTGCGGGGCGACAACAGCAGCACACGGCCCATAAGAAGACAGGGAAGCCGCTTCTCTGAAATCACGGAGAAGTGGACTTCCTGTTTTGCAGCAAACCTGGCAAGCTGCCCTCTCGGGTGCTCTAGCGCCCAGGAGGGGTCCCAGACGGAGATTAATGGGGGGTAAGGGGCATGTAGCCCCATACCTTTCAAGGAGATCCAAAGGGCACGACCCACAGTCGCCGGTGAATGCCCTTTTTTTGTTTGTGAGAAGGGATGGAAATCCCCGTCTCCCAGACGAAAAGGCAAGGGTGCTGGGCTCAATGGCTCTGTCCTAGGACAGTCCCAGGAAGCTCCCATGGTGAGCTGTGGAATACCTTTGAATCCGGACATACTTGGCAAGTGAAGAGGCACCCCTGAAAGGATTCTGATTTATGCTGGAGGAGAAAACCATCTGCTTGGAAATGTTTGGAAAGAATGAAAGACCCCAAGGGGGGGGCATCAAGCCACGGGGGCCAAATGCCTAATTATGATTATGATTACTTATTTCTACCCCACCCATCTGGTTGGGTTTTTCCAGCCACTCTGGGCGGCTTCCAACAAAAGATTAAAAATGCATTAAAACACCAGTCATTAAAAACTTCTCTAAACATAGAATCTAGGACTCAAGGCAGACTGCCTCTGGAGGTTCTATAAGGCCATACATAAGATTAGCTGACAGGAGCTGACCAAATGTCCCAGAGGGAAGCCCCCAAGGGGGACCCAAAGGCAAGAGCAACCCTCCCCTCCTGCAGAGCCAGCCATGGCCAGGATTCCCCCCCCCAGCCCTCTCCTCCCCGCTGCCCTCACCTTGCCTCCGCCGGTTCCCGATCTTGCGGAAGCTGCTCCCCTCGCAGAGGCGGTTCAGGCGCTGCTGCTTGATGAGCTCCAGGATCTCGGGCTGGATCTTCTCCCGCAGCTCCCTGGGGGGCAGCCACACAGCAGCCGGTGAGCACCCCCCCACTGTCCCTGCCAGGCGCCACCCCCAGCCCTGACCCCCCCCCAAGCGGCTGCTCACATGATGGGCGGGGAGTGGAAGTCGTCCTGGCTCATGCGCTCTGACTGGCGCAGGCGCAGGATCTCTGAGTAGCTGAGGCTGCGCAGTTTGCTCTTGAACTGGTCCAGGGAGCTGGGCTTCGAGGGCAGCGCCCGCATGATCTGCTCCCGCACCACCTGCATCACCTGGGAGAGGGGGCAAAATTACGCCTGGCAGGGAGAACGGGGGGGGGGGAGGGCTTCTTCACGCAGAGCATCGTTAACCTGTGGAACTTCCTCCTGCAGGAGGCAGGGGTGGCCTGGGTGGCTCTGAAAGGGCTATTGAGGCCACTGACCACAGTGGCTCTGCTTTGCCTCCCTGGTCAGTAGCAGGAATGCTTCTTGATGGCCCTCGCTGGAAACCTGAGATGGGAAAAAGTTCTCTCGCGCTCAGACCCTGCTCATGGGCTGGCTACTGTGAAAACAGGATGCTGGGCTAGACTCAGTACAAATTTGGCTCGAGTTGTTTCACGCTTTTATAGGATGATGTGTCAATGTATCCACAAGTGATTGGATTCTCGTGTTCCTGCCTTTTGCAGATCTCACAGGCCTCCCTCCTGCATGGCATTTCCATGCTTCTCTGACCCTGGAGAGTGGGAAGCTTATTGGTATTAGTAGAAGGGCACCAACAGCCGGCCAAGGAGGCATATTTAGAGTCGGGAGGGCAAGCAAGCTTCTCCTTGAAGCATTCCAGGGACACGGAAGGAAGATAAGGGAATGTCAACAGGCCTTTCTTTACTGAAGGCCAGAAGACAAGTACAAAGGAGGAAAACAGAGCAGAGCCGGACTTTTGACACTCCTTGACCTGTAACCTCTTTTGATACATGCCATGATGTTTTGTGATGCATACCCATAAAAGCTTTGTTCAAATGTCCTTTGAGGCAGTCTTTGCTCGCTGGCAAGGCTGCCCTATTGTGCAATACTTTTAATCAACCGGGTCCTTACAAGGCGCTTTGGCTTGCTCTTGGTCTCTTGGTTTCCTTGCTATTCCTTGCTAAAAGTGTGTGCCCTCACCTGGCCCAGACCAGCGGGGCATTCTGTTCTTATGGAGGAGGAGGGAGGGGAGATAACCCAGCTGGGCCGGAAGAGCAGCTGCCCCCTCCACCCCCCACCCCTGCCTCTGCCCCACGGCCACCCCACCTTGTTGAAGTCCTCCGCCGTGGCCCGCATCTCCTTCCAGGTCTTGTTGAGCAGCTGGATGCAGATGGCAAAGAGCTCCTCGAAGGCGCGGTCGTGGGTGAAAAACATGGGGTGGTAGTCGTTGCGGCCCTCGTTGGCTGGGGGGGGAGAGGGGGGGAGGTCAGAACAGCCAGGATGGCACCTCGGGGAAGTGCCAGGGAGCAAGAGGAAGCCAAACACGTGGGAGGAGCATCGTGGCCACAGTCAAGCAACGTGAATTCCCTGGTTGGAGGGGGCCCTTTCCCTCCAGGGGCCACTTTCCTGCACAGGCAGCTTCAGGGGGCCACATGTCGCCGGTGGCAACTATCAGGTGCAGCCAGAGAAGCGAATTTCCCCTTTGTGCAGCAGAGCCCACAATCCAGGCATGGAATAACGGAAGGGACACCGAGGGTCAAGGAGTCCAGTCCCCAGAGCCAAATAGCCCCCCACAGATGCCCCCCCAACCTCTGCGAGGAAACCTCCAGAGAAGGAGTGTCCGCCATCTTCCCAGGGAGGCCGCTCCACTGCCATTCTGTCCTATAGAACAGACAGACCCTCTTCCTTGGACTGGCTCAGCCTGCCCAGGGGCTTTTTGGGCGGAGGAGAGAGTCCCCTCTGGCACAAGGGCTCAAGAGAGAAGACTCTGTGGGTGCTCCCCGCTTCCTACCCGCCCGACTTCACTTACGCAGCTCCCCAACCTGCAGAATCTCGCACAGCATCTTGGTGAGCTCAATGGCGCTGCGCCCGAAGGGACACTCGTGCTTATCCTCCCGGCTGCTGTTCTCCAGGACGATCTGTGGGGCAGGAAGGGAGCAGAGTGAGGGGGTGGGGCTGGTCCAGGGGCCTTCGCAGGGGGCGTGGGGGCACCCTCCCCACTTACCCGGATGTAGGTGTCCTGGTGGCACTTGGCCAGGTAGAGCATGTTGTCCAAGGCCAGCATCCCCGGCGGGGTCTGGGTGAAGTCCAGGGCAGGGTTGATGTGGTTCTAGGCGGAAGAAAAACCAGCGCCTGCCATCAGCAGCAGAAGGAAGGAGCTGCCCCCCCCCCACAGGGTCCCCACTGCTGAGGGATTCAGGGCAGCAAAAAGGAAGCAGAAAGTTCAACTGTGGAACTCCCTCCCACAGGATAGCTTCAAGAGAGGGCTAGCAAACTTGCTGGCAGGACCAGTGGCCAGCAATAATGGGAACTGCAGTCCAAAAACAGCTGGAGACCCAAGTTTGGGAATTTTGAATCGCATTAATAGTTTTGATGAACGATTTCTGATATTTTCTGGCATTTTGAAATACTATAAATTTACTTAATTGTATTAATCATTTTGATGAATTTGTTGTTGTTTGCTTTACTTACATGTTATTGTGTTTGACAGAATAGCGACTGCAATGTCAGTTGTTTCCTAATGTTATTGTGATGATTGTGAGCTGCTTTGAGCTCCACATTTGTGGCTGGAAAAGTGGACCATAAATATGAAATTGAATCAAATAGCAGTTGCTGGAACGGCAGGAGGGGAAAGCGCTGCTCTTGTGCTCTGGTCTGGCCTGTGGTTCCCTCTGGGGCACCTGCTTGGCCGTGGGGAGAACAGGCTGCTGAATGAGGAGATGCCCCACCCCCGGCCTGAGGGTCTTGGGGGGCTGCCTACCATGAAGCCCAGCATCTTGTAGTCCTTGGTGTACATGGCTCTCCTCTTCTCTGTCGCGCCCCCAGGGAGGCTGTTGCTCTCCGACTCGGCGTCAAAGGCGATCCTGCGCAGCTCAAAGATGATGTCCCTCTGGGCCTGGCGAGCGAGGAGAGAGGGCAGAGCGTGAGCCCAGCACGGAGGCTGCCGCTCACACGGAGGGGGCCACAGTCCTGCCAGTCACCTGGTCGCTGGGGTCCATTTTGGTCATCATTCTCTCCTCCAGGAGGTTGAAGGTCAGGACCTGCAGCACGTACAGCTGATGGGCCATCTCCGTCTTGATGGGACGGTTGCCCCGGATGACGTGCTGCAGGAGGAGAGGGAGGGAGGAGGAGGTGGAAGTGGCTCACCTGCCAACCCCTCCCTGCGTGAGCAGGGCCAGGTCCCCCTTCTGGCCCCTGACCAGCGGGGGACAGGCCTGGTTGGGGGGAACAGGAGCCCCCACCCTCTGCACCCAGAAACACCCACAGCCTGCAGGCCAGAGACCGTGCAATGGGGGGGACCACAAAGACTGGGCACCCCAAGACGGGGTTCAGATGGTTGCCCAGAGGCAAGGCTATGTCAAGGCTCAAGCCTGGTCCTACTCACTGCCAGGATGATGGAGCGCAGGTGCTTCTGAGCAAAGGCGTTGGCCATCTCCTGTTGGGGGTTGACAGGAGAGAGGGGGGGGGAGAGAGAGAGAGAGAGAGAGAGAGGAAACTCCAACCGTGCCCCACCTCCTGGGGGGGGGAGAAGGGCGCTGAGCAGCCTAGCAGTGCCGTGGCAGCCTGCTCCAAGCACAGGAAATGCAGCCATTCAGCAAAGGGGCTGCTCCCACCCTTGGAGAGTCCTCTGGCTGTCCATCACCCAAAGCAGCTGCAGCAGCAGCTGGAGGAAAGCTGCACCCCAAAGCCCCCACCTCAGCAGCCCCGCCAAGGAGCCCAGGCCACCTGCACTCCCTCTGGGCCCGTCCCTGTGCACCCCCAGAGCACACACCCCACAGGATGCAGCAACAGACCCAAGCGGTGGCGGGGGTGGGAGTGGGGAAGAAAAAGAATCACCCTGGCTTTGCCCTCTCCAGATTAGCCAGGAGCTGCAGCCCAACTTGTCCAGGAGGGCAAAAAAGCCTCAGCAGCCAAAGAACCAGGGAGGAGAAGGCAGCCACAATCTCCTCTCCCTGTGGACACATGCAAGGTGTGCAAGCCAGATAGATGTGTGAGAGACAGACACAGGCAGAGACGGAGACAGACGGAGACGGAGAAGGCTGCCTCTGAGGCGGAGGCAGAGGAAGGGTACAGGGGTCTCTCTCTATTTATTCCCAAGACATTTCCATCCCCCTTTCTGGCTCTGAAGAGAGAAAACACCAGTGCTCTTAGAGAGGAGCCTCCTGGGCTGAGGGATTTACTTACAGTGCAAGGCAGGTCTAGCGGGTTAAGGAGCTTCTCCTGCGGACAACAGGAAGTGGAAAGACACAAAGAAGCTGGCAGAAGAGTCAGCACAGAGACCCTCGCAGGGAGGGCGGGCGGGCAGGCAGGCGGGGGGGACGGATGGGCAGACACAGAGACGCAGTGCCACGCAGCACACCCACAGACTGGCCAGTCCCCACCTGGGGAGGAAGCCTTCCTCCCCCCTGCCCCCCATCAGCGAAGGAGTGCAAGGGCTGGTGCCCTCCCCTCCCTCCCTCCCCATGGCACCCCCTTGCCCGGCCACCCACCTGCCTCTTGTCCTCCGGGGCCTTCAGAAAGAGGGCGTTGATCAAGGCAATGGCATACGTCTGGATCTCCTGGTTTGAGCTGCAGGGGCACAAGGGGGGGGGGTGAGCGGCAGGCGGCTCCCCACCTCCTCCCACCCTGACAGGATGTGCGGTGCTGGAGGCGCTACTCACACTTGCAGGTGAGCAATGAGCTGCCCCACGGTGATCTCCTCGGCAATCTTCTGGTAGAGGCTCTGGCTGTTGAGCACCATGCTCTCCAGGATGGCCAAGGAGCGCTGCAGGATGGAAACGTCCACCGTCGGCTGGCTCACATAGCCTGCAATCTGAGGGGGGGGGGGAGGCAGAGGCCGCTGAGCGCCAGAGGCATGCATGCCCACTGCCCTGCCCAGGGAGCCCCCCCTCTCCTGTGCCGCCTGCTAGGACTGTTGCCTAAACTGGTTTGAAGTCCATTTTGTGATACAGTGGTACCTTGGTTCTCAAACGCCTTAATACTCAAACAATTTGGAACCCAAACACAGCATACCCGGAAGCGTTCCGGTTTGCAAACTTTTTTGGGGAAGCCGAACGTGCTCCATTTTGAGTGTTACACTTCCATTTTGAGTGCTACACTGAGGTCTGTCTCTTGTTGCTATTTATTTTGTGTTTTGTTTTTGTGGCTCTTTTTATGTCTGGAACCCAGTTCAGCTACTGACTGTGTGACTGCAGTACATTATTTATTGCTTTCATTTTATGGATCAATGGTCTCATTAGACAGTAAAATTCATGTTAAGTTGTTGTTTCGGGGGTTGTTTTTAAAAGTCTGGAACAGATTAATTCATTCTGCATTACCTTCTATGGGAAAACGCGCCTTGGTTTTGGAACGCTTTGGTTTTGGAACGGACTTATGGAACGGATTAAGTTTGAGAACCGAGGTACTACTGAATCAGTTTTGTTGTTTTTGACCTGGCAATATATCACGAATCACGGATGCTATGCCAAAATCACGATGCAGGAAAAACCTTGAAGCCAGCCAAGGCTTCTCTCAGTTCCTGCAGCCCCTGTTAACTCTGCCAGCTGAGCTCTCCCCTGCCTCATGCAAGGGCAGCGAATCCCAAGAGCAGGAGCCAGCAAAAATGACAATGAGGGGGAAAGTGTGAAGCCAGCCGCGGGCTCTGCTTGGCTCCATCCTTAGCTCAGACAGGGCAATATACTGGTACATTGTGATGTTTAGTGGGTGAGATGTTGAAAAGCAGCAATCGGCCAGCCCTGCCACCTGCACTCGCGGAGGCTGTACCTGTTTGATGAAACTGATGGACACCATGTCCCAGGAGATGATGCCGTGGTCCATGAGCTCCAGGAAGGCTGTCAGGGTGAATGCCAGCATCTCACTGTAGCTGCAGGGGGCACAGGGGATGGCAGATCAGTGGGGGGGGGGAAAGGCACCCTCAGGGCTCCCTCGCTCCCCACTCATGGCTGGGCAAGGCAGCCCCTCCAGAGAGTCACTCTGCTGGGCGACGCAGAGCTGCAACCAGGCACCGTCTTGGCGGTCTCACGTCAGCACTTAGTGGGCAATGGGAAAGGCAGCCGCCTCCTTCTGGGGCCTCCTAGTGTCCTCAGCACCTGCAACCCACAGAGGCCGGAATTTGCACTCCCTCCATGCTCTGCGGCTCCACCACCCGCCTGTGGGATGTGCTGCCGTCTGGAGAACCAGAGCAGAAAAGGGAAGGGCAAGCAGGCCGGGCACTCGGAGCGACCAGCCAGCCAAGGCCTGGCAGTGACGGAGGAGGATTTGCTCAGGCCACCAAGAGGCTCAAGGCCTCCCTGCGCTTCCCACTAAAAGCCAACGTGGATATTGAATTAACTATTCAGCAGTTTTAAAAAACCATATTAAATGGTATATATAATACCATAAAATATTCATTACAAACAGCAATGAAAGCAGACTTCGAAAACAGCAGGCAGGATGTCATTGCCAAAATGCAGATAAAATCAAGTTTAAAAAGCTGAATCAAGTTCCACATCTAGGAAGGCCTGGCTAAGGAAAGGGTGGCCTGTTTAGAGAAAATGTAGGAGGCAAGACAATGGAAGTTTGTAAAATCATGCATGGCATTGAGAAAGTGGAGAGAGAAACGTTTTCCTCCCTGTCTTCTAACGCCAGGGCTTGTGGATATCCCATGCAACTGAATGCTGGAAGATTCAGGACTGATAACACAAAGCCCTTCTTCGCACAGTGCAACTAAACTGATGGCCATCGCCTTAAAGGCTTTCAGAGTGGATCAGACCCAGGCCTGGAGGCAAAGAGGAGACTGGGTGGCTCGGCTTTGCCAGTCAGAGACAGCCATGCTTCTGAATCCCAGTTGCCGATAACCGCAGGTGGGCACCTGGTTGACCACTGTGAGAACAGGCTGCTGGACTTGGTGGGCCCCCTTGGGCCTGATCCAGTGGGGGGGGGTCTTATGTTCTTACATTACAACATTAAGTAATGGGGAGAAGACCCAGGCCTGGGAGGATTGTCTTCTAGCCGGTGGCCTTTTCCCTCTTTGCGCCCCTGGGTGTCCCAGTGACCAGCATCAAATCCCGGCTGCCCCTGGCTGCCACCTCCCATGCCAGGAGGAGAGAAAGAGCACCAAGCCAGGTCCTGCGGAAGAGCAAAGAGAACGCTGCCAAGCAGGTGGCGCCCGAGTCTCTGCTGCCTCCCCTGCCCTCTTGGCAGCCCTGGGGCAGCTGCCCCCCCCAACCAAGACCGCCCTGCTCCAGAAGAGGCCGGGGGGCTGCAAATGGCTGCAGTGCTGGAGCAAAGAGAAGGCCAGAAGTGTCAACATTAAAGGACAGACCCTCAGGGAAGTGATGCCCACTTACTGGGAGAGGAGCTTGGTGCCGCTCTCCACGAGGCGGGTGAGCACCGAGATGCCGTCCATGTTGATGAACTCTGTGGCAAAGGTCACGTCCGCAGAGAGCTTGGCCAGCTCCTTCATGGCCTCCAGCCGAGCCTCCATGCTGTGCGACTGCGTCCGGTCCATCAGCTGGCGGGCGGCCCTGGACTGGGGGGCAGGGCAACAGCTAGCCCCTTGCAAACCCCCAACCCCTCCGGGGGCTCCCCTCAGCCGGGCAGGAGAGAGAGAACAAGAGGAGGTGGCCTTGTGCCATGAGCCCAAAGCCAGCCAGCAGGCTCCAAATCCTCAAAGGGGGATAAAGAACCCCCCCACCCCACCCCAGAGGCAGCCCAGACCTACTGGAGAAACCGCGAGCTGGAGGATGGTCCCATTCTTGATGTCACAGCGGGTCTGCAAGGCAAGGGGGGGGCTGCTTAGCATGACTGGGAGAGTAGCAGAGGCCCCCCAGCGGGGCTCCTGGTCTGCTTCTGTGGGTTTCCTCCAAGGCCCCCATCCTGATCAGAGTTGCAAGGAGCTGCATGGCACCCCATGGCCCGCTCCCTGCTTTTTTAGATGGGGGGTTAGGAACCAGCTCCCACGCACCTGCTCTGTAATGTACAGCTGGGCCCCATCTGCGTAGCGCAGCGTGTAGTACTCTGGGTTGGGCAGCGACCACCTAAGGGGGGGGGGAGGACCATGTCAGCCTCCTCCCTCAGGAAGCAAGCTAGCGGGGGGGGGCAGGTTAGCCACACCCGGGAGCCGGAAGAGCAACTGAGGGGCTCAGAGGAGGGGATCCAGCAGCTCCAGAGCCCCAAGCAAGCAGAGAGGCTGGCGTGGCCCCCATGAAGTCAGTTGTGGTTCCCACTCACCCGTCACAGACCTCCTTGATGATGGACGCCAGAGGCCGCTTCTGAGAGAGGCAGGGGGAAGAAAGAGAAGCCTGAACTGTAACTCTCCTCTGGACGGCAGGTGAGCAGCAGCCCCCCCCCCGGCCCACCCACCATTCAGCACTAGAAGGCCTGGACACCCCAGGAAGCTGACAGTCGAAAGAGGGAAGAGAAAAGAAAGCCCTTCTTAGCAGAGAGCAGAGTGGAACTCTGGAACTCCCTCCCACAGGAAGCAGCTTGGCCACCAGGGCTTTCCAAGAGGGTCAGACCCATTCTGGGAGGAGGGCAGGGCTCTCAATGGCTACCAGCCACGTGGGCTCAGCTCTGCCCCACCCCACCCCCCAGTTGGCCACTGTGAGAACAGGATGCTAGATGTGGTCCCTGCCCCCCTCCCCCCGGCCTGCGCCCGTCACCTGGTCAATCTCCAGCAGCTGAGCATTGGCTCCTGGCCACTCCACAGCCACCTTGACAATGTCCGACGGGGGTGGCATCCCTCCTGGCTGACGGCCACCTCACAGGTGGGGGCGAGGAATGGGCCTCCCAAACCTAGGCAGAGGGGAAAGGCAAGTCAGCTCCAGGGCAGAGGGGATTCTGCCCGAGAGATGCCCCCTCCAGCGGGCACTCCCAGGACCCAGCAGCACCAGCCTCTGCACAGGCCCAAGGCCCAAAGCCCTGGCAAGCAGAGCCAGCCCCCTGGCTAGGCAAGCTCTTTGCCCCCCAGCTTCCAACAAAGACCTGGCAAGGAGGGGCACTGCTCTCGGAGGCACCCAGCACCACCTCCTGCTGTCCTGGCCCCAAAGACTGCCCGGCCCCACCTTCCTAGAGCTGGGAAGCCACTGGGAGGGCAGCCTGGCAAGGAAGCAGGGCAGGGTGACCCGGATGCCCCAGCTCTGCTCTTTTGCCAAGGAGTTGCCCCAGAGGAAGCGCAGGCAAGTGAGGGGCCCCTCTCCTGACCACAGCAGCCAGCCAGGCCCCCTCCCAAGGGATGCCAGGGAGGACAGGGGCTCAGCACCTCTTCGCCTTGCAGGGCCAGAGCAGCTGGTGCCTCGGCCTGCCTCCCCTTCACCACCAGCCTCCTATTCAAGGCCAGGCGCACTTAACCCTCTCCTGACTGCTGCTGCTGCAGCTCTAGGGTTCAGGAGCTTTATTTGACCGACTCTTAGTTTTGCCAGGAGATGTGGGTCATTATGTGCTGTGCAAGTTTTTGAACAGGTCTTTTTGGGGGGGGAGGGGGGAATAAAGCACGCTGCAATACATCCAATCCCAACCTGTTCTTCCAAGAAAGGTTGAATATATTTTAAGGGCATCACAGTTGAGCATTATGATCTGCCCTTTAGTTTTAAAGAGAGGTGAAGATGAAGGCGCTAACTATTCATGTTAGTGAGCCCAGGGAGCTGGGTCTCCCAGGGATGGACCCCTGAAATAAAGAGCACTGCAGATCGAACCCGAGATTTAGCTAGCCACTCTGCAGCGCCCCACCTGACCATTGCACTGGGGGGGGGCTCAGGGTGCTGCCCAGCGGGGTGGCAAGTCCGGGGTTGTGGCTCCCCAGCAGCCCAGGAGGAAGCCGCCTCCTTCTGGGAAGGGAAGAGGAACCAGCCTCCTTCTGCAGAAGAGCCAGGCGACAGGAAGCCCGGGGGCTATTTGTGGGGGGGCTGCCCCCTCCTCTCCCGCAGGACCAGGCGCTCTCGCCCCCCAGGCCCTGCCTGCCTGGGAGGGGGCAGCAGAGAGGGGGCGTCCAGATGGGCCAGGGAGGCGCAGCTCCCCACTGGGGGGCAAGAGCAGGCGCCCCCCCCCAACGGGTCTCTCCGGAGCAGCAGGGGGAGGAGGAGGCGGCCCGCGAGGGCCTCTGTCCGGAGATGGGGGGCCGGAGGGGGCGCCCGTGTCCCCGGAGGGGAGGCTTCCTTTGAAGTCGCCGGGCCCCTCCCCCCCTCTGCGTGACCAACAGACAGAGGGGGCGGGGGAGGGAGGGGAAACGGAGCCCCGAGAGTCGCAGCTCCGCCCCCGGAGCCGAGGCCGCCCGCCCGCCCGCCCGCCCTCCCCGCCCCGCGCTCACCCGGCTGCCGGGACCCTCCGCTCCGCCGACGCCGCCGCCGCTCTCCCTCCGGCCGCGGACCCGGCTGCGTCCCGCCCCTCCCGCCCGGCCGCGCAGCCCCATTGGCCAGCGGCGCCCGCCACTCAGGAGCGCGCCTCGTCCCCCATTGGCGCCCGCTCCGCTCCGTCTCTCTCCAGCCCGGGAGGCGGGGCCTCGTCGCCCGCCGCCGGCTGCCATGGCGACCGCGCAGCTCCGCCCTTCTCCGGAGCCGCCGCGCTGGGCGGTCGCCCGGGCAACGAGCCCCGCCTCCGAGGGGCGGAGCCCGGCGCCGGAAGTATGGCGGGGAGCGTCCGGTCGGCGAGCGCTTCCGGTTCCGCTCAGGCAGCGCGAGGCGCGTCTTTGCTTCGTGAGGCGGCGGGAAGGAAGGAAGGCCGAGGGGAGCCGCGCAGGGAAGGAGGACCGACGCCGCCGCCACCATGGTGAGGATTGGGGGCCCCTTCGCCTCCTCCTCTTGTAAGCAAAATTGCCCTTTTCCCTTGTGGGGGACACAAGAGCCCCTATGGAGCCCTTGGGAGAGAACAAGAGAGGCCAGCCAGAGAAGCAGCACGTAGGCCTGATCTTTATGGGTCTGTTGCAACAGGGGCTCCCCTCACACGCAGGAGGGAGGAGGGACCCCGAACAATGGCGCGCAAGCCCTTATATGGACATTGAAGTTGCCACCCTGTAGATCAAGAAACATCATACATCACAGAAAAGGCGGTCTTAGCAGAGATTTGAATGTTGTTTTTCTCCTGTCCTTGTTTACCTCCTGTCTGGCAGGTTACCTGTTAATGGTCACTTGATTGGATACCCTGGGGAGCCTGGCCAGTCTTATGTAATGATAAATACTTAGTTCCTGGCCAGGTCACAGGCTCACCCTATTCAAACACAGGCATGCACTTAAGACAGGATTTGTGAACGAAAAGACAATGGGGAGGCTTTTCCACTTTGACCTTGCAGAGAAAACAGTTGCTCAGTTTAGGAATAAAATGGCTTCAGGTCGGTCTTCCTGTGCTGATCTATGTACGTGCGGTTACCATATATCTAAGACCTCAAAATGCCTATCAAACTTCTCTCCCCCCCCCAACTCTCCCCTCCCCCGCAGACGGTGGGCAAGAGCAGCAAGATGCTCCAGCACATCGACTACCGCATGCGCTGCATCCTGCAGGACGGCCGCGTCTTCATCGGCACCTTCAAGGCTTTTGACAAGCACATGAACCTCATCCTCTGCGACTGCGACGAGTTCAGGAAGATCAAGTGAGTGGCCGGGGGGAGGGGCTAGCGACCCCCCTCAGCAACACCCCCCAAGCAGAGGCCGGCCCAGGAGGGGCCCCCAACCCAGCCCCTCATGACACCTGAGGCACAAACCAGTCAGGTGGAAGGAGGGGCATCGGCAACCAGGGCTATAGTTCGGGGTTGGAGAGGTGGGCCCCCGCCAGGGGCACAGGCTGGGGGCATGCTGCTAAACCGGCTTCAAATGTGCCCATAAATATGTCTATAAATAGAAATATTGATTCTTGCCTCATAAAAGGTTTTAAATAGAGGGTGAATTGAATGGGGGCGTGGAGGAGAGGCAGAAAGAAGAGCTCATCTGTCAGTGGTTAGGGGGCACAATCCGGACAGTTCTGCCAGGAGTGCAAGATCACGCCACCAAGGGAGCCCTGAAGGCGGCCGGGGTCTCCCCCTGCCTGGTCCTCCTTGGGGAAGGGCAGGGCCATTGGAAGGCTCTCCAAGGCAGCAAGGGCAGGCCTTTCTTTCAGCCCATAGGACCCCAAGGAAGGTGGTGCTTCTGCCATAGCCTGGGGCCCCCATTTGGTCTCACTTCCCCCCCTTTGACCCCCCCTCCAATGTGGCATAAGGCACCTACCTCTCTGAGGGGCCAACAGGTCGCCCCCTGAAAGGTAAGTGTAGGGGGCAGAGATGCTTGTGACACAGCTTTGGGTTGCTCCTTCCTTCCTTCTTCTAGGCCCAAGAACTCCAAGCAGCCTGAGCGGGAAGAGAAGCGAGTGCTGGGCCTGGTGTTGCTGCGAGGAGAGAATCTGGTCTCTATGACAGTCGAGGGGCCACCCCCAAAAGATGTAAGCGGAGCCAGATTAGGGGAGATGTTTGCTCGTGATCTTGTCCTTTCCCAGAATAGCTTAGTAGAGGGGCCTGACAGCACCCCTTTAAAATTGCAAGGCATTGACTAAGTCTGGCTTTTGGGGTTTGCTCTAAAATATTTACAGTCTGCTTCTGGAACTAAAGGACGTGCCAGAATATATTTATTTTGAAATGTCTGCTTCTTCTACATATCAGGAATAGCACAGAATCAAAATTCAACATGGAGAGTAGCAGGGAGGGGTAAGAAATCAATCAGAGAGGATGGGGATTAATGGTGGCAGAGAGGAGAAGGGCAGCCAGATATTCCTTGTTGTGGTTCTTGGAAGAAAGAAACTGGAGTTTCAGGGGTTGCTGGGAGAAAAGTCAGATTTTGGGGTTGGGAAGACAAAGGTGAAGCAGATAAATGTATGTGTCAGTCCATCCCCAGATTTAAAAAAAAATATTATTATGCAAGTGGTGGCCTGACTCACTGCTGAGCATGGTAGGTTATTTGTTAAGAACTTCACCGCCGCTACCACTGGAAAACTGTCCTGCTGCAGTGACTGTTTGGCTCTTTCAGACTGGCATCGCTCGCGTGCCCCTGGCTGGAGCCGCTGGAGGACCTGGTGTTGGCAGAGCTGCTGGAAGGGGCGTCCCCGCAGGAGCTCCCATGCCCCAGGCACCCGCAGGCCTGGCTGGCCCCGTGCGTGGTGTTGGTGGCCCATCCCAGCAGGTCAGCAGGAGGCACGTCCTCCCAATAAATGGCTTGAGGGGGGGAGGAGTCTGGGGCAGCTCAAGGACATTGGCATTGGATGTTTGCAGGGGAGGGAACAGCAGTGGATCCCTCCAGCTTGGGATCTCACTTGCCGATCTCTAAAAGCCTCTTCTCCCCTCCCAGGTGATGACTCCCCAGAGCCGAGGGACAGTTGCTGCTGCAGCGGCTGCCGCAACGGCCAGTATTGCAGGAGCCCCCACTCAGTATGCGCCAGGCCGCGGAGGCCCCCCTCCACCTATGGGCAGAGGGACCCCACCTCCAGGTAAGCAGCAACCCAGTTGCCTCCCCCGCCCAGACTGGCAGAACCTGGGATGAGATGACAGGAACTGAGCACCGTGAAGAGTTGGTGTCAAAGCAGGATTACTCTGAGGTTCCCTTTGGGACTTGGGGGAGGGGCGGTCTGCGGAGTCAAGGGGACTGAAGGGGCTTCCTTTTCACTGCAGGGATGATGGGGCCTCCCCCTGGCATGAGGCCCCCGATGGGCCCCCCGATGGGCATGCCGCCTGGCCGAGGCTCCCCGATGGGCATGCCACCTCCTGGAATGAGGCCTCCCCCCCCTGGCATGAGAGGTGAGTTGGCTTTGAGCCTGAGTCAAGGGCTGGCTGCCTGTTGGCCTCCTGCGAATGGAAATCTCACTGGAGCAAGACAGAAGCCCTCGATAAGCTTGGAACTAAGGGGAGGGGAGGGGCAAGGGTGTCCTTGGGGCGCCAGAGCACTGCTGCCTCCTGGGGCAGCACCTGCAAAGCTGATTGCCTCTGTTCTGTCCTTTCTAGGTCCTCCTCCTCCTGGCATGCGCCCACCCAGGCCCTGAGATCACGGTGACGCTGTGAAGGGAGCAAAATTTGAGCCTTTGGACTTCTGTCTTGTTCACCCTGAGGGAACGGTGGGGTGGGGGGGTTGTGTGTATGTTTTATATATTGGGGGTTGTCATGTTGCCCTTTCTAATAAACACTGGGAAATTTCCTGCTGTGGTGGTGCAAATTCATTCTGAGATTGAGCAAAGCAAACAAGTCTAGGCTTCCTGGAGGGCTCTTCACCTGGATGAGGCCAGTGGCTCATCTGGTCCAGCATCCTCTTCTCACAATGGCGGACCAGATGCCCCAGTGGGAAACCTGCAAGCAGGACCTGAGCACAAGAGCAGCCCTCTCCCCTCCTGTAGCTTCCAGCAAGTGCTATTCAGAAGCTAGTCACCAGCTTCTTGCCCCTCATCTTAGGTTCAGTCCAGGGAACTCACGCCAAAGCCTGGGGAGGGGGACGTTGCAGCAGTGTCCCTGTGGTTGCTGCCAAGGCGTCAAACTGCTCAAGCATTCCTGAAGAGGAGGAGGTTGAACTTTTGCTAATTGCTGCTAGGAGGCAGGCAGGAAAAGCCCCAGTTGAGAGCTTGCTTGCTGTTTGGATAGAAAAATCCCCAAATAACACGGTTTGTGGGCAGTGTTGCAGTCGCCAAAATGGAATGTCTACGTGCCATTTTGGGGCAAGACTAAAGTCTTATTTTTCCAATGATGGACCAACTGATTATCAGTGAAACATCTGGCTAGGATGACAACCAGGAGCTAGGGTAAGAACTTAAAAGTCGCTTGATCTACGGACAGTCCAGGGTTTTCTTGATGGTGACACGGACCATTCATAACATAAGAATATCCTTCACAACTGTGAGCAGAGCAGTGGGGTGTGGTAAGGGAAGACAAGCTACAACAATTAACTATAACAATTAACTATTCACGGCTCCTGCCTAGGCTGCACAGAAAAAGCATATTGTGGAGAAAAAAGATAAAAGAATTTCTCCCTCTCAACATTGGAGGCATGATACCATATTTTAAGTTCTATAGGGTGCACCTTGTTTTAGAGGGGGAGGACAAGGGGGGAAAAAATCCCCTTCTCCGCTCAGCACCCGTTCAGCGAAGCGGCAGGAGAAATGGAGTCCCTTCCATTTCTCCTCCTGCTTGTCTGAAGGGACGCTGCGCAGCTCTCCCTCTCTGCTGAAGCCAGCAGAGTCTTGCTCTCCCGGCTTCAGCAAAAGGAACCCAAAGCCTCTGGAGCGCAGCGGGTCCTCCTGCTGTGTTCCGGAGGCTTCAGGCGGCTCTCCAGGCTTCAGCGAAAGCAACGCAAAGCCTCCGGAGCGCGGAGGGAGCACTCCCTCTGTGGTTCAGAGGCTTCGCGTTGCTATCACTGAAGCCAAGGAGCCTGCATTCGCTCCATAGGACACACACACATTTCCCTTCAATTTTTGGAGGGAAGAAAAGTGTGTCCTATAGAGCGAAAAATATGGTTCGTATTTTTCTTGTTTTGTCCCATTCTGGGCAATTATTTTGAGACCAGTTACAAATGCAAATAATTGAGCTGTAAATAAATCATGATTTATAGCAAGAAACCTAGACAGCATCTTAAAAAGTAGAGACATCACCTTGCCAACAAAAGTCCGTATAGTAAAAGCTATGGTTTTCCCAGTAGTGATGTATGGAAGTGAAAGCTGGACCATAAAGAAGGCTGATCGCCGAAGAATTGATGCTTTTGAATTATGGTGCTGGAGGAGACTCCTGAGAGTCCCATGGACTGCAAGAAGATCAAACCCATCCATTCTGAAGGAAATCAGCCCTGAGTGCTCACTGGAAGGACAGATTGTGAAGCTGAGGCTCCAATACTTTGGCCACCTGATGAGAAGAGAAGACTCCCTGGAAAAGACCCTGATGTTGGGAAAGATGGAGGGCACAAGGAGAAGGGGACGACAGAGGACAAGATGGCATTTTTAATGATAAACGTGTAGAATAATCTACAGTTTCTCAGAACGTGAACAGTTTCTTCCTCAGTGAGAAATGTTAGAAAGCAAATGGGGCTGCAATACGCAGGCAAGCAAGGCACTGGTGAATTCTGATTTTCAGGCCGCAAGAGTGGGAAGCGGTCTGGCTTGTCCTTCCCAGGCCAAAGCTGCCTCCAGCTGCCCGGATGTGGCTGGTGCTGCTGCCTCCAGGAAGACTCGCTTGGATTCCAAGCCTCAAAAGGGCCTCCGCAAAGGCAGCCCAGGAGAGCTCCTGCCTCACTTCTTCCTCTTGTACCTGCACAAGGACAGGAAGCAGAAAGCGCGTCAGTCCTCTGGTGGGAGAGGCAGAAGAGAGCCGGAGGGAGACACGTGGGTGGAAAAGGCAGGGAGCACAGGGGCCTCACCTGGAGCTGGCTGCTCTGAAATTCCCTCCTTTCCTCCTTGAGGCAAGACCCAGGCGCTTGCGGTCTTCGAAGGAGGGCCTGCAGGAAAGAGACGTCAGGATCACGGCCAGGCAGGGCCTCTGCTGACAGAGGGGGCGGGGCTGGCACAAGCCTGTCCCCCAAAGAGGTGGGCGCAATTCCTTTACTGAAGGGGGTTGGACTAGATTATTCTAGCCGGGGAACTTCTGGCCCATTTTGGGATGATGGGGAGGGGAGCCATGCACAATACTCACCCCGCCCGATACTGCTTCAGGGCTCTCCGGCTGGTGTTGGTGAGCTCCTCATCAAACACGGACGTCTTCTTCTTGTGCTGCTGCCTGGGCCCTTGAGGAACGTGGCAGAGAGGGAGACCCCAGGTTAAAGCCAAGGCGACCTGCAGACTGGCAGCCCCCACCCCCCGAGAAGTGGAGCTGCTGCTTACCTCCCTTGGCCGCTGCGGACGGAGCCTCCTCGGGGATGGCCCTGGCGCGCTTGGGCCGGCGATTCCTCTTGGCCAGACGCTCTGCATACATCTGAGACTTCAGGATCTCAAACTGGGACCGCTCTTCCGGCTGCAGGGACAGCAAGGAGGTTGGCAGTGCTTCCTCCCCCAACTCACTCACTAGCCCCCAAAACAACCGCCCCCCCATACATACACACACACACACTCAGCCACTGCTCACCGTCAGCTGGGCTGCCTTCTTCTGAGACTCCTTCATGAACTTCTTCCGCTTCTTGGTGCCTCGCAGCGCCAAGTCAAACTCCTGCAGGGCCTTGGCAACTGGGGGAGAGGAGAGATCCCAGAGGCAGAAGGTGAGAAGCCAGGCAAGGAAAGAACCCCCTTTCGCGGCCAAGGCCCCCCCTGCCCCCTGCCGCTCTCCCGGCCAGGCCCTTACGCTTCTCCTTCTTCCTCTCCTCCCGGCTCTGGAACCAGCTGCGGGCAGCGCCCTCCGCCCCTTCCTGAGCACTCGTCTCCAGTTTCCGCTTGGCAGTGTTGATCTAGGAGGAGAGCAAAGTCAAGGGGCTGCTATTGGGAGAGCCCCTCTTTGTGTCAGCATCGCCCTTGAGCCAGTGCCACCAACTGGACTCACACACTTCAGCCCCAACTGGGCCAGGCGAGCAGGGTAGCACTTCCAGAGACCACCTTCTGCACAGGAACAGGTCAAAGTGCTGTGGACTCACAGCTTAGAGTTGTGAGCACCAGATTCACTCCAACAAGAAGACAGTCGTCACACAGCAGAGTATAGCAGAGCATAAACGACTCGGAGAGCAGCTCTGTAGAATATCTTCTTTATTCTATCTACAACTATAATACAAGCACCAGCCTGAAGATGACGAGTGAGACCTCGTCGAAACGTCGCCTAGACACCCCAACTTTTACACGGGAAGACACCCGAGGACACCAAAACCTGCATTCCTGTACCCGTGAAAATCTACGAAAACAAATATCTCACCTCTACGGGGAGGAAACCTTCCAGCTGACAAGAACCTACGAGAAACTAGAAGTACTCAGGATATCACTCAAGAAATCACTCAAGATATCCCTCAAGTAATTAAGGAACAAAAGAAGAAAAGGCACACTAGCCTGGGAACTTCCTCTCTGCCCAGAACATTGGAGGCTATACACCACACCCCCTCAACAGTATTTATAGGAACTCAAACACTGAGATCCTGCTCTGTTCCAGTAACAAGAAGCCGAAAGCACCAGCCTGAAGATGACGAGTGAGACCTCGTCGAAACGTCGCCTAGACACCCCAACTTTTACACGGGAAGACACCCGAGGACACCAAAACCTGCATTCCTGTACCCGTGAAAATCTACGAAAACAAATATCTCACCTCTACGGGGAGGAAACCTTCCAGCTGACAAGAACCTACGAGAAACTAGAAGTACTCAGGATATCACTCAAGAAATCACTCAAGATATCCCTCAAGTAATTAAGGAACAAAAGAAGAAAAGGCACACTAGCCTGGGAACTTCCTCTCTGCCCAGAACATTGGAGGCTATACACCACACCCCCTCAACAGTATTTATAGGAACTCAAACACTGAGATCCTGCTCTGTTCCAGTAACAAGAAGCCGAAAGCACCAGCCTGAAGATGACGAGTGAGACCTCGTCGAAACGTCGCCTAGACACCCCAACTTTTACACGGGAAGACACCCGAGGACACCAAAACCTGCATTCCTGTACCCGTGAAAATCTACGAAAACAACTATAATACAACTATATACAGAGCTAAATGAGGTCTAAGCATAAATGAATGCTGAACTGCACTGTCTGCAGCTGCTCTTAGCAGCAACCTTATCTATACACACGATCTCTAACACTCAGTCTCTCTCTCCCCCCCCCCCCCGACACTTTGATGTGAGGCTGGAGCGGAATAAGTAGAGAGCAGAACACCGTCCCTCCTCTCTGGAAAATCACCAGACTCATCAGCAGATTCTTGGATATGGGAGGGGTGAAATCTCCTCACTTTGGGCACAGCCTCAATGCCCAGGAACCTCGGTAGGGAGCCAAACAAGGGCTGCCCCCTGTTCCCTCGTCCACCTGGCGGTGCTGTGTCCCACGGGGGAAGTTACCACAAAAGGAGCCAACTGATGGGGAATCCCGGAGGGGCAAAGAAGGAAGGCGCTCAAACCAAATTGCTCTGCAGGAAATGCTTGCTCCCTTTTGCAAAGATAAGCACTTCCATGAGCCCAGGCATCCCTAAGGCCTCCTCCCCCCCCCCCAGGGCTTCCTTCCCCCACCTTGCTGCCTCTGCACCTGCTCCTCCTCCTCCTCCTCACCTGGGCCTCCGAGTGCTGCAGCTCCCTTTCTTCGCGCTCCAGGCGCAGCACAGCATAGACATCCGACTCCAGCTTCTCAATCTTCTCCCGGAAGCGCAGAATCACATCTGGGGGCAAAGGGCAGCCGCTCAGCCTCCCACAGCGCCACCCCTGGCCTAAGGGTGCCCGTCCCCATGCCCTGCTTCCCAACCCCGCCCTGCTGCCACCATGCTTACCCTGGGGCAGGACCCTGGCCTTGACAGGCGCCTTGGCGGCTTTCACAATCTCCTTCAGCATCTTGCGCTCCTCCTCGCCCACCAGGGAGACGGAGCGGCCGGCCCGCCCTGCGCGTGCTGTGCGCCCCACGCGGTGCACGTAATGCTTGGTGGTGTTGGGCATCGTGAAGTTGATCACCTGTGGCGAGACAGGAGAGCCTCAGGAGAGCACCTGCGGGACTGAGGCAAGGGCCCACCTGGTCCAGCATCCCGCTCTCCCAGTGAGAAGCTGAGCAGGACCCAAGCTGGCTGAGCAAGGGTGGGCAACAGAGAGGGGAGAGCCACTGACCGTTTTGACACCTTCAATGTCCAGTCCTCGCGCCGCAACGTCCGTGGCCACCAGCACATCAATCTGCTCGTCCTTGAAGCGTCTGCAGACAACGGCAGCATCCACAGAGAGGGAGCGTCAGGGGCAGCCGGCCTCTCTTGCGCCACCTCACCCCCCCACTTCCAACCCTGCCTACCGGAGCCCTTCCAGGCGCTGCGCCTGTGAGAGGTCGCCATGCAGCTCCCCAACACGGAGGCCCATCAGGCCAAGCAGGATGTGCAGGCGGTGCGCTTGCTTCTTGGTCTGCGTGAAGAGCATCACGTGGTCCAGGAACGTCCGAGTCAGCAGGGCTGAGGAGGAGAGCGATGGGAGAACACAAAACTCACAGATAGCCTGTGGAACTCACTCCCACAGGAGGCAGTGATGGCCACCAACCTAGGATGCTTTAAAAGAGAATTGGACCTGCTCAAGGGGGAGGAGAGGGCTTTTGGTGGCTCTTAGCCAGGATGGCCACGCTCGGCCTCCACAGGCGTATCAGCAGTGCTTCTGAATTCCAGCAGCTGGGAACCACAGGAGGGGAGAGGGATCTTGTGCTCAAATCGGGCTTATGGGCTTCCTCACTGGGGCATTTGGTTGGGTGCTGGGCTAGATGGGCCTTTGGCCTGATCCTGCAGGCTCTGCTGATGTTCTTAAAAGCCTGGTGGGTCAGGCCAGCAGCCCATCTAGTCCAGCTTCCAAAAAGAGGCAAACAGGATCTGAGGACAAGAGCGACTCTCCCAGCAACTCATATCCGGCAGAGCAACCATCATGGCTATGTGCTTAGGGGTCAGAAGCTGCCCCTGAGGGCTGCTGGACCCCCACTCCAGGCTCCCACCTGCCACAATCGCCTCCCGGTCTCCCTCGCGGCTGGGCCGGATGCGGACAAACTCCTGGCGCAGAAACGGGGCCACATCTGTGTTGCTGTTCACAAAGACCCGGACAGGGTTCTTCAAGGAAACGGAGGCCAAGTCTTTCACCTGCCAGAGATGGGGAAGCTTTGTCAGCCCTGCCAGGAAGGTCCCCCTAACACTCCACTCCTCCAAAGAGAAGCAGGACATCCCGGTCCAAGGGAGATCACGGGGGGGGGGGTCGCTGTTCTGCAGCAGAGCACCAAGATTCAAATACATGAGAAGATTCCTGCAGCCACTTCCTATCCACCCAGCGCATTGTCACAACCACACCCTCCCCAGTCTCCTCTCTGGGTCTCCCTTGGTACCTCGTCTGTCATGGTGGCAGAAAAGAGCATGGTCTGGCGATGTCGGGAGCACAGCCGGATGATCTCCTTCATCTGCTCCTCAAAGTACTCATCCAGCATCCTGGGGGGAGAGGGAGAGGCAGGTGAGCAAATAGGGCAGAGGGTGGGGTGTGAGGCCTCCTCCTCCTCCAGGCACAAAAAGTGACAACGCAGCCAGCCTGTGCCAAGAGGCAGGTCTGGGTTAGGACCGAGATCCCAGGGGATGGGGCAGCACCCTGCAAGGAATGGCTACAAGGGAAAAGGGAGCAAAACGTAAGAGGTGTGCAAAATAACACACAGGGTGAAGAAATAAAAGAGGGAGATGTTTTTCTTTCCCTTCGTCATAGTACTGAAAGGTGACATGACGGCCATCTTCAAATATCTTAAGGGCCTTGTTTTCTCCTGCTCTGGATGGGAAGACTTGAACCCATGGCTTCAAATGACAAGAAAGGAGATTCTGACTATAGACATACGGAAAAACTCTCTGACCGTAAGAGCTGTTCAACAGTGAAGCGGTCTCCCACAAGAGGTGGTGGACTCCTTCCTTGGAGGTTTTGAAGCAGAGGTTGGGGGGCCAGCTGTCAGGGATGCTTGAGCTGAGATTCCTGCATTGCAGGGGGCTGGACTAGATGGCCCTTGTAAGTACCTTCCAACTCTACTGTTCTATGACAGCTCTGTTCTTCCTCCAGTGTCCAGGGCAGCCCACCTCTGAATATGGGGTTTTGGGGTTTACAGATGGGGAGAGCATTGCTCTTGTGCTCAGGTCCTGCTTCTGGGGTTCCCTAGGCAGGCCTCTGATGGACCGCTGTGTGAGCAGGATGCTGGCCTGGGTGGGCTTCCTTTGGCCTGATCCTGCAGCCAGGCCTCTTGGTGTTCCGAGGGCCTCCCCCCCCCCACCCGCCTGTGCCCAGAGATTCCCCTCACCGGTCAGCCTCATCCAGGATGAGGACCTCAACGCTGTCCAGGTGGAAGGAGGGGCAGTTGTGCAGGTGGTCAATGAGGCGTCCGGGGGTCGCGATGAGGATGTCGGGGCCTGAGCGCAGCGCCGCCTCCTGGGTCTTCAGGTCCAGGCCCCCTGCAAGGACACAAACCGGGCGGGGGCATCAGCTCACCGAATGCACTGCAACCCCCTTGCTGGGCAGGATGGGTGCAAACAAGGTCACGCCCCCCCAAGGAGCCCTCTCCATCTCCAGGTGCTGCTCACTCACCCACAGCCAGGCAGGCGGTGACACTGGTGAACTGCGCCAGCTGCTTCGTGACAGAGTGCACCTGAATGCCCAGCTCCCGGGTGGGCACCAGAACCAGCACCCGCGTGACTGGGGCTTGGCGGGGCTTGTAGATCAGGCGCTCCAGCACAGGCAGAATGAAGGCCGCTGTCTTCCCTGAAGACAAAGACATAGATCAGCCTCCTGGCCCACCCCAAGCCTTTGCCCCACCCCAACTCCCTTGAACCCGGGGCTTACCTGTCCCTGTAGCCGCACATGCGCAGATGTCCTTCCCCAGGAGCCCCACAGGGATGCAGGCCTTCTGGATGGGGGTCGGCTGCTTGAAGCCCAGGGCGGTTATTGCCTGCCAATCACAGCCGAGGGGAAGAAGCCAGTGTGAGCAGGTCTCTGCCCTACAACTCTGCAAACGCTTAACTTGGAGCGCGCATCAACATGCTGCTCTCTGGCCTCTCAGAGGACTGGGTTTCCACACTGACATGGGCAGTAATCCCAGCATATGACCATTTCAGGGGAGATCAATGGGAATGTGGCCATTTCTAGCTCAGCCCTGTTGCCTACTGCCCATACCCAGCCGAGGGGCGTCTTCAGTGCAGGAAGGCTAACTACGTCACCCAAGGTGCCTCGCATACTGGTTGGCCTAGCAGATTCCAAGAGAGAGAGAGACTGATCTACTCTCAGACTACAACTCAAGGGTAACATTTTATCACTCGAGGCAATACTTCAGGTAATTCTGCTGATAGCCTACAAAGGCAGTAATTCCCGTCTTTCTGCAATCTAATACTGTATTTTTCTGTGTATAACACGCCCCCTATTTTTTGGGACTCCAAATAAAGAACCCCCCCATATGCACTACTCATGTATAAGACAACCCCCAATTTTAAACTTGAAAAAATAAAAGGGAAATATAGTCTTATATATATGGGAAAATACAGTAAATTATTATTATTATTATTATTATTATTATTATTATTATTATTATTATTATTATTATTACAGCCCCAGAAAGTGAAATACTTGATTCTGGTGGCTGGTTTGATTCTGAATGTCAGGTGGCTAAGAACTCTCAGAATCTTTAGAAAATAATCAGAATTTTTAGAAAAGTGTTTTTTTATACTAGAGGAACCAATTGCAGAATGTGGTAGAATTTTTTCTTTCAGCTTTGGACAGTTGAGTCATGTAATAATGGAGAAGAATTCAACTAGATTTCAGTGCATTGAATCGTGTGGACTGAGGGAAATGAAATATCCCACTGAGGCAGCAGGAACCAATCCTGACGGCTGATTTGATGGCAAATTGTGCATGCACAAAAGGTCAACACAGTATCTTCTTGTAGCATTTACAGATCTACCTTCAGCTTTTGATTTGATAGACAGAGTTTGGTCTAAGCTGTTCAATACAAATATTGATAAAAGACTATTGATTTTAATTTAAAACCTACGTTCTTATGCTCATCTTGAAGTGAAAGCAGGTTAAATGTCCACCTTACTAACCCTTTTTTAGCAAATGAACAGGACCGACAACTGACAAAGACCCCCTCTCCCCACATGAAGTGACCCTGACCCTCTGATCGTCACCTGAGGCCCTTCTTCTGAAGCCTCCTCCATGAGGTCCAGAGGGCGGGCAAAACCTTTTCTGCTGTGGCTCCTCATTTGTGAAAAGCTCTCCCCAGAGAAGCTTGCCCTGCGCCTTCATTACATATCTTTAAGTGCCAGGCAAAAACAATTTTTCTTCAGCCAGGCCTTTGACTGATTAACCTTCTACAGCTTTTTAAATGTGTTTGTGGGAGGAGAGTTATGAGTTTGTTTTCGTTTTCTTATGTATTTTGTTGTCTCATTTTGTTTTTTTATGTTATGAACCACCCTGTGATCTTCGGGTGAAGGCTGGCATATAAACTTAAATATAAATAAACAAGAACTTTCCTCTTCCATCCTCCAACTACAGGCTCATTTAAGGTCCACTTACCCAGAAGCCTCGAGCCCTGTTAACAGTACAGTGGAACCTCGGTGAAAACGTTCGAAAACCAAGAAGCAATGGGAGGTCGGCAAAATCCATTGAGAGAAAAGAAAAACATGCAGCGGACATGTTTGAAAACAGAAGCAGTCACTTCCGGGTTTTTGGCATTCAGCTTCCGAAACGTTCAGCTTCCAAGATGCTCAAAAACCGAGGTTCCACTGTATGATGAACATCCTAATGTTTTCTTTGCTGCTAAATAGTAGTTTTTTGTTTTGCTGTCCTTCCAATAAGAGATACCAAACAAGCCTGCATTTTCACAGATCTGTTTCTTTTGTTATTTTGTTAGAATTAAGCAAGGCATGTTTGCCTAATCTACTTCTGGAACCACAAAAGCTGTCAAATGTGATGACTCAGTGTGGGCTGAGATTTGCCCTTCCAAAAGAGACTAGGCAACCACCTTCGCCATCTCCCTCTGAAAGAAAGCAGGAACTGGCTACCTTCAGCAAGGGCCGGGAGAGGTTCATATCTTGGAACGACAGGCTGTCATCATACTGTGAAGCATCTTCAAAGAACTGCTCAGGGTCCTAGAAAGGAGGATCAGAAAGAGAAAGCCTGGAACACAGACCCACAACATGAGAGAAGGACCCCTGTTTCTGCAGGTACTCCTTCTCACCCAGCACCACCAGCATCCAAAGGCTCACCTCCTCTCCACCTTGCTTCCTTTTCCGTCGCTGCTTCACCTTGAGTGTATCTGTAAAAAATGACATGACCCGCCCCCCACCAAAAGATGATCAGAACACCTTACAAATCAGAGAGCAGCGCCTCCTACTAAAACCTCGATTCATGCAGCTAGCTGCAAAAAGCATGTCAGCTGCCCCACTGTAGGGCTCAGAAGACACACACTTGCTCTCTTCTGCCCTGGTGCCTGCACAGCACATCCATCGTCATGGTTACCAGCTTTTGTGAAGATGCTCTCGTCTGCCGAAGAGTACTCAGACTCCAACTCCTCCTCCTCCTCCTTTGCATCCTCCTCCTCACTTCCTCCGGCATCCACCTTGTCTACATTCTCCTGTGTAGCCTCCCCAGCATCTTCTTTTGCTGGCCCTTGTTTGGCTTGCTTTTCCTAGAAAAGACCCCCCAAATGGGACATTGTTTTTTCTGCCCAGCCTTCTTCTCTATGGCCAAAGAGTTTATTGTCTTGACCAAAGACCGTAACAATTTCATAACAATTTGCCAAACTGTAACAAACAGCGTACAGTGGTACCTCAGGTTAAGTTCTTAATTCGTTCTGGAGGTCCGTTCTTTACCTGAAACTGTTCTTAACCTGAAGCACCACTTTAGCTAATGGGGCCTCCTGCTGCTGCCGCACCACTGGAGAAAGATTTCTGTTCTCATCCTGAAGCAAAGTTCTTAACCCGAGGTATTATTTCTGGGTTAGTGGAGTCTGTAACCTGAAGCGTATGTAACCTGAAGCGTATGTAACCTGAAGCGTATGTAACCCGAGGTACACTGTACAACTACATACTCTAAAGCATCAAGCATTTAAAGAAAGTCAGAGGTCGTATCATCTGCTAGCTCATACCTAGCTTAACTTCCATTAGACCTCTGAATCTCCAGTGCAACTTTTTGCAATATCGTTTCTTTTTGTCATCTTTCTTGCAGCCAGAGCATAAAGCACCACTTTATGTAACACAAATCCGTTAGCGTCAAATCCGTTAGGGAATTGTTTCTGCCATTGTAAGCCTGCTTCTAAACTTCCTTCTCTAAGATTCCACGATTAAATAATGTTCCACAGAACCAGAAAAAGTGCTTGAAGATTCTCTAAGGGTCCCTACAGAGATACAATCACACTGTAGGCACCTCATGCAAAAGGCAAATTCCAGCCAGCTCTTTCATGGTTTACACATGCTGCCCCATCCAGAAGCCCATCTTGCATTAAGTAGAGATTGGGCTAGAAGACCTTTCAGGCCCCTTCCAAATGTATGGTGTTATGAATGGCCACCTGCCCTGACTTTGGGGTCCTGAAAATGGGAAGTTCTGTTGTGCTTAGATAAGTCATTCTGCAGTCACAGCGGTTCCCCTGCACATGAAATAGACCGGTTAGACACTTAGTTTTGGAGGACACTACTTTTGGAAGGCAGCACAACATCCACACACAGGCGCACCAAGTGGTGGGGACTGAGGGGCATTCAGCACCCCCAAATTTTTCAAGGAGGGGACTGAGCTGCCCCAAAATCCTGTGGCCCTGCTCCTCCTCCTCCTCCCTGCCGATGTTGTGTGGGCAAGAGTGTGGAGCTGGCAGCCCTGCCCCGCAGCCTCCTGCTCCCTGCCTGATGGTGCGTGGGGAGGAAGAGGCAAGCATGGAGCCCAGCTCCCCATTCCGCACCCAGCGCTTGAGTACCGGCACATGATGTGTAACATGATGCACCACATGATGCGCCCCTGCAATGTCGAGGGCAAATTGCTGCCCTTATCCACGCAGATACAGAAACCCAGAAGACCCCAAACAGTGGGAATTTCTAACCTGGGCTTTTCTTTTCTTTCTTACACTTGCAATCTTCTCGTCCAGGCTAGTAGCGGATCTCTGCATAAGAGAAAACAAACAAGGTGAGGGCAGGAGTGGAACGCCAAAGATCAGAAGCTCCAGCAGGATGACCTCATGGGAACCCTGAGGCACGGAGCAACCTTCCCATCTGGACTTTGCAGGTCTCAGATAAGAGGAGCAGGGGGACAGAGAGAAGGTCCCGGAACCTTTTTTGCTCCAGAGGAGGAGGATGAAGAATTGGTAGTGGCTTCGGAGAAGCTGCCCTGCTGGATCAGGCCAGAAGGTGGTGGTGGGAGGGTTTTTTTTGGGGGGGGAGTGATGGCCCTGCGGAGCCCCCCCCCCTCTCACCTTCCCCTTGAGCTGCCTCAGCACCTCCGCCCAGGGGCCTCCGCTGGGCCCCGCCGACGCCTCGGCGAACGCAAAGCCTGCCGCGAAGTCTCCGCCGCGACCGCCTCGGCCCACGGACACCTCCTAGGGGGAGACGAGACAAGAGAGGTGAGCGGAGAAAAGACGGAGCGAGGGAGGAAGGGAGAGAGAAAGGGGGAGAAAAGAGGGAGGGAGAGCAAGGCCCCGCCGGAGAGGGGAGGACGTGTGGGGCAGGCGCCGCCCGGCTCTCCCTCCCCGCCGCCCCCTCGCCTACCTCGGTCTCGGAGCCGCTCTCCTCCTCCTCCTCCTCCTCGGCCTCCTCGCCGCCGGGCCCGCCCAGCCTCGCCCGCCATCCTTCTCCGAGCTCCATCGTGGTGTCTGAGGGACCGGAAGTGGAGGGCGCCGGGTGCGCCCAGGCAGAGCTCCGCCCGTCCGGCTCCCTTTCCCTTCCGCCGGGGACGGCGAGCGGGGCGCAGGGGTTCCGCGGCGGGGCGGGGCCGGGCGGGAAGCGCCGCCTCTAGTGGGGGGGGGGAGAAGCGAAAGCGAAAGGGGGGCGGAGCCAGCCGGGAAGGGGAAAGCGAAAGTCGAAAGTGAGCCGAAAAGCCGGCGGCGGAGGAGGGGGGGGCGCAGAGCCCGGAGGCGCCTCGACGGGACGGAGCGCGGAGCGGAGCGGAGCAGAGCCATGGAGGGGCGCGGGCGAGGAAGGGGGCAGCCGCGGCGGCCGCGAAGAGGCGGAGGAGGAGGAGCGGGAGGCAGAGGCAGAGGTGACAGCCACAATTTAAGAATAATAATAAGAAGAAGAATTATAAGAATAATAATTTATTATTTCTACCCCGCCCATCTGGCTGGGATTCCCCAGCCACTCTGGGCGGCTTCCAGCAAAAGATTAAAAATACAGTGGTACCTCGGGTTACAGACGCTTCAGGTTACAGACTCCACTAAGCCAGAAATAGTGCTTCAGGTTAAGAACTTTGCTTCAGGATGAGAACAGAAATCGTGCTCCGGCGGGGCAGCAGCAGGAGGCCCCATTAACTAAAGTGGTGCTTCAGGTTAAGAACAGTTTCAGGTTAAGTACGGACCTCCGGAACGAGGTCCCACTGTACATTGAAACACTGGCCGGGCCAGAGCGGAGGAGAAGCGCAGCTTTCCGGGACCGGGGTCGGAGCACCGCTCAAAGCCTGCGCTTCTCGCCACAACAGCGGGAGGATCCTCGAACTGGGAAGAGGGAGGGGTCCCCAGGGGTCATCTAGCAGGACTCGGAGGATCCCTGACGGATGGCGTCCAGCCTCCGAGGAAGGAGGGTCCACCCCGCTCCGGAGTCCAAAGAGGGGCTTCTGCCTCTCCCAGGGCGACCACGGGCTGGCGGGGGGGGGGGAGGCGTCTCCGCTTCGGCAGGTTCGGCGTGAGCGGAGAGCACCGGGCTTCTCCCTTCTGCCGCACCGGGATGAGAAAGCGAAGAAAGAAGCCGAGCAATTGCTTCAGCTTTGGCGGCTGGATCTGGTCCAGCGTCCCCTTCCCGCCGGGGAAACCCCCTCCTGCGGCTCCGGCTCTTGGCAACGGGAGGTTGGGCGACCCCGCCCGGCCCGGCTCTCCGCCCCCCCCCGTTTCTGGGGGAGGAGCCGCCAAATGGGAGGAGGAGGAGGGAGCCGCCCAGTTCCCTCGCAGATCCCTCTGGATGCTGCCCCTGGGTGGAGAATTCAGCCCCTGCCTAACTGTGGAGGGGCGAAGCCAAAGTTATCCCCTGATGGGGGGGGCAAAAGGGGGCAGCACCCGGGCGAAGCACAGCTTGGGCTTCTGCCCAGAGACTCTCTAACTCCCCTCTTTTCCTTCTGCAGAGCCTCAAGATGGAGGAGCCTTCCAGCAGAACGCAAGTGGGCAGCGTGAGGGGGGCCCTGGCAGAGCTGCGGAGCGGAGGGCTGGCTCTGGCCGGACCCCCCACCAGGACGGGGCGCGCAACCCCAGCGGGCTGGCTGAGGGGGCACCCAGGCGGCCGGCGGCAGAGGGGAACCGTTTCCCTCGCAGAGGGGGCGTCTGGCCTGGGGCTGAGCCCAGGGAGGAGCGGAGGGCTGGGGGACAGAACCAGGGAGGGCCGGCCAGGGATGGCCCAGGAAGGCAAAGAGAGGGGGCCCCAAACGCTGACCCCACCCAGCGGCCCCACGCAGGGCCAGAAGGCTCTCCACAGCAGCGAGGCCCGATGATCGGCACCCGCTTCCTCCGTGAACTCCTCGAGAAGGACCCTTCAGAGGTGGCCATCACGCTGGCTTCCAGCCCCCGCCTGCGGGAGGCGCTCTCCCCAGTTGCCATGAGGCCGGACTTGGTACAGCTGCTGTGCCAGGTTCTCCGCAAGGCCTGCCTCTCCCGCATGGACCGCCAGAGCATTCAGCGGCTGCTGGAGACGGTGAAGGAGTCCTCCTTCCTCCGGGTCTGCCTGCCCCAGTACATGGCCAACATGCTGACGGAGGCCCGGCCGGAGGTGCGGCACCAGTGCCCCCAGCACATTGCCAGCGTGGTGGCGCTGGTCCAGGAGCTGGTTAGCATCTTCCCGGCCAGCTCCCTCCAGAACGTGGCCCTGCTGATGTCCGTCCTGCCGGGCTCCGTCAACGGCCTCCGGGCCCTGGGGGTGGACTTCCCGGAGGAGCTGGACCAGAGTCTGGAGAAGCTGCAGGGCTTCATCCAGCACCTCCAAGAGCGGCGGCGCGAGGGCACCTTGCGGGTGGACAGCTGCACCCTCCTCCAGCCCACCGCCCCCGGTGAGGAAGGGGAGTACCGCGCCATGTCCATCTACCCCACCTACGAGGAGGTGAACCGTGGCCAGAAGCCCTTCCTGCGCCCCAACCTCATCAGCCAGCCCTACGAGAGCCCCGCCGTTTACCTGGACACCCACTTTCGCCTCCTGAGGGAGGACTTTGTCCGGCCGCTGAGGGAGGGCATCCTCCAGTTCCTCCAGAGCTTTGAGGATGCCGGCCCGGGCAGGAGGAGGTTTGACGACATCCGCGTGTACCTGGACGCCCGGATCCTGGCTCCGCTCTGCTCCCGGACCGGCATTGACTACAAGGTGCACTTTGATTCCACGCCGCTGGGCGCCGTCCGGTGGGAGAACTCCAAGCGCCTGCTGTACGGCTCCCTGGTCTGCCTGTCCAAGGACAACTTTGAGACCTTCCTCTTTGCCACGGTCTCCGACCGGGAGCCCCAGGAGCTGCGCAAGGGCTTTGTCCACCTCTCCTTCGCCGCCCACAGCCAGGCCCTGCTGGCTGAGGTCCAGCCCTCCGACTCCTTCGTCATGGTGGAGACCACCGCCTACTTTGAGGCCTACCGACACGTCCTGCAGGGGCTGCAAGAGCTGCGGGAGGAAGACGTCCCCTTCCAGAGGTACATTGTCCACTGCGAGGCCCAGGTGAGGGAGCCGGCGTACCTGCGGAGGGAGCCTGGAAGCAGCCTTTACGACCTCAGGTGCCTGATGGCCAAGCCTCCCCCTGCTGGGGCGGAAGGAGCCTCTGAGGGCCGTGTTGACGTGCTGGATGCCTCCCAGTGGCCGACCCAGGAAGCCGTGGGTCTGGATGAGTCCCAGCTGCAAGCCCTGAAACTCGCCTTGACCAAGGAGCTGGCCATCATCCAGGGCCCTCCGGGGACAGGTGAGTCGGGCGTCCCATCCTCCGAGGAAGAGATGTCTGTTGCAGTAAGTGGGGTTGGGAGGGGGAGCCTTTCGCCACAGAGGATCTCTCCAGGGCCGGAAACGGTCTGGATTTATCACATTTCCGTCCCTTGAGGGCAGAGTCCCATATAAACGTCGACACACATCCCAAAGATACGTGCACGCGTTAGCAGAGTCAGCAAAAGCAGAGCTGTGGTGGAATTGTGGCATCAGGCATCTTTATTTATGGCAAAGAAATAAAAGCAGCTTCCTCACACATCCTCTCTGTTGGAGATAGAAAGAACAAAGCGGAAGTTTATCAGCCTGACTTCCATTCGCACAGTCGTAACAAATGAAATCATCTGGTATTGTGATCCTTTGCAATAGCAGCTGTGAAAAATACTGACAATTTCCTCCAAGGAGCTCAGGGTGCAACATGCAGAATTCTCCTTCCTGTTTTATCCGCACACCCACCCTGTGAGGCAGGCCAAGAGGCACACTAAGTGAACTGCAAGGCTGACTTAGGGATTTGAACCCCAGTCTCTCCCAGGTCCTTGTCTAATGCTCTAACCACTGTACCACCATGCTTCTCCAGATGGAGGCTCAGATTTCTGCCTGAAACTGGGGTGGGTGTGAAGTGGAGCCGGCCGGTTGGCTGGATCCTCTCACCCCACAAGGTCCACTTTTCTGACCCCCCCCATCACTCTGGCATTGGGTGTCTTCCTTTGCCTCATGGGGTTTGAACCCGAGCCAAGGCCGGAGGGTGCTGCTTGCCTGCAGATCCTGCTTGGAATGGCAGTGAGTTGGCTGTGGCAGGGGAGTGCGGCTCTTGACACCCCCCGGCTGCTAGCCTTTCTTGGTGGTGGTGGGAAGGGCTGAGGCTGCGGGGGGGGCCTCTGATGCCCGCTGGGGGTTGGCAGATGGAGCTTCCTGCTTTGACAGGGCTTTTCCCACAGGCAAGACCTACGTTGGGCTGAAGATCATGGAGGTCCTGCTGAAAAACCAGGCTGCCCGTGGAGAGACCCCCATCCTTGTGGTCTGCTACACCAACCATGCCCTGGACCAGTTCCTGGAAGGTGGGGGGTCTGCCTGCCCTGGGCGGGGGGGGGGGGAGAGGAGAGAATAGAGATTGGCAGAATTGGAAGGGACCCTCAAGGGTCATCCAGTCCAACCCTCTGCATTGCAGGAATTACTGAGACGCCTTTGCGGGGAGAGGGTCGCTGTACGGGTGGCTGCCCATTGTCCTGGCAGTGGCGGGAGGGTGTGGGTCCCCTGCTTAGGTACCCCACCTTGACTTTTATGTCTCCCCCCCCCCCCCAGGAATCCAGGCGTTCCAGCCGACGGGCATCGTGCGGGTTGGTGGCAGGAGCAACAGCGAGAAGTTGAAGCCGTTCACCCTGCAGCAGCTGCGGGGCAGAAGCGACTTCTGGAGAGGCTTGCCTGGCCACCTCCGGTGGTCCTACAGTGATGTATGTGCGAGGGGGGGGCTGGTTTGGAGGGTGTCGTTCGTGGGGGGGGGTTGCTGGGACTTTGCATAGGAGAACAGTCAGATCAGCAAAGCACAGGGAAATGGAGGGACCCCCAAGAGTCATCTAGTCAACCCCTGCAACACAGAAATCGCAGCCCAGGAACCCCTCCCGTATGGCCACCCAGCCTCTGTTTAAATACCTCCAAGGAGGGAGAGACAGCTGGACATCTCTTCACCTTGGATGCTCAGGCCATTGCCAGAGCTGAGGGCTGCTTTGTCACTGGAGCGCAGCACCTGTGGAAATGCTGCCTTGTTGCTGAAAGGGAGCTCCACGCTGCCTCCGCAGACCAGGGCCAGATCTGGAGGTTGGGCGGAGCAGAGGGACTGAGCAGGGTGCCCTTGGGGGGAGAGCAGTTGGAGGCGAAAGCAGAGAAGGGGCAGGGAGCGGAGCTGCCTGGCCAGGCGCCCCCAGCTGTCCTCTGCTGGGTCTTGATCCCTTGCTGGGCTTTGTCCGCTGGAGGGGCTGACCTGGCCTCTTTTCCCCGAGGGCAGATCACCTGCGAGATGCGGGAGGCCGAGTTCGAACTCAGCCGAGGGGCGGCTCAGCTGGAGTGCGGGCTGCACGGGATTCTGCACGAGAAGCACCTGCGGAGCTGCATCGCCAGCCAGCACTGGGAGAGCCTCGTGAGGGGCCTGGTAAGGAGCAGGAGGGGCATATCTGGGGGGGGCATCAGAAGGCGGCCCTGCAAGAAGACATCCCACCAGGATCTCTCCGTCTTAGGGACCAAGTGCCCCTGGGAGAGCAGAGGGGGAGCCCCCCAACTCCTCAAGGGCTTCTCCAGCCCCTCAGCTGGAAGCAGCAGAGCAGGGGCCAAAGTCTTGGGCGAGAGTGTGAGCTGTTTGGCTGCTCTGACAAGGAGGAATCCCTCCCTTAAAAGTGGGGGGGTGGGCTGGTGGGGACTCCAGTCGTGGAAGAAACCACCCCATCTATCTATCTATCTATCTATCTATCTATCTATCTATCTATCTATCTATCTATCATCTATCTATCTATCTATTTCATGAAATCGATAGATGCACCTGCTTGAAATTTGTGTGTGTGTTTATATACAAAGAAACAATCCATAAAAATTCAGAATGTTGAAAGTTTCTAACCATCGAGGTTAGGCTTGTCTAAAAAGGAAGTTTTCAGCAGGCACCAAAAAGAACAAAGTGGCAGCGTCTGATTGATGTCAAGGGGCAGGGAGTTCCCAAGGGCAGGTGCTGCCACACTAAACTGTCAGCACCCATGAAAGGCTCATCGCCCTGGAGGGAGATTTTCCCAGAAGAACCTCCAGCTGCAGAGAGACCCCCTGGCTCTCTGGGAGCACCAGGCCGTTGCAAGGGTTCCCCGCCTGCCCCCGCCCCTCTCGTGGCCCCCGGCTCCTGCTTGCCTTCCTGTCTTGGGGTCCCTGGGACTGTGGCACCTGCCCACCCACCGTTGAGCCGGTCTGAGCTGCTCCTTCTTGCTCCAGGAAGAGGACTGGATGGATCCAAAGCACTCTCTGATCCTGGAGTGGCTGGGACTGGGCGTCACGCCGGTTGAAAACATGGCCGATCCAGGATGGCCAGAAAATGCAGGTAAGGGGCTTTCCTTTGGGCAGCTTCTGGGTGGGACAAGGATGAGGTGGCGAGTTCGAGACACGGAAGGAGCCTGGGGCCTGCCCACTCTCTGCCGCCACCTACCGGTCTCTGTGTGGCCCTTCAGGCGTTGAGGAAGACCAGGAGGCGGGGGAAGGCCCACAGGCAGAGCCAGAGCTGCTGCAGGTCGTGGAGGAGGCAGACTTGATTCAGCGCGAGCGGCTGCTGGACCACGATGAGGACGGGCGGCTGCGGAGGAGGAAACCCCCCAGGCACAACCTGGACGACCTGTTTCTGGCCATGCGGTTGGATGATGAGGAGAAGGGGGAGCAGAGAGCCCCACATGGGGCAGAAAATGCTGGGTTTCAGGTATTGGGGGGGCACAGTGCGTTGCATTGGAGGGAGTGAAAGCTCTGTTGTCGCTGCCCCTGAGGCGGGCAGGACGCGGGTTGCCCCGGCCTCCTCCTCACCTGCCCACTTGGGGTTCTCTCTGCAGCTGCAGCCGGGCCGGAAGAAGAAGATGAAGCGACAGGCAAAGGCGGAACTGAAAAAATGGCAGGCGATGACCAAAGAGGAGGCTGAGGCCGTCCTGGATGTGTGGCAGCTGAACCTCGGCTCCCGATGGAAGCTCTACAGGTAACCTCTGCTGCAGGGGCCTCGGGCGCCCATGCCCCCCCTACACCTCCTCTCGAGGAGACCATTCCATTGTCAAACAGCGCTTATGCTCAGAAGTTTATTCCTGATGTTGAGTCAGAGTCTCATTTCTTGCAACTTGAAGCCACAGGTTCAAGTCCTCCCCACCGGAGCAGCAGAAAATAAGCTTGCTCCCTCTTCTCAGTCCTTGAGATATTTGAAGACGGGTCTCATATCTCCTCTCTGTTCCGCGCCAAACATCCCCAGTTCCTCCTAAGGCTTGGTTTTCTGACCCTTGATCATCCTTTTAACATTGTGGTGTCCAGAATTGGACACAGCATTGCAGGTGTGGTCCGACCAAGGCAGCCTAGAGCGGGACTAGGACTTCCCTGGATCTGGGCACTCGACTTCTGTGGATTCACCTTTTTTGCCGCTCCATCACACAGTTGACTCGTGTTCAGCTTGCGATCCTTTTCACACGTGCCACTAGTAAGCCAGGTGTCCCCCCTCCTATGTTGGTGCCCCTGGCTCTTCCTGCCTAAGGGCAGAACCTGATCTTTGTGCCGCACAGGTACTGGTTGCAGAAGCACCAAGCTGAGATCCAGCGCGAGATGCAGCAGCACAAACAGAAGTACCAGGCGGCAGCCGACAGGCTGGCTGAGCTTCGCCAGCACCAGGACCTCTGTGTCTTCAGGACAGCCCAGATCGTGGGCATGACGACCACAGGTGAGGAGGAGGCTGTGTAGCAAGCTGCCCCCCACACCCTGGGGGGCCCACCTGTGACGGAGCGGGGAGAGAGAAGAGGAGCCTCTCTCACCTGCTTCCTTGCCCAGCTGCAACACAACACGCCTGCAGTGCTGCCCGTGGGCCTTACTCTTGGTAGTTGCTGCCGTTGCCCGCACACTTCCTCCAATTGGAGGGGGCCTGGGAGGCAGAAGCCTGGCGGCCTGGCTTGGAGGCAGAGGGGGCAGAGATCAGGGCGTCCCCTCACCCCCCCCGTCTCACCCCAGGAGCCGCTCGGTACCGCCAGGTCCTGCAGCAGGTGGCCCCTCGCGTGGTCATTGTGGAAGAGGCGGCCGAAGTCCTTGAGGCCCACGTCATCACCACGCTGAGCAGGGCCTGCCAGCACCTCATCCTCATTGGAGACCACCAGCAGGTAGGTGGGTGGGTGGGCCAGATGAGGGGCGGGGTCTGCTGGCCTTGGGCCCCACCCCTTCTCCCCTGCCCCCACCCCACCCCACGGGCTCCATCTTCCTTCTTTCCTTGCAGCTGCGCCCCAGCGCCAACGTCTACGACCTGGCCAGGAACTTCCACCTGGAGGTTTCTCTCTTTGAGCGGCTGGTGAAGGTCGGCCTTCCCTTCGTCCGCCTCGCTTTCCAGGTGAGGCACAAGCAGGGGCCCCCCCCCGGGCCCCTCCCCTCACTCGCTCTGTGGAGGCTGCTGGATCAGGCCAAAGGGGGCTCAGCCGGTCCAGTGGCCTCTTCTCCAAGAGGCCCAGCAGATCTCCAAAGGGAAACCCACAAAGTCGGGATCTGGGTGCAAGAGCACTGGCTCCCCTTGGGGGTGTTCCAGGAGCTGGGATTGGGAAGCACTGACAGCCTCCAAATGGGGGTTTCTCTCTTTCACGCACAAGCGAGGAAAGAGGGGAGATTAGCTGGGAGCCTTTCCTGCCTGGCTGGGGACAGCCCCAGCCCCTGGATACTCTCCTCTAGGGTGGGCGGCCCAGAGGCAGCCAGACATGGTTCCCCCCTCAGACCTTGAAGCAGAGAAGGGCGGTGGCCGCCTGAGGCAGCCCCTCTTTTCGTGAGGCAGTTGCCTTCCCCTCTCCATCACCTCTCCCTCGGCTTGCCCTTTTTGCAGCACCGCATGAGGCCAGAGATCGCCCAGCTGCTCACCCCGCACATCTACCAGGACCTGGAGAACCATCCCTCAGTGCTCCGCTACGAGAACATCAAGGTGAGCATCTCTCCCCTCCCCTCCCCTCCCCTCGCCTCCGCCTGGCTGGCTGGCAGCCTTTGGCCAGGAGACTCTGCCTTGCCAGCTCAGCAGCCTCCTCTCCTCTCCTCCTCTCTGCTCAGGGCGTCTCCTCCAACCTTTTCTTCGTGGAGCACAGCTTCCTCGAGCAGGAGATCCAGGAGGGCCGCAGCCACCAGAACCAGCACGAGGCCCAGTTTGTGGTGGAGCTGTGCCGCTACCTGCTGCGCCAGGGCTACCAGCCCTCCCAGATCAGCATCCTCACCACCTACACGGGGCAGCTCTTTTGCCTGCGCCGCTTGCTGCCGGCCAAGGAGTTCCAGGGCGTCAAGGTCCATGTGGTGGACAAGTACCAGGGGGAGGAGAACGACATCATCCTGCTCTCCCTGGTGCGCAGCAACTTGGCGGGGCGGGTGGGCTTCCTGCAGATCCCCAACCGCATCTGCGTGGCCCTTTCCCGTGCCAAAAAGGGCCTCTACTGTGTGGGCAACATGGGCATGCTCAGCCAGGTGCCTCTCTGGAGCAGGATCCTGCACACTCTGCGCGAGAAGGGCCATGTGGGCCGGGCACTGCGCCTGGCCTGCCAGAACCACCCACAGACCAAGACGGATGTGGTGCAGGCAGAGGACTTCCGCCAGGTGCCCGAGGGGGGCTGCAGCGTCCCTTGTGACACCCGCCTGGGCTGCGGCCACGTCTGCCCCCGGGCGTGCCACCCCTACGACCAGCAGCACAAGGAGCTCCGCTGCTTGAAGCCCTGCCAGAAGGTGCTGTGTGACAACGGGCACCGCTGTCCCTGGCTGTGCTGTGAGCCCTGCGGGAAGTGCCAGGTGAAGGTGCCCAAGACGGTGCCCAGGTGCGGCCACCAGCAACAGGTCCCCTGCTCAATGGCCGCCGAGGATTTCTGCTGCAAGGAGCCCTGCAGGAAAACCCTGGAGTGCGGGCATGCCTGCCGGCTCACCTGCGGCCAGCAGTGCGAGAGGCGCTGCCCAGAGCTGGTCCTGGCGACGCTGCCATGTGGGCACAGCCAGGAGGTGCCATGTTCAGCAGCGTCAGAGATGGCATACGGGCGTCCCATCCGCTGCAAGACGAAGTGCGACAGCTTCCTGGAGTGTGGGCATCCTTGTCCAGGCTCGTGCCACGCTTGCTTCGGGGGCCGCTTCCACCAGCCGTGTCGGAGCCCCTGCAAGCGCCCGCTGGTTTGCGGCCACCAGTGCCGCCAGCCCTGCACCAGGGACTGCCCCCCGTGCCGCCAGCCCTGCCAGAACCGCTGCGTCCATAGCCGCTGCCCCAAACAATGTGGGGCACCCTGCTCGCCCTGCATGGAGCCCTGCGAGTGGCGCTGCCAGCACCACCAGTGCGGGCGCCTGTGCTCCGAGCCCTGTGACCGGCCACGCTGCAACGTGCCCTGCCCCAAGTGCCTCCCTTGCGGGCACCCTTGCGCCGGGCTTTGTGGGGAGCCCTGCCCGCAGAAGTGCCTGACCTGTGACGCGGAGGAGCTGACGCAGATCTTCTTTGGCTGCGAGGATGAGCCAGACGCCCGCTTTGTGCAGCTGGAGGACTGTGGGCACATCTTCAGTGCGCTGGGCCTCGACCGCTACATGGATGGTGACGAGGAGGAAGAAGAAGGGGCTGTCCGGCTGAAGGTGTGCCCCAGCTGCCAGACGCCCGTCCGGAAGAGCCTGCGCTACGGCACGCTGGTGAAGAGGAGCTTGGCAGAGGTGGAGGTGGTGAAGGGGCGCATGCAGGGCAGCTCGGCGGAGATCGCCTCGGGCGCCCTCCAGCTGATGAGGGCGCTCCAGCAGGAGACCACCCTGAGGCGCCACCTGACCAGGCAGCACAAGCAGCTGAGGGAGAGGCTGGAGGACGACTCCCTCTCCGCCAGCACCCTGGGGCTGGTGGAGACCCTCTTTGGCTTCTACGCACAGGTGGCAGGCTTGATGGCCAATGTAGGAAAGTTGGCGCAGCAGGAGCAGGAGGGCGTGAGGAGGCGCCTGGCCGAGGTGGCCGGCTGGCTAGACCAGCCCCGCGACAGCTTCAGTGGGCAGCAGGTGTCTGAGCTGCGCACCGAACTGCGGCGGATGACCTACCTGGTGGAGCTCCTGGCGAGGTGCAGCACCGCTGGGGAGAAGGCGAGCCGGGCCCCCGGCACAGCGGAGCTGGTCAGCGCGGCCCGGAAGGTCCTGGAGGGGCCTGGCAGGTTCACCCCCGAGGCCGAGAGTGAGGCGAAGGCCAAGCTGAAGGAGCTGGAGGCCGTTCTGCCCACTGTCGCCGGGCTGGGCATCTCCGAGGAGGAAAGGAAGCAGATTGTGGCGGCCGTCAGCGGAGCCACCCGCGGGCACTGGTTCAAGTGCCGCAACGGGCACTTCTACGTCATTGGCGAGTGCGGGGGGGCCATGGAGACGACCCGCTGCCCGGAATGCCGGGAGACCATTGGGGGCGAGCGCCACACGCTGGAGTCCAGCAACCGGCTCGCCCCTGAGATGGACGGGGCAACCCACGCTGCCTGGTCCGAGGAGGCCAACCGCTTGAACGCGAATAATTACCTGCACTAGGAGGCCGGCCCCCCTCACGGGAGCTGCTTTCCATAAAATATTTTAATATTTGTATCACGTATTAATTTTTTACCACGTTTGGGTACCCTATCATGGTGGACTTGGTTCAATGAAACAGTTGCAGAGCTTTTAACACAACAACAGGGGGGGAGAGGAAGCAAACAGTAAGATGAGCAGGTAAAGGCAACTTGGGAAGCTGCTCCTTGCTGTCTCTCCGCACCTGCCCTGCAGCTCCAGGAGCCATATTCTGCTTCCCGCCTGCTCTGTCTTTTCCAAAGAAGCAAGATGGCAAGTGTCAAAGTGCTTTTACAATCAAGTAGTATATTGCTTTTGTGAAGCGTAATCGCCCTGGGTTGTCGGAGGGGCTGGCAATGGGCAGTGCAGGGCCCCACACTCTGCTCATGGCGCCCCTGTCCGGACAACACTCTGCCTGCCAGATTTTACACTTGCAAATAAATTTGTCATAGCAGATCCCCCGTTGTGCTTCTGAATGTCTTTTCTGTCGGAGGACGGCACCCTTCTGTGGGGGCCAGCAAAGGGCTTGTGTCCTGGATGATGCCAAAGGTATCAAGAGACTTCAGCCAGGAGATAGAAGCAAAAAAGCAGCCAGAAGCCTTGATCAATGGGTTACATCCGTATTCCAAAGTTTCCCATGATACCAAAAAATGTGTGGTCTCAGGTAGAACCTCAGACCCAGGCATGCCCCTGTCAATTACAGTACAAAGGAAAGCATTTACAGTTTCCAGATCCCCGAGGGAAGTGAAATACACCCCCTTGTCTTGATGGGACTCCATCCCACTGTGGGGCAGGTAGGCAGTGTGACTGAGATGGTTATCTGTCTGACATTCTTGGGGCAGGATTTCACCAGTCAGGACTCCTGCGGATGTGACTGCGGATGGTGGGCTCTCTCACCCTTCCCCTAATACCTCACTTCCCTGGGTCCTAAATACCATTGGAACTGAGAAGATTGATGCAACGAGTGATTTCTTGTGAATTTCTAAAGCTTTCCCACTGAGCCAGTACACAGAAACATTTATCCGTGAATTGCTACATTTGGTATTGACACTTCCCTGTTTTCCTCTGTTGGAGACCTAGGGCTCGGCAGGGACTCGCGGGCTCCTGAGCTGAGCTCCCCTCGCTGTCATTTTCTCTTGACGCGAGGGGTGGAAGGCAGGGAAATGCCTGTGTGTGAGTGGATGGTTTGATGATGCGCAGCGGAGACTCTGTGTCTTTGCCCGGTGGTGTGGAGAGGCAAGGCTGGGGGGGGGGAGTCTCTCACCCCCTTCCAATTTCCCGGGAACAAGGCAGCCTAGCAATACTTTCGCGTGCACAGAAGGGGAGAGCTGGGAGGGACCCCAGCCTGCAGGGATCCCCAGGAAAGAGGCGCGCAGCGAAGGGCTCTGCGCGGCCGGGCGCACGTGGAGGCGACTGCGCATGCGCCCTCCCCTCCCGCAACTGCCTCGGCGAAGAGACTTCCGGAAGTGGAGCCGCTCGGCGTCGAGGGCTGCGGTGGCGATGCTTCTTCACCCGCAGCTCCGGTTCCCTGCCGCGGGATGTAGGAGCCGCCATGTGCGGGGCAGGAGCGAGGGGTCGCACGGAAGGCAGCCCGGCAGCCGCTTCCAGGATAGGCCGGCTTGGCTCCATCGCGTGGCTCAGGGAGAACATTCATTTATTAATATTATTATTATACATGCATGCATACCCCCAGCCACTCTGGGCGGCTTCCAACAAAATATAAAAAATGCAGTAAACCCTCAGACAGTCCAAACTTCCCTGACTTTTCAGAGCGAGGGGCTGCGAGGCCGGGGCAGCATCACTCCCAAGCGGGGCGGGGCGAGGCTGCCAGGATCCAGCCTTCCCCGCTTCCCTTCCTCGGTGCAAAGGTCCCTCGAAAGAGCCAAGATCCTTGGCAGGCGGGCTGCATTAGGCGAGGCCCGGCGAGGGCGCCCGGGGTCCAGCCGCGCGGCAGCTCGACCGGTTGCCTTCCTGCCTGCGCGCAGCCTCCCCGCCCGGCAGCCTGGCGGGCGCCGGGGAGCCGGAAGTGCGGCGCCTGCTCCTCTTGGGCGCGGCGATGGCGGCGTCTCCCGGCGAGGCTCCCGGGTCTCCGGCGGCGGCGGCGCTGCGGCGGGTGCGGGAGGCCCTGAGCGCGGCGCTGGGCGAGCTGCGAGGTGCGCGCGGGCTCCGGGGCGGGCGGGCGGGGGCGGGGCGGGGCGGCGCTCTGCACGCGCTCAGAGGCACGCTTCTCTTGCAGGCGGCGAGAGCCGGGAGGGCGCCGGAGGCTTCGAGGCCGGGCGCTTCTGGGAGGCCCTCGGTAGGTGCCGCCTTCGCGGGGACCCCTCGGGGCGGGGGGGGGGGGCGGGCGAGGCTGCAGGGACCCCCCCCGGGATGGGCTGCCCCTCTTGGCCAGTGGGGGGCCTTTCCCCTCGACACCCCCCCCCGCCTCACCCTCCTGCCCTTCTCCGCAGAGGAAGCCTTCCAGGCCGCCTCGCAGGAAGCCACCAAGCTGAGCCTGGCCTTCTCCAGACCCCCGCCGCCTTCCCTCCAGGTGGGTGAGGGCCCCCCCCCAGCCCCCGTCCCTCTTTCCCCCTCCCATCCTGGGCAGCTCTCACGCGGCTTATTTTCTGCAATGTTTTTCTGCGGGGGGGGAGGGGGGTCAGCGGCGTAGGAAGGGGGTGCGGTGGGTGCAGGCCGCCCCGGGTGTCATCACTAAGGGGGGTGTTGCAAAATGGCATGGGGCTAGGGGAGTCTGAATTAACCTGACTGTTAAAAATGCCACAGGGAATATAATTATTATTATTATTATTATTATTATTATTCCGCCTCGCCCATCTGACTGGGTTGCCCCAGACACTCTGGGCAGCTTCCAACAGAAGGTTAAAAATACATTGAAACATCATTCAAAACCTCCCTAAACAGGGCTGCCTTCAGACGTCTTCTAAATGGCACATAGTTTTTTATTCCCAAAATGAATGCCAAACAGAACAACACTGTATTGCTGGAATCAATCGAGAGCAAAGGCGTGGCAGGGGGGGCACTGGGTGCCACACCGCGGGGCCTGCAGCATGCCCAAGCCATGTGTCTCTCCTGGGGGTGACTTGGTGGCTTGGGCACCTGCAGACTCCAGGCTGCCCCAAAGGGCGGCTGAGGGGCAGGGGTGTCCAGGCTCCATGCAGCGGCCCTGCCCCAGCTCACCCCACCCAGTGGGTGGCTTGCCCTGCCCCTGGGCAGAGGGCGCATGCAACGCTCCAGGCGCCTGAGCAGCTGGCGAGGCCGCTGGGGGGGGGGTTCCTCTCCTCTCATTTGATCCATTATTTGCTTTAATTTCACAGGCTTCCAATAAGTCTGCCTCGATGCTCCCCGATCTCTCCTCTCCCCCCATCCTGCCCAGCCTAGTTGTCTGAGCCCAGGGCCCTTTTGTGGGGTGGGGGTGGGGGGAGCTACCTTGTGAGCCAGGTAAGCTTTGGGTGCTGTCCCCTTGCAGGAGCAGGAGAGCCTGGCGGAAGGGGTGCACAGCGCTGTCCTGGCAGCCGCCTCCGTGTATTACCAGCTGCCCAAGGGCCAAGGTGAGCAAGATGGGGCCCCGCAAGGCAGGGACAAGGGGGTCTCTGGGGGGCAGCGTGTGAGGAGCAGGCCAGGGGGCAGGCACTAGCTTGGGCTCCTGCACCTTGTGCTGGCGAGAAAAGAAGAGTCCGAGAATTGTGGGGTTGGAAGGGGCCCCCAACAGCAGGGGAGGCGTCTTGGCTTCTCTGAAGGGCTGCCCCATGTAAGAGGAAGCCGGCTGGTTTTCTCCGGCTCTGGAGGGCAGGACCCAAAGCAGTGGGTTCCGTTGACAAGAAAGGAGATTCCGACTCAGCATTCAGAAGACCTTTCTGACAGGAAGAGCTCTTGGGCAGTGGAGCCGTCTCCCATAGAATCACAGAGTTGGAAGGGACCCTGAGGGTCATCCAGTCTAACCCCCTGCAGCTGTCCCTTACGGGGATCAAACCTGCGACCTCGGCCTTATCAGCACCAGGTAGCTGAGCTATCCAGCTCAGACTCACCTCCCTTGGAGGCTTTGAAGCAGAGATGGATGTCGCGGGTTCTGTAGCTGAGAGTCCTGCATTGCAGGGGGGTGGACTGGATGACCCTTGGGGTCCCTTCCAACCAGAAGCCTGAGATTCTATACGAGGTCTTGGGGGGGCTGCCTGCAGTCTCTGCGTGAGTGCCAAGGAGGCTGTGGCAGACCTTGGAGGAGGGCAGCGGTGATGGGGCTCTCTTTGCCCCCTGCAGGGACCACCCTGCGCAGAGCAGTGCGCGATGCCACGGTGCAGGTGGTGGAGGGGATGATTCAGCTGATCGACGTCATCCTTCGGACCCCCCTGCAGAGGTGAGCTGCTGCTTCCCGCCCTCACCTCCCCAGGGAATGCTGGGGGGAGGCAGGAGGTGTGGATGTCTCTCCCCAGAGAGTGGGGCACCCTCCTCTGCCGCCCCCGTGGGCCTTGCCACAAAAGTGGAGGCCCCCCTGGGCCTGGGGCCCCCTCCTGACGCTTCTCCGCTCTCCCTTGCAGCCTCTTGCAGGAGCAGCTTGTCTCCACGGGAGGCGTCTGGGAGGCCTGCAGCCGAGTTTTCAGGATGCCTCGAGGTGAGTCAGGGGTCACCCCAGGGCAGCCTGGGGGCAGGGCGAGGGACGCCACCCTGGGCGCTGCCATTGCTGCTCCCCCTTCTTGCCTTGCTCCTCCTCCCTTTCTTCTCTCCCCACAGATAACCAGGCGGCTGTGACCCTGGCCATTACCCAGGCTCTGGGGATTGTCAAAGACGCACAGGAGGAGATGGAGCAGGTGCGCAGGGAGGGGGGCTGCCGGGGGGGGGGCTGTCCGCTGGCTTCACTTGCAAGAGAGCAGGGGGTATCACCATCCCTATTCTGCAACTGGAAAGCCTCTAAGTTTGAAGCATCAGACCAATGGGTTTAAGCACAACATTTAGGTATCCTGAAATGGCACTCGCCTTTTCAGACGCTGCGTCACACGGTGGGCTCAGGTCAGAATGCAGGTTGCCAGATTGTAAAGTCTTCTGAAATTGGGGGGGGGTGTTTGTGCAGGGGGAGTAAACGGGCTCGTGCCTTTCGTGAAAGCCATCTTGACCCTTGACGGAGGACCTAATTCTTTCCCGTTACTGGGCCCAGATAGTAAAATCTGCCTGTTTCTTAATTTTTATTTTGGCAAAAGGCCAAGCCCCTCCCCCCAATAATGCAGCCTGCTCAGCCCATACTTAATCCTGGCACTGCCCCCCCCCCTGGATGTGCCGATCTCCCCCCTGCCTCTTCTGCTGTGTGGCTTCTGGGGGCAGATAAGGGCATTTGGCCGCCCCACCCAGACTAGAGGCAGCCTCTCCGGATAAGGGCTCCTGCCTTGCCAGGGCTGCCCTGATAGAGCCCCCACCCCTGGGCTTCACCGCTCTGCTCTGGCCTCTTAATAGCTTAATATGCAGCCGCCATGAAAAACTGGCTTGGCTTTCCTGTAAATCTGCTCTCCTGAGATATGAAGGGCTGTCAGAGGGAGCCTTTGGCCTAATAGAGGTTTGGGGGTTTTTTACATTTCGTTAATTGACAAAATAAACCAAAGATAAGGAGCATACAGAAATACTCAGCAAGTTGAAAGCAGCATGAGGTTGGGCGTTAGCACTGAACGGGTTACTCCAGAATAACAGGTTTATGGGAGAAAGGGGTAAACTGCTTTATAGGTGTCATTTTATAACAACTTGGCTTGATCATGGCTACTACGGTCCAAATTGTCTCAACCCATTCAGATGCAGAAGGAGATATAATAGCTAAAAGTTGGGGGGGGAGCATAATTAAGCAGCAGGTACGAGGTGTAACAGCGTTCCTGGATCTAGTAGGGCTTTGACTGGATTCCCTCTTGCGCTGCAGACCTGGGAGTCCCCCGATGCACTGTGGTTGCCTCCACCTCCCCCCACTTCCCTTAGCGCTCCCCCCCCCCGCCTGCATTGGGAGCTGCCAGGCAGCATTGCAGGGGGCTGGACTAGATGACACCTGGAGTCCCTTCCAACTCCACAATCCTATCAGTCTTATTTCCTCCCTCCTTGCTTGTAACGCCCGACTGGGGAGGTTAGCAACTTGGTGGCCCCCCTGGTATTCCCGTGACTGGGGCAGTGGATGCCCACCCCTCCCTGCCTGGGGGGGGGCGGGATGAGAGGGTGACTGGCATGTCCCTTTCGCTCAGGCGCAGACTGAAGGTGGAGACCCGTACAGTGATGTCCTGGAGGACGAGGACTTGGGCTCCCGGGCAAACAGGGACACTTACTGGTCAGCGGCTGACCGGCAGCTGCTTGGCCCCTGCCTGGGGCTGGTGAAGGCCGCCAAGATTTGCCTGAAGAGGGTCCAGGGGGCCGTCAGAGGCCGCGGAAGGGCCGACAAGGCTGAGCAGGTGGCGCAGTTAGACGACCTGGCCGACATTGCAGGAGACGTCAGCCCCAGGTGAGGCAGCCGCGGGAGCCTTGGGGGGATTGCTGTGGCCTGGGGGGTGGGCCAGGGCAGCAAGACCAGTCCCAACGCCCTCCCTGCAGGGTTGCTCCACTCTGTCCTTGGAAAGGCCCCCCCCCCAAGAGGGTTGCATGAGCCTGAGGAAGGGGGCGCCCGGGAGCCTTGCAGCCGAGTCCAGTGCATGCTGCGCTCCCTCAGGCTTCCTCTCTTTTGGGTTGGGGGCGGGGGGGCAGGAAACGGCAAGGCACCCTCCCCTGACCCCTCCTCCCTCCCTGTTTTATTCCGCAGTGTGGACGAGTTGGTGCTGAGCACCTACCCCCCTGTGAACCAGCTGGCTCTGCGGCTGAATGTGAGTTGCCCATTTGGGACGATGAAGCTTTTTAGGGGAAGCCTCTGGTCCTCTGCAGCTTTTTGGGAGATCCTATTTCCCCACTTCAGCCCATGAGGGTGGGGGGCCTGGGACCCCCAAGATGGCCTGCGGGAGAGAAGACTGTGCGAGCGGAGAGTTGCCCCTGGGGCTGTGGGGGCCTCTCCTCCCCCCTGGATGCCCGTGGCAGATCACCCTTCCCTTCCTCCTCTACCAAGCTGGGCTCCCCTTCCCTTCTCTGCCCTCACCTACAGCCCAAGGAGAGGAGGGGGCGGGGAGGCGCCTGAGGGGAGGGGGCTTCGGCTGCCTCGGCTCGCGGGGGCTCCGCAAATAATAAATTTAATAAATTCCTGCTGAGCCTTAAGGGGGGGGGGGTCCTTGGCTCCTTCGCTCGCCCCCAGCCCCAGTGGCGTAGCGTGGGGGGGGTGCAGGAGGGCCGGCCGCAACATCTGGGGGGGGGTGCTCGCACTGGAGTGCTAAAATCCACGGGTTAGGGGGCGCAAATTACTTGCCTTGCCCCGGGTGCTGACAACCCACACTACGCCACTGTCTTGCGCAGAAATGGAGGAAGCTGCCGCTGAACCAAGGAGTGCCCACGTTGTCTGGCCAGGGAGTCTCTGTGGTTTGAGGCCAGAGGGCCTCTTCCCCAGCCTTACGTGGAGATGCTGCTGGGAGATCGACTTGGTCCTCCTCCCTGAGTTGGGACAGCCCTTTCCTCTGTTCAGGGGTGAAAGGTCAAGGCTGTGTCCGAGGGGCCGTACGGTGCCAGCCAGGGAGTGCCAAAGGGAGAAGCCCTTTTAAGAAGGCCTCACACTTGCCTGCCAGACCTTGTGGCCAGCGGACAAGAAACCACCTGCTCCTGTTGGACTGTTGGTTTTCCTAGAAAAGGTGAAATTCCAGGAGCGGTGGCTCTGGGCTTGACGTCTTGTTTCTTTCTAGGCTGCAAAGTTGGCGTCTGTGCTAAAGAAGATGCTGGAACTGACCAGGTGAGCAGGGCAGCCTCTCCTCTGGCTCTGCCACTTCCGCCTGGGGGGGGTGGCGGGCAGAGGGACACAGCTGGTGGGGAAACGGTTTCTGTCTTAAAGACATAGCCAGCCTTTTGCTGCAGCGCAATCGCCCTCGATGCTGGGACTGGGGGCCTTGTCAGGGTGGCCCCCCATCGCTCACCTGCATCTCTCTCTTTCTTCTCTCCTCCCTCCCCAGCGCCAGCTTTGTCTGCCCTCCGTCGGAAGAGAACTGGGTGCAGTTCCTGGCCGGGGCAGTTGACCACAACATGGACAAAATCAAAGAGCTCACCCAAGGGCTCCTTTGATGGGACCCCCTGTGCGAGGGGTGCTGGACCCACGGGTGCCTTCTGAGGCTGCCTGCAGAAGAGGGAGGAGGCAGGACTCCTGCGGGACCCCATAGCTGCTGCCCCTGTGCTCTGGGGTGGGCAATAAAGTCCCCCCTGTGCTTGTGCTGGCCAGGCTCCTGCGCTAGAGAAAGTCTTGTGTGCTCCTGATCATTTATAGCGCCTCACCCATGCACCTGGGGCTTCACAAAGCACCGGAGGAAGCCAGGTCTCTGCCCCAAGGAGACTGCAGGGGAAGGAGGGAGCCGCACAGGCGCCGCTTGTCCTTTGGCTCTACCTGCTAAACAGCAGTGCCGGAGAGCAGCCAGCTTGCTGTGGGGACAGGGGAGCTGCTGCTTTTGGAAAGAGCTCCCCCACAGCCCCCCTTCTGCTGGCGCTGGGCTGATGAAGAAGGAGCCGCGGTCTGAGGGGTGTCACTCCAAGTGCATTTAATGGTAATGCGGGGGAGGGGGTCCTGTTGCTTTGGAGAAGCTCTAGGCTGCTGCCCCCACCTGGATGGTCCTGCAGGCCTTGAGGGGCTGGAGCAGGGGGCTCTCTACATGCACTGTCAGCCTCCGGGGCCCCGCCTGGGTCGGCGTGAAGGGGATCCTCAGCGCTGTGCTGCTGCCAGCTGGGATGTCTCCAAGCCTGCAGAGAGGAGGAGAGGGGGCTGTTAGGGGCAGAAGGGGGTCGCCAGCTCTCCTGAGGAGGGGCAGCTCAGGAGGAGGATGGAGCAAGCTTGTTTTCTCCTGCTCCAGATGGATTCACGGAATCAGAATGGTAGACTGGCAAGGGCACCAAGGGGCATCTCGGGCAGGACTCAAGTTCCAAGAAAGGAGATTCCATGTCAACACCAGGAAGAACTTTGGACAGGAGGACCTGTTTGATGGTGGAAGGGACTCCCTGGGGGGTGGGGGACTCTCCTTCCTGGGAGGTTTCTGAGCAGAGGCTGGATGGCCAGCTGTCAGGGATGCTTGAGCTGAGATTTCTTCATTGCAGGGGGCTGGACTAGATGGCCCTCGGGGTCCCTTCCAACTCTACAATTCAATGATTCTAAGAGCAGCTCCTCACCTCCCCCCCCCCCAAGCCTATAAACACCACCCCGCCGTCTGTTATCAGAGGTGCCAAGCAGGTGAATCCAGCTGGCACCTCAGCAGAGAGCCCTTCCCCCTCAATCCTGGCAGACAAGAGGGGCTGGGCTGGCACAGTCCCACCTCCGATCCAGCCATGGGGAGTGTGTGCCTTTGCCTTCACCTGGAATGCCAGGGAGCCTTCTCTCCTTCATGGAGAGGGCTTGATCCCCCCAGCCCAAAGAAAGCGCCCTTCACCTGTAGCTCCTGGTCTTGTGGATGAGTCCCCCTCCTGACACGGAGACGAGGCAGCCTGGGAGGGGCTCCGGGAGGGGGTTGTGGAGCTGGATCTCGGCTTGGGTGGCCTGGAACTGGGCTGTGCACTCAGGGACCTGAGAAAGCAGGACAATGGCAGCACAGGGACTGGGGGGCAGGGGTGGGCTGAAGCCATAGATCCACTGGACTTGCTAATGGGGAGGGGGCAGGGCTCTACCCAGCCTGCTTTGCTGTGGCACCCCAAGTCTGAAGAAACAAGGACCTCCTCCTCCCCTTGAAGGGCGAAAGGGGGGACTGGGGGCTCACTCCCCCAAAAACAGGGATTGGAGGAGGCTTTTCTTGAGATACTGTAGTGCAACAGCAAAAGTTGCTCCAGGTCCTGGAAGGCCTACTCAGCCATGAAGCTCCCTGGGTCACCTTGGGCCAATCACTGTTCCTCAGCCGAACCTACCTTACAGGGCGGTTGTGCAGATAAAGGGGGGAGGAAGAGCTCCTGGGGGGGGGATATGAAAGTAGTTGATTTTTCTCTGTTCTGCCTTCAGGTGTTAGTGGGGCTCAGCTGTGTCTGTGCAGTTAGCTGGAGAAACGGGGGGGGGGGCGTTTGCTCTGGCCTCCCACTGACCTGGATGTTGAGTCCGGGGGCACAGAAGCGGATTTCCTGCCAGGCCAGGTGGTTGCTATGGGAGGCCGTGTCTCTCAGCAGCGCCGTCAGCTTCAGCAAGAGAGAGTTGTTGCGCAGGGCTGGGCCGTATTCTGTGTAAGGCAGCGTGGTGCTCAGGGCTTCCTCTGGAAAACAAGGCAGGGGGGCTCAGGGAGATTCACAGAGGGCACCCAAGGACTTGTCCATCACAGGCTGTGATGCCTCTGCAAGGAACCCAGCATGCTTGGACTAGATGGGAGGGGTGTTTGCAGGATGCATCCTCCTCCTGAGCCAGACCAATGGCCCATCTACAGGGTCAGCACTGGCAGCAGGGCACTTTCTCTACCCAGAGGTGCCAAAGGGGCTAGATGCCCCTTTGGACCCTTTCCAACTCTCTGGTTCTCTGTGTAGGAGAGTAGCAGCCAATCTTAACAAAAGCCTCTTCTTTCTAGTTAGCATGAGAAGGGGTTAAGACCACAGAGCTGTTTTGCTCAGACCATAGAAATACATTTGGTAGAGAGGGCACTTCCCCTCATCTCTCTTCCTTTGACCAGCCAAGAGGGCAGACATGCTCTTTATCCGCTCCAGCTCAGGCAGATGCCAGAAGCTGATTATACTGTAAACGGAAGTATTTTGCTTGCATAGCTTTGGCTGCTACTGTTGAGGTTAACCAATGCAGGATTTTCAGTAAATTCTATTTTTAAACTTACTTCCCAGCTGTTCCCAGATTCTTTGTTAAATCAGGGTAAGAAAGGGAGAGCCAGCTTACTTCATAGTTGGATTTAGCCTAATTCCTGTGCTTTTAACTTTGCTGCCAAGGATGGGATTTTGAGAACCTGTTCAGCCCACACATGTGGGCGCCTGAAGAGATAAATTGCAATCAGCAAATCCTCCCCAGCAAGCTTACCGTGCCCACTGGGGAGAGTGAAGTGATACTCCTCCTTCCAGAACTGCGCCAGGGCCTTGCCATCATACTGCAGTGGCTGGGCACCCAGAACCAGTGCCAGGCTCTTCTCCTCCCCAGTCCGGTTCACCACCAACACGGAGACTGGGGCATCTTGTCCCAGCAGCCAGGAGCTCTTGGCCTGGATGTGGGCAAAGAGGAGAGGTTCCGTGTCGTCTTCCTGGGCCGGAGGGGCGAGTGGAGGCTGAGGGGGGCTGCTGTCCCCCTCAATCTGGTCCCGGAGCCGCTCCTGTTCGTGAGAGACCTTGTTCAGCACAGCCCTCTCTGCAGCAGACCCTGCAAAAAAACCAGAAGCCATTCCCACTTTGCTCCTCAGGGAAGCAGGAGATAAATTTCCTCCTTGACTGGCTGAGAATGGGGGGGCGGGGTCAGAGATTTAGAGCCCACCCCAGGATGGGGGGCCAAGCAGAAAGCAAGAGCTCACCTGCCCCGCTTACCTTCCGGGTGCTTGTAGTGGTGTGTGAGGTCCTCGCACCGGTCGCTGCCCACGGCCTTGGTGCTGAGGTTGTTGCCCACGAACTTCGTGGAGGAAAAGGCACGCTGGAAGTCCCCGTTGTCCTGTCGCACCCAGGCAGCGCAGGTGGCGTTGGTGGCTGCGAAGAAGGTGGCGACGTCGTAGGGCAGGTCCAGACGGCCTTCCTTGATGGCCCGGACAGGGGCTGGCCCGCAAAACGAGGAGTCTGGAGAGGAAGGGGAGGACGACAAGTGGGGTAGGGGTGGCCCCCGTGGCCCAAGGTACCCCTGCTTTAGCCTCTGGTGGTGGTCCAAGCAGAAGCCCCCCTCTGGCTTGTGGAGGTGGAGGCGAGGGGGCTACACAGTGTGGCTAAAAGGGCAAGCTAGTCAGAATCACGGAAGACCTGTAGAGAAGGGTACCCCAACGGTCATCTAGTCCAACCCCCTGCAATGCAATGATCCCACCTAACGAATCCCTGACAGATGGCCTCTCTCCCATCCCTCACCCCCCTCTAGGTGGAAGCTGCTCCCCCACCCCGCTCTCTCCATATTGTGGCTGGGGGTCGATGCCAGTGTCCCGCCCCTTCTCCCTTGAGCCCCCCACCCGCCCGCGGGACCTACAGCTGCCCTCTTCCTGAGGCGTGGCATCCACGGCTTGCCATCCGTCGTAGCCGGGGGGCAGATCCCGACGGGCCATCCAGCACTCGTTCCAGGCGTGGAAAGGCCTGCGGGAGACCGAGAGGGGATGTCTTAGGGGTGGGGGCGTCTTGGGGGACCCCGAAGCCCGTCCGTCTCCCCACCTCACCCCCACTCCAGTATTCCGGCGCTCACCAGACGGCAGCCTCGGAGAGGCCGGGGATCAGGGCGGCACTCTCGTCGAAGTATTCGTCCACGCGCAGGCGGCCGGCCGTGTCTTGGGCGGAGGCGAAGCTGGTGACCACGCGGGTGGGGATGCCCAGGCTCCGCAGCACTGCAGAGAGAGAGGCAGCGGGAGCTGGGCGGGGGAAGGGACCCCAGGGCCATCCAGTCCACCCCCTTCCGTGCAGGAATCACAACCCTTTAGCTTTAGGGAACGGCAGATTCGCCCACGCCCCGTTAGGAGGGCGACATTTACACCGGCTCCCTCGACACTACACCCCTTTCCGCAGGAGGGGGTCCAGTCCCTCAGAGCTAGCAGAGTAGGGGGGGGCCTTCCTCGCCTGGGGCCCATCCCTGAACAGGACCCTCTACCTGTGCACAGGACCCCCGCGAAGACCCAGCACTGCCCGTAGCGGACAGGCTGCCCTCGCGCTGCCAGCCACCGGCGCAGGATGGGGGCGCTGCCCGGCCACTGGAAAGGGGACGTCCCGTCGCTGTAGTCCCCGGTCCAGCCACCCTCCAGGATCGCTTGGTGCGTCTTGCTGTTCAGCTGGAGGGGGTGGGGAGAGAAAAGTGAGCAGCACCAGGAGAAAGGCGGCCTGTCCAAACCCCCCCCCCAAGACAACAATGTAGAGTTAGAAGGGATTGTGGGAATTCACAGTCGAAATAACGTTGCAGGTATGAAAGGGTTGAGACTCAGAGTTCCTCCTGCCTCAGAACTGTTCTCTTTTCCGCGCTGCTTCCGACCGAGGCAGCCAGACATCTATGGAGACTTCCTTTTTAACTACGCATTTGGCAAGGAGCATTTTCCTGGCCTTCTTTTTGTTGCTGTTGCTGCTGGAGTGGAACGCAAGACTTATGCACGTAAATGCTGTTTTCACGCTTGGCCTACAGTCTGCTGTGTTATTCTTTTCATTAAGAGGGAAAAGGGGGGAATCGAGACTGTTCCCCCAGCCTGGAAGAAGGGCGAGTCCCGAAGTTTCCACTTGAGTGCTGCAAAGGATGGGGTTTTGAACTCTGCTAACTAATTCTTTTAACTTTAAACGTTCTGCTCACACATGTGAGTAATAGCGAGGATAAATTGTAAAACATATCCGACCCGCTCCCTATCAAAAAATATCCAGCAGGACCCCCAAGGGTCATCGAGTCCACCCCCCGCAATGCAGGAATGGCAGCTAAATGCACCCGTGGCCAGCAGGGGGCGCGAGCGGCCCGGCCCGGCCCCGAGGGTTCCTGAGCCCGTGCAGCTGCTTCCACTAAGCCGGCAGGGTCTGCGGGCGACTCTGCCTCCTGCTCCTGCCCACCTACCATGGAGCTGACCAGGCGGCAGACGTGGAGAGGGTCGCTGCGCTGGGCGCAGGGCGCGTCCTGCAACCAGAAGAGGCCGATGGCCGGCAGGGCCAGGCTGAGGTCCACGATGTCCTCTTCGAACTGAAAAGGGAGGCGGAGAATTGGAGGCTGGAGGATGGGGGGGGGGAGCCCCACTCGCGTCCCCCGACCATCCCGACCCCTCCGCTCCGCGCGCGCCTTCCGCAGCAGTAAGGAGCAGCCCCGCAGGTGCGGCCGCCCACCTGGCCCAAACCGGCCCGGCGCAGCCGACCCCTGGGCTGAGGGGGGGGGGGTCTCTCGCTCACCTGGCCGTAGTCCCAGGGCTGCTGCTGGGGCGCCTCCTCCAGCCCCCAGTAAACGGTGCCCTCCTCATTGCACACGTATTCCTGGCGCTGCGCCTCGTTGGGCAGGAAGACGCTGTCCTCTGCGGGAGACGGGCCGTCAGGGGGGCGGCAGCACAGCCTGGGGAGGGGGCTGCTCTGGTTGGCAGGGGTCCCCCTGCGCCGCCCCCTCCCCGCAGCAGACCTTCCGACCCCACCCACTGCCCTCTTGGCTCCGGCATCCTGGCCTTGGCTGGCACCGACGCGTCTTGCCTACCTCGGCACCAGGGGTTGAAGAGGAGCGTGAAGGTGCCCAGCGGGCGCGGAGCCCCTCGGCCGTGCTGCAGCAGGAGGGAGTATCGGCCGATGGCGGCGTCGGCGGGCGAAGTCACGGTCAGCGTCCAAGAGAGGTTCTCGGGGGCGTCCACGAAAGCCTCCCAGCCGCTCTGGCGGCCCTGGCGGGAGATGGGGAAGCGCACCAGGGACCCGTCCGCCTGGGATGGCCGCTGCCCTGCAGCCAGAAACGCGAGATGGCCAAAAGGGGACGCAAGGCAGCGAGGGGCGGGGGACAGGTCTGCTGGGGGGCTGGCTGGAGAAAGGAACGGGGGCGCAGGTAGGCAAGAGGGGGGCCACGAGGCCCTGCGGGGGTCTTTGAGCTCTCCTCGACAGTCCTGTCAGACGGGGGGGGGGTGGAGGGCGAGCCTCCGCAGGGCCAAATTCAGGGCTTCATTCAGGGCAAACTGATTTTAACGGGGGTGGTAAAACATCTAGTGCAAACATATGACACACCTCCCAGCTGTTTTAGGAGACGGTGCTACACAATTACTTTTCTACATTCCTTCCGAGAAGGGCATTCTAGCTCTGGGGGAGAGTTAGTTGCTTTGCAAACAGAAGGTCCCGGGTTCAAATCCTGACAGCATCTCCAGGTGGGGCTGGCAGGGACCTCCCCTCCCACCCGCTTAACGCGCTGGAGGATCGCTGGCAAGCAGTCTAAAAGTCCTAAGCGAGGTGGCCCAAGGCCCTGACCTCAAAATCGTAGCGTTGGAAGGGACCCGAGAGTCATCTAGTCCAACCCGCTGCAATGCCGGAGCCACAGCTTCCTGAAAAAGGGTCCGTGGGCGTGTCCTCTCTGTCCCCACCCCCGGCTGGGGCACTGCTGCTGACGAAGGTGCAAGTCCCACCCCTCGTGTGCCCAGCAAAGCCGACCCACCCCCCCCTTTACAGGACCGCTGAAATGATTGAGAAAGTTAATGGGACGCTCTCAATTGTTCATCTCGCCTTCATCTCTGACCCGCCTGACTTTTTTGGAGGGGGCAGGAGTTGGAATTTCCTCCAGGCGCCGCGCAAACTTAGCTGCCGCTCCTTTTCTCCCCTGTGATGTTTAACTCCCCCCTCCCGCTCTGCTCTGCAACTGCAAACGGTGCGTCTCCTGGTGGGCTCCCGTCGCTTCTGCCAGCCGGCAACCACCCCCTCCCAGCCGGAGGAGCGCGAGAGGCGCGCCGGGTCTTCAGCCTCCGGCTCTTCCGGAGCTTACCCGTCTGGGCGACCAGGCAGGTCTTACGCAGGTACCTCCGGGGGGCTCCGGGCAGCGGCTCTCGGAAGTGGAGGGTGAGCGCAAAGGGCTGCCCGCGCCGCACCACCAGGCGCTCGGTGCTGACGGCCGCCGTGCGGTGCGCCGCGTTGTTCCTCGACGGCTGCAAGTCGCATCTCGACACCTGCAGGGCTGCGGGGCGGGAGGAGGGCGGGCGGTGAGGGGGCAGGCGGCACGCAGGGCGGGGGCGGGGGTCGCTTCCGCTCCCCTCCCGCTCTTCTGGCAAAGGAACGGGGGCGCAGGTAGGCAAGAGAGGGGCCACGAGGCCCTGCGGGAGTCTTTGAGCTGTCCTCGTCGAGATGGGCCAGAGAGACCGGCGTCTGGACAGTAGTGACTGACCGCCAGACTGCGGCAGCCAGGAATGTCCCTCTCTCCCTGAAAGACGCTTAGGGGGCTGCTCACGACCCCTGAGAAGTGGGACTCTGCTGAGGGTGCTGAGGTCTCTTTGGAATGGCGGGGGGAAGCCATGTTGCAAAAGTGCGCGGAGGGGGGTCTTGCCTGACGCCGCTGGGTGTGACAGAGCAACGCACACGCCGCACGTGAGAACGGGGCTGGTCCCCGAACTCCTCCTGGTCACTGAGGTTGCTGCCCAAAGCTCTGCTCCTGCTCTTGGCTGCAGAGGAGTCCTTTCGACCGGGCTGCGCTCGTCAGCCCCCTCCGACCCACCTGCTCTTTTGGTACCCTTCCCACTCCCCCCGCTTTAGCCGGGCCTAAACGCCCCCCACCTTGAGACGCACCCAGCACCCTCGCCCGCTTCGTGGCTCCCTGCCAGGCTCCTCCCTCCAAGGCCAGGGGCTCCCGCCCGCCTGGCCAGCCTCCGTTGCGCCGCGCTGGGATGCTGCGCCGAGGAGCCTAGCAGCCCCCTCTGGGATGGCACCGGGTTTGGACCCCGGGAGTCCCCGCTCACCTTGGCCCATGGCGCTTTGCGGGCCGCGGGCTCTGTCCCTTCCTCCTCTTGCCTCGGGCTGGCTGCGGACGGTCGGGGCCGAGGATGGCGAGGCTGCCTCTGCCGGGCCCGTCGGGTGGGGCCCCTCGCCTCTCCCGGGCTCCTTATCAGGCTGGCGCCACCTGCCGCCTTATCTCTGCCACGTGCGGCTGGCAGGGCGGTTCCGACGGGCCTTTCCAAGCAGCTGCCCGTTGCGGGGCGGGCTGCTTTCTGCTGGGTTCGCTTTGTCCCGCTTCGTGTGGTTTTTCCCATTCGCGGGACGCGGCTCAGGTGTGTTCCCTGCAGGCCACAAATAGCAGGTGGCGCCGCGCAAACTGCCATGCATTTCGCATTTCTAAAAAGCCGGTCGCTTAGTGCGGCAGCATTTACCCTCTGGAACTGCCTTCCCCTTGACCTCAGGCAGGCGCCTTCGCCGCCCCCTCTCGCCTCGCTGGGGAGAGCAGGGTGCGCAAGACATTCTGGTTCAGGAAAGCCTGTGCACACGCGTTAGTTTATTGCCGATTTTATGTTCTAAAGAGTTGCTTTTATTGACAGCCTAATTGTTTTATTCTCTTTGTAAGCCGCAGTTTTTTATGACATTGATTGAATAATTACGGTAAGTGTCTCTATCCCCACCAGCGACGGTGCGTCTGCGCGGGACTGGGGCGCAGGATAGCGAGGCGTCTTCCCCGGAAGGACTGCTGCCTGCCTGGACGGGGGGAGGCGGGGGTCTGCGGCGGCAGAAGGCAGATGGGAATGCAGACTTTTACAGGAGGGGGCAAAGGGGGTCTGAGCAGTCGTGGCCCTCCAGGCGCTGCCGGGGGTCCCGGCTTAGTCAGTCCCTGCGACACCTCCACCCCGAGCGGGGGGCCACTTGCAGCTGTTTGTGGCCCTTGACGGGGGGGAACTGGCTGCTCTTGAGCGTGACGTGCAGCTGCCGGGGGCCGCTCTTGTAGGGCGTCAGCTGGAGCCGGACGCTGGTCTGCTTCCGGGGCCCCAGGGGCCCCAACCTGCAAAGAGAAGAAGAGCCTGGCAGGGAGGAGGCCAAAGGGACGGGACACTTTCCTTTCTTACCAGCTCTGAGGCAGTGATGAGCCGGGGGGGGGCACTCACAGTGCCAAGGAGGCATAAACCATAGCAGCGTAAAGCTGGAATGGAACCTCAGAGTCATCTAGTCCAACCCCCTGAAGTGGAGAAAATAAATAAATCATCTGTCATCAAGGATGCTTCAGTTGAGATTCCTGAATTGCAGGGGGTTGGACTAGATGACCCTCAGGGGTCCCTTCCAGCTCTACAGTTCTATGATTCTGTCCCTGACAGGTGGCCATCCAACCTCTTGACCAAAGGGAAGGAAGATATATGGAGGCCCCTGTGGGAGAGGGTCTTCGTCGCCTTCTCCCCTCCATCTCTCTCTCTCTCTCTCTCTCTCTCTCTCTCTCTCTCTCTCTCTCTCTCTCTCTCTCTCTCTCTCTCTCCCCCTCCCTGACTGGCAACAAAGGCTTTGGCCCCCAATGCTACGCTCCTGTAAATCAGAAAGGAGGCTAAATCTTCCAGTTTGTATGGCTGCTTATTCCTTTTTTTCTAAAGACTCTTTAGGCACATATTTTCCTGCTTGTAGGTCTCTCTGCTGTTTGTAGCTCCACGGTGCCAGAGAGGCAACTGAATGTGTTGCTGGGCCTGGACTTCCAGGGATGCTCCTGCTCAGAAATGGCTCCAGAGCTGATAGTGGACGGGGAAGAGAAGGGGCCACGTGCAGATTCACACACACACGGAGCAGGGGGAGGATCCTGCCCCAAAGGTCTCCCAAACAGCAGAGACGCAGAACTGTGAATTGACTGCCTTGCTCCCCAATCCTCCTTTGGCCGGCACTTCCTCCAGGAGATCACGCGTGGGAGTGGAAGCCTCCCCGCAAGGGGGTAGCAGCCAAACCTCACAAATGCCTCTTCCTGCAAGTCAGGCTGAGGAGGAGCTAAGACCGCCGAGATGTATTGCTGACAGGCAGAGACTCAGACCATAGAAATACAATTGGTAGAGAGGGCTCTGTGTGATGTCATTTCCCCTCCTCTCTAGGAGAGGGAGGAGCATAGAGTACTTCCTCTTCCTCTCTCTTCCTTTGACCACAAAGAGGGCAGATGTCGCCTGTGCCAGGCAGATGCCAGCTTGCTGTACTGTAAATGTAAGTATTTTGCTTGCATAGCTTTTATTACTGCTGTTGCTGTGATCCAGTGCATGGTTATAAAGTAAGTAAGTCTTATTTTACTTCCTTCCCAAGTTGTTGCCTGAACAAAGTTTTACAGTCTGTGATTTTAAATTTTGCTGCCAAGGATGGGATTTTGAAACTGTTCACCCCATGCATGTGGGCGCCTGGAGGGATGAGTTGCAACCAGCCTTCCTGCCCCCCTGCCCCCTTACTCACTGTATCTGGGGCTGGCCCTTCACCAGCCCACTGCCTTCCATGGTCAAGACGCAGTTGCCCACGGGCTCCCAAAGGGGGTTGGCAAACACCACCTGGATCGGGAAGGGCTGGTTCACCACCACGGAGGCCAACACCTGTGCCAAGGACCAAGCGGTTAGGAGCAGAAGGGAGGGGGGCGCTTTGGGACAGGTGCCCACCCCCAGCCCTCTCTTTGCCTGGCCTGAAACTTGGGCGGTGGGGGGGGGGGAGCTTGTTCCCCACTTTGAAGAAGGCTGGGATGTTTCTTGCTGAGCCTGCATGGCTTTAGCCCACCCAAACCACATCGGAGGGAGGCAGGTGGGTTGCAAGGTGTGTGCCAGGGAGGGAGCCGGTCATGTGTCTTGGCTCCCAGGAACAGAGCCTTTGGCAAACCTGCACTCGACCCCACAGTAGCTGTCCCATCTCCCAGGTGAGCAGCCCACTGTGCCACCCCTGCCAACCCAGAGGAGATGTGCCTACGTGGATGTCCAGGCTGGGGCTGGCCATGGTGATGGTTTTCTCTGCCAGGGTCTTCAGCCAGGTAGTGTTCTCCTCGCCCAGCGCGATGACGCAAAGCTGCTTATCCTCTCCCAGCTGCTGCCCGTACTGCTGGTAGGAGATGGTCCAGGGAAGCTCCTTCTCTGCAAAGAGGCCCGTGTCAGAGGCGGGCGGCACTCCTTCACCCGGAGACAGCGCCTCAGGAGGCCTGCCCGCTCCCCCTACCACTCGCCTTACCTTCCCTGGGGCGGAGGGAGAGGTACAGGGTCTCCTGCCAGAAGGGCGGCCGCGGGTGGCCATCGTGCAGCACGGCCTGGGCGCTGAGGCTCAGCTTGAGCTCCTTGTGGACAAACTCCAGGTTGCAGGCCACCAGCACCAGCTGGATGTCCTGGCCCACCTCAGGACTCTCCACCAGCTGGAGCTTCAGAGAGGTCTGGGCCATGGCCGGCGGCGGCTCCCGGGTCCTGTCCTCCACAGAGGCAGAGAACGCAACCGGAAGGACTCCCGACCTGTATCGCACTGGGGGGCTGAGCGGCTGCCTCTGGCCGAGGGCCTTCAGGAACACGCGGCGCTCTGCCAGGGAGCCTGTGGGGAGAGAGGAAGGACAAGGCAAGGCCAGTGAGTGCACGAGGTGAGGCACACACCCCCTGGGTCCGGAGCTGGGCTAAGGGCGGAAGAGTTTGGATTTGGATTTGATATCCCGCTTTATCACTTCCTGAAGGAGTCTCAAAGCGGCCAACAATCTCCTTTCCTTTCCTCCCCCCACAACAAACCCACTGTGAGGTGAGTGGGGCTGAGAGACTTCAGAGAAGTGTGACTTGCCCAAGGTCACCCAGCAGCTGCATGTGGAGGAGCGGGGAAGCGAACCCGGTTCATCAGATTACAAGTCTACCGCTCTTAACCACTACACCACACTGGCAGAGGAGTTTGGGAGCTATCAGAGGCACCAGATCTCTGCTAGCCTACTTGCAGTCTGCATAAGATGATCCCTGCAGGATCAGGCCCCAGGCTAGTCCCAAGGGGAATCCAGCAAGCAGGACCCCCGAGCACAAGAGCAGCCCCCTCCCCTCCTGTGGCTTCCAGCAACTGGGACTGTGTTCCTGTCTCTCACCAGGGAGGCAGAGCAGAATCAGCAGGGTTAGCAGCCCTGAACTTATTTATGTTATTTTACTTGCTTACTAAATTTATAAACTGCCCGCCCTTCATCCAAAGATCACAGGGTGCTTTTTACAGCATAAAGATACAAAACGAAAACACAAAATACATAGCATAACAAAAACAAGCAGAAAAACCAGTAACAAACACCTTGAAAAAAGCCACAGATTGTTTAACCAGCCTAAGGCCTGGGAGAAGAGGAATGTTTCTGCCTAACACCGAAAGACATGTAATGAATGCGCCAGGCGGGACTCCCTGGGGGATGCCTTCTACAAGCAGGGAGCCACTGCAGAAAAGGTCCATTCTCATGTAGCCACCCTCTGGACCTCTTGCGGAGGAGTCACACGAAGAACGGCCTCAGAGGATGATTGCAGGGTCCAGATTGGTCATATCCTGAGTTACTGAAGGCTTTATAGGTCAGCACCAGCACTTTGAATTGGGTCTGGAAACAAATTGGCAGCCAGAGCAGTTGGGCCAGGATTGGCATTATATACTCCATCCATCTTGCCCCAGTGAGCAACCTGGCCTCTGCGTTCTGCACCACATGAAGTTTCTGAACTCTCATCAGAGGCAGCCCCACGCATAATGTGTTGCGGTCATCTAAGCTAGAGCTTACCAGAGCATAGACCGCAGAAGTTGGGCTGTCCCTATCTGGATAAGGGTGCAGCGGGGCCACCAGATGAAGCTGCTAGAAAGCACTCTGGGCCACTGAGACCACCTGACCCAGAAGTACCCCCAAGTTGCGTACCCACTCCTTCAGAGGGAGTGTAACCCCATCAAGGCCACTTCCCCGCCATCCAGTCTAGGGAACCACCCTGATCCGGAGTGAACTTCAGCTGGCTGGCACTCATCCAGTCCATTATCAAGACCAGACAATAGTCCAGCACTTCCACTGCCCACCTGCAGATGTAAAGGACAGCTGTGTGTCATCAGCATATTGCGGACAAGGGACTCCAGATGACCCCACTCAGTGCTTTCACGTGGATCTTTTTGCAGGCATTTTGCAGCTGCTGTTTTTTAGAGCAGAGCTCGTAGAAGCCCCTCCCAGCTGTGCTCCGGCTGCTTGAGGTTTCCTGCAGCGGCAGCTTCCTCCCTGTGGCCCCCGGCCCTCGAAGACCCAATCGCAAGAACAATCGTGCGCCACAAAGCCCAGCCCCAGCCTTGACAGTGCAGCAACCCTCAGGCTCACCCGCGAGGTGCTTGCGGCAGCCTCTTAGCAGCCAGGGAACCGGGGCTTCCTGCCTTCCCTGTGCCTCAGCCACTAAAGGCGCTTTGCTGCCACCATCACAAGCAGGATCAGACATGCTGGCTGAGAATTTCACAGCCTTCAGATGAGGGAATAGCACCCTGCAAGTTAGGAGCCTGCTGGCCAAGAGGCCTCTCCACCGGCTCTGTCTCCAGGCCAGAACAATCTGTTCTGCTCCTCTGTAGCCGCCTGCAAGAACGGTGAATCCAGATTACAACTTCTGAGTCAGGCCAGCTGGCCGGGTGCAGGATGCATTTCTGGGTGGCCGTGGGTTCCTTCATCTCCCTACCTTCTGGGTATTTGTAGGCACTGGTGATGTCCTCCCGCTCATCGCTCCCAACGCATTTGGTGCTGATGTTGTTCCCAACAGCACTGGTGTCCCACTGGAGCTTCTCCTTCCTTGCCCCGTCCAGCAGCCAAGCCACACGGTCAGCATTCACCATGGAGAACACAAAGGGGGCATCGAAGCGCACGTCCACGTCTCCCTCCCGGATGGCGCTGACAGGGGCTGGCCCACAGCAGTATAGCCCTGCCAGGAGGGAAGGGAAATGTCAGGGCTGGATCAGGCCAGGGGCCCATCCAGGTCAGCATCCTGTTCTCACAGCTGGACCTGAGCGCAGGAGCCCCCTCCCCACCTGTGGCCTCCCAAAACTGGAATTCAGATGCTGTGGAGGCAGAGCAGGGCCAGCCTGGCTAGGAGCATCCATATCCCTGCGCTTCCTTCCTCATAAGGCAGTTGCTCCAGCCCCTGGATCATTTCAGTCGCCCTTTCTGACCCTCTTCCAGCTCCACAATGTCCTTTAGGTGACCAGAACTCTGCGTAGTACTCCAAATGTGGTCGCACCTTAGACTGGTATAATCTAAGGTTATGATATTGGGAGTTTTATTTCCTGTTCCTTCCCTCAAGATCTGTAGCATGACGCTGGCCTTTGTCACAGCTTCCACCCACTGGCTCAGCGTCTTCATGGGGCTGCCCTCCAAGGTCCCCCAGAGACAGAGAGAGGCATGGTGGGAAAGCAGTCAGGCCAAGCCCAGGCCTGGCTGGAAGGAGGAGCAGGGGGAACGCACCGTTGCTGCGCTCCTGGGGGGTGGCATCCAGGACCTGCCAGCCGTGGTAGCCGGGGGGAAGGTCTCTGCGCGCCATCCAGCACTCATTCCACACGTGGAAGTTCCTGCAGCAGAAGACAAGCAGAGCCCAAAGAGATGGTCTCTCTAGCTGAGAGGGGTGTTCTTTGTGGTAAGCTGCACCTCTGGGGTCAGCATGAGGGAGGGGGGAAATCACAGCATCCCTGACAGATGCCCCCCCCTCCAGCCTCCGCTTGGGGCTGTGTCTCTCTTTGGGCAGAGAGGAGCCCAGTCTTGGGTTTGATCTGAGGTCAAAGGCCCACCTGGGAAGGAAAGCCCTTGCCTCACTCCATCCCCGGCAAGGAGCCCCTGAGTCAGGGTGGTCCTCCCTCCATCACGGGATGCAGAGAAGAAGGGGCCCCAGAGGATTTGGCAGTCAAGGGGAGGGGGAAAGGGCCCCCCAGGAGGCAGCCCCATCTCACCAGATGCTGTCCTTGCTCTCTGTGGGCAGGAGGTGCCCGGCCTTGTCATAGAAGACATCGATAATCAGGTTCCCGTCCTTCTCGTGCCCCGAGTCAAAGTTGGTCACCACTCGTGAAGGGATCCCGAGGCATCGCAGCACTGGGGAGAGGAGGGTGCAGCTGGGTGCCGTCCTGGGCAGCTGGGACCCCTCCCCACCTGCTGCCCTTCAGCTTCTGCTGGGGGAACCAAGTGCTGCTGTCCCCCCCCCCCCACCGGGGAAGGGATGGCTGTGCCAGTTCTGCCGGGATCCTGTACTTGGCTCCTGTAACTAGCCTCTGAGCATGTTAATAGCAGCAGCTTCAGCTTCCAGTGATAAAGCAGCTGGGGTGAGGCTCTTACAGGGACCCCCATATCTGCCCCATTTCCCATGGGGCCAGTCTCTGGGCCCCAAGAGTAAAGTCTGTGTGTGTGTGTGTGTGCGCGCATCAGAGGGGACTCAGGGGTCCATTTCTCCAGCCCACTATTTGGCCGCCCCACCCCCTGTTTCTCCCCTAAGGAAAACTGGCACACCTGCCTCTCCCTTTGGCCCAGATGGGCCACCTGCTTTCACTGACAGTATTTAAAAGTTGCCCTGTGTTTTGCTACCTGCCCCCCTCCATCCACCTCCCCTTAAAGTACCAACCTCTCTACGAGGTTTCAGTCAGGAAAAAAGCGGTGTTTCTTAAATTCCTTGCTAGGTGAGGAAGTTCTTGTTCCCAAATGCAACCTATCACTTTCCTATTCAAAATACAGCTACTTCTCATTTTACAACAATCTTGACAAATAGTAGCATGCATTGCTCCCCATCCCTACCTGTGCACATCACGGCTGCAAAGACCCAGCACTGCCCATACTTGACCGGCCGGCCCCCGCTGTGGTCCCACTGGGTCAGGATGGCGATGCTGCCACTCCACTCGGTGGGGCGGACGCCCCCGGAATAGTCCTCGCTCCAGTTGCCCAGGAGGACCCCGTTGTCATCGTTGCTGTTGATCTGGGGGGGGGGGAGGGCAGGCAGCCCCATGAGTGCCAGGGGGCCCCTCCAGGCAAAGCCAAGCTCACAGCCACCCAACTGAGCCTCCCAAAGTACTCATATACCTTTTTCAGCCTCATATACCTAACTCTAGTGTGTTTGAGCCTAAGGGGTTAAACCATAGAGTCATCTGTCCTGCCAGCCTCAGCCTATGTCATCACCTGTCACTTGGAGAGGAATTGGGTCACCAAACCTTTGTGTTTTTTCTCTCTCCCTCCATGTGAGGAGCTCTGAGCTGGTTGCTCCAGCCACATGGCTTTAGCCAGCCTCTTTTGTTTCAGACAGAACGGAGTCCTAAACCAGTGTTTTCCTCAAGCAGTTAATGTTCTGGCAGCTGCACCTTGCAAGGGCAGCCCTACCCACAATGCATTGCAGCAGTCGAAACGGGAGCCTGGAGCACCCCTGCCACGTGCCTGCTCTTTCCGGGGGAAGGAAAACTGTCTGTGTACATGCAGTTGGTTTTAATTTTAAAGGGTTTTTAATTGTTTTTGCTGTGTTGTGAAACAGCTTCAAGGTGCTTCTCTGGAAGTGATTTATAAGCGGAATAAGCTATGGCAACCCCATCTGGAACAGCCTGTACACTGTATTCCTGGGTGGCAGGCGTGGGGCAGGGGGAAGGCGATGCCTCTTGCGCATGCTGTATTGCCCTGTCTCCTGGCTGAGGGCAAGTCCAGCCAACTGCTTTGGGCCCCCATCTCAGAAGGTCCCAGCAGCCCCACCCTGAGCAGATCAGGGAACAGCCCTCGGGAGGGGGGGGGTCCACAGCGCTGGGTGGTCCCAGCAGCTCTTACCATGGCGCTCAGCACCCGGCTGACGTAGACGGGGCTGTTGCGCAAGGAACAATCCCTGCCCGGGTCGTGCAAGAAGTGGAGGCTCCTGTCCAACAGCTTCAGGCAGATGCCCACGATGCCCTCCTCAAACTGCAGAGGAAGAGGAGAAAGAAGGCGGCCAGCTCAGCATGCAGAAGGTCTCCAGCTCCAGGTGGGGCTGGGAGAGACTCCTGCCTGAAATCCCGGAGAGCCGCTGCTGCTGCCAGTCAGTGTGGGCAATGCTCTGCTAGATGGAGCAATGGCCTGACTCGGTGTGAGGCAGCTAAGAAAAGCAAACTCAGACGATTGCAGGCTCAGCTGCATTGCTGCTCTTTGGCCTGGCCTGGCCAGGTTCTTCTTCTGGGCAGGGGCCAAGGAGAACTGGGGGAGGGAGGGAGGGAGGGCAGGGCCTTGTCTGGCTGGGGCTTGTGGGTGTGGCTCTCCCCCTGCACTTGCTGGACTCCAACTCCCAGCTGCCCCAGCCAGGCCAGTGGTCAGGGATGGAGAGGTCAGCTGGAAGTCCAGTAATGCCTTCGGAGCCCCATCTTCACTCAGCCCTGGACTGGGAGAGGCTGCACCTCCGCAGCACTTCGCCTTCCTAAATGGAGCTTCCATGGCCAGAGCCACTCTACCTTAGTGTGGTGAACAAGAATGGGGGAAGCGGTTGGTCTCAGACGCTGCTTGACTGGGCTTCCCACTGGGTTGGCCCCTGTGAGGATGGGACTAGAGTCATTGGCCTGATCCAGCACCGGGGTTCGCCTTAGGTACTTGCCTGCCCAAAGTTCCAGGGAACGGGGCGGATCCAGTTCTTGTTTCCCTGGTAGATGAGGCCCTGCTCGTTCAGGACGTACTCCTCCCTCTCCAGCTCGCTCTCCAGGTAAACGTCATCATCTGAGAGGCAGGGGAGGGGACAGCTCAGAGTAGGGAAGCCCCTCCCCCAGGAGGCCAGGAGGAGAGAGGGGGCTCTGCTCTGCCAGCAGGAGGGGAGGGGGCTGTGCTGGTGCTCTGCTTCGGCTTGGGGGTTTCCCCAACTGGAGCCTCTGGTTGGCCACTGTGAGAACGGGATGTGGGCCAGGGGCCCTTGGCCTGATCCAGCAGGCTCTTCTGAGATTCCTTGGAGGGTTGTGAGAGGCACCTTCCCCTCCTGGGACCCAGCCTCACCTCCAGGCTCCAGTGGATCCTGCTGCCTGGGGCAGGTGCCTCCCCTTGCCTCATGGGTGTGCTGGCCCCACTCCCCTCCATTGCTGGGGGGAATGCCAGGCTCCCTCCCGCTGAACAGATGCCCAGGAAAGCCCCCCAGTGCTCCCAGGGAGATGCTCCAAGCCCCCAGATGCAGACCCAGGACTCTTCCGCTGCAGCGCTGAGCAAGGAATAGACCTGGCAGGATTGGGGGAGATTAGCCGCCCCAGCTGACAAATGCCTGTTCTTGCTAGAAAGCAGGAGAAGGAACAGAGTCCTCAGAGCTGCATGGCTGATAGGCAGCGACCCAGACCACAGAAATACAATTGGAGAGGGCGCCTAGAGGGCTAAATTGCAATTAGTATCTTCTCTCCCACCCATTAAAACCCACCCCACAGTTCAGGGTCTGAAGGAACCGCCCAAATGTCTCCCCACACCCTACCTGGGCACCAGGCATTGAAGAGCAGGATGAAGTCCCCCAGGTAGTAGAACTTGGAGGTGTGGTCGGAGTCGACGCGGATCTTCAGCTGGTAACGCCCAATGGGGGCCCCAGCCGGAGGCCAGACAACGACGTCTGTGGATCGGGGCCCGCTGGCGGCGCTGGCGGTGGCTCTCCAGGCGCGCTTCGAGTCTGGATGTCCGGGCCCCACTGGGAAGATGGATTGTGTCCCTGCCTGCTGGTCTGGCTGAGGCCCTGCAGAGTAAGGGGGGAGTCAAGGGGAGCTGGAGGGTCTCTCGCTGGGGGTCAGGCCAGGTCAAGGCAGCCCGGAAGAGCTGGCCTAGTTGGACTGCAAGGGAGCTGCCATCATCCTCTTCACTGCCGTGGAAGGTGGGAACTGGCTTGCCCACAGAGGCTGCCCCTTGGTGGGCCACCGTGCCCCTCCCCATGCTGTCTACTGCACTAGCAACAGAGACCCCACCTGGGAGAGGGTTCAAGTCCCCCCACTTAACCATGACATTCCTGGGGTGACCTTTGGGGCCAGATACTGCCTGTCTCAGTCTAACCTTCCTCACAGGGCTGTTGTTGTGGAGATTAGAGGAGGACTAAGACCTGGGAGTCGAGGGTTAAAATCCCATTAAAGCCATGAAGCTCCCTGGGTGTGACCTTGGGCCAGACACTGCCTTGAGCTCCGTGGAGAAACGGGGGGGGGGGGATATAAATACAATAATGAATACTTAAAATAGAGGCCCTGCTTTTGTCCACCCGCTGCCGCTGAACGAGACCCTTTCAGCTGCTGCTCGCAATAGGACCCCTCTGGGTCTCCGCCAGGATCTGGGACTCCCTTGGCACCTGCTGGCAGGCAGACCTCTGGGCTTCCCACTCCAGGTGCTCCAGGGGCCTTGGTTGGACTCAGGGCTGCAATCATAAAATGCTCCCTGGGGGCCCAGCCCCCTGAAGTGCAGGAATCTCAACTAGATCATAGAGGGCAAATGACCATCTAACCTCTATTTAAAAGCCTCCAAGGAAGGAGAGTCCACAACATCCCGAGGGAGATTGCTGACTGTCAAAAGTTCTTCCTGATGTTGGCGTCTTCTTTCTTGTAGCTAGAAGGCATGGGTTCAAGTCCTACCATCCAGAGCAGGAGAAAAGAAGCTTCTTTCATGTGGCAGCCCTTCAGATATTTGGAGATGACTCTCAGATCTCCTCTCAACCGTTCCTCATAAGGCTTGGCTGCACACAGGCAGGCAGCATTTGCCAGGCAGTCCAGATGGAAGACAGGGAGGGGCGCAGAGACCCCTGTGGACAAGGCAGACCACAGGACCCCCCAGAAGAGGCCTCGGGGCTTGCAGCAGGTCCTGTGCCATTGGGTAGGCGCTGCCCTGGATGTGGTGAGGGCTGAGGACCAGAAGAAGAGCCCCCAGTGGCCCACCTAGTCCAGCCTCCAGTGGCTGAACAGTGTCTGTGGGAAACCAGCAGGCAGGATTTGAGCCCAAGAGTTCTTTTCCCTCCTGGGGCTTCTAGCAGCTGGTGTGCAGAAACATTTGCAGCCTCCGACTGGAGACAGAGCCTTCAATAGCCCCCTCCTGCATGCAGGTGGCTAATCGTCTTGTAGCTCCTCTCATGGATTGGAGACCCCAGGCCAAGCCCCTTCCTCTCCCTCCCCACCTGCTCCTACCTGTCTCTGCAATCAGGTGCAGGGAGTCTCCGTGCAGGTAGCCTCGACCCTGGAAGTGGAGGGTGATGGTGAAGGGCTGCCCCCGCCGCGCGATCACCTGCTGGCCCCCCATCTCCGCTGTGCGGTGCTGCAGGTTGTTCTTGGTGCTGTGCCAAGTGATGAACGCCAGCTGCAGTTCTACCAAAGAGCAAAAGGACGTCAGCGGAGACTGCTGGGCCAGGCCAGGGGCCCATCTCCTTCTCTCAGTGGCCAGCTGAATGCTTCTGGGAAGCCCCAGGTAGGACCATAGAGTTGGAAGGGATCCCCAAAGGTCATCTGTCCCAACCCCCTGCAATGCAGGAATCTCCACTAAAGTATCCATGGCGGGTGGCCATTCAACCTCTGTTTAAGAACCTCCAAAGCCACCATCTCCCACCCTTGCTCTCCACAATTCTAAGCTAGACTGCCTCTGTCCATGGAGGCTCCATTTAGCAACCATAAGCGCTAAGAAGAGCCCAGAAGGGGCCCCTTTAGCCCAGCTAGTGGCCAACTAGATGCCCATGATGGGAAGCCAGCAAGAGGGTTGGAGCCCAGAAGGACTCCCAGAGAAGCATTGCTGGCTCCAGCTGTGGAAGAGCAGAGCCATCCTTGCTTGCGGCCACTGAGATCCCCAGGGAGGGGACCCGCAGGAGCAGCGGGAGGAGAAGGGGCCAGGGCACCCGGAGTGGGAGCCTGCCCTCCTCTCCCTCTCCCCCTGGGCTCACCCCTTCCCCTCCTCAGAACCGGCGCCCGTCCCCCAGGCCAGGACTCACTCTCGGCCATGGTGCTGCTCTGCCAAGCGCCTGCTGAGGAATGCCTCCGGGCTGCTGCCCGCCTTCCTCCTTCCCGGCTGGCCGGAGCCAGAGAGGCGGAGGTGTGGCAGCAGCCACGGCATGAACGATTCACCTTCCTGCTCAGTCACCAACTTTCTTGGCACAGCAGCGTCCCGGGAGCAGGCCGGGTGTGGGCGCGACGGGCACTTGCTGAGAGAAACGTTGCCCCACCTGCCCTCTCTGCTCTCCTCGTGGGAACAGAGGGAGGGAGCAGCTGCCTCTTTTTTTTTAATGAAATTTTATTAGATTTTATCATAATAACACAACACAAAATATAAAAATAAAGAAAGAAAAAAACAGAAAAAAGAGAAAACAAGTATAATTTCAAACCCTTACTTTCTTGTACCTTTCCCGACTTCCCCATACGTCCCCTCTCTGTATTCCAAATTCAATTTTGTTTCTTCAACAAATCCCTACGCTTAATTTTAACTTAATTTTTAAATTTTCTTTTCATTTTACTTGTCCATTACCACTGAAAACCATGTAATTTCTAAACCAACGTCATTCTAACATTCATTAATTTTACAATGTTTCTTGAGATAATCCTTAAATTTCTTCCAATCTTCTTCCGCTGTCTCTCTCCCCTGGTCTCGGATTCTGCCGGTCATGGAGCAGCTGCCTCTCACTGAGTCAGGGTCCGGCTCTCTCTTGCTCGGAAGTGCCTGCTCTGGCTGGCAGCAGCAGCGGCTCCGCAGGGTCTCAGGCAGGGGAGCCTTTCCCAGCCCGACCCAAGCATCAGGCATGGGGCCTCAAAGGACATGGTCACCGTTGGTCGGGGGGGGGGGGACAGCAGTGGCAGACCCCACCTCCCTGCAGGGGCTCAGACAGGAGCCAGCCCCCAGCCTCGCATCCAGGGGCCAGCGGGTGGGGCTGCTTACAGCCCAGCCTTGGGGGGGGGGGGAGTCCCTGCTGCAGCGCCACCCAGAGGTCGTCTTTGCACAGCGGCTCTGCGGGATAGTGGTCCAAAGAGGCCCTTCTGGTCCTTCGCAGGAACCTGCTCTTGGCCCATCTCACTCAGCATGGCCAATGTTGGGGTCACCAACACGGTGCCCGCCAGGGGGTGTTGAATCCCTGCTTGCAGCAGTCTATGTGGTTCGTGGCCAGGGATGATGGGAGCTGTAGTTCAGCAGCACCTGGAGGACTCCGCCTGGCAGGCATTGACTGGCAGCATCTCTGTTTCACTCTGAAGGGTTTCAGATATTCATTCATTCATTCATTCCCCAGTCATCTGGCTGGGTGTCCCCTGCCCTATCCTTGAGTTATGGCCCTAACAATAAAGGAAGGCGCCAGTCCTCTGAATTCGCCAAAAAGGGCTTAAAAGCTGAATTGACGAAAGAGAAAGGAAAGCAAGAGAGAGAGAGAGCGCACTCAGACACGGAGCTTTTAAGCGCAGAGCTGTGTCTGGAAAGAGCAGGCAAAGGGGAATTGCAGTGCAGCCCTGAGTCAGACCACTGGCCTTTCCCACTCAGTTCTGTCTACACCGACTGGCAGCAGCTCCCTGGGGTTTCCCAGGCCTCTCAGGAGAGGCTGCCAGGAACTGAACCTGGGTCCTTCTGCATGCCAAGCAGGTGCTCTGCCCTTGTGGAATGTGGGGGGTGGTCTCTTCCCCAGAAAGGGCCCAGGGCAGCCCCCTCTCTGGCCACATCCACCTGCGAAAGGTCCTGGGAAACGTAGTTTGAGCGCTGACTTCACAGAGCTACAGTTCCCAGCATCCTTAGCAAAGGACCGTTCCCAGGATTCCCCACAGGTGTCAGGATGTGGCCCTAGCCGGCTCCCCATGTGTGGGAAGAGGGAGGGTCATGGGGGGCCCCGGCAGGTGCTTGCAGATGCACCTGCCAAGAGGCGGATGCTGCAACCTGCTCCAGGACCCCCTGCTCCCCCCCCCAGCCGCAGGCGTCTCCCGCCAGCCGGAGGAGCAGGAAGTGGCCCCGAGTTGCCCTCTCTGCCTCTCAGGCGGCCCTGGGCTTAGTGGTGGGCAGGCCAGGACCAGCCTGGGAAACAAAGGCTGAGCCACTGTGGTTTCTGGATTCCTTCTCCCTCCCCTGCCAAGAATGCCTGAGCTGGTGGATTAGCAGCTCTGCCTGTCATTCTGCCTGTGTATGTCTGTCTGCAGACAGAAGGGAAGGACTTGGTGTCACAGCGCCACCCCCCCATAGCCACCCCCCCGCTTGCCCCCTTTGGCCCCTCAGCGCCTTGCAAGGGGGTCTCAGTGCGGCAGCCAGTTGGACCCCACTGAGCATTTTCTGCAGCACATGGTGAAACTATGGAACTCCCTGCCACAGGATGGCTGCCAACCCGGATGGCTTTAAGGGGGGGGAGGAGAGGTCTGTCCAAGGCTCCTAGCCAGGAGGACTCTGCTCCCCTTGCACAGCTGGAGGCAGCAGTGCTTCCAAAGACCAGTTGCTAGAAACCACGGGAGGGAAGGTCCTCTTGCAGTGAGAACAGGGTGCTGGACTAGATGGGCCCCTTCTTTTGTCGTTGAGTTCCACAGTTTCACTCTGCACTCCATGTCAATATACAGTGGTGCCTTGGTTTACGAACTTAATCCGTTCCAGAAGTCCATTCTTCAACCAAAGCGTTCTTAAACCAAGGCATGCTTTCCCATAACAGCAGGGGGCTCAATTTACACTCAACAGGAAGCGGAACATGTTCTGCTTCCAAGGCAAAGTTCACAAACCGAAACACCTACTTCTGGGTTTGCAGCGTTCTTAATCCAAATTGTTCATAAACTAAGCTGTTTGTAAACCAAGGTACCTCTGTACTTCCATTTGTCTTTCAACATTCAGCTTCGTTGACTGACCCCGTTGAGGGACCACTCTCTACCCAGTTCCTCCTCATAAAAACCCACCTTTCCTCTTCAAGTTAGTTCAGATGTGGCATCTGCCCTGTGGGTCTCAGGCGATTTGTTTTTGGGTGACTGAATCAGTTGTCACTTTCTGCTACTCCCCTTCCATTCCCACTCCTTCCTCAATTGAGGCAGCCATCTCTTTTCTGTCTGTAGTCTGCTCCTGAATGGAGGAATCCTGGCTTTGTCTTTTGGTCACTCTGCTATGTGCAAAACCAGAAAACAGCACAAGGGTGTGTGTGTGTGTGTGTGTGTGTGTGTGTGTGTGTGTGTGTGTATGCTGATAATTTGCTTTCATTTCTTTTTGAGTATGCTAAAAAGGGCACGGAAGGAGCTTATATATATGTAAATATATGATTTATTGCCCGCTGTTCAGTGTCATGTCCGTAGGCACTTCACAACAATTAAGACACAATGTTAAACAGTTTAGAACAACCTACAACCACAAAAAATAAGGTGGGTCCTAAAAATATACATCTAGGGTGCTAATAGCCAATGTAAAAAGGTGCTGTAGCATTTGCGCATGCTCTCTACCTCTCCAACCTGTCCTCCAAATTCAGCAGGAAGAGAGACAGGTACGCAAAAGCTTTTTCAGAACACAAAAACAGAACAGTAGTTTGCTGCCACCACTTCCTTATCTCAGAACAGCCCCTGAAAAGAAACCTAAGGAAGGAGATTACTCTTCAGCTTTACCGGGCTGCCCCCCTCTGTGTCACTTTACCACTGTGTCACAGACAGAAATCCAACAGGCTCTGGTAGGCGACTAAAGGGTTAAGCACTGGTTCAGCTCCCCGGCAGAAAGGCACAAAAGACAGGAGCAGGAAAAAAATCCTTTTTACAGAATTTATTTTAAAAAGAAAGATTATTCAGAACATAAAAGTTGGCACATCTCTTACAAATCCCAAACAGAAAATAAAAACATTTAATATTACTAACTACAGAACATGCAACGAGAACAAAAGTACAAGGCAGAACAGTTCAAAGATGTTCTCGGCTGATTCTGCACCTCCAGCATCGGGGCAGACCCTCCGTATGACAATGGCCCCACCAGGCAAGGTGTGCCAAGCAGATGGGCTGCTGCCAGAGGGTCTGCTTGGCAAGATGGACTTCACTCCAAAACTCCTGATGGCAGCTCCCAAAGGCTGCAGATACAGTAGATGGCAAATAGCACAAGGGACAAGGTGGACAACTCCCAGGCTCCCACAGCTACCATCTGGAAATGGGCTTGGAGGCAGGAGCAGAACCACCGAAGCCCAGTGCCCCCCCACCTCCCTAGGCTGCTCCAAAAGGATCCCATGCTCATCAGTATTGAAAGTCAACAAGAGATCAAGGATCCCTCTTTCTCCTGGCACATGTCATCAGCCAGGGTGACCAAGGCAGTTTCAGTGCCCTCATCGGGCCTGAAGCCAGACTAGAAGGGACCCAAGTAATCAGCTTCCTCCAAGCCTGCCTGAAAGTGGACCCCCCCATCATCTTGAGCGCCTTGCCCCCGAAAGGGAAGCCAGCAGTTCTAGGCCCAGGGAGCATTTTCTAAGGAGGCAATGCTCCACCACCCAGTGGCGTAGAGTGGGTTGTCAGCATCCGGGGCAAGGCAAGTAATTTGCACCCCCTAACCTGTGGATTTGCACCCCCTAACCCTAACCCCCAGATGTTGCGGCCGATGCGGCCGGCCCCCCTGCAACCCCCACGCTACGCCACTGCCACCACCCTCCCTCCCAGTCAGCCCCCCATGGCTAACACTAAGAAGCCAAGATGGACACAGGTCTAGGAGCCCAGGTTCTTTAACATCTATATTTAGCTGCTGTCGGGAGAGCTGGAGTGAACTGTCATCAATATGCAGATGAGAGCCAGCCCTATCTCTCTCCTCCATCTGAAGCAGGGAGGCGGTTGAGGTGCTAGACCAGCGCCTGGAGGAAGTGATGGTTGGATGTGGGCCAAGGAACTGAAGGTGGATCCTGAAAAGACTGAGATGTTTATGTGCCCCAGGTTCTCTCACCTCGAAGGAGGGAGGCGGCCTCTCCTGGATGGCCTTTGCCCTGGAAAGAGCTGGTTTGCAGTCTGCAGGTGCTCCTGGATTGGACCCAGTTGCTGGAGGCTCAGGTGACTTCAGTGGCCGGGGGGCCTTTTTTCCAACTCTGGCTGCTTCACCAGCTATGACCCCTTTTGGACAGAGAGGACTTGGCCACTGCGCTCTGGACTTCCAGATTGGATTAGTGCAATGAGCTCTTTTTAATTACTGGCTGGGTTTCTGGTTATCCCCTGTTTCAAAACAGCTGCACTGGCTGCCAGTTCCTTTCCCAGCTCAAGTCAAAGTGCTCATGCTAGTTGTTAAACCACTCTGGCCCCAAATGTTTCCCTACAGACCCTCTCAGGAGCTGAGATTGACAGAGGGAGATCTCTTGGTAGTTCCTCTGCCCCCAGAGGCGGGGCGGGGGATGGGGTGGAGCAGAGGCCCCTGAGAGGGTCTTCTCTGTAGCAGCCCCTAAGCTGTGGCCCTCTCTCCCCACAGAGGCTGGCCTGGCACCCTCATTGTACAGCTTCCAGGAATGCTGAAGAGACACCTCTCTGCCCTGGCTTTGGAGACTTGAGCTGCATGTTTCTAGGTCCACCTTATTTCTGTGCTTGTAAGTTCTTTTACATTGTTTTTAGTCTTGAGTTTTAATTCTGTAACCCAGCCTGGGATGAATGAATGGCCAAGGGGACAGGTGGGACACACTCTTTTGAGCAGCTTGTCTACATCCTCAAGCGGCAATGATCTAAACCAGTCCAGTGTGGATGGGAAAGGCAACGCTTTAGGCACTTCCACTGGATGTGGCACATCCACGTCCGCCGGAATCTGAGCAATTTTGTTCCTGAAGAGCTTTGCCAAGTTGTCTCTGCATCCGCGGGGCTTTGAGGGGGGCGGGGCAACACTCCCTTGGCCAGACGGCAAAAGCCCATTCACCTCTCAGAAAAGCTTTGATAGACGGCAACTTAGGGACGCAATGGTGGCAGAGGAAAAGCAGGTTTTCTTTGCTGCCAGCACAGGCAGGTGGTGAGCATGGTGGTGCTGCCTCACCTGAGCCTTATGCCACCTGTGCTCTAGCCACTGATCCTCCTGTTTCATTGCAGGCAGGTCACTGGGAGTGCCAGCATGGACTACAGACTCCCTAGTGCAGTGAGGGCACTTTGGGGCAACCGTGTCAATGGTTCTACACATCTTCTTATTCCACAGTGAGACAAGAGTCTTGGCAGGAGTGCCAGCTCTGTCAGATGGAAACATGCCCCCCACCAAGTGTTCATGAATCCATCCGATTCCCTCTTCCTCCAAGACTGGACCAACCTGCAGAGTGGCATGTGCCACCTTCATGGTCTGCCCATCACCCAGGACTCACTGACCAGGTCACTCCAGGGAGCGTGACCAATGCACTCTGAGGAAAGACCCGGCTGAGGGTCTGCAGAGCCACATGGGTGGAACCATGGATGTACGGAGACAGAATCATGGCTGAAGGGAAGGGAGAGAGGAAATTGCCTGACTGTGCTTTTACACATTTCTTGGGTGGTGAATTTTTTTTATAAAAAGGAACCAAGGTGCTTGCACAGCTGCTGTGTTCATGTCCTGTCAGTGTTTAATTGGCATAATAGAATCAATAAATTAGAAGGTGAGGACAAACAGCAGAGGGACGGCCTCTTGGAACGAACAGGAAAGACTGAAAGGGCTCTTCATATACCAGTTCAACTACGTGTGGGTGTGGGCAACATGGGTCTAATCTGAATAGTGAGACAGTAATTTGCATCTAAAGAATGCTCTGGTGTGAGCAAGCCCAATATCTTTGGCTTGGAAAACAGGTGAAATAATTCACTCAGTTTCTCTGCAATCTCCTTTTCCCCTTTTGGCACTCCTTTGGCTCCCTGGTTGCCCAAACCACCGATGCGAAATTAGGGGGTTTTGCCCCATTGTGCATTGCTTTGCTCTTCTTATAATGAATTGCATTTGCTATTTTCCTGTCCATTCACTCAGTTTTGAGAGGTCCTTTTGAAGCTCCTCACAATCCCTTTTTGTTTTAACCCTGAACAATTTGTTTCAGCCAAAAGGAAATGTGGTGGCTACTAAGATCCTTCATGGGTTTCTCAAAAATAAGTCATGTCAAATGAATCTCATTTCTTTTTGTTTGTTTGATGGATCAGGGGAATGCTGTGGACATTGTGTATCTTGATTTCCGTAAGACTTTAGACAAAGCCCACCATGATATTTTTGTAGAGAAGCTGGTAAAATGTGGATTGAACGAGATAACAACCGTTAGGTGGATTTGTAGCTGGTTGACTGACCGAACCCAAAGAGGACTCATTAATGGTTCCTCGTCATCCTGGGGAAAGTGACAGGGGGGGGCGCTGCAGGGTTCTGCCTTGGTTCATTGTTGTTCAATGACTTTATAAGCCCCCTGGATGAAGGAACTGAGGGGATGTTCCTCAAATCTGCAGACTTTGCCTTTCAGCTTCCTTTTTACCAATCCCCTCATTTTGGGAAAGTTTCCTCTTTTGAAATCAAATGTGACTTTACTGAGACCTTCCTGGCAATTGTTCCACTTACATTCATGCTCAGTTTCTGAACACAATGGTTGCTCAACAACACTGACATCTTGCAGCTGGTCCTGGGCAGTCAATGAACGGTAGGCACCCCTCTAGTCGGGTCCAAACTGTTCCAGGGCACAGTCATTCCCCAGGTATCCAGCTCTTTGCTGCAAATGGAAGACCCAGGTGGCAAAGATCCTCCTTCGCTAAGTGTCCTGTCCCTCCCCCCTCCCCCCGTCTGGGGTGAGAAAAGGAGACCACCCAGGCACTCCTCAGATGTGTTGGAAGACAAATCCCAAAGAGGAGCAGCAGCAGGAGGAGGCCCTGCAGCTGGGGCATCAGAAGCTCAGCAGAGAAGGCTGGCCTGCCTGTGTCCTGCTGCCACATTAGGGAGAGCAGCCTTGGGAGGCAGCTGCCTTCTTGTTAGTCTGCTGCAGCAGAAATGGCAAAGAGCCTGGTGGCACCTTAAAGACAAGAACATGGGCTTGTTGTAATAGCATGCCATAATAACATGGCATACACTTTGTGCACAAGAGTCTACTTCCTCAGACTCAGGCTGTGAGCTCCTGAGTGGCAGGTGCATGTCTACACGGTGGAGAGGAGAAATGGTAAACAGGGAGGTCAGAAGAAACCAAATGCAGAAAAGCATAAATGGTGATAAATGACATGACTCGGAGCTTTTCTGCACTTAGCTTTCCTCTGCTCTTTTCCGGCACTTTAGAGATCCGTTTCCAGGCACCTTGTTGTTTTTTGGTTTTGGTTTGCTCTGGAGCTTCCTCCTTGGAAACCAGCTCCTTCAAGCTCAGGGGCCCCATTGGCTCTGCTCTGCTCCCAGTGATGCTTCTGGATCCCAGTTGCTGGAAACCACAGAGGGAGAGTTGCTCCTGTGCTTGGATCCCGCTTGCTGGTTTCCCACTGAGGTCTCTGTGCTGCCAAATACAGCAGTTCTTTCCAAGGATATCAGGACAAAAGGAAGGAGGAGGTGGAAGGGGAACCAAAACGGTTTCATTAACAAATAAACAGCAGGCATGCAAAGCATAACATAAAACATACCCAACAGGGGCTACCCAATCTCCCCTCCAGCTGCCCGGAGCCCCAGCTAGAGCAGCAGGAGAAAGACCCCGACCTCCCCCCCCCCCCCCCGGTCTCCCAGCGTCAGGTCCTTTGATCTGAGCCCCTCCCACCTATGGCTTTTATAGTCCGCCTTGATGGAATCCAGTGCACCTGGCATTACTCATGATGAGCCCAGGACCCTGAGATGGAACTAATACAGAGCGGCCGAGAGTCTCCCACTACCTGCAGCCAGGCAGCCAGCCAGGACTTGCAACACAGGAGAACCCAGGAAACTCCCGACAGGTGTGTGAAACACCAGAATCAAACTGGGGGTGTTAAAGGGAAAGGGACATGCCACCTAACCCCTCGAAATACAATTGTCTTCTGCATCTGCTTGGCCACTGTGAGAACAGGATAGGCACCCTTTGGCCTGATCCAGAAGGCTCTTCTAGTGCTCTTTTGCCTTTCACAAAAATGCTCACACAGACATCCTGGCACTGGAAGCCTAATAAAAACTCCTCATTCGGATTCCGTGCAGAGGTGAGAGCATGGAGCCTCTTTCCTGCTGCAGGCCTCCCTCCAAAGCCCCTTCCTTGAATGTGGTTCCCTCAACAGCTACAGAGTCTTCTGGGAGGCCTAAATATCCCCACCTGACTTTTCTGTGTTGCCACTTCCAGTGCCAGCTGGGTGTGCAGTTGTTTGTTTCTTGGTTAGTTTGCGAGGACTGGATGGGAGATGGCGGCAGAAGGTCAGATGGAAAGATGTGCCACGGGAACGAGACTCTGGTGTTGTGGGCGAGATAAAGAGGTTCTTTTATAGTGTTGCCAGAGCAGACGGGGGGGGGGCAGAGTGGGCATTTGGGGCTGTTGCAGGGCTGCTCCTTGCCTCTCTGTTTGCTGTGTCCTGTGGCTGCTAGTAAGTGCGGGGGGGGGGGGTGGCCTGTCTGTCAGCAAGTGCCGGTCCGTGAAGGGAAGGCTCATTGCTCATTATGGCTCCAGGTTACTGATGATGCACCTTAGAAAGAGCCTTTTTTATCATTTACAATTTTTACACTTGAAACAATGACAATACTTCAAGTAAAAACAATGCACAGTGACCCGTGGCTCATTTTGTTGCTTTCTTTTCCACTATATATTTTAATTCCCCCATATCTTATTCTTCTCAGCTTTATATCTCAATATTTCTTACTGCTGAATTTATACTTTTACTGTTAACTTATATTTACAATATGTTTCCAAATAGTCTGCAAAACATTTCCAATCTTCTTTGAATACTTTTTTATCCTGATCTCTTCTTCTGTTTGTCAATCCTGCCATTTCTATATATTCTACTAACTTTGTCTGCCATTCTTCCTCGGTCAGCATTGGATCCTCTCTCCATTTCTGAGCACACACCAACCTTAGAAAGGTCTTCGAATCGTGGAGTTGGAAGGGACCGTGAGAGTCTCCCAGTCCAACTTCCTGCAATCTTTTGCCCAACATGGGGCTTGAACTCACCATCCAGAGCTTCTGAGTGGCTGGGGAATAAATACTAAAATGATTATTATTAAATTATTAAGAGTCTCATGCTCTACTGACTGAGCAGCTTTACTGGGTAGTTAGGAGCAACTGGTGCTGTTCTGCCATTTCCCCTTCTAGGTCTGCCTTGTCATGGATTATCATTCCTGGGTACAATTTCAGTTTCGCTGACCTGTTTGGCTTCTTTTTGGGGTGGGTATTGCAATCTGAGGAATGCCTGACGTAACTTTTTTTTGTTGGGAGTTTGCGTCTGACGAGTCCAAACAGAGCAGGGGTGGGGAACCTTTTTGGCTCTGGGGCCCAGATTTTGATTTGCCCTCCCCCCACACCCTGAGCCAAATTTGACAGGTGGGAGGGGCAACCTACCTGCCAGTCGCCTACCTGCCTGTGGGAAATGGCAAGGCACCTGTGGGCTGGCAAAGGGCTTCTTTCTCCTGCCCAGCATTGGAAAGGCACCTGCAGGGCAAAGGAGAAGCCCTCCAGGCTGCCAAGGCTTGCAGGAAGCAGCCTTCTTTCCTCCTGCGTCAGCCGGGGTGCCCCTCCCACCTGCCAGCCCCCCTGGCTCCTAGAGAGCAGCTCACTTTAAGCTCCCCACTGCTGCTTTGAAGTATGAATGTCAGCCATAATGGAGCTGCCCTGCATGGGAGGTCCTGATGGTGTCAGGGGCAGAATGGGGGGCTGTGGGGACCCTGCTGGGCCAAATCCAGTTTTCTGTTGGACATTATCAATAGATTGTAGAGCACCCCATCCAAGTTACCACAGATCTTGAAGCCCTTGACACCAACACTCACCTCCATTTTGAAATAATTAAATGTGGCGCCTCAGTACCAAGCCAGGTACTGCCCCCCCCCCACTTTGCTTCTCCAGACAAGCTGTTTATTCCGCATTCATCCTCCTTAGGAAGAAACGTCCTGATCAGCCTGCACAAATCTTCTGCAGTAGTCAGACTTCCTGGGGTCTCTGCTGAACATTTGTTCTGGTTTGCTCCCAGGGTGGTTCTGTGAGATGAAGATGGGAAGGTGCCTGCTGGGACTCAGCCTGACCCCTCTTCAGGGAAGGACAGGTGCCCATGCAGGATGAAAGGCAAGGATGATACACCCTGCACACATCCTGATCCGCTTGCGGGGAATTTACACATCCTCCCGTTAGTCGTCCATCTCACACTTTTTATTCCAATTCCCCATCTTGCACTGCAGGGGGTTGGACTAGATGACCCTTGGGGGTCCCTTCCAACTCTACAATTCTACTTTCACTTTCCAAACTTCAAAGAGTCCCACCCTTTTCAAAGTTGATTTCTTGCTCTGGAGCAACAAGGAGAGCCCTTTAATCCACTTCAGCTCAGGAAACCTAAACTTCTGACATGCCCATTAATCCCTCTTGCAAAACACGGACAGGCTGAGAGTTCTGGGGCTCTCAGGAACTGGCCCCTGTTTTGTGACATGCTTGGCTGGAGTTTTCAGAATCAAAGGGGTAGCAGCTCCCAACCCTCACCGCAAGTTGGTGGCTCAGTTGGCTCTTCTCTCGGGTAAGACCAGCAAGGAAGGGGGGGGCTGTCCAGGAGCCAGGGAAGTCCATGTTGCTGGAACCGCCCCCCCCCCCCGGCCTGCAGCCAGCGACCTCGGACGGCCAGCCCTCCAAACGCCCCAGCTCGCCTCCTCGCGTCCGATGGCCAGTGCCTCTCCCAAAGCTCCAGCGAGACCTCCTTCCACACCCGGACAGCTGTGAAGCCAGGGGTGGCCGCTGCCGGGGGCGCTTTGCAAATGTGTCGCTGCGCCAGGGCTCCTTTCCCGGCCTTTTTGGACCCGGCTGGCTGGCGCAGCGGACCGCCCCGTCGCACCTGGCCGGCTTCGCAGCGGTCCGCTGCGCCATCTGGTGGTGGACCTGTGCAAGCGCGACTCGCGGGAAAAGGCAGCGCGCCTCCCGGTGGCGAGAGTGGCGAACTGCGCAGCAGAGGCGTGCCAACCTGGCGATTCCTGCACGCTCGCTTTCTAGCTGTCTTTCTCTGCTCCGCGGCCGCAAGAGGGCAATAAGAAGCCTTGGGGCAATAAGAAGCACTTTATTTCTCCCTCAGCAACTGGTCTAGAAGCAGAACAAATGGCTCCCGGCTCCCCTTTTGCTCCCTCATTAGCCCAGGAGGTACCCAGAGCAGAGCGGGGAGTTGTTATTCATATAGCACATAAGAAGAGCCTTGCTGGGCCCATCTAAGTCCAGCATCCTCTTCTCGCGGGGCCAGCCAGATGCCTGTGGGGAACCTGCAAGCCAGATTTGAGCACAAGAGGGACACTCTCCCCTCCTGGGCTTTTCCAGCGACAAACTTTGCCTCCCGACCAGAGCTCCTACCCGCCTCTCCTAACACTCTGTGCGACCACAACAACAACAACAACCAAACAAACAAACCTACTCGGAGCATGATTTATTTAATTTGCGTGTCCTTTTATTTTGCCCAGGGCAACCCAAAGCAACTTACAACTAATCCTAAGAGCTCTCCTCTCCATGAATATGTCTTTCTTTTCAAGCCATCCCTGTTCATAACCATAGCAGCCAACTCCTAGGGGTCGAGGGCCCTTTGGCCCCCTTAAAATATGGGGGGCCTCCCTCCCAAAGTTGTTGAATGTTGCACTTTCAAATGGTGTGTGTGCGTGCTGCATCTTGTGATCAATTACTCAGGGTGGGGCTTACCTCCCCCCCCCAAATTTTTTATTCAAGTTGGCTGCCCGGTTGATGACTGTCACTGCCTCTTGTGGCAGGGAGTTCCATAGTTTCACTCTGCCTTTCCTCTGATCTGTCCTGAATTTTCCAGCAGTCAGCTGCTTTTGCTCTGGTCTGGTGGCTCAGCTGTCCCGGGTGGGGTGTCCAGCTGTGTGTGTGAGGAGCGGCCCAGGTTGCCTTCTTCCCTGAGTGTCTCGGGAGGCCTGGGGTGCTGAGTTCTGCATTGTGAGCGTTGGGAGTGTTCCCCAGTCTCGGCCTGCATCTGGCTGTCATGGAGAAAGGCGGCCAGCCACGTCTCCAGGTGCCAACACTGCCTTCTGGTGGGAGACTGGGGCTCCTTGGCTCTCTTGCGTGACACAAGTATCAGGCTTGCTGGGCAGGTGCAGGCAGGTGTGGCCCTTTTGTCTGCTGCACTGCTGCAGCCGCTCAGCGTGGGGCATGGCGTGCCCAGCCTGGTGGAGGGATGTGGGCCTGGGAGGGGGAGGGAGGCCGCCTTCCCAGCACAAACACCTGACTCAGCCTGCCTGTGGCAGCAGGAGGGACCCTGCATGGGGCAAATTACAGCAGTGGGGCTGCAATTAAACATAATGACAAGGACAGAGGGATACTCTACCACTTTGCTCTTCCAGGCCGCATCCAGAACAACAGGCTGCCTCTGATTGTACCCAGAGCACTTCTGAGGCCCAGCCCCACATGACAGAGGTCACTGTCAGGGACACACTTTGGTTATGGTGCCCTGAGCAAGGACAAAGGCCCCTCCCCACTATATTTCCTTTTTCATTTGTTATTATTTTGCAGCCCCTCAGCTTGGCACCCTGTGTGTGGGGGGGGGGGGGAACCACCTGCACCAGCCTAAATCTGCCGCTGCTGCTGCCAACAATGAGGCTGGGGGTGGGGTGGCTCTTAAGCTGTTGCCTCAGGGTTGGATCCAGCTACATTTGCTGCATCCACGTCAAGGAAGCTGAGAGGGCTGCAGCCTTGAGGTGAGGAAGAACCTGCATTAGATTCCCCAGGGATTAGTTGTAAGTTGCTTTGGGTTGCCCTGGGCAAAATTAAATGACAGGCAAATTAAATAAATAAATAAATAAATGGTGTTCTGAATAGGTTTGTGTTTGTTTTTGTTTCTGTATGGGGTGCTGGGGGAGGGGTGGTTCCTCTGGTGCAGGGCAGGCCCTGCTCCTTCTGGAAACGCTTGTCCACCTTGGGTCCCCACCTGCACTCAGCTCCCACCTGTGGCTCCTGGAAGCTGCCAGCAGGGACAGCAGCCACACCAAGAGGTCTCCCCCCCTGCATGCAAAGACAGGCTCTGGCAGATGGAGCAAGGAGACCAAGAGTGGATCCAGTGGCCAAGGAGGCGGTTTCTGCACATGTTGTAGAGGAAAGTGAAATGCAGATAGGACTCATCCGCCTGGGAAGGGAGCCCGTCTAGGAGAAGGAAAATGTTGATCCTAAACCTCCTCTGCCTTGTGGGTTATCTTTGAGAGAAGAAAAGGCTGAGGAGTAAATCCCACCCAGAACCAGACTGGAGTCCCGAAGATGTTGGATGGTGCCTCATACGCCTCCTTCCAGCAACTGCTGCAGTCAGGCTGGTGCCAGAGGTCTTGCTCTGCTTGCCTTTGGACCACATGAACAAGGGGGGAGGGTCTGGTTGTCTGGGCAGCCCACAACCTCCAGACACACCGCCCAGCCTTGCGCCCCAGGGTGGTCTGACTTCACCCCCAGAAGCACACTCCATTGTCTCTCCGGACAGAGGGATACCAGCAACAATTATTATTGATTTCATTTGTGGACTTTTTAAGAAAAAGATCTCCAAGCCGTTTACAGCACATTAAAACATCCTAGGTTTCAGTGGCTCTTCCACGAGTGGGAGTTAGTTGGCTGCATCCCTCAGGATAAAGGGGGGAGTTTCGGGGGCCTCCCCCCTTCGATCTTGGGTGAACTGCCATAAGCAATGCAGCACCAGGGCCTCACCAGCCTTGCCTTGATTCTAGGTCTGAAGCCAGAGGAGGCCCAACTGGGCAGACCATTCCTGTGCCTGTCTCCTCCCTCTCTTTCCCCTTCAGCTACTCTCTCTTGGCTCCCATTAACAGCTTCAAGGTGCAAAGCTTTGAGGGGAAGGCAGGGTGTTTCCAGAAGAAACTCTCCACAAAAACGTGCACACTTAGAAGATGTTTATTAAAATGTTTTTTAAAAAAATCTTTTGGATTTTTTGCATGTGGGGGGTGGGGGTGGGATGGATGTTTGGTTGGGTTTGGGGAATTTTTTTTTATTTTGATGTTTTTGTAATTTTTACATTTTTTTTGTTTGTATTGTTTTATTGGTTTTGTTTGTATAAGTTGTTATTTTGTTCTTAGGGGGAGGGGTCAGGGCTGCCGGGGAGTGGGCCCCAGCCCACAAAATGGCTGGGGCATGTTTCACAGGGGGGAATGCACTGGGACAACCGATCTCAGTGATCACGGGTAGGAGGAGGAGTTACGCTAAGACCAGACCATGTCATTACAGAGGAGGCAGGTTTAGTCGTTGTCTGAGGACTATTCCTGCCTCCGGGTCTTGTCCTGACCGGATGGATACTAGAATCAGCAAGGGATACCCACATGACCTGAAGGTGCTGCTGTGCAATGCCAGGTCAATGATTCATAAGACCACTGCCATCCATGACTTGATCATGGATGGAGGACTTGACCTGGCATGTGTAACAGAGACTTGGTTGGATGAAGCAGATGGGCCTGTCCTTGCCGCTGCTTGTCCACCAGGCTTCTCTTACACACAGCAACCCAGGTCATGTGGGCGGGGAGGGGGGGTTGCAGTGATTTTTAGAAAGTCATTAGTTTGCACCAGGCATCCTATTGGGAAGACCCAGTTTTCTGAGTGCATGTTCTGGAAGTTGGGCAATAGGGGCAGTACAGGATTCCTTTTGGTGTACCGACCTCCCCGCTGCACCAAGGATTCCCTGCCCGAGCTGCTTCAGGTCGTGGCGGATGTTCTCCTGGAGACACCTAGCTTGGTCGTCCTAGGGGATTTTAACATCCATGCCGACACGACCTTACAAGGGGCAGCTCGGGACTTCATGGAAAGCATGGCCTCCATGGGGCTGTCCCTGAATAAGTCTGGCCCAACCCATAGCCGCGGACATGCCTTGGACCTGGTGTTTACCTCTATGGATGTTGGTGATCTGACACTAAGTAAAAGTGAAACAAAAGAAGTGCCATGGTCAGATCACTTCCTGGTGCAACTGGACTTCTCTGCGACCCATCCCCTCTGCAGGGAGGTGGGACCAATTCGGATGGTCCGCCCCCGCCACTTAATGGATCCAAATGGTTTCCAGAGAGTGGTAGGGGATGCTTTATCCCATGTTGATGGCCTTTCAGCCGATTCCCTGGTGGCCCGCTGGAATGTGGAGCTAACCAGGGCTATTGACTGTTTGGCTCCGAAGCGCCCTCTCCGATTGCATGAAGCCCGGAGAGCCCCGTGGTTTTCCACGGATCTGAGGGCAATGAAACAATCGTTGAGACGGCTAGAGCGCCGGTGGCGGATAACTCATTCCGAATCTGACCGGACACAGGTTAGAGCTCAACGTCGAGCCTACCAAGTGGCGATAGCGACGGCGAAGAAGAATTTCTTCACCGCCTCTATTGCATCTGCAGAAAACAGCAGCAGGAGACTTTTTCAGGTGGTTCACAATTTAGCGGAACCACCTGTAACATCGGGGCCCAGTACGGGCCACATATTCTCCTGCAATGATTTTGCAAAGTTTTTTGCAGATAAAATCGCTCAGATTTGGGAAGAAGTAGACTCCACCGTGGGAGCAGGGCCGGGGCGGGAGAGTGCTAGAGCTCTGTCTAGTCAAGTTGAGTGGGATCAATTCCAATCTGTTACCTCCGAGGATGTGGACAGGCTGCTTGGACAAGTGAAACCAATCACCTGTCTCCTGGGTCCTTGCCCATCCTGGCTTATATATATTTTTTTTAAATAAATTTTTATTGATTTTAACAACATAAAGAATAACAACATAACCAAGAAAAGAAGAAGAAAAAACATACAAACAAACATACACGACTTCCCCAAACCTTCCCTTCACTGCACCCTTATTTTTAGAATAGTTTTTAGCAATCCTTCTTTCAATTTTAATAAAATAACTTTCTTTAAATTTTCTTAAGTTTAAACTTTAACAGCTACAATTCTCTAATTCATAACCCTTGACATCTTAACATTCCGAAATTTTACAAGAGTTCTTAAGATAAACTTTAAATTTTTTCCAGTCCTCTTCCACCGTCTCTCTCCTCTGGTCACAGATTCTGCCGGTCATCTCTGCTAGTCCCATAAATTCAATCACCTTGGTCTGCCATTCTTCCAGAGTAGGTAGTTCTTGAGTCTTCCAATACTTTGCTAATAAAATTCTTGCTGCCGTGGTTGCATACATAAAAAAAGTTCTGTCTTTCTTTGGAATCGTTTGGCCGACCATGCCCAGAAGAAAGGCCTCCGGCTTCTTTACAAATGTCCACTTAAGGACTTTCTTGATTTCATTATAGATCATTTCCCAGTAGGCCTTGATTCTTGGGCAGGTCCACCAAAGATGATAAAAAGTTCCTTCACATTCATTACATTTCCAGCACTTGTTATTGGGCAAATGATATATCTTTGCAAGCTTGGCTGGGGTCATGTACCAGCTATAGATCATTTTCATTATGTTCTCTTTTAAGGCACTACATGCCGTAAATTTAATACCTGTGGTCCATAACCATTCCCAGTCTGCAAACATAATATCATCACCTTTGGCTGTTTGGGGGCGGTGCATTGGGGCAGTGGCAGACTCTGGGCCCTGTGCAATGCCTAAATTCAGTCCCACCTACCTGTTGCTCTCTGTTGCCCCTCATTGTTCCAGCGCCCTCAGTGGTGCCCTCTCAACTCAGTGTCATGCGCAGGCAAACTGATGACGTTCCCCTAAATCTGCCTCTGTACTGCAGGGCTGCACAGGGCCCTGGATTTTGGTCCCACAGACACAGTCCAGCCCTCAGGGTGCCATTGGCTATCTCAACTAGTCAAAATTCTCATCATATTGTTTTTATTCTTTTTGGGGGGAGGGGATGCTCCCCCTTTTTTGCTCGACTAGAAGAAGAGGCAGGATAGGAAGCCTCATGCATAAATAAATAATAAAATAATAATTTCAGGAACTTTCCTATGTAGTTCAAAAACTGTCTAGATATGACAATTTCTTTCTCACTGAGTGTCCCAGATCGGCTGAGCCAGCAAAGCCTAATAATAATAATAAATATATTTATACCCCACCTATCTGGGGTTCAGCAGAAATCCTAGGCCAAGGGGTGGCCTGGCAGAGGAGTGCAGAGTCCTGCAAGCGGGAGATCTCCTCTGGCCTCTGCAGGTTGGGCTGGAAGAATCTCCTCCTGGAGACCCCAGAGAGCTGCTGCTGCCGCCAGAAGGTTGGGGCAGAGGTTTGAGGCCATGTGGTGTAGTGGTTAGAGCATCATACTAGGGTCAGGGTCCAAATCCCCACTCAGCCATGAAGCCTGAACTGGTTCGCTGGGTGGCCTTGGCTCAGTCCCTGCCTCTCACAGATGCTAGGAGGGAACTTCTGAGAGGTCATAATCTGGGGGTTTCTCTCTACCTTTCACAATGGCCTCTTTGCCACATGGGAACCCGGAGCCTGCCTGCGTCAGCCAACCAGAATTCCTTGGGCAGCCCACCCTCCCTCTGGGCTGCCCTGCTTGGCTCCATTTCCTCCTCCTGGCTTGTCAACAAGGCTTCCTGCCCTTCCAGCCTCCCCTCCTCTCCCTGCCTTGTTTCTGATGTAACATTATTTCATTAGCAGGGCTCTTTGAAGTGCTTGCTAATGGCACCTGAGGAGGATCTTTCCCCAGGGATCCTCAGACAGGCTGAGCACCTCCCCCTGCCCCACATACACACCCTGTCTCCGCAGGAGCCTTCCTTCCCCATGCCAAGGCCAGCTCTGCCACAGCAAGGGGTCAAGAAGGGCCACAATGGCCATGCTCAGAGGCAGCAGTGCTCCAGAATGCCAGTTGCTAGAGGCTCTCGTGCTTGAATCCTGCTGGCTAGTCTCCCCTAAGGGGCATCTGGTTGGCCACTGTGAGAACAGGAGGCTGCACTTAGATGGGCTCTCCAGACATTCTCACATTAGCGAGCTCTTGTCTTTTGGGGGGACTTGGGCCTGTTCTTCATAGACCTGCTAAGCTGCCAGCCTGCTTGTGCCGGCCTAACCTAAGTGGGGAGCCCTGCAGGATGAGGGATCAGGATCACGCCACAGAGAAACGAAACAGCAGGCAACCCGCAGCCTCTGCCTCAGGGCCATCGCTGACTGCCACCAACCACAGACCACCATCGCTGCCCCCCAGACCTTCCATTGCAAACCGAGTCTAAGCCAAGCAACATTGTGTTGCCTCTGAGTGGTGAGAGAGGCCAGGGGTCCGTGTTTCTTTTTGAGTATGAGGCACAGCAGAGACTGTGGAGTCTTTATGATAAATGGTTTATTTGCACATATCTACAACCTGAGCCTACGATGGAGCGGCTTACAGTATTAACACCTCAAAAGGGTCTTGTTTCTCCCAGAGCTTCAGCCTTGGATTCAAAACAGACACCAGCCATAGCTCTGACTCTGCAGCTTGCTGACTTTTTCCAGACTGCAACCTTTCCCACCTCACAGCCAACTCTGGAACTCTGCTTTCAAACTCTGCCTTGTCTTCCAAGCTAAATGTGGAGCTAAGGGAGGGGCCCCTCCCAGTTGCTATCTGGCACGGAGTTCCCTCTCCTTGGCTTTCCTAATGGCTCATTACCTTACCTTTGTTTTTCTTAATGGCTCGCCTGCCAGGTGATTTCTTGGCGCACCTGGCTATTTTAATTTTAATACTTGCTAAATCCAGCATCTTGCATCCAGTCTTAATACTGCAGGCACTGATTAAATTTTAACATTTGCTGAATCCTGGAATTTAGGGTGTCTTGCACTCACAATCTCATAGCAATATCATGGGCTCCGCCCTAGCCAGCCGGGACCCCAAATCCCCTCCTTTCAGGAGCAGGGCTGACTTCTCCCAAGAGACCTCCCAGGGGCCCTTTGCCTGCGGCTGGCAACTGGGGCTCCTGCCTGCCCAGGAGTGGGGCAGAGGTGAGATTAAGGAAAGGTCCCCACCGCCTCTAGTGTGGCTGAAATATACTCAGAGTTCATTCTCTTTACTGCAGCTTGTAAAACAGTGATTGAATTGCCCCCCAAAACTCAGGCTTTTATATACATTCTTTACACAATGAATCCCGTCTGATTGGCTGATTCTGCTTCCCTCCTGCAGCCCGATTGGTCTTTTCCTGCAGGCCAATCAGTTGTTGCATTCTAGGATCCTACTTGCCTATTGTTCTAGGATCCAAGCTTAGTACATAGCAGTGGCCATTGCAGGGGAGCTGGGGGCAGAGGGACAGCCTTGCTCTGCCAGCAAAGGTCACCCTTGGCCAGAACCAGCAAAGCTTGAGAGTTGAACTAGGAGCTGGGAGAGACCAGGGTTCAAATCCCCACTCAGCTGTGACTCTCCCTGGGTGACCCTGGGACTAGTCACCCATCTCAGCCTAACCTACCTCACAGGTTGTTGTGGGGATTAAATGAGGAGATGGAAAACCAGGTACACCACCTTGAGATCCTTGGAGGGAAAAGGTGGGATAGAAATGCAATACAGTGGTACCTCGGGTTAAGAACTTAATTCATTATGGAGGTCCGTTCTTAACCTGAAACTGTTCTTAACCTGAAGCACCACTTTAGCGAATGGGGCCTCCCACTTCCGCCGCGCCGCTGGAGCACGACTTCTGTTCTCATCCTGAAGCAAAGTTCTTAACCCGAGGTACTATTTCTGGGTTAGCAGAGTCTGTAACCGGAAGCGTATGTAACCCGAGGTACCACTGTAAATTAAGGCAAATAAATCTCATTGGGCATGAAGGCAATGGTTGCTCTCAACTGCAACAATATGGGCTGATAACTGGAACCTGCCTGAGAGGGCTGCTGTAAGCAGGAAGACAAGGGGGTGCCTTCTCCCCTGGAAAGCTCCTGGCAGCAACTGGGGGTGTCTGCTGGGGCTGGTCAGATGCCCCCCTCTCCAGTTCTGTGGGGCTCCCTTCCTGCAAAGGGGACTCCTGCTTGACCCACCCTGCACAAGACCAGCCTTTGCCACCTCTGGGGCTGCTGCTTCCTGCTATTTGTTGGGATGCTTTGCTTTAGGAAAATCATAGAATCGCAGAGTTGGAAGGGACCCAGGAGTCATCTAGTCCAACCTCCTGAACTTCAGGAATCACAGCTAAATAATCCCTGATGGATGGCCATCTATTTAAAAACCTCTATGGAAGGAGAGTCCACCAGCTTCCATGGGAGCCTCTTCCACTGCTGAACGGCTCTTACAGCCAGAAAGTTCTAGCGTATGTTTAGCTGGAATCTCCTTTCTTGTAATTTGACTCCATTAGTTCAGGTCCTTCCCTCCAGAACAGGAGAGAACAAGTTTGCTCCATCTTCCTCGTGGAGCCCTTCAGATATTTGGAGATGGCTATCAATCTCCTCTCCGTCTTCTCTTCTCCAGGCTAATCATCCCCAACTCCCTCAACTGTTCCTCATAAAGCTTGGTTAATGATGTGCTGCATTTAAGCCGTCAGGTTCTCTGAATGGGTCCTATAACATTTTATGACATTGTTACAATGTTTTTAAACCACTCTGTAAATCACTCTCCATCCTAGAAAAGTCACTCGTCTCTAAAACCATGCTCCCAGGGTATGGTCTGAAGGCCACAATGAAAGCCGGTCTGAATTGGGTTGGTGCGTGGATGGGGGACCCCCTGGAAGCCCCCAAACATATGGCACATGAACACACACACACCAGCTCCATGGTGGAAGAAAGGCAGAATATAAAAGGAAGAAACCAAATATGCAAAGAAGGAACACAATAGTTGAATATATGTGATATATGCATCGATGGAGATGGGCTGCCGGCGAGAGGATGAGGAGATCCACAGACCAGGCAGGGTCTCTCTTTTTGCTGAGGCCCAAGTCAAAACTTGGGGGCTGTAGGAGGCAGAAGACCAAGCACCCAGGGCAGCCGAGGGGCTCTGGCTGGAAGAGGCAGGATACCCAGGACAGGCTGCCTGGCTGGCTTGTTTAGGGAATCTGGTTGGGAATTGGCAAGGAACCCGGCCAAGAGTCTCCCTTTCCTGTTTGGGCACAAATCAGCCCTGCCTGCTGCCTTGAGCAGCGATGTGTCGTGTGCCACAGCTGACCCACCAGCCTCCCCCCTCCTTCCCAGATGATGGAGAAGGAAAAGCACCAGAGTCTCTCCAAGGCAACCCGGTCAAGCTCACGCCTGAGTCCAGCAGGCCAAAGATGCTGGGCAAATTCTGAGCCCCTTTTCCTTTGATCGCACTGTCCCTCAGGCCAGAAAGGGAATTTTGCAAAGGAAGAACAGTTTCTGGAAGAGACTTCCCTACGCAGTGAGTCAGTGACACTGGAGGGCCTGGACAAGACATTTAGCTCAGCCCAGTGGCTGAAGCTCATCCAACAGGATGATGATGATGATGATTTCTACCCCACCCATCTGGGCAGCTTTCAACATAACATTAAAAACAGAATGAGACTTCAAACATTAAAAACTTCCCTAGACAGGGCTGCCTTCAGTTGTATTCTAAAAGCCAGATAGTGGTTTATTTCCTTGACAACTGATGGCAGGGCATTCCACAGGGCAGGTGCCACCACTGAGAAGGCCCTCTGTGCTCTTGACAGTGGCCCCTCACAGCTGACAAGAACTAGCAGGGAGGAGGCAGCTGGACCAGGGAGGGAAGCAGCGCCTCCTTACTTTGGCACAGTGCAAAGCATGGGGACCCCTGGTGCACAGAAAGCGCCCCTGGAAGCTCCATGTGCTGTGACAAAGACATCTCTTCCTCACCCAGCCCAGCCCAGCCTCCCTGAGCTGCTGCAGTCTGGCCTCCTCCTCTCCTTGACCTCTAGGCTCTGTTGCCTAAGGAGCATTCCCTCTGGTTCAGAGAGCTCAGCCCCAGCAGGTCTGTCCTGGACAGAACAAGGAGGTGTTTTGTCCTGCAATGAGCAAGAAGAACTCGGGGGGCGGGGGGAGTGCCTGGAGGACTAGGTGGCCGGAGGGGAGATGGTGCTGGGAGATGAGAGGCCTCCTTGCTGCTCTGCCAGAGTCCTTCCTCTTCCCTTCTGCTCCCAGCAGTGTCCCAAAGGAGAGGACAGGAGACGAGGGTGAGAGGTGAAGCTCCCTGGGGGTGTTTTGAATTTTGCAACGCAGGAGGAAGAGGAAGAGAAGGCCAATTTCAGTCTTGCTTTGCCCTGCAGCTGACGGCCAGACAGTAATTTTCCAGGCCTCTAATTAAAGGAGTGATAAGCAGCAGCTGCATCCCCAAGTCCTTGGCCTGGTTCTCTTGCCCCATCCCCTGCAGACTGCTGCCCACCCCCCACCCCCGGGCCACGTTTCACTCCTCAGGTGTGCAGGGAAGCTAGGGAGAAGCCCGCATGTTTGGCCCCATGGCCACCTGCCTTGGAGGGGAAAGGCTCTAGGATCCCAGGTAGCAGCAGGTGGGGAGAAAGGCCCTCCTTTGCCCCAGAAGCCCTGGAAGAGTGGATACTCTGGGGCCAGGTGGGCACAGTCCCCCATGAGCCAGCCTGTGGTCAGTGTCCGCAGCAACAGGAGCAGCACTTGCAGGGGGATGGAAGTTCTTGCTTGAGCAGGAGACAACGTTGAACCACCAGCAGGAGACCTGCATGGGGTCTGTGCAAGTTTGGGGAGGGGTCTGCCTTCCAAACAGAAGGTCCCCAGTTCAGTCTCCACTGGCATCTTCTGAGAGGGCCCCTGCCTGAAATCCTGGAGAGCTGCTGCTGCCAGCCAGTGTAGGCAGTCCTGAGCTAGATGGGCCAATGGTCTGACTTGATATACGGCTGCTTCCAAAGTTCTTCTTAGCACCTCAGCCTCCCCACCCACCTTGGCCAGGCATCGCAAGAGCTTCTCCTTGGCCAGCTGAGGCAGGAGCCCCTGAGAATTTGCCTCTGTGCATGTCTTGAGTGACAGGTCTCACAGATGGAGCCATTCCAAGCAGTCTCCCAGCCTGGGGGAGAAGGAGTCAATGGAGCCACCAGGCAAAAGGCAGCCGCCTGGCAGCCCTCTTGGCATCTTCTCCTGCTTGCCTGCTGCTGCTGGGTGTTGCTTGTCTGCCCTTGTAGCAAAGTGTGAGCGACAACAGAGGAGGCTGCCCGCCTGCCTGCCTACTCAGGTTAATAGAGAGGTGGATTCTCTTGCCAACAGGAGATGCCAGTTAAGCCAGGTTCCTACATGGAGGCCGCCCACATAACTTGTCAGCATGCATTTGAAGGTGAGCTGTCAAGGGTTGCCTCATCAGCCTGCAGACAACGCTCCTGGCTGCCTTCATCCTGCGCTGCAGCTCCTTGATTAGTGCCAGGAATGAGCTGCCCACGATCTTCCACTAGCCAAGGCTGAGCCCACCCTGCAAGTTTGGGGGGCTGCTAAGCTGGAGACAGGCCCTTCAGGGACTCCCATCCCCCCACCCAGGTTCCTCCTGGCAGCATCATGGGCAGGGGGAGCTATGGCCTTGGGGGGTGGCTGTGCCAGGCCAGGTGAAGGGGCATCAGATACTCTTCTGGGCCGTGCCCTGTCATGCCAACCCGCCCTCTCACCATGCGTTGTTGTTCAATGTCCACAGCAAAACCAGAAAGGTCGGTGCACTCAGGATGCTGAGAGAAGCAGGGTGGTTTGCAATGCTCATCGGCATGACAAATGACTGTTCCTGCTTTCTAAAAAGCTGGGGAGAAACAACAGCAGATCATCTTGGGGCACTTTGAGGACAAACAACTTTATTCCAGTAGAAGCTGTCTTGTGAACACAAAGGGTTAATCTCATTTGGGTTCAGAGTTTTTTTTAAAAAAAATAAGGGTCATTAGATGGCATGAAATGCAACATGCAGAAATTAAAAATATGCAGCTTAAGCAGAGCAGCCGCCCCACACCAGCGAACTCTGTTGTCTCAGCATGGCAGAGGTATTTGGCACCTGGAGCTGGAGAGAAGCTGACAGGAAGGCGAAGCCCCAGGTGCGGGGCATGATCTCTGCGTCCCCGGAAGGGAGCAGGGAGGAATGACAACTCAGCCAGGCCTTGCCTGCAAAAACACTTGTGGGGACTTGTGGGCCTCCAGGCCACCATCCAGGGTGCGTCCAGAGAGAAGCAAAGGACTGCATGAATCCACCTGAGTGCCAAAGGGAGCCCCTGAGGAGGCCCCTCCTGGGCCCCCATGCCCTGCAAAAACTATGATCAGGAGTACTTCTGGCAGGGCAGTCCCCAACCCAGGCACAGCCCTGCCTCCAGCCCCCCCAGCACCTGCCACCTGAAGCCTCCAACTGGCTCTTCCTGAGCCTCTTTCCCCTTGGAAAAACCCAAGGAAACATTGGGGGGGAGAGCTCCCCCTGTCTGCTTTGAGGCAAACAGAGCCACCTGCTCCCTTCCAAGACTGCCTGGACATGGAGGGAGAGAGAGAGCGAGAGAGCGAGAGAGCGAGAGAGAGAGAGAGAGAGAGTCTGTGGTGCATGAACTTCAGGTGACCCATTCTCTTACCTGAACAAGGCAAGTCCCTGGCCTGGTGTGAGAAACAGGAGCAGCAGGCAACAATAAGAACCTGCCCTGGCCAGCTCAGGAGGGAGGGAGGACATTGCACCAGATAAGCTGCTGTTCTCTTATCTCCACCCCCTGCCTTGCAATATCGCCCTTTCCTCTCTCGGATTCTGCCTTTACATTCTTCCATCTGCCCAGACCTGACCGGAGACCAGAGACCAAGGATGCCCCTCTGGGTCTGGTGCTCCCTGCCCCATCCAGTTCTGTGGGACCAGGGGTGAGGGCTGCAATTACAGGCCTGGAGGAAATTGGGGGGGGGGACCTCAAAGCAAGCCCTGTGTCAAGTTCCTCTTCCCCAGAAGCCAAGTGTGTGAGCAGAAGCCTGTCCTGCTGCTCTCTCCTTTCAGGCCTGCAGCCAAGCAGCATTTTTGACGCAAGTTCACTTGGGGCTCCAGGGCAGGAGTGTCCTTCTTGTCCATGTGAAACTTGGCCCCCGGCAGATCCCACCCCCATTTCATCCTCCTGTTGCTGCTGCTGTTGGCCTTCAGCTTCTGCTGGGTGAAAAGAGCCCCATTGACAACCACATCCCCTCCAACAAGACGCCCCCCCACCCTTGGGTACGGCAAGTCTCCCCCCACTAGTTGCTCTCAGGAGGGACTCTGCTGAGATGATGATGCATTAAATTTGTACGCCTCCCTTCATGTGTATATCCAGGGTTGTTCACAGCATAAAAATAAAAGACAAAGACAGAAAAACAGAGGGAGGGGTTGGGTCCCTTGGCTGTGCTAGAGATTCTGCCCCCTTCCTATCCTGAAGCCCTTCTGCTGCAAAGCCTCTGTCTTGAGTCTCGGGGGGGGGCTCTCGGCTTAAGGGTCACCCCCCCTTGCTGGACCTGCCTCACTATGCCATTGGTGCAGCAATAAAACTGCGAGCACATTTGCAAAGCTTAGCCGGGTCCAGTATGGTTTCAGACTGGATATCTGTTCATGTTTCCAGTTTTACTTCCAGTCTCTTTCCCAATGATCACCAGCAGGGAATTTTTTTACAGCTGTGCTGGCTGGGCTTGCCTTCTAGACGTCATGTGCCTTTCAACAGGGCGGCCTCCTCCCACCATTTTTGCCACAGACTCTGCGTGTATCTCTGGCCCTTGCCAAAAACCAGAAGACCAGGTTTCGCTGGAGAGCAGCCTGGGGGAAGTGGCTGTACGTGTGCCCCAAAAGTGATTCCAGAAGAGGGCATGTGGCTGGCAACCATGTCTTCCTCTGCCCACCTCTTGAGATTCTGCTGCCCTAGGCAGCCTCCTGGGCAGGGCTGCTCTTGTCGAACACCTGCCCAACAGCTGAGCTTAGGGCACCGAAGCAGAGCTTGTGCAAAGCAGGGATTGATTGGCAGGTGGAGTCCATCCTTCAGGGCTTCCCACACTGCTCAGACCAGACCCTCCAACATTTGTGCAGTGATAATAGGGACAGTCTATTCTACACAGAGTGACTGGGGCAACCCAGGCAGATGAGCGAGGTGTTGTTGTTGTTGTTGTTTGGTTGTTGTTGTTATATCAGGAAGCTGCTTCCGTGTTTGATCTCACCACACATGAAGACATCACATACACATCATTTGTCACCTTGGGCCAATGACAACCTCTCCACTAAACCTACCTCACAGGATTTTTGTAAAGAAACAATTTGCAAGTGAAGGGATCGTGTACAACACCTTCAATAGATTACAATAAAGGAATAAACCAGGGATAGGCAACCTAAGGCCCGTGGGCCAGATGTGGCCCAGTTGCCTTCTCAATTCAGACCACAGACGGTCCGGGAATCAGCATGTTTTTACATGAGTAGAATGTGTCCTTTTATTTAAAATGCATCTCTGGGTTATTTGTGGGGCATAGGAATTTGTTCATTTTCTTCTTCTTCAAAATATGGTCTGAGGGACAGGGGACTGGCCCCCTGCTGAAAAAGGTTGCTGACCCCTGGAAGAAACACTCCACATGTTTCCTAAATGCCTGGCTGCTGAAGCATTGCAATTTAAAGTGGATTGCTGACATTTCCCTTCAAAATTACAGTATAGGAAGGGCTTTTTATGCCAGCTTCCCCATTTCCTTCATTTGGTGCAGGGAGTTTCAAAAGTTCATGTCACCCCTTTCTCGCTGTTCAATCTCATCTTGAACCTGTTGCGCAATAAACCTTGGATCTCCGCATTTTGCTCCTGTCCGGCTGAGCTCATTTTCTTCCGCAGGGACCCGCGGACACTTAGTCCGACGAGCTGGGTGGCAGTGTAGCCCCGCACCCAGATTTTAGCCGTAACAACCTGCACACACACCATTCTTAATTGCTGTCTGAGACATGGAGGGGAGGAAAAAGCAAAACCAGGGACATTAAAGGATCAGATCAGAAACTGGGATGACTTCTGAAAGATGGGGACCCCTGGAAGGTATGTACTACTTGCAGGCATGGAAAATGGCACAGTGAAGGCACCCTTGGCGTGTGCTGGCTGCCTCCCCTTAGAAACGAGATTGTGGAGCTGGAAAAGCTACGGAAAAGGGCAACTGAAACAGCCAAGGGGTGAAACAACTCCTTTAGGCAGACAGGTTGTCACATTTAGGACTTTTTAGTAGAAGAAAAGTAAGAGGCGGCACAACAGAGGGCGGTGCGGAGACCAGAGAGAGAGAGAGAGAGAGAGAGAGAGAGAGAGATCCTGAGACTCTTTCTTAGGGACTTGGGTGCCCTTTTCCCACCCGCCTCCCGCAGTCCTTGCCCTGAGCCCCGCAGGGCTAAAGAGCCGGACAAGCTGCTGCAGATCCCCCTGCTGCAGGCCCTCACATGGGGCAGCGGAGATGGCAAGCGCAGCCCAGGCGTGGGGCAGTCCAAAGACGCTGCCCCTGGAAGGTTTTTTCTCCCCTCAGGTATTATTATCATTATTAAATAAATTTGTATTGCACACTTCATCTATAGATCTCAACAACATAAAATTACAATATATAAAAAAACACTGACATAATAAAAATAAGAACAAAACAAACCAATACCCCCACAACTCATTTCAAAGGGCATTGGATGTGGGGGGTGATAAGCCCCAGAGGTCTTTGCCCCTCCCCAGCGCCAGAGCCCGCGGCAGGGGTGGGGTTCTCTCCCGCTCCGTTTCCAACCACAGGTATGGGACGCAGCCGGGTGGGGCTGCTGGCTGTCATTCGGGCTGCGTGTTGGCCACCCACACAGAACAAGCTCCTCTCTCCAGCAGCTTCCTAATTACTCTTCCCCACAACTGGCAGGTGTCCAAGGGCAGGTCGGCCTGAGGTGCCTTTTCCGCATGGGGCTCCCTGGATGGGGAAAGAGGCTTTGTGGCTCAGGAGACGGGGTCCAAGGAAGCCAGGAGGACCCTGTTTGCAGCTGGACGTGCTGGTGGTGAGGAGATGCTTGCCTTGGAAGATTGCTGGGGGCTTTCCCATGATTTTGGATGATCATAAAGGGGGAGACAACCCAGGCCAATCCACAGGTTTAACATGAGAGTCCTTCTGGATCAGGCCAGTCTGGCCTCCCGGCCTCCCAGATGCCAGAGGGGGAAGCCTCAAAGCAGGCCCTGAGCTCAAGAGCAGTCCAGCAACTGGGATTCGGAAGCACTGGCTGCCTCCAACAGGGCAGGCAGAGCAGAACCTCCCCCAGGGCTGGCAGCCCCTGTCAGGAAGCGAGCTGGGGAAGAGCCTTGGGCTCCGAGGGGCAGCTGGTCTTGCTGATGGCTCCCCTGGAGGGGCCCTGGTGCTTCATCTAAATGGCCCCACTCCTTGCTTGTTTCAACACCCCCAGCCACCCCCTTCAGTCCTCTGTGCTGTGTTGCCTGCACAATAGGAGGAATCAGAGAGAGGGACTCTGAGTCCAGCAGACTAGAGCAGGATGCTTGGTCAGAGCCCCTCCCCCCCGGCATAGGAGCCAGGGCTTTGTCCCCTCAATAAAATATTTGAGGGGGTTTGTTGTTGTTGTTTAGTCGTTTAGTCGTGTCCGACTCTTCGTGACCCCATGGACCAGAGAACGCCAGGCACCTCTGTCCTCCACTGCCTCCCGCAGTTTGGTCAAACTCATGCTGGTAACCTCGAAAACACTATCCAACCATCTCGTCCTCTGCCGTCCCCTTCTCCTTGTGCCCTCCATCTTTCCCAACATCAGGGTCTTCTCCAGGGAGTCTTCTCTTCTCATGAGGTGGCCAAAGTACTGGAGCCTCAGCTTCACAATCTGTCCTTCCAGTGAGCACTCAGGGTTGATTTCCTTCAGTATGGAGAGGTTTGATCTTCTTGCAGTCCATGGGACTCTCAAGAGTCTCCTCCAGCACCATAATTCAAAAGCATCAATTCTTCGGCGATCAGCCTTCTTTATGGTCCAGCTCTCACTTCCATACATCACTACTGGGAAAACCATAGCTTTAACTATACGAATCTTTGTTGGCAAGGTGATGTCTCTACTTCTCAAGATGCTGTCTAGGCCTGTCATTGCCCTTCTCCCAAGAAGCAGGCGTCTTTTAATTTCGTGGCTGCTGTCACCATCTGCAGTGATCATTGAGCCCAAGAAAGTAAAATCTCTCACTACCTCCATTTCTTCCCCTTCTATTTGCCAGGAGGTGATGGGACCAGTGGCCATGATCTTCATTTTTTTGATGTTGAGCTTCAGACCATATTTTGCGCTCTCCTCTTTCACCCTCATTAAAAGGTTCTTTAATTCCTCCTCACTTTCTGCCATCAAGGTTGTGTCATCTGCATATCTGAGGTTGTTGATATTTCTTCCGGCAATCTTAATTCCGGCTAGGGATTCATCCAGCCCAGCCTTTCGCATGATGAATTCTGCATATAAGTTAAATAAGCAGGGAGACAAAATACAGCCTTGTCGTACTCCTTTCCCAATTTTGAACCAATCAGTTGTTCCATATCCAGTTCTAACTGTAGCTTCTTGTCCCACATAGAGATTTCTCAGGAGACAGACGAGGTGATCTGGCACTCCCATTTCTTTAAGAACTTGCCATAGTTTGCCGTGGTCAACACAGTCAAAGGCTTTTGCATAGTCAATGAAGCAGAAGTAGATGTCTTTCTGGAACTCTCTAGCTTTCTCCATAATCCAGCGCATGTTTGCAATTTGGTCTCTGGTTCCTCTGCCTCTTCTAAATCCAGCTTGCACTTCTGGGAGTTCTCGGTCCACATACTGCTTGAGCCTTCCTTGTAGAATTTTAAGCATAACCTTGCTAGCGTGTGAAATGAGTGCAATTGTGCGGTAGTTGGAGCATTCTTTGGCACTGCCCTTCTTTGGGATTGGGATGTAGACTGATCTTCTCCAATCTTCTGGCCACTGCTGAGTTTTCCAAACTTGCTGGCATATTGAGTGTAGCACCTTAACAGCATCATCTTTTAAAATTTTAAATAGTTCAGCTGGAATACCATCACTTCCACTGGCCTTGTTATTTGCAGTGCTTTCTAAGGCCCATTTGACTTCACTTTCCAGGATGTCTGGCTCAAGGTCAGCAACCACACTACCTGGGGTGTACGAGACATCCATTTCTTTCTGGTATAATTCCTCTGTGTATTCTTGCCACCTCTTCTTGATGTCTTCTGCTTCTGTTAGGTCCTTTCCACTTTTGTCCTTTATTATGGAAATCTTTGTACGAAATGTTCCTTTCATATCTCCAATTTTCTTGAACAGATCTCTGGTTCTTCCCATTCTATTGCTTTCCTCTATTTCTTTGCACTGCTCGTTTAAGAAGGTCTTCTTGTCTCTCCTTGCTATTCTTTGGAAATCTGCATTCAATTTCCTGTATCTTTCACCATCTCCCTCGCATTTTGCTTGCCTTCTCTCCCCCGCTATTTGTAAGGCCTCATTGGACAGCCACTTTGCTTTCTTGCATTTCCTTTTCATTGGGATGGTTTTCGTTGCTGCCTCCTGTATAATGTTACGAGCCTCCATCCATAGTTCTTCAGGCATTCTGTCCACCAAATCTAAATCCTTAAACCTGTTCCTCACTTCCACTGTGTATTCATAAGGGATTTGACTTAGATTGTATCTTACCGGCCCACTGGTTTTTCCTACTTTCTTCAGTTTAAGCTTGAATTTTGCTATAAGAAGCTGATGATCTGAGCCACAGTCAGCTCCAGGTCTTGTTTTTGCTGACTGTATAGAGCTTCTCCATCTTTGGCTGCAGAGAATATAATCAATCTGATTTCGATGCTGCCCATCTGGTGATGTCCATGTGTAGAGTCGTCTCTTGTGTTGTTGGGAAAGTGTGTTTGTGATGACCAGCTTGTTCTCTTGACAGAACTCTATTAGCCTTTGCCCTGCTTCGTTTTGATCTCCAAGGCCAAACTTGCCAGTTGTTCCTTTTATCTCTTGACTCCCTACTTTAGCATTCCAATCCCCTATAATGAGAAGAACATCCTTCTTTGGTGTCACTTCTATAAGGTCTTGTAAGTCTTCATAGAATTGGTCAATTTCAGTTTCTTTAGCACAAGTAGTTGGTGCATAAACTTGGATTACTGTGATGTTAAAAGGTTTGGCTTGGATTCGTATCGAGATCATTCTATCATTTTTGAGATTGCATCCCAGTACAGCTTTCGCCACTCTTTTGTTGACTATGAGGGCCACTCCATTTCTTTTACGGGTTTCTTGCCCACAGTAGTAGATATGATGGTCATCCGAACTGAATTCACCCATTCCCGTCCATTTTAGTTCACTGATGCCCAGGATGTCAATATTTATTCTTGCCATCTCATTTTTGACCACCTCCAACTTACCCAGGTTCATGGTTCTTACATTCCAGGTTCCTATGCAATATTTTTCTTTACAGCATTGGACTTTCCTTTCGCTTCCAGGCATATCCGCAACTGAGCGTCCTTTCGGCTTTGGCCCAGCCGCTTCATCAGCTCTGGATCTACTTGTACTTGCCCTCCGCTCTTCCCCAGTAGCATGTTGGACGCCTTCCGACCTGAGGGGCTCATCTTCCAGCGTCATAACTTTTATATGCCTGTTGTCTTTGTCCATGGAGTTTTCTTGGCAGGGATACTGGAGTGGCTTGCCGGTTCCTCCTCCAGGTGGATCACGTTTGGTCAAAACTCTCCACTATGACCTGTTCATCTTGGGTGCCCTGCTCGGCATAGTTCATAGCTTCTCTGAGTTCTTCAAGCCCCTTCGCCACGGGGGGTGGGGGTGAGACACCGAGGATCATCTAGTCCAATGCTCATTGTCATCCTCAACCTTCCACTTTGAGGGGGTGGGGGCCCCCAAAGTTGATGGGCATTGCCATTCAAATGGTGTGTGTGCACTGCATCATGTGATCGATTATGCAGGGCTTAACTGCCCCCCTATTTTATTCAAGTTGGCACCCTGCCACCTGGAATTCTGTGTCCAGTTCTGGGCCCCTACAATTCCAGGATGATTTGAAGGGAGAGCACCTCCTCTGCCAGCACCACCACCACCCTAAGGCCAGGACTCAAAGGAACCTCTTCTCTGACCATGGGAGTAGCCAGTGGCAAGCCACAGAGGATCCTGCATGCACGGCTCAGTCATCCCTTGAAAACCACCCAGTTGGAGGGCGTCATAGAATTCCAGAGCCGGAAGAGACACCGAGGATCATCTAGTCCAATGCTCATTGTCATCCTCAACCTTCCACTTTGTATCCGTGAAGTCCCTCTTCCCTGAGCTGGGACTGAGGGAGCGAATGGCTCTGACCCGGCCTTTTCTTCCTCTCCCTCCTCCCGAGTAGAGCCAGCTGCTGGATGAAGGCGAGAGCCAGGTGCCCCCACTCAGTCCTGGCTGACCTAGTTTAAAGGCAGCACTTCAACACCCCCCTGATTCAAAACCGCTGAAATCCAGTTGAACCAGTCAGCTGGGTCACCACATTTCCACATCTATTATGGTTAATTATTGTTATTATATTCAGGCATGTTCATTATGAGGTGGAGGGGAGGGAAGGAGGGCAGGCCCAACCGTCATGAAGGAAGCTCTGAGTAGCGGTCTGGGGCAGGGTGGGGGTGAGCTTGTGGGCAGAGCCAGCTAGGGCAGGAGGGGGGCAGAGAGGGTTGGTGGCTTCTTCAGGGGGTAGAGCTGGGCCCAGGCAGCCCTGGGGGGAAAGGTTGAGGCAAGCGGACCCTCTTCTCTTAGGCTGAATCGGGGGGGGGGGCTGGCAATATTGTGGTCCCAGCAAGGGCCCTGAGAGGGGAGGGAGTTGGATGGCGGCTGGAGCGAGGCAAGACCGAGGAGCCTGTCTGGCCTCTGGGGAGACCACGCTGGGAACAAAGGGGGCCGGGTTCATTCCTGACGCCTGGGCAGCGGAAGCCAGAGGGAGGCCCCTCCAGTGGGGCTCCTGGAGGTTCTTCATCTGCTTCCAGGGCCCAGCTAGTGTGACCTGCCCTTTGGCAAAAGCTGCTGCAATTCAGCCAGGAAGAAGAGCACCCCAGCCCTGGAAGAGATCACTGTGTGAATGCCCCCTGCCCCCTCCTCCCCGTGACCAAGCAGATTTTGCAAGATGCACCTAGCGCACCTTCTTAGCTGACCATTTGCTAGGAGGTGGTTCTGTGCCTAGGAGAGGCCCAAGTGGTGCAATTTGACCCAGTTTCTGAGCACATCAGAGCATACCAGTCTGCCCAAAGATCCCTACAAGAGGTGGAGGAGGAGGAGGAGGAAGAGCTGTCACGTGGAGGATGGAGCAAGCTTGTTTCCGGCTGGTCCAGAGGGGAGGACCAGAACCAGGGGATACAAATGGCAAGAAAGGAGACTCTAACTCAACGTCAGGAAGAGGGCAAGAGCCCTGGGAAGGTGGTGCCTCTCCTGCCTTGGAGGCTGTTAAGCAGAGGTTGGCTGGCCATCGGTCAGGGATGCTTTAGTGGAGATTCTGGCATTGCGGGGGCTTGGGCTGGATGACCCTTGAGACCCCTTCCAAATCTATAATTTGATGACTGAAGGAGCAGGAGACGTTCCTCACCCCACCCATGAGATGTGCATTAGCCATCCACAACCCCCTAGAAGAAATGCTGCCACTTTTCTGCCTGGGGAAAAAGCTTTTAATCATCGTGCAGGAACAGGACAGTCACACACACACCCTTTCACCACCGCAGCCCCTTGCCCCGGATCACATGGACCCGGCCGGGGCCACGTTCATGAGCACAAAGCCCTTGATGTGCTGGAACTTGTTGCAGGAGAAGTCGACGTGGAGCTGCATGGCGCCCGCGCTTCGTGGGGTGAACTCGAAGAAGATTTTGGACTTCTCTCCAGGTGCCAGCGCTGCCACACTGAAGGGAGAGAGAGAGGGGGTCACACACACATGCAAGGACGCAGCCAGAGGCCTGCAGGGGTTACGTCCTCCAAAGGGCCACGGCTGAACTGGCTCCACCTGCAGCTGGCTTGGCTTCTCAGAGGAGTCGCTTGGGTGGGACGTCTCCTGGCCTTCCCCTTGCCAGGCAGGAGAGTGGGCCAGCCAAGCTCCTCCCACTTGCTGGTTGCTCCTCCCCCTGCCAAACTTACTTGATCTTGACAGCTTGGCCCATCAGTGTCACCAGCAGCACACAGTTGTCCACTGGCTCTGGGAGTGGGTTGGCATAGAAGATCTCCACGGTGGCCGGTTTGTTGGCTACAACACTTGGAGGGGCCTGCAGCCAAGGAGAGGAGCTGCTCAGTCTCGGGGACACACTCTGCACCAGCACTTATCCTGGCAGGTGCAGGGCTCCCTCATTCCGAGCAGAGCCACACACCCAGGGACCCCCTCCTCAGGCACAGCCACCACCTCTCCAGAGCCCCCCCTTCTTTCAAATACGGTCAAACGCTCTACCTATTTAGGCCTTGGAACCGTTGCAAACAGGATTGGATCAGGATCTCAGCAGGAGCAAAGGGTTGAGCTCTCCCTCCCCCCCATGATCCAGTTGCAGGGGGAACCCAACAGCCCTGCAAGGTTGCATCCAGCTTGGCCCTGAATGCCAACTGGGAGGCAGCTGCCTTGGAATAGTCAGGCTGCATCATTAACCCTTTGGGGCTCACCACCTCTTCCCCAAGCTCCCTTCTGAGCTGTTGCATTCTGGGATGGCATCCCATGATGCAACAGGGCTGAACCAGGATGGGGAGGTGAGGCAGGGTTTGCAGGTACTGCAGTATGGACCTGGGGCCAGATGAGGGGAGACAGGGGACTGGCTGCCCCCTCCCCTTGCCCAAGGACAGGGTCTGTGCTGATGTGGCTCCAAACTCAGCCCCTCTTATTTGGGGTCTTGAGGCTAGAAGAAGCCTCTCAACTTGGACTTCCATCTTCATTGCCATATGAACATCAGAAGAACTGGATCAGGCCAGGGGCCCATCCATTCCATCATTCTCTTCTCACAGGAGCCAACCAGATGCCTCTATTGGGAGCCCTGCAAGCAGGACCCGGGCGCAGGAGCCCCTCTCCCCCCCCCACAGTCTCCAGCACCTGGGATTCAGAAGCATTGCTGCCTCCAACTGTGGGGGACGGGCAGAGCCATCTTGACTGGCAGCCCTCAGTTGCCCCCTCATCCTCCAATAATTTGCCCCATCCCTGCCTCAAGTGGGAGGGAGTTCCACAGTTTAACTCCGCACTACAAGAAGGAGGACTTTCTTTCATCTGTCCTCAATCTTCCCACCAACAAGTGAGCCTCAGCAGCAGCAGCAGTGATTAAAATCACTTGTGGGTGTAAAAAAGAAAAATGGTGTAAAAAAAAAGTACAAAGATGGAAGTAATCTACATTAGACACAACAATACAGTAAGAGTAATTTTTTTGAGGTCTTAGAACAAAGGAAGGAAGTCAATATGTGTATATGTATGTAATGAGATATGGTTTTTTCTGTAGATGTATGCTTTTTCGTTTTTGTTTTGTTTCCTTTGCTTTTTTCTTTCTCTTTTTTGTATGTTTTGTTCTTTTTTTGTTTGTATAGTACTATTTTGGATTTAATGTCTGTAATTTTTGTTATGATTCTACATTGAAAATAAAAAAGTTTTAAAAATATTTTAAAAATAAAATCACTTGTGGGTGGGGGGCTGCGGTTCCAGGACGCGGGACCAGCAGGGAGTGGGGCTTTCCTTCTTGGCTGCAGCCCTTGAGTGCAGAGGGGCTCCTTACCGTGATGGAGACGTTCTGGGTCTCCAGGGTGATGGCCTTCTCCACCAGCAGCTTCACGCCGTCCACAACGTCACATAAGGCCGTGACCAAGAGCTTCTTGTCGTCCGTCAGGGATGCCCCATAGTGGCCGTAAGTAATCCGCAGTGGGAGGTGCTTCTCTGAAAGGCAGAGGGGTGGGGGGAGTCAGGATCCTTTCCTCAGAGGCAACCCACCACCACCCAGCCTCCTGCCCCCTGAACTTGTTCCTTGCAAGATGGGAGGTCCTGCTCCATGGATTCAGCCCGGCCCAGCGATGACCACAACTCTTCCCGCCCCTTTTCCAGGGCCGCCTCTGCAGCGGAAGGTGCAGCTTCCAGAGGGAAGCAGCTTGGAGGACATCCCTCCTCCTCCTCCTCCCTTGGGAGACCCCAAAGGGCACAACATTCCCAGCCAGGACCCCCTTGGCTGGAAGGCCAGAGCTTAGAGCATAAAAGAAGATGCAGGCCTCCCTCAGCCAGCTGAAGACTGACCTCTTTGCCTGACCCACAAAGCGAGACCCTTGTTTATGGCTCCACACACCTCAAATCCCGATCTCGTTTGTCTTTCTAAGATCTATGCTTTATAGAGTTCAGACTGTATTTTTGATTTAATGATACTGCTTAGTTTTTTTTTTATTTAAAAAAATTGCAGACCGCTTAGATATTTTGAAACATCAAGTGATTTATAAATGCTTTTAAATGGACAAGACAAGCAAACAAACAAATCCTGGGCCTCCAATTTAGCTCTCCAGCTTGCCAAGTGAGAGCAGCCTGCCTTGGCCCTCCTCGGCTGGGGCTCCCTCCAGACATGCTGCTCCAGTTGGCCCCTGCCATTGCCTTCCTGTGCTGGCTTCCCTTCCCTGCTCCACTCCGGACCCCAAGGGCAGGTACAGACTCACCTGGGCTGGGCTTCCTTCCTTTCCTGGCTCCCTGACGGTGATGCTAGGAGGCCTGGGCCTCAGAGGACCACCCCCCATCTGGTCCAGGGGGCTCTGGCTTTGACAGTGGGGCTGTGGGTGCTCCTGCCTGGAGACCTGCTCTTGGCCCTGGTCTCATGATGGGCCCTGCTCAGCATTTCTCTGCAGCTGCCTCTAGTGGGAGCCTGAGTGAGGGGGAGCCTTGCAAGAGCCTCGTGTCTGGAAGCCCCAGGGGGCCATTGCAGAGTGGGGTGGGGGTGCCAGAAGGTGGAGCGGGTGGGGGCCCCTGTGCCCGCAAAGGGCAGCCCAGTCAGTACCACTCCTGGATGGCAGCAGAAGGTGTGTAGATCCACCCAGCAGACAACCCCTGTTCCCCCTCCCTGCCTGGATGGGCTTTGAGACACGGAGCAGGGGAGGCCAATTACCTTCCTTGTTGCCAAGGCTGACAGTCATCACTTCCTTCAGGATCTCTCTGATGGCCGTCCGGGTGTACAGGACACTCGAGACGCTCAGGTTGACAGTTATGGTCTTGGGCTCCGGGGCCAGGTTGGCCAGGGTGAGGATGAGGTTGATGTCCTTGCCAAGGATGGGCGGCTGGGCCAGCTTGAACTTCCCAAAGAGCCCGGGGTGCGTGATGAGTTCGGAGGCGGAGGCGTCGTCGGTGGTGCTCATGCGGCTCTCGCTGGGCGTGGACCCATACATCTGGGAGCAGGCCTTGCGGTAGATGTTTCTCTCCTCGGCAGAGCCTGCAAGGAAAGGAAGGGAGCGGTCAGCCTCCAGTGCCTTGGCACACCTTCTAAGCCCCCCTGCCAAAATGCAGGCCTCCAGCTCACCTCCAGAGCTTTAGGTCTAGTCTGACACACTGCCCACCTGCTGTGCCCCTTTTCTGCCAGCGCACATGGAAGGAAGACCTGCAGGAATGGCGTTGCGGGAAATGGCCTGACTCGGCTGGTGCTTTCTGCTGCACACAGCCACCCTAGTCTAGCTGGGCGGGCGAGTGGGAGACAAATAGCACTGGCCCTTTGAGCAGTTGAAAGCAGTTGACCAATTGACTGGCCCAAAAATAAAAAGCTTGTTCATCCTATTGTGAGAGTATCTAGGTGGCCCCTCTTCTGATGCTTTTAAGATGGACTAGTGGTCTAACTCAGAACAGAGCACCTTCCAGAGCTCCTATATGGGCTGCTTTAGGATGTCCAACGGACACAGGTGAGGGTGGGAGTGATCATCTGGCAGAAGCCCAAGGAGCGCTGGCAGGTTTCCAGCACGTGGAGCTGGGCCAGGAGCCAAGGGCTGGGGCTCCTCATCCCAAGAGAATGTGCACGGAGCGCATTCCAGAGTCCAGGCAGCAGCTGCACCGCGGCAGGGAGGGCGGGTGTGCCTGAGGACGTATGGGGTGCTGTGAATGCAGAGAGGGCCGCACGGAGTCAGACGCAGAGCCCCAGAAGTCGCCTTCTGCAGAGTTAAAGCCCAGCACAGGGCGGTTGGCTCTGCTGGCACCCACAGGGGGCCTCGGGGAGGGGCGTGGGGGGCGCCTCAGGATCCCCAGCTGTTCTCTCCAGTGCCAAGGACCAGCAGCAGCACCTTCTGCGCACACAGCATGTGCTTCCTTCCTTCCCAAATGCTGCTTCCAGCCAGAAATCCTGAGACTGAGGGAAGGCAGGCAGAGCACAGGCAGGAAGGTTTCCATGTGGGACGGGGGAAGAGCCTCTGCCAGCGGGTGTCCCAAACACTCCCTGGCGTTCTGGCGGGGGGAGCAGCCAAGGGTGCAGGTGCCTCTGTGGGCTCTCCCAGCCCCTCATTCTGCCTCCAGCTGTGGCCAACCAAATGCACCTTCCCGGAAGGGCTGAACCCCCGTGTTGTTGCCTGACTATCTGGTACGCAGAAGTCTTCTCCCGCTGAGCATGGAGTCTCCATTTTGCGCCTCCTCGTCATGGCCACTGACAGGCCCCCTCCTCCCTGGGAGTTTCGCCGCCTTTGAGAAAGGATTCTCTTTTCTCTGTTCTAGAAGGGAAAGGGATGGCTGGGGGAGGGCGGTGGGCTGGCAGGAGGCAGACAGACTCCCCTCTCTTCTCTCTCTTGGCAGCTATTCATAATTTTACACACCTGCGGTGCATCTCCTGCTTGTCATTTGCTCCACGGTCAAGAAGTGGGGCCTCCTTCAGACCGGCAGGATCCAGCCCCTCCAGAAAGGTGGTCCTACTGGCCCTGATTGCCTTCTGAATACCAGCTGCTGGGAACCCCAGGGGGGGAGAGGTCAGGGCTCTTGTGCTCAGGTCCTGCTTGGGGGTTTCCCATGGGGCATCTGTTTGGCTGTTTGGACTAGGTGCCCCCCTTTTGGAGGGCTGCTTCATTCCCATATGGAGCAGGGTGTGTGTGTGTGTGTGTGTGTGTGTGTGGACAGACTAGATGTCCTTCAAGGTCCCTTCCAAATTTGTGATTCTGCAATGGAGTTTAAACACTGGCATTGTGATTTTGGTGGTTGTCCTTTTCCTCCCTTTCCTAGTTGATCATCTTTTGGTCTTGCTTTCTAGTACAATGGCAAAGTTTGCATCCTGGGGGGGGTCACAGCTGATGACAAGTTGTCCCACCCTGCATCGATTTGCCCTTATTGATACTCCATTGAACCTGCCATTCTGCCACCCAGTTTGGAGAGACCACCTGTATGCTAATTTGGTGGCCTCTGTGCTGGCCTGGCCAGTGGTGGCTTCTGCCTCTCCCCGCCTAGTGTGTCCCCTGAGATCAGAAATGGGGAAAGGGGGGAAGCCAGCCAGAAGGGGCTGGTCCAGGAGGGAAGGGGACTCACCTTCTGGGTACTTGTAGTTGTTGGTGATGTCCACCCGATAGTTGCTGCCCACGGCTTTGGTGCTGATGTGGCTGCCGATGGACGTCGTGTCGCAATAGACCCTGACTTGCCTCCCGTCGGGATAGATGACCCATCGATTGATATCGGCATTCACCTCGGAGAAGACAAATCCCGTGTCGTAGTTCAGCCGCACGTCTCCTTGCTTGACAGCCAGGACAGAGGCTGGTCCACATTGGTAGATCCCTGGAAGGAAAGCGGGATGCAGCAGCTGCTCTGGAAGGCGACCAGGGTGGGGTGGGGGCAGGAGAGGGCCTTACCTTGGCTTTTCTCCTGGGGGGTTCCGTCTACCACCTGCCACCCGCAGTAGGCATTCCCCAGATCCCTCCGAGTGAACCAGCATTCATTCCAGACATGGTAATCCCTGAAGGGGGGAAGGAACAGAGGAGGAGATAGGAAGCTGCCTCATACAGAGTCAGACCGCTGGCTCATCTAGCTCAGCACTGTCCACACTTCCTGGCAGCAGCTCTCCCGGGTTTCAGGCCAGGTTCTCTCCTGCCCGCCCTGGAGGTGCTGGGGATTGAACTGGCCACCTGCTGCATGTGAGGCAGATGCTTTGGCCCTGCTGAGCTGTGTCCCTTCCCCTGAAGGCGCTGGAGACTCGCCTGAAGAGGAGGCGGCAGGAGGCAGAGCCAGGGCTCTCCCCACACAGTTTCTATACAACACGAACCTCATGCACAGATGGTAAGCCAATGGGCTGAGCTCACAAGGAGGGGGGGGGTGGCAGGGGTGCCAACTTGAATAAAATATGGGGGGGGCAAGTAAGCCCTTCCCCACATTATCACATGAGGCGGTTCGTGGAGACCATTTGAATGGCAATGCCATATGTTCTAGGGTGGCTGAAGGGATCTGGGCCCCTGGGAGTTGGCTCCTCAAAGACGACGCTGCCCCAGAGCCCAGAGGCAGAAAGGCAGGCAGGGAGGTCCTCTCCGGGGGCTTCTGGCCAAATCCGCTCAAACTGGTCAGCAATGGGTCCTCTGGATCCTTTAGGGGGAATATTTCCTGGCTGGTTGGTGATTATTGGTAAACATGATGTTTATTCCCCCTCCCATGTTTTAATATTGCTTTATAATGGAGTCATATTTAGCTATCATAAGGGTCCCCCAAATAGACAAAGAAGCAGGGCAGAGACATGGGGATGAATGAAACCAATGGCTGCTCCTGGCATGATAACGGGTGACCTGGGCTCTGCCCTTGTTGATCTTGGATGAGCGAAGAGGTGCTCCCTGAGCCATAACTGCCTCTGCAAACAGGACGGTGAGCAGCATTGCCCAAGGGGCAGGTGTTTGCCTTGGCTCCCTCCACCTTCCAGCTCTCCTGGGAAAGTGACTCCTTTTCCCCGAAGAGCTGGGGAGGGAGAAATGGCCCCTGGGTCAGAACAGTCCCCGCTCCCCGGATGGGAGCCCAGGCTGAGGAGGGCCACGTTGGGCTTTGCCAGAATCCTGGCCCAAGATCTGGCATTCCTCTGACAGTTCCATTGCCTGTAGGGGGCTGATCCCCAGAGCCAAACACAGACATGAATAGACTCCTAGAAGTGTAGAGTTGGAAGGGATCGTAAGGGTCATCTAGACCAACCCACTCCCCAGCAATGCAGGAATCTCAGCTAAAGCATCTCTGACAGGTGGCTACCCAACCCCTCCTTTAAAACTTCCCATGAAGGTGGTGGAGAATTGAGTTTAAGATTGGAAATGTGAGAAATGGAGAGAAACCCCAGATATCCGTTGTCTGTCTCCAGGGCCTGGCAAGACTGGCCCCCGGTGGGGGGCGCTTTAGTTGAGATTCCTGCATTGCGGAGGGTTGGAACAGATGACCCTCGGGTCCCCTCTCACTCTACAGTTCTGTGATTCCATGAAGGGAATCCTGGGATCGAGCATCCGAAGGGCCCCCGCCGGACAGGCGCATTTACCAAACGGAGTCTTGTCCCCTCTTGATGCTCTTCCCAGAGGGATCGTAGTATTTGTCGATGCTGAAGTTCGTGTCTGCGTCGTGGGCGGAATTGAAGTTGGTGACCAAACGGGTCGGGATGCCCAGGCACCTCAGGACTGCGAAAGAGAGGAGAGAGGGTCCGGTGGGTCCGGGCTCTGCTCGGCACTCCGGACCCCCATTTCTTCCTCCGCTTTGCCGCCAGAAGCCTACCTGTGCCGCCCACCCCGGCGAAGACCCAGCACTGGCCGTACTGGACCGGCCGGAAGTTGTCCTGCGCCCACTTTCTGAGGATGGCCACGCTGCCGTCCCACCGAGAGGGGTTCTCGTGGTGGGCAAACTCCTCGCTCCACTTGCCCTCCAGCACCCCGTTGTCGTTGTCGTTCCCGTTGACCTAAAGCGCCAGGGAGGCGGAAGGGGAAGAGCAGGCGGGTGAGGGGGGCCTGGGAGCTGGGGGGGGGGGGCTTTCAGGCTCCCTGAAGGATCTCACCCCGCCTGGGATCAAGTGGCAGAGGGCTTGCGCTTACCATGGAGCTGATCACCCGGCCCACGTAGCGAGGGTCGCTCCTGCGCGACGTGTCCCCACCTGGGTCCTGGCGATGGTAGAGGCTCAGATCCAGCAGCATCAGGGCCAGGTTGAGCATGTTATCTTGGAACTGCAAGGCAGAAAGGAAGGTCCTCTAAAGCGCCAGGAAGCAGAGGAGCATCCACAGAGAGACAAATACGCGCAGTCACCCAGGGACCGATCAGCATCCAGCCAAGGTGCTCTCCAGTTGGGGCGAGAGGTGGAGAGGGAAACATGGGCCCTCAGATTGGGGCAAGTTAGAACCAGAGGGTCTTCTTACGCACATGAAGATGCAGAAGTACCAGCTGGTTCCAGGGCAAGTGGGGACCCCCAGCGCTCCGCCTCCAGCAGGAGCACCTGCCGCTCCCCTGCTCACTCTCTGTGATACAGATTATCTCAGGCCTCAGCCCAGCATCCTCTGAGCAGAACCATCTCCATGCCATGGGGCACAGATGGAGCTGGCCTCAGTGGCTGCCTCCCTCTTTTCTACCTTCAGCCCCTGACACTGGGAGGGAATACCCGAGAATGCTGACCCCAAGAGAGTCTTGTCTTGTTCTGCTCCTGGTGGTGGCAGGAACCATTCCCTTCCATCATGCAATGCCCTCTCTAGTTTGGGCTACACACGGTCACAGAACATGTGGACAACCTTCAGCATGTGTGAAATTGGCAGCCCAACCTAAAAAGTGCAGGTTCCTGCTAGCTAGCGGGAGAAGGGGCTAAGACTACAGAGCTCTATTGCTGACAGCTAAGGACCAAGACCATAGAAATGCAATTGGTAGAGAGGGCTTTGTGTGATGTCATTTCCCCTCCTCTCCCAGAGAAGAAGGAGCATATAGTACTCCCTGCTCCTCTCTCTCTCTTTCTTTGACCAGCAATGGGTGCAGACCTGCCTCCCTTGCTCCAGCTCAGAAAAGTAAATAGAAGTGACTTGCTTGCATAGTCTTTACTGCTCCTGTTGCTGTGAACCAATGCCTGTCTAAAGTACCGGTAAGTGAATCTTATTATTAAGCTTATCTTCCAAGCTGTTGCCTGGTTCTTTATTAAGCAGGGTAAGAAAGGGGAGCCAGCTTACTTCATAGCTGGACTTGCTCAAAACAAGGTTCTATAGCCTAATTGATTTGATTTATTATAATTCCTATGTTTTTAAATTTTCTGCCACGCATGGGGTGATTTTGCTTAAAAATGGAAAGCGTAATGTTGGTGGTCAACAAAAGAGGTTTAAAGACTCTCTCACTGCAAATCTTTAAAAAATGTAGTATAAACACTGACAACTGGGAAACACTGGCCCATGAGCGCTCCAGTTGGAGAACAGCCTTTACCAAAGGTGTCATGGGCTTTGAAGACACTTGAACTCAGGGCACAAGGGAGAAACATGCTAAGAAGAAGGCACGCTTGGCAAACCATCACCACGATCAACTCCCACCCAGAAACCTACGTCCCCACTGTGGAAGGACATGTGGATCCAGAATTGGCCTCCACAGTCACCTACGGACACACTGTTAAGACCGTGTTCATGGAAGACAATCTTACTTGGCTACTGCCAAAGAAGAAGAATATTTTGAAACCCTGTTCAACCCACACACGTGGGTGCCAAGATGGATAAATTACAATTAATATATCTTCTCCTACCTATTAAGGCCCATCCCACTCGACGGTGACTGTGCAGCCATACAGCAATGGCCTAGGAAGCTGCTCTCCTCAACCTCCCCATGACCCCATTTCCCAGGACTACTTGCCCTGCTTATCCTCCCATGAGTGTTTCCATCGCTCTGAGGATCCAGGCAGAGGAAAATGCTGCCTCCCCTCCCTTACCATCACTTCCTCTCCTGGCCACCTCTCCATCTTAAGGCTACAAGGGCACCGCTGCTGTTCCCCTTGCAGGGGCGGTGGAACCCCAACCCCAGAGATATAGGGCCACAGCCCCATAGCCCAGAGATATAGGGCCAGCAGCAGAGCTGGTGCTTTGAAGGCCAGGAGCAAGACCTTAACACTGACCTGCCCGTAGTACCATCCTCGCGCTTCGATATAGTTGGCGTTTCCCACGAAGATGATCCCATTTTCGTTCAGAACGTATTCTTGCCTCTCGCTTTCATCTGCCATGTAGACAAGGTCTCCTGTTGGGCGGAGGCAAGAGGTTGGCGGTGGGTGCTTCATGCAAAGCTGGATTGGACTTTGAACAACCAAATGGCAAGGGGTAAATGCCCCCCTCAAATGTCTTTGGGGGCCTCCAGCTTTGCTCTAAAATTAGAACTTGATCATATAAATCAGTTTCCCTCTGGTGCTTGCTGGGTAACAGTTGCTTGGAAAATAATTATTTTGCTGAAAAGAACATCCTTGCAAATGTAAGTTTATGAAAGAGCTGGATTGCAAGAGAGGAGATTCCAGAAAAAACATTAAGAAGAACTTTCTGGGGGTAAGAGCTATTCAAGAGTGGAACAGACTCCTTGGGAAGGTGGGAGTCGGATGCTCTGACTGTGCTCCTGCATTGCAGAGGGTTGGACCAGTAGACCCTTGCGGTCTGTTCCAACAATACAGTTTTATTATTTTGTGGTTCTTGCATAGACACTGCAGACCATGGCTGTGACCCTGAAGGTCAGAGACCCTCCCCAGGGGATGGGGACACTCGTCTTGACAACTGAGAGGGAGAGCTTTCCAGCTGCTTGGGCAGTGAGAGGGGAGCCCCCTCCCTGCCATGTCCCTGCCCCACAAGGAGCTTTTTTGCTGAGCCCCATCATTGCTCCTGCCTCCTTGGGCCAAAAGAAGGAGCTGCCCTGGAGCTTCCCAAGCCGGCCGTTTTGCAGCAAGGGATTTCCTAGCCCTTGGCTCCCTTCCAAGAAAAACCTGGCATCCTCTGGGGTCTCCCAGCCTGGCGTGGGCAAGTTCCAGGGCCCTCCAAGGGCCCCCCCAGCATCTGTCCTAGGAGGGGAGGGCTGTCAGCTAGGCCTTGCAAAGCCAGTGGGACCATGTTACCCCCTTCCCTATCCTTTGGGGGTGGGGTAGTGCAACCACTAGGCTGCTTGGTGGGGGGGCCTTGAAAGGGCCCATGGAAATGGGGGGGCTCCCCTGTGCAGCTGCTGCCGTAGCAAAGGGCTCTGGCTGCTGCTTGCTCTGCTGACGCATGGAAGGGGCAAGTCAGGACTCGGTCGGACGCAGCAGCAGTCAGATCTGCAGGTGCTTCTGGGAGGCTCACTGGGCCAACGTTCTTCTGGGCAAAGAGGGATCTGGCCTCCTTCCCAGCTGTGCTGGATCTTGCCCTTCTTCTTTCAGCCACGTTCCCATTTTTAGCTAGTCCTGAGTGCTGAGTTTCCACCGCCCAGCTGGATGATGGATGAGCAGCCCAGAGGCCCTGGGTGATGCAACCAGAAGAACAGGAGGAGAGTCCCTGGGAGGCAGGGAGGGAGGGAGGGAGAGGGGAGGCCTCCTCCTCCTCCTGCTGCTGCTGTTGTGAAGCACACTTGGCCCCATGTGCTGCGGGGGGGGGGGGCTCTGTCTCCAGGACCACCATTACAAACTCTTGCAGGCAGCATCAGCCCTTCCATCACCAGCCGGTCAGTAGAGCATTGCTGTGCCCCAGTCGGGCTTCTGGGTCAGGCATCTCATTGCCCAGATGCCAACATCTGGGGTGGGGAGGAGGTCTGTGCAAGGCTTCTGCTTTGAGCTACAAATAAGCCCAAAGCCCCCTACAATCCTCTGAGTCTATGATTGGATTCCCTGCCTGCTCGCTTGGGAAGCTGTCCTAAGGGACGAGTCCTAAACCGCAGAGCTGTGTTGCGGAAGGGAGTCACGTGGCACCAACTGCATTGTCTGCCTGTCAACCCTCAGCAGAAACACCCCTGTGGGGCAGAGGCCCATCCCAAGGGCGGCAGCAGGGCCTGCGCAGGCAGGCAGGAGGAGCATCTTACCTTGGCACCAAGGGTTAAAGAGCAGGACAAACTGCCCCAGGAAGCGGGCATAGGCCTGGTTGCCACACATCATCTGCAGGCTCAGCTTGTAGCGGCCGATGGCAGCGGTGGGGGGGCTGGCCAGGGTGAAGTTGGCGCAGTTGCCATTGATGGAGCTGAGCATGGCACTCCAGGACCCTCCAGTCAGGGCGCTGGAGACGGGGAAGACGGCCCGGGTGTGCTGGGACTCCGAAGGGGCTCTCCCTGCCAGAGGGAACAGAGGCAAAGGCAAGGCTGTCATTGGAGGCGACTCATACCTGTGAGAGGCTACCCAAGCGGCAACGTTCTCCCTGAAGGGTTTGGTCAGCATGAAGATCCAGCCAGCTGGCCACCTTATTCCAACCTCTGGACGCAGGCACTGCACAGACCTCGAACCCTAGGGGGACAGGAGTGTTGGTGCATGTGTGCGCCCGCACTGGACCCGGTCTCTTCCGCGCCACAGAACAGCACCTGTGGTGGTGGTGCCATCTTGGCTTCCCACCAGAGAGAACGCTGTGGAGGGCATAACGTTGCACAGGGCAAGTCTTTGGCAGCACCTTAAAGATGGACAAGCTTCTTGTGGGAGAGAGATGTTTGCATGCAGGAGTAGGATGGTGGGAAAGGGAAACCCCGCGGTCAAAAAGGTCTTGGCAGGCAAGAGGCCCAGGAGATCTGCCGCTTCCATGTGCAGAGGCCAAAGGTGCGCAAGGACCGAAGGGGAGCAGAGGTGCCATCCCGAAGGCGCCTTTTTGTCCTGCAGCCAGAGATCAGGCCAAGAGGTGCCCATGCGAGTGATGCCAGCTGGCCATGAAGGAGGACGGGGGGAAACAGTGGGGGGGGCAGCCTTACCTGTCTCTACAACGAAAGCAAAGTTGTCCCCGGACTGAAGGGGTCTATTGAAGTAGACGGTCAGCAAGAAGCCCTGCCCCCGGCGTACAGCCAGCTCCGAGGAGGCAAAGCGGCTGGTGTGGTGGGCTGGGCCATTGGCCGGGATTTGCCAGCTCAGCTGTGTTGGTGTCAGATCTGTGGAACAGCATAAGGTGAGTCTGGAAGGGGCCTGCCTGGGCCAGTGGAGCCTGGCCTGACTCTGCTCTCCTCCAGCCAGCCAGACGCAGCTGCTGCTCGTCCACCTTCACGTCTCCAAGCCTTCTCCTAAGCAGACTCTGCTTCTTGGGTGGCCGCGACAGGGTGCAATATCCATGCTGACCAGAGCAGCTATCGTCATTTTATTTAGTAACACACCTACATCCCATTCTCCAGGTAAGTTTCTTCAACCCACCTTACAATATCCAATTAAATCAATGTCACAAAATATGAAAACTACAACAGAAAAGGAAAAGGGGAGAGGGCAGCATCAAATGAAAAGTCAAGATTGTGTGTGAAAGTAATGAGGGAGGGGCGGGATGTATAACATCAATCAGTCATCACAGATTAGGAAGCAGCATGGGCGTGGGCACCAGCCAGGGAAGGAGCTGCATGTCTCCCGACAGGGACATCAAAGAGGAAGAGGCCTTGCCTTCATTAGACACACAAGGTGATTTGCAACAAGGACAAAACACCCTGACGGCGGGCAGCCCTTGCCACCCAAGTGCAGAGGAGCTCAGCAGAGCTGAGGGACTCCCTTTCCAAGGCAGCTCCCTGCAGTCCTCCTCAGGCACATCCTGACCACCCAGCCGAGGGGCTGGAGGGGGCTGCTGCTCCTGCGTCCTTGGGATTTCCAGCACCACCACCACCAGGACAGCACAGGGTAGAAGTCAGTGCCAAGACTGAGTCTCCATGCCCCAGTCCGGAGAGAGCCTTCTAGAGTTGCCCATAATCCAGCTGGGGCTTTGGGGATGGAGCGGGAAGCAGCTGCTTCCGGGGTTTTTGCTCTCTAGACTTGGCAAATCTGAACCTGAAGGATGAAGTGAGAAGGATGAGTCACCATTAAAGGGAGGGAGGGAGGGAAGGAGGGAGGGAGGGAGGGAGATCAAAGAGTCAGTTGCTCCCATTGTGGTGAGAGCAGGAAATGCTCTCAGGTGTTCCAGGCATTAAATGCCAGGCAGGCAGAACCTGCCCTAACATTGGGGATACGTGGCTGTTGGGTCTTCAGGTGCCACTTGCTGCACAGTTCTTTCACAGGGGTTAATGCCAATGGCGGGGGGTGCTGGGTACTCAGTTTTGCAGTTCCCACCTGGGTTAGACCAGATCAGGACAAAGATCGAAGCGGCAGGCGCACGTACACACACACACACACCACCCCATGACTGTTTGGTTAAGGAGCCTCAAGGAGGGTTGTAGTGGGAGGCCAACCAGAGCAGGACTCTGAGGGGTTTGGAAGGGCTACCTGCTGATGGGCTTTTGGTGGAGGATTGTTGCAAACCGCTCAGATGCTATTTATGAAGCGCAGTATATTAATATTTTCTACTCATAAATACATGAAGTGGAGAGATGGAAGAAGAGGCTGGTGCAGGAACTCCAGGATGCTCAGGAATGCGCTGCATCCGTCCACTCAGAGCAGATTGCCACCTTGAGAGGAAGAGCCATCACTTGGGACCTTCAAGGCCCTCTTGCACCCTGAGGGTAAAGCTGCTGGGGAAGAGGAGCACCCCTTTTCTCCTGGCACCCAGAAACTCACCATCTCTCCCTTGGAAGGCCCCAGGCAGCTGGGCTGGACCCCTTGGATGTGGGAGACAGCAAATGCACAGTTGCCTTGTGTTCTTCTGAGGACTCCAGTCTCAGCAGAGCAACAAGCCAAAGGCCACCAAAGAGAAAGCTCCCTCCCTCCCTAGCAAGGACCACAGCATGGAGGCTGCAGGGCAGAGAGCAGAGAGCAGGGCTGGCCGGGGCAGGTGCCACCATCCCAAACTCACCTCCCATCCTTGAGTCTTGTCTTCTTCAGCACGGCCAGGAGCTCCTACTGCACATTCCTCGCCGCTCTCCTGCTGTCCACTGAGCCAGGTGTGATGTGAGGATGTTTCCGCTGATCCCTAAAAACCACCCAGGTGCAATTAGCCAGTTCCTATAATCGGTGGCAGCGCAAGGGCAATTTTCCTCTCCAGTGGGAGGAGAAGGCATCCTTGTTTACTCAGAGGAAGTGCATTCACTTGCTTGCGCAGGGATGACATGCAGGACTTCCTACATGGAATTCCAAGGTGAGGAGTCACCCCCAGAGGCGAGGAAACAGGTGGGAAGGGAGAGAAACTGCAGGAGGAAGAGAGAGCCTCTCTGCCCACACCCTTCCATTAGGCAGAGCCCTGCGTCTCCCAGCCGCCTCCCATTTCCCAATGGGGTTCCTGCCTGTGTGCGGACATCCCTTTGGCCTCCTGCCCTTCCCCCAGGAAGCTGGCATGGCCCCATTTGCTCCTCACAAGGTAACTGTGCTTCCAGCATTGCAGGGGGTTGGACTAGACGACCCTTTGGGTCTCTCGCCAATCTACAGTTCTGCTCCAAGAGCCTCTTGAGGCAGCTTCAGCTGAGAGGGAGGGAAGGAGGGGCTGCTAGGCTGCGTTGGCAGTAGCCTTGCTTGACCAGAGAGAGACCGAAAGCCGCCAAGTGAGTTCCATGGCTGAGAAGGGGCTGACCATCCCCAGGGACTCTTGCAGAAACCCACCGCTGGTTCCCTTGGGCCTCTTGCACAATGCCCCATTGGCATCGACGTTCTCCCCTCCCCATTTTTGTTTCTCCTGGTGGTGGTACCTCACAACAGTGGAGGAGCCTTTCCTTCTCCTCAGATGAGCTTTACTGAGGTTTCTAGAAATTGTGTTTTGGCTGAGGAAAGTGAAGTACCTTTTGCCAGTGGAGTATTGATCTTCTCTGAAGGTCTCCAGGGGCCCTTGGTTGCTTTGCATCAAGAATGTCTTCCAGGCTTGGAATTCAAAAAGACTCAGTTAGGAAGATGTGAGACAAGAGCAACAGTCATCTTCTGGAGGGAAGATGTGGCTACGTCACCTCTCAGCAAGGCTTGTCTAACGGGTGACATGGCCATGGCCAACCTGGGGTCATACCTTCTCCCACCCCACTGGGTGCCCCAAGGGGTGCTGAGCTCCCCCCTTCTCTATCTGCTGGGGACCTTCTTGGGGTCCTTCCTGAGTGCCTTCCATCCTCTCAGGTCCTCTCCATCACTGGTTGTCCAACCAGACATCCCTTTTCCCTCATCTCTCAACAGATCTCTCACACCTTCCTTTGTCCTCTCAGGCTGACGCCTCCCCACCAGCAGGACCTGGAGCAACCTCCACACTGCAGAGCCATAGAAGACAAGGAGCTGCGCAGCCCCCCTGCCCCACAGACGCACCAGGGGAGCTTCACCTCCCCTACCCCATTTCACCTGAGAGCCTGAAAGAGCCCTGTGGCTGGATCTGGCCAAAGGCTCACTCCCACAATGCCCATCAGCCTGTTGGGCGTGAGGTGCCCCTGGGCCACCTCTCTCAGTCTGGCTTCCTCTGGGGGCAGCGGCTGCTTCCTACCGTGGCACCTACTCCTTGTGCTGCTGCTGCTGCGATGCCTTGGGAACCACCTGCCACTGCCTCCTCTTGCTGCTCAGGCAGTCTCAGGCGGTGGCGTTGCCTCGGTCGTGCTCCACTCACTCCACCCCTTCATTACAAGCCACGGCGCTGGGTGTTTGATCCCCGCTTCCTCCCAGCTCTGGGCTCCTGCAAACTACCTGCTCTGAGCCTTTTGCCTGCTCAAGAACTTGACCTCCACACCTTCACTGCTGGCAGCCATGCTTGTCCCAGCCCAGAATTCCCAGCCCAGGAATTCTCCCCGCTGTGTGCAGATCTGTATCTGCCTGGCTTGACTTTCCAGTTTGGAGATTCATCTGCTGAACTGCAACTTTGTCCTTGTTTGCTTCCTGGATTCTTCACCGGGAATCATCACAAGCCCAGCCTGAACTCCATGATGGCTTCTGGAAGTCTGCCACAGGGCTGGAGTTGAGCAATGCTGTTGCCACTTCCCCGCCCAACTTAATGGTCCTGATGTTGCTCAATGTCCTACTCAGGAGGAAGTAGCCTGCTCCAAAGCCGCCTTTGTGAATCACAGAATGCTGGGAAGATGTCTAAGGCTGTTGCTCTGCTTAATTTCCCCTCAGCATCCTCCTCCAGCCCAGCTGAGCACTTCCAGCTCCCTTCCTCTTCTTTGGAAGGCTTCTGCACCACCTGCAGTTACAGGGATCCGCCTTCTCCCCACCTTGCGCCCCTGCAGTGGGCAGATGCCTGACATGGTTGCCTTACTCTTCTCCTGCTGCTGCAAGTTCAGAGCATGTTCAGAGCAGGTACAGAGGGGATGTACAGCAAGCACACAGGTCCACAACAACACCCTCTTCCATTCGGAGCCTTATATCCAAAAAATCAGCTTTATACTACTACTGCTACTACTACTACTGTGTATCTGAAGAAGTGTGCATGCACACGAAAGCTCATACCAAGAACTAACTTAGTTGGTCTTTAAGGTGCTACTGGAAGGAATTTTTTTTGTTTTGACTATGGCAGACCACCACGGCTACCTATCTGGTACTAAAGACCCTGATGTTGTGAAAGATGGAGGGCACAAGGAGAAGGGAGCGACAGAGGACGAGATGGTGGGACAGTGTTCTCGAAGCTACAGACATGAGTTTGACCAAACTGTGGGAGGCAGTGGAAGACAGGAGGGCCTGGCGTGCTCTGGTCCAGGGGGTCACAAAGAGTCAGACATGACTGAAAGAGTAAACAACAACAACTACTACCACTACTACTAGTTATTTTTATTATTTTTATTTCATACCCAACCTTTCCCCCCTGCCAAGGACTTAAGGCTGCTTACAGATAAAATAAGAACAGCTAAAAATATAGGGGAAATCGTTTTTTTAAATAAGCATTAATAAAATTTTGTACACACACTCACATAACAAAAGATAATTACAATAAAAACAGCACGGTGCCAACCCGTTCATTAAAAGCAGTCTGTTCCCCAGAGCCTGTCGAAATGAGAAGCTCTCCACCTGCTGGTGGAAGAGCAACAAGAAGGGAGCCAGCCTGACTTCTCTAGGCGGGGAGTTCCAAAGTTGCCTCTCTTCCAAGCTAAGCAGATTTGTTTTCCCAAAGCTGCTGGTTTCAGCCATGTTTGTTGCAACTGCAAACTCTTGTTTTACTGTAACTTAGAAGTGTTTTCCTGTACGTAAACTTTTTTGTCTATCTTACTAAAAAAGCTGTGTGGTTTATTCTCTGCAATGGAAGGTCAGAAGACCACAAATAAAAGTGGTAAAAGGTATGATTGCCTTGTTTCTAAGCTTTATTAAGTGTTTTACTCTGTTACAGAGTCTTCACAGCCTCTTTACTTTTGCATTTTAGCCTGCAGATTCAACCCTCGATCCATCTCCCACAACCATCACTGAGAAAGCCCCCTCCCCCCCCCAGGGTGCCTGTGAAGGTGGCAGGACCAAGAGAAGGGCTGTTTTATGTGACGGGATATGACACTTCTGATAGCTTGCACCTAAACTGTGCAGGGCTTTTTATCTTATAGCCCTTTGAAAAGAGAAAAGAGATCTTTCATTAGTTGAAAATTGGATCTTATTTGTTTACCAGAAGCACGTATTAGGGAAAACAATATAAAATATTTGTTTCAAAAAAATTTAGCTGAGGAAATTGTCTGCAGAACTGAAGAAAAAAATGGGGTTATTCTACATGTCCATAGACATTCCAATTTTGCCCAAAACTGATGAGCAAGGTAGATATGTTTTTTTAAATATAATTTTTATTAACAAACCAATCAGATCACATTAATTCCAAATTACAAAACCAAATTTTTAAATTTTTGTTGGGGGTACCCATGCTTCGAGCTCCGAAAGGGATCCAAACATCTCTCTTGCTGCTGCTTTGATCTTCACAGTTCTGTCCAATCTTCTCTCTATTATTTTCTTCATCTTCTTGCTGTTATCATATATTCCTTTCTTTGTGACCTCTGATAGTCTCCACAAGCGGGTTAAAAACAAACGTTGTTATATCCTGTGTGGATTGTCCGTTCCTCCAAGAGCCATATTCAAACAGACAGAAGCCATTTCAACACTTTGATACAAAGCATTCTTAAAGTCTGCCCATTAATCCTCGCAAGCCTGTCACTCTCTCCTCAAACTTCTTAGGGGGTTCTGCCAGGTCAAACTCACATTCCGATATAATAACAAAGCCGTGGTCTCCTCCCCCTCGATCATAAATCCAGCCACCAGGCCTGCTTCCTAACAAGTCTCTTTTTATAGCTGCATCATTCCAAAGGCCTTTCATTCCTTTCCAAATATTTCACAAGCCATGTCTTTGATTCATTTCCACACAGTTCTTAATCATTCCTCTTATATTCAGTAATTGCAACGATTCTTCCTGGGGGGGGGGGAGTTAGGTAATCACATAAGATTAAAAAAAAAGACCCCCCCCTCATTCTGTCCCGTTCCAAAGCAAGGTAGATATGTTGGGGTGGAAGTTAGCATCCAAGGGAATAAAACTGGTTTGAGGCATTTATGCCCCAAATGAAGACAAATCCGTATTTTATGAATGATTTATGGAAAAGTTGGTGGGTTTTTCATATGAAAGTTGGTGTGTTATGGGAGATTGGAATGGAGTGGTCTGCACAATACAGGCTAGAGCTTCAGAGAAAAATATTTAAACTTCCTAGGGTAAGGTATCTAAACATTTTTTTAAAAAAATGATGGATAATTTGGAACTTGTTGATATCTGGCGAGATAAAATGGAGATGTAAAGCAATTTACATATTTCAGCAAAAGACACAGATCTTTCTCAAGAACAGACATGATATGGTGGACAGACACCGGTTACTTGGGTGCATAAAGCTGACATATAGTTAAAAAGGGAAATCCCGGGGTGCAGGCTGACTCTGCTGCCCAGCTCCTTGGGGTGCCACTCTGCCACTCCCCATGGGTCCCTCCAGTCAGTAAAGAAGGAATTTCCAGCCAAGTTTAAAAACCAAAACTGCGCCAGTAGACCCAATCTTTAGTGTTGCCTCAAGGTTCAAACACACAAAGGGTAGGAATCCCAAACATGGGTTGCATGTGTTCCCTCGTAGCCGAGTAAGATTGTCTTCCATGAACACAGTCTGAACAGTTAGTCCGTAAGTGACTATGGAGGCCAATTATGGATCCACACATCCTTCCACAGTGGGGACATTGGTTTCCGGGTGGGAGTTCATCATGGTGTGGATTTGCCAAGCGTGCCTTCCTCTTAGTGTGCTTCTCCCTTGTGTCCCGAGTTTGAGTGTCTCCAAAGCCCATGACACCTTTGGTAAAGGCTGTTCTCCAATTGGAGTGCTCACAGGCCAATGTTTCCCAGTTGTTGGTGTTTATACTACTTTTTAAAGATTTACCTTGAAAGAGTCTTTAAACTTCTTTTGTTCACCACCAGCATTACGTTTTCCATTCTTAAATTTGGAATAGAGTAGTTGCTTTGGAAGACGATAATCAGGCATCCGCACAACTTGACCAGTCCAACGAAGTTGATGTTAAAGAATCATTGTTGATTTTTCCTTCTTCCAGTATGCTGGTATTAGTTTGCCTGTCTTCCCAAGTGATGTGTAAATTTTTTGGGAGACACTGTTGATGGAATCTTTCAAAAAGTTGGAGATGGCGTTTATAAGTGGTCCATGTTTCACAAGCATACAGTAAGGTTCTAGTACAATAGCTTTGTAAACAAGCATTTTGGTTTCCCTGCGAATGTCCTGGTCCTCGAACACTCTGCATTTCAATCAGGAGAAAGTTGCACTTTCAGGCGATGCTGGATTTCGGCATCAATGCTGGCCCTTGTGGAAAGATAACTGCCCAGGTAAGAGAAGTGATTGACACTTTCCACCACTGAGGTCGCTTTGTGGTGGTGCAGAGGGATTGTTTTGTGCTTGTTGGTGCAGCACTTTGTTTTTTTGGATGTTGGGCGATAGGCCAAGTGTCAGAGCTGCCCGAGGTCCCAGCTCACAAAGGACCAACGCCAGTTCGTTACTATTTATAAAAGTCTTTATTGAAGTTCAGTTTCGCTTTCAAAGCCGCGGTGCGCAGCTCTATGTCTCAAACTCTAGACCGCTGAAGCTTCGTCTGAATCTCCTCCCCCCAGACACCAGTTTAAGACTCTAGCCTTGCTCCACCTCTTCCTTTGCTCTTTTCTCCTCTGGGCCCGCCTGTCCGCTGGGGTCTCACCCCTTCTAGACTCTTCTGACGCTGAGTCCCCTGAGTCTCCCCCCTCCCTCCGGCAGGCTTTAGGACCTGGTTCCCAATCCAGGTTTCCTGCTGTGCCGCGCGCCTGTACATTTGAACTTGGCGCGCGCGCCCAGCCGGCCACCTTCCTCCTGACCGTTACACTGCTCCTGTCACTGCTTCCCCCTTCGGGGAGGCTAGCTGAACCTGACTTCCCCTTTGTTTCCTCACTCTGCGATGGAGGCGTGGCCAGCCCTGACTCATCTTCTCTCCCTGCTGGAGGAGAAGCTGGCCCTGATACATGTGACTCTTCCCCCTCACTACACTCTGGTGGAGGAGCTGGTCATGATCTCCCGCTGCTGCTTTGGGAGTCCCTGCTGGCCCCTTGCTTCTGGTGTGTCCCCCCTGGGACCCCCCCTGCCCTGGCCATCGGCGCCCCCCTCTGGGAGTCTTCTGATTCGCTGGAGAGGCTCATGGAATCTCTCGGGCCACTTTCATACTCCCCTACGCTGCCCTCAGATTCTTCCCCTTCGCTCTCCATTTCCTCTCTCCCCTGTGCCTCTGCTCCTGAGCCCCTGACACCAAGCTTCTTGTAAGCTTCTGCGAATACATTTAGGATGGTTTGGTAGTCATCCTCTGAGTGTACACACATTACGTTGAACAAAAATTAGAATTAGAATAAAAGAGGAAGCTTTGGGGTTTGTTGCATTTGTGCAAACAGTGTAGGGGAACGCTCAGGCTCATCATCCTGACTCGAGGCCATGGTACCACTTCTGGGGTGTCACAATCCCCCCCCCTCCGGCTTTAACATTACCAAAGACTTTCTCAATCATAATCCATTTATTATGACTTTCAACAGGAAAAAAAAGTTTGTGTAGAGACTTATTACAACAAGAAAAGGTTGTACAAGACTGCAAACAGAAGTTAAAATATTTATTGGAGAATAATTTTATCTGCATCATAGAGATGCAAACAGTTTGGGATTCAATTAAGCTTTCATAAGAGGCTATTTCATACAACATACAGTTGAAATCAAAATTATTCAACTCTCTTTGCAAATCAGGTTTATTATCAAAAATTACAGACTTTCGGCTGTTTGCAATGAGCAAATCAAACAAAAGCAATTGAAATAGCTCAACACAATGGATGCTTCAAGTGGTTTCCCACCAATTCATCTGAAATTGCAACTTATACTGGCTTCTCCAGTCTCACTATCATTCAACCCCCTGAATAGAATCCCTCACAACAGCACAAATACAACTGGTGTTGATTAGTTGCACCAGGTGTGCTTGAGCTGGAACACCTGAGATACCTGAACTGGCTAGGGGCTTGCTGAGTATCAAATGTGGCTGCATAGTGAAATATCACTATGTCAAGAGAATACAAGAATGCAAGAGAATAGATCATCCCCCTTCCCATACAAGAAGATACCGAAGGCACTGAATGGGAGCTTGAGTTGAGAGTCTTGCATCGCAGGGGGTTGGACTAGATCAGCCTGGGGGAATCCCTTCCAACTCTATAATTCTATGATTCTAATTAGAAAAAGATTATGGAACTTTATTTCAATACATGATTGCAGCTGTGAGACTTTTATGCGCAGAAAGATGGGAAGATTCATCATTACCTACCATGGAGGAATGGTTGTTAAAATTATTGGATTTAGCTGAGATGGTGAAGTAGACATGTTTAATCAGAGAAAAATATTGTCAATATTTACTCAGGATTGGACATTCCTTATAGACTTTTTGCATTAAAAAGAAAGTGACCTTATAATATAATATTGAGGATTGAAAGTGATATTGGTGGAATTCTGGGAATTATTTTGGAATGGATTCTTTGAACAATTTTCTATATATAGCTGACAGACAAAGAATCAGAAATTATCATTTTCTTTACTTTATTTCTTTTCTTTTTTGTTTGTGCTTTTGTTTAGATTAGTTTTTTTATCTTTTAGGTTGAACTTTGAATTCATTTTCAGACTTTAATAACATCTATTTTTTAAAAAAGAAAAACTTGTTGCATTGAATTGCCCTTGCCTCTTTCCTCCCCATTCCCATCCAGGGCACTCCTACTTCATTTCCGAAGCTGCATCCATGCGCTGTTTGCCACAAGCTGTATCAATTCTGTAGGTTCCTGGCAAATCCTGCTCTTTGATGCATTTTCTCTCAAACCAGTTTCAGTCCACTTAGGAAACTGGATGAGGAGCAAGTGGTGACGTGAACAGCAGTGGCGCAGGCAAAGATGGAAGGGGATGGGGGGATCCAAAAGGGTCATGTGCTTCATTGGATAAAGACATCCCCACCACACCCCCTCTCTGCTGCAAACAACTGCTCTGTGCTTCAGTGTAGCCAGGAGGAGGGATGACCTCACTGCATGCCAAGCTGTTATTGTGAACATCCTCTCAGTTTGGAAAGTTCCTCACAGTCTTTGTTTCAACCACCCTAAGCAAGCTGTGGGAAATTGTAGTAAAGCTTATTAGTGCTCGTTAATGCATGAAATGGTTAAGACCACAGAATTGTATTCCTAGACTCATCTAGCTCACTCCCCTCACCTGGAAGGAAGTTTCCTCCTTTCTTCAGTCTCTTTCGTCATGAAAACTCACTGAGATAGAATGGGCCAAAGCCTGCTCACTGCTAGCTCAGACCATGTGCTTAGAGCTATTTCGCTATATTTTGTCACCCAAGATTTCTGCTGCATCTCCCACAGGGCATGTTTTCAGAAAGACTGGTCCAGCGCACCACTAGTGAAATGCTCAGTTTATCTAACATTCAACCACAAAGGGGTTCCAGCCTAAACACCCTTTCCACATTTGCAGTCCTGTCCCATCTCCTGTCTTCATTGTACTCCTATGAAATACAGCTTGGACTCAGAAACCCCTCCAGGAGAAAGCGGAATGAGGAATAACCTCTGCTTTCTGGCCTCACCAGGCATCTTGGAAAGCAGGGAGCCAGAGAGCAAGAAAATAAACTGGAAGGGGAGCATGAAGCTCAAACCACATTTGGGGCGCCTGCAAATTACAGGGACAGGCAGGTGTTTTGCCTTAGGCAACCTCGGTCTTGCACAGATCAATTCCATTAAGGATGGTAATTTGCAGCATAAGTAGTTTATGTATGAACCAGAACCACAACAAGGAGCATTGAGAAACTCTCATGCCAAGGGTTATCCCTCTGCAGCTTCTGTTTTCAGGGTTCTGTTATTCTCCTTCATTCTGCAATTTTTCTGGGGAAACTTAACTTTACTGCCAGCTTCCCAATGGGAGAAGTTTTGTCTTTTTTCTGCTTTTGGTCCTACTTTGGTGTTACCCTCTGGACTGCCAATCCCAGCGTCATAACTGCAGGTGAGGGGGAGGCAGGTGCCCCAGTGAGGATTTTTTTTTTAACATCACGAGAGCTGGAAGGCAAATCCTCAGAGATGCCCTTCCCCCAAAGCCATTGGGCCTCATTGAGAGGAAAGGGGAGAGGAGCTAACAAGGATTAGTCTTGGACGTCTTCCTTCTTGCACAGTCCCTGGGTTGGGGCTCGCCTCAGTGGGCTTGGGGCATTTCACCCCTGGCCTTTATTCCTCTGCAGGCAAAGGCAGAGGTGAGAGTCTTGGACTGGGGCAGTGGGACGCAGATCCATTGGGGCTCAGAGTGCCACAGAGGGGGTGGGGATGAGCCACCACGCATCTTTCCTTGGGGAGCTGCCCTGATGGAGGCCAGCACAGCCAAGGGGATCCAGTGGCGCTTCCCTGGCTGGGCCACCCACAGAGCAAATCTCCTTGCCACACCTGCCCAAGGCGGCTCATTGGGAAACTGCTGAACATGCAGGGGGCCAGCAGGACGCCTGCGGAGCCTGAGCAAGAAAGAGAACCCCACTGTAGCCTGCCTGGCCCAGCTGCGGATGGGGAACAGAACAGGGTGTGCTGGGGCACAGGTCTGCTTGCCTCAGCTGAAAAAGGGTGGGCGATTAGCAGCCAAACAAAACAAAAGCCTATTCTTGCTAGTTAGCATGAGAAGGGGCTAAGATCGCAGAGCAGTGCTGCTGACGGGCAGAGACTCAGACCATAGAAATACAATTAGTTAGAGAGGGCTCTCTCTGAGGCTTAGAATAAAAATTGCCAGTAGCACCTTAGAGGCCAACTAAGTTTGTTCTGGGTAGAAGTTTTTGTGTGCATGTACAAACTTAGTTGGTCACTAAGGTGCTACTGGACAATTTTTTAATTTATTTTGACTGCGTCAGACCAACACGACTACCTACCTGAATCTGAGGGTTAGGGTTAGGTTGGCAGTCTAACCTAAAAAGTGCAAGTTCTTGCTAGCTAGCAGGAGAAGGGGCTAAGACTACAGCTGACTGCTAAGGACCAAGACCATCAAAATGCAATTGGTAGAGAGGACTCTGTGTGATGTCATTTCCCCTCCTCTCCTGGGGGCCTCCTGGTACTTCCTGCTCCTCTCTCTCCCTTTGGCCAGCCAAGAGGGCAGACGTTCCCTTTGCCTCCTCCACTGCAGGCAGATGCCAGAAACTGGTTGTACAGCCAAGCTCGGCTCCCAAACACCTCCGTTTTGGAACATTTTGGCTCCCGAACACCGAAAACCCAGTATTCCGGTATTTGAACAATTTTTGGAAGCCGAACAGCTTCTGTGGAGTTTTTTTTTCTTTTATCTCCATTGACTTTGCTGGCCACCCTTTGATCCTTGATTGTTGAACGTTTCGGAAGTCAAACTGTCTTCCGGAATGGATTACGTTCGACAACCGAGGTTTGACTGTACTGGAAAGGTAAATATTGTTGGGGGATTGATCATTTGTTTTACAGACAACTGAGTGAGTTTCTGTTCTGTATGTGATGCAACTTTCAGATGCTGGCCAGAAAAACCAGAATGGTTACACTGCTGCAATATAAGAATGAGATCATTGTCAGCTTGCAGCATCTGGAAAAATAGCCTTGAAAAACTGTGCTTTTTATTATTTTATTATTTATTGAGTTTATATACCGCCCTATACCTGGAGTTTCTCCTTAGACTACTGCTGTGTGCCATAGTATGCTAAGTGAGATGTTCCACTGTTGGGACCAGCAGCCATAAATGGACTTTCTGTATATATTTCAACAATTACGCTTAATACGGGCAATAAAGAGCTTATTGCTTGGACTGCTCTTGCGTCTTGAGCTGTTTATCCATCAGGGCAAATCCGCTTGCAAAAGCTGCATGTTTACAACTCAGCTGGAAGTGTGCTGGGCGATTGGTTTAAGGCAGGAGTTTGAAGGCCATAAAATCTCAGAGGTATTTTGCCTGCATAATTTTTACTCCTGCCATTGCTGTGAACCAATGCATGATAATAAGTAAATTATATTTTAAACTTACTTCCCAGGTTGTTGCCTTTGTTAATCAGGGTAAGAAAGGGAGAGTCCGTTGAGTTGATAGCTGGACTTGCTCAAAACAAGGTTTCATAGCCTAATCCCTGTGCTTTTAATGTTGCAGCCAAGGATGGGACCCCCCCTTTGGTGTCCTCTGCTCTGGGCTGTTATTGGGGGTCCAAGGATTACACACACATGAAGGAGATGGATGGTTGGTGAAGGAATTGGCCGCTACGGCTTCAACCATGACGGTCCCTGGCAGGGCTTCGCTGCCCCACAGGGGACTTTCCTTGTCAGGTTCCAGCGCCCCCTTCCTGCATAGAGGCTGGAATCCCCCCCCCCCGAGTCCTGTTGATCGCATGGGGTCTGCTTTTCATCTCCTGTTTCTGCCGCTGGGTCGGCAGGCCGTGGTGTCCCAAGAGTCAAAATGTCATAGAATCAGAGAGCCACAGAGTTGGGAGAGACCAAAGAGGTTAAGGTCTCACAGCTAATGTGTCGGGTTTTGGGGGGTTCTCAAAGGCACGCACCAGCCAGAAGAAGAGGACGAGACACAGTGGAGATATAAGAAGAAAACTTGTATTAAAATGCACATGAAAACAATGGGGTGAGGCCCTGCTGTGCTCAGGCTCCCCATTCCACCGTTTGGCTGCCACATGGCTAGTCATGCTCAGGCAGAGACATTAATGGGCTCAAAGGCTTTGATGTCTTGAAATTTGTCACAGGAGAAATTAACCAGCAGCTGCTTCGTCCCACTCTTGCTGGGCTTGACCTCGAACTCGAGGCGGGTGCTCTGCTTGGCCTGCAGGGGTGGTGCGCTGCAAACAAGGAGCAAAAGGAGCCAGTCAGCTGATGCTCAGGAGGAGCTGTGGGCCTGGCATGGGGCTGCCTGGCCCTCCTCTGCCCTTCAGGACTCCAGGGCTAGCTCCAGCAGCAGCCGCCGCCAAGCCAGAGGCTCTCCCAGGCCCTGCCCACCAGGCGGGGTCTCCCTCTCGCTGCTGGGTTCCCATGCGCAGGCCAGGCTGCGGCTTCATTTGCTTTTCACTACTAATTACTGTAGATCAAGCACAATAACTCTGAGTTGGGGGGGGGAGCAGTGGCAGAAGCAGGTGCTTCCCCTGCAGAAGGACCCACGGCTGGGGGGGCAGCTGCCAAAGGGACCAGAGCAGGGGGGTTGGGGCTAACGGGGTCCAGGTTGGACATGCCATGATCATTCAGGTGGCCCAGAAGGTACAGCCTGATGTGCAGCCAGTGGGGGGACTCTGAGCCTGGAGAAACGATGGATGGCAGCCCTAGGCTGAGCATGATGGACCCACTCGGGGGGCGGGCAGTGGGTGCTGAGCAGTCTCCCATTACCCCTCACCTCCCTCTCAGACCACCCTAGGAAGAGCAGCTCTGGACGCCCCCTCCCTCGCCCCATCACCTTGTGGCAGTGGGTATTGGGGGGGGCGTATGCCTGGGAATTTATCCTTCTTCTGATTTGAGGGTCAAACTAAATGTTCCCCAGTTAAGCAGTTCAGGCTGAAGGTAGCCATGAGCTCCCACATCCACGCCAGCCAGGTGAGGAGCCAGCCTGGGCCCAGCTTAGCACACAAGTGGCTTGTGGGACCTTCAGTTTGGAGCACGGGTCCCTCTCCCCACAAAATACTTCCACATCCCATCAAAGCTTGCTCATTAGGAAGCAGGGACCCAGTGTCCCAATTCCTCTCTAGAAGGGTCCTCCTTGAAGTCTTTCTTCTAAGATCACTTTTCTTCCTCAGAGTAGTTTGTCCCCACTGGCTGCCCAGTCTCCTCCTGACTTGGGATGTGCCAAAGAAACAGCAGCCCAGCTCTGCCTTTGCCAGTTCCTGGCTGGAGTGTTGAAAGGCAGTGGGGACACCCAGCCCCACACAGCTGCCACCAGGTGGGGTGAGTGACAGCACCAGTGCTAAGCACTGGCTGGGGCGGTTGGCAAGCCGGGGGGGGGGGTACAAATGAGCAGTTTGAGCAGTGGGGTGCTGGGGGCAAAGATTTCTAAAGGGTGGCTGAAACTCATGTCTGCAGCAGAGGCTGCCTGTGCACAGCGCTCTCTCTCTCTCTCTCTCTCTCTCTCTCTCTCTCTCTCTCTCTCTCACACACACACACACACACACACACACTCGCGATTCCCTGAAGCAATTTCTCAACTATTAAATGACATCTCTGAGGCAAAAGGGGCCCCAGCCTCTGTCACTGACAATTCCTGGTACATGTAGAAAAGTTGCCTTGGAAGGTGATAGAAAAGTGGGCTGTGACTCTTTTGGGTAGTGAGCAAAGGAAGCCCCACATGGCCAAGAAGACACAGGAGTCCCTTCTGGGCACCCCTTTCCAGACCGCCCGCCCCCCCCCCGGAGACTGGAGCCCCGACTTTGCCTGCTCTGGAAGTGCAGCTGAGGAACTGGGAGGTGGGAGCACCACAAGGGAGCACCCCAGCAGCCACCCCCAGTCCTGGGGAGGGGACACGGCACCCCGCCTGTCTGGATGTCCCAGGCACTTACTCCAGCTTGAGCTTCTCTGCCAGCAAGTCACTGCCCTCTGCCTGCAGCACACAGTCCTTCACTTCTTCATTGAGAGGGTTGGTGAAGACCACCTCCACCTTCAGCGGCTGGTCCACTTTCGCCTGTCCCAGCACCTGCCCAGAGAAAAGCCCCCATTGAGTAGGAGGGCCACTCCCCTGGCCTCCCAGGGGGCAGGCCAGGGGGCACAGCCAGGAGGGCACAGGCCTCCAAAAGCATGCCTGGGAGGGCCATGCACCGCCCAGCAAGCAGAGAGAGAAACTTGAGAGGCAATTCTGTGGGCATCAAGGCAGGGAGGCACTCAGGAGCCTCTCCTGGGCACAGAGGCAGGTGAGGAAGACTTACTTTCAAGGTGACGGAGGGGTTGCTCAGCGTGATGTCTCCTTCCACCACGGCTTCGGTTCCCTCTGAGAGTTGGCACAAGGCTGTGGCTCGAATCATGTTGTCTGGCGTCAGGTGTTGCTGGTACTCAGCGTATGCGATCTTGAGAGGAAACTTTTTCTCTGAAAGTGACAAGTAACCAAAGGGCCTTCCATGAGATGTGGGTCACGCAAGCCGGCAGGGGCAGACTTTGGTCTTCCATAGTTCAGCAGCACCCATGGAAGACCTAATTTGGCACCCTATCTCATGCACAAGCACTGCATCATAGTTGCCACACCTTGTGGCTCAGCGGCCGGTGCAGAGGAACCTCTTGCGGTGCTCAAAATCCCCCTCGGGTGCCAGGAAGAACCCCAAAACGTTGCCCTTTCTTCAGGGGAAGGTGAGTCCCATAGCCCTTGGTGGAGAACAGTCAGGGGCTGCCAAGGCAGGAACTTGGCTAGCTGGGGGCAGATATGGGGAGCAATGATCCCCCTCTTCCATGTCCCTTGCCCCCCAACATTGCCCATGGATGCAAAAAGAGGAGCCCCCCATCTCTTGGGGTAGAGCAAGTGGAAAAAGGGGCAGGCCAGGCACAGAGGTCAGCACACACCAGCAGTGGGAGTTCTTTGTACCCTAAGATCTGAGGAGGTTGCTGGAACTCGCCATCCCCCACCCCAGCAAGCCAAGAGGGAGACCTATGGGAGGTGCCTCTGCCACCACCCCCACCTGAGTGGGGCTTCTCCAGAAGGCCCGACTGTGGCTTGTGGGCAAAGAAGGAGGAAGAGGGGGCATTGGAGGCTGCCCCCTTGCTGTGGGGAGCCCACAAAAGGCTTACCTTCTTGCGGGCCCAGAGTCACTGCGAGAGAGTCCTTCCAGACTTCATGGATGGGCTTCCCATTGTAGACGATGGACCAGGCGGTCATCTTGGCTGTCAGGCTCCTGGCCTCGGAGGCAAGGTTCTTCAGGGTGAAGACCAAGTCAACATCCTGACCAACCTTTGGCTCAGGGCTCTTGGACTTCAGAGTCCCTGAGAGATTTGGGTTCACAGCTTCCGGACCCTTGGCAGATATGGCATTGAACGTGTTCAGGTTCAGCTTCTCACTGGCCTTTTTGAAGACGGCTCTTTCCTTCTCTGAGCCTGGAAGAGAAACAGCAGGTGGCAAAGCCCAGCAGGGCTGTTAGGCCCCAGTGCAGGAGCCATAGGGACCAGCAGTTGCATGAAGGGCACTTTCCCTCTCCTTCCCCAGGCCAGGGGCTCTTGGGGCCTCAGCCTCGCAGCCATCCTAGCAGTGCAAGGCCTGGTGGCACAGGAGGGCTGGGGTCCTGAGGGCTGGCAGGCAGACCATGGGGCTCTTTGCTCAGGCCTGGCTTGGATGTGGCGCATGGACTGAAAATCTTTGCCTGCCCTCCCTCCCACTCATTGGTGGGCAATGCCATGCATGTTCCGCCCTCCCTGCCCTGGCCAATCTGCTGACAGGGCGCCCAAAGTAGCTTCTGGGAAATGCTCTGAGAAACACCTGAGCCTCCATGGGTGTAGCCAACGGGCAGCAGGGGAGCATCTCCCACCCCCCCCATCAAGTAAATCCATAAAAATATTTAACTGAGGTTCTGCCCCCAACAAAAATACTGGCTCCACCCATGTGAGCCTCCCTCTGCTTTGCTCTCCTGATGGGCCAGTCTTGTCCTCACAACTTCGGTAATTATTTCCTTGGCAATAATCCAGATCCCTCAACATTTCCAGTTTCTGTCTCAATTTGCATGCCTTACCTTCTGGGTATTTATAATTGTTGGTGACATCTTGGCGGGCATAGCTGCCCACAGCCTTGGTGCTTGTGTTCTGGCCAATTGTCTTGGTCTCAGAGTAGACCTTTGTTTTCTTTCCCGTGTCCGTGTCATACGTCCAGGTGACGCGGTCGGCATTGACCTCCGCATAGACAAACGGGCAATCGTAGTTCAGGTCGACATCTCCTTCCTTGATGGCCATCAGCGAAGCTGGACCGCACTGGAAGATGCCTGCAGGAAGGAAAGGGAGGGAGAACCAGTGGGCATTCTGTGCCTCAAGGCCACATGGGAGGGGGCAAACAAAACCCCAGCTAGCAGATACATTTAAAACAAAATGAAAAGCATACAAAATAAACTTTCATAGCAAAGACCCACTAAGTCAGCTGGGAAAGCCCGTCAGAACAAAAATGTCTTCAACTGCTTCCAGAAAGTGCAGATCACGGCTGCCTGTCATATCTCAACAGGGATGCTGCTCCACAGAAGAAGGGCAGCCACACTCAAAGCCCTCTTCTTTACAGGTCAGTTGCTTTTGGTGAGAGCCATTGTCTTCGTGGGCATTGTGAGTTTGGGAGGGAGAGAAGGGGCAGAGAGAGAGGCAGGGGAGATTTTTTTTAACTTGCAGGAGAAACCTCCTGCCAGCTGCAGCCACCTACTGGGCAGCCAGTGCCAGATTTACATAGCTTGGGCCCCCGAAAAAACATTTAAAGGAAAAAAACAACCTGGATGTACATTTCCAAAATATAAGATAAAAAACAAATAAAATAAAACCTACATACAGCAACAGTGTTGTGTGTTGTGTATGGACCTATTAAAATTAATCAATTTTATGTATATTGGTAATTCAAAATTATTTTTATGTGAATGGACAATTTGTTGTTGACAAAGGATAGCTGGGTATATAAAGGGCCCCATTCCCTTCTGTAACTTAGGGCCTCATCAAACCTAAATCCGGCCCTGTGGGCAGCAAAGGGATAAGATGGTCTCTCTTGCAAGGAACTTGGTCCCAAGCTGTATAGGGACCATATATGTAAGTACCAAGGCCTTGAACTTATAGCAGAATGGCAGCTGCTGCAAATTCCAAATGTTGCTGCTGGTTGGTCCCTACAATCAGCCTTGACGTTCTGCCCTCCACAAAATCTTTCCTTTCAAAAAATACATATTATTGTACACGGCACTCCAGCAGGTTTCATAATATGATGGGCAAAAGGTCCCCCTGCTGAAATTGCTTTAAAAATTAATTCCATTTTTCATTCATTTTCCTTCTGTCATTGACTGCTCCCACAAATCCCCCACCAGGATGACATTGCAGCAAAAGGTTTTGTTCACCCCTTTGCCAGGCTCCCTAAAGTCGATACATGTAAAACAAAACTATCAACATTTAATAGTGAATGAACAAAATTATATTTAAAAAGAGAATAGCTGGTGGGAAACCTTGAGAATCACTGTTCCTATAGCATTGACTCTTCCAGAAACACTGGGGGAAGAAAAATTGTGACTCCCCCCCTTTTTAGACAACAAAGGTAAGCTTCCCTAAAACGAGAGCCCCTGGACCTCTTTGTCTGAACTTTGGCAGGTTTCTTAGCCAAGGGCGGCTCCCAGTCTCAGGTTCCCAGTTGCCCACATAAGACTGGGAGAGGCAAGGGGGCTTCTCCCCACCTGCCCCAAATGCCAACGGCAGCCCCTGAGGAGGGACCACTGCCCTTCACAGAGACATCCTCCTCTCAGGAGGGGATGCCTCTTATTCCAATTCTGCCACAAAATAAACAAGCAACCTTCTTTTGCTGCCGTGAGAAAAATAGCCCTTAAAGGTCTTGTGGGATGTGCAACATTCCTTGTAATGCTAGAGTGGACATGCAAGGGAATGTTTGGTCCAGCCAGTTGAAACTTCCTGTTCCTCCTGGCCTGGAGCATCCTTCTTCTTGCATGAGACCAGAGGTGGGCATGACCTCACCTGTCCAGGTAACAAAAGGACGAGTCATGCAGCACTCCCTCCCTTTTTTTCTTTCTCCTTTTGTCTGCTTCCAGCTAGGACTGTTCTGTTGGTTTTCAGCCAACAGCAGCACAGGGATATGGGGTAAATCCACATGTTGCTATTTGTAACTTTAAGTCTTTAAGCCTTCAGGACTGATACTGTGCACTGCCTGAAAGTGAGTAAACTTACTTTTTGTTGACTATGAAGAGGATTGTGGTATCTTTATTCTTTTAAGAGGGATTTAAAAGGGGATCTTACCAGGAACATACTCACTCTGAGGCAGATTGAATTGCATAATAGTAAGAGGTTCTAACGAGCCTGCAACCAGTTTCTGCTGTGCAAGAGAAGGGGAACGTAACTCTGCTACATAAGGAACTTGCTAGCGCATGTTAAGAAGATTATTAATAAAACATATATCCTCTCCTGCCACCCTGAACATTCCCACAGGTCCCTTGGATGAAACTCCCCTGGACGAATCCACATGAAGCTTGGCAGGCTTTGGATTCCACGCTGGAGGAGATCCTTTGCCTGCAAATGTCATCCACCTCTGCAAAAATGCAGGTGGGGAATTATTGCTGATTTTAGATTTCCCATTATAGTCAAGGGGTAGGGGACAGAGCTTGGGATTTAGCAGATCAGAATTGGTCCCAAATAGTGAATTGAACTGGAACAACACAGAGCCTTTGGGTCGCTTCCAGTTCTTTGATTCTGCTGCCCGCCACTTAGCCCCTCGCCAAACCTGGGCATTTCTGCCATGGGGAACAGTGTGGCAAGAAGGCAAAGCACAAATCAGCCCCCCCCCCCCCAGTTCTCACCTGTGCTCCTCTCCTGGGGAGTTGCATCCAGAATTTGCCACCCATTGAACTGGGAGCCAAGGTCCGGCCGGACAAACCAACCTTCATTCCAGACATGGAAGTTCCTGGGCCAGAGAATAAACAAGCCTGATGTGAAGGTTTGCAGTGAGATGAGGGCAGATTGTGGCTCCCACCACGGCAACTTCCTCCTGCCAAGGGAGGCAAGGAAAGGACCAAGAGATCCCTTTCACCCACCCACCCACCCACCCAGGGCCCTGCCTCTCTGTGCAGAAATGCAACTGATGCTGGTGAGGTGGGGGAAGAGTCAGGCTGCGTTACCAGACACTGTCGGAGGCAATGTTCAGGGGGTTCCCAGAGCTGTCATAGTACTCATCCACAGTCAGGCTTCTGTCGGTGTCGTGGGCAGAATTGAAATTGGAGATCATGCGTGCTGCAATTCCCAGGCATCGGAGGACTGAGAGGGAATGAGAGAGAGAATATGAACTTTGTGAGGCTGTTCCTCAGGGCCAGAGGCAATGGCTGCAGAATACTCTTGATAGAAACATCAACTTCTCAGGCAGGTGCTCTTGGCTCTGGGGCCTGTGAGCACTCCTTGGGAGATGTTGCCATTGACCCTGTGGGCTGGCGCAAGAGCAAGCATGGAAAGGGGAGCAGTCACTGGAAGGAAGTAGAGCAGTGGCTGCCATTCCCACTCAGGAGTCTCCTGTGACGAGGACTGGTCTAAGGTGCTGGGTGCGAGAGGCAGGGGCAAAGTTGAAACTTCATCACAAGATAGATGGCTGCCTCAGGCCCCATTGCCCTCTTTGTCAGGGCCAGCACTTTTTCTGCCTCCTCACACATCTGAAAATGCCAGGGGGACCCAGCAGAGCGTATCAGACTACCGAGACCACCAGCCCGGAGAGAGCCCCACCAGGGGAGTTTGCAGACCCAGAGAGGGTGACGCTTTTCTCCCCAGTCACAACACACACAAACATACCCAGCCTAGTTCCATGCCCAGGATCCCAGGCAGAAAGGGCCACAAGTCTGAATCAAAGCTCAGACCAGAAGCACAAGTGCAGGTCGCTCTGAGCCATGAGGAAGAAGGGGAGCCGTGGAGCAAAGGGCTCTCTGGATCCAGCTATGGCTCCTTCTCCTTACTTCCGGATTTACTGGTGCAGCACATCCTTCTGTCCCACTCCTAGGCCTGTGTGTGATTGTGACCCCTGGACTGGACATTTCACTTGCCACAATTACATCAAATGATAGGAACATAATGAAATGTTGAAGCAGAAAAGCATGGAATCATGGTGCTGGCAGGGACCCAAGGATCATCTTTCTTGTGCAACCCCCTGCAATGCAGGAATCTCAGCTCAAGCATCCCTGACAGATGGCCATCCAACCTCTGCTTAGAAACCTCCAAGGAAGGAGAGTCCAGAACCTCCTTATAAAAAGTAAACACTTGTTTGACCTCAGTTATTTGACACAGAGGGGGATACCAACAGATATAGTCCAAAAGGCACACAGGGAGTTCTGCATGTGTGGGAGAAATTTAAAAAGCAAGTGGTCCTCACTGACCGGGTGCAAAAAGATATTGTCATCCGGAGGAGCCCTGGCTGCCTATATAAAACACTATAGTGTCCCCCTTACCTGAGAGTAAGGCCCACTGAAATCAGTGCAGCTTTCTTCTGAGTAGATAGTTCTTTGCTAGATGCAAGTCAGCTGCACCAAACGACCCCGTTCAGCTAGGCGTTGGGGTGGGTTTCACCTTGCGCCTTGCAAAGCTGAGCAGATGCTGCCAACAGGCCTTGTGCCCCTTGGCAACATCTGAAGACCCTGATCTATCTGATCCAGTGCTGGGTGGATTGGATCCTGTGCCTTGCAGAGTCAGGCCCAGGCTGCCACTGGGCCCAGCACTGGTGGCAGCTACAAGCAGCTCTGGTTCGCCCAGCCCTACCCACTGTCACCCCACCTGACCTGGGGGTTCTGGATCGGTAGCTCTACTGGTCAAAATAGGAGCATCAGCAATCGCCCTCTCCTATCAGAAACATCCCAAGACAGCTCTAAGAAAACACATGTGGCAAAAAGGAGTGCTAGGCCCTGGTGGGCCTCCCCCTTACCCACTTGCCATTGACCAAGCGCATAGCTAGCTAATCAGGATTCTATATGTGCCTATTTTTCTTCCCTTCTCACTTCCCCCTGTGGCTCCTGAGCCTCGTGCTATGCCCCCCGCCATTTATGTGATTTTCACCTGTGACCCCCTTGGAATATTCTAGAGAATTTTCTGTGACCCCTTGGTTGTGGGGGTTTGTTGTCAAAATAACAATGCATTATTCAGGTTGAGTAACTCTAGAGACTAGGGACGTGGGTGGCGCTGTGGGTTAAACCACAGAGCCTAGGGCTTGCTGATCTGAAGGTCGCAGTGAAGCGGCTTAGTCATGCTGGCCACATGACCCGGAAGCTGTACACCGGCTCCCTTGGCCAATAAAGCGAGATGAGCGCTGCAACCCCAGAGTCGTCCGTGACTGGACCTAATGGTCAGGGGTCCCTTTACCTTTACCCTTAACTCTAGAGACTAACAACCACAGTGCTGCAAATTTCTGGTTAGACAGATTGCAAATAAAAGCAATATAATTTGCAGACACAGAGCTCTGTTTGACAGCACTTCCCTTGAGTTCTCTAGCAGGAAAAAGACAAAGGGATTAAATTTTTTCTACTTCCTCCTGCTTCGGAACTCATTATCTTTTCCGCCATGCTTCTGAGGCAGATGGATGTCTGTCTGGTCTCTGCTCCAGTGGAGATTCCATTTTTGACCTCAACTATGCATTGTAATCTAGAAGCAGAATTTGCCTGTTTGTAACTGCTGGAATCAAGTGCAAGACTTTATGTAAGTACTGTTTTACATGTGATTCTTTTATTAAGAGGGAGAAAGGGGGAAATCATATATCCCACCCTTCCCACAAACTCCATCCAACAATGGTTCCCTGGGGACTCTGAATGTTCTGGGGGTGGGGGGGGGCAGCAGCAGAGAAGCTGTTTGCAGCAAAAGGCATTGGCACCCTTTGCACTCAGCCATCCGTTTTGCCCAGACTAAATGCTTGCTACATGTCTGCCACCTGTGGTTTGGCTGCTGACCAGAGGCAGCAGAGCCTGCCATGAAAACCCACAGCTGGGGCTTGAGCTAATTCCTCACCCCAGCGGCTTGGTGGTGCATGCCAGTGTTTCAGGCAGACCTACCTGTAGTCAGCACTCCAGCAAAGACCCAGCACTGCCCATACAGGACAGGTCTAAATCCCGAGTCCTTCCATTTTCTCAAGATGTCCACGCTTCCATTCCAGCTGCTTGGACTCTCCCCACCACTGTAATTCCCACTCCAGTTTCCTTGCAGGACTCCTCTGTCGTCATTGCTGTTGACCTGCAGCGGGGGAGGGGGGAATCAAGAGAGGCCAATGAGCTGCTCCCCCTTTTTTGCACAGGCTGGATTGGACCAGGGAGCAGCAGGAAGGGAGTGGCGGGCTGCCTGCCTGCCTGCCTTCCCCTTTCCACCCATGATCCCACCTCCACATCCTTTTGCAAAGTTAATAGAATCATAAAATTGTAGGCAGGCAGGTGAGAGCCCCCTCGTGGCTCCTCTCAGGGACACTCGCTCCTATCCATGGGGTGGGTGGGAGCCTGGCTCATGCTGGGCTTTCCTTACCATGGCGCTGAGCACCCGCCCAACGTATTTGGGGTCATTTCGTCTGCGCACGTCAGCAGTTGGGTCCTTGCGGTAGCTCAAGCTCCGGTCTAGAATGTCAAGGCAGATGTCCAAAATGCCGTCTTGAAACTGAACACAGAGAGGAAGACAAATGAAATGGTTCTTCATCCTGTGGCAGCATCACCCAGTGCTACACACATAACCTGGAGCTCCCCCTGCGTTTTGAGCGACTCCAACTATGAACTGGTTGAAGGAAGAGAGAGAGGACCAGGAGGTACTATTTGTTCCTTCCTCTGCAGGAGAGGAGGGGAAATGACATCACACAGAGCCCTCTCTATCAATTGCATTTCTATGCTCTGAGTCTGCCTCTCATCAATTCAGTTCTGTGGATTTAGCGCCTTCTCATGTGTTGAGGGAATTACTGGCTTGTTTTGCTTTTGATTTTCTTGCTTATTTTGTGTTTTCATTTTGTATTTTTCTGTATTTTTATGTTGGGAACTGTGATCTTTGGAAGAAGGCTGATATACAAACTTAATAAAATAAATAATTAATATAGATATGTGCTTGTGAGGTTTGGCTGCTAATCTCTCACGGGGCCTGGGTGGGCGAGAGGGGCCCACAGTGGCTCCGAAGGTTTCCTGCCCCTCTCCCTTCCTTGGGAAGAGGCTTGGGAGTAACCCAGACTGTCCCAGAGAATGTTCAGCTTGTTAAGACGTCCCAGGCCAGGGGCTCCTCCTTCTCCCTCTCTCCCCCCCTTCCCGGGATTGCCATATGTCCTCTTTTTCCAAGACACGTCCTCTTTTTCATGGGTAGAGCCATCATCTTCCCCCCAAAAAACTAAGTTTTGGGTCTTTGGGGGGATTTTTACAGCATTTTCCTCAAAAAGTGCCCTAAGTTGCCATACTTCCGGAGTTTTCTGGACATTTCGCCAATTTGGCGAAAAATCCTCCCAGACACCGTTTTGACAGTCCGATTCACGGACGTGTCTGGGGGAAAACCGAGATGTATGGCAGCCCTATCATGGTGATCCATAGCAATGGCGTAGCGTGGGTTGTCAGCACCCGGGGCAAAGCAAGTAATTTGCGCCCCCTAACCCATGGATTTGTGCCCCCTAACCCTAACCCCCAGATGTTGCGCCCGGTGAGGCCGCCCCCCCTGCACCCCCCACGCTAGGCCACTGATCCATAGCTAAAAGCAGAAGTCGACAAATGTGTCCTGTTTTTTGCTCTTCAAAATATGGCAACCCGAAGACCCCCAGGGACCGTCCAGCCAGCCTAGGAAGTGCGCTCTGGTCGCGGGGGAGGAGACACGAGGCATTGCCGTCCGCACCTGGAATTGAGGAGCTGGAAAGGTCCTTTGGCTTCACACCCAGGACCTATTTTTCTCTCTCTTCTTTTGAGAAAGGGTGGGGGACGGGATTTGGAGGGCGCGCGTGTGCGCGTAGCTGGGCTCCAGTTGCTCTGGGCATTTCTGGACGGGGCCGGTAGCGTCTCTCCTAGCCCCTCCCCACCCCGGTCTCCAGCCCCCGCCCAAAGGCTTCCCCCTACCTGGCCAAAGTTCCACCCGAAGCTGGAGATGCGGTTCGCGCTGCCCACGAAGACGACGCCGAACTCGGAAAGGACGTATTCCTTGCGCTCCGCGTCGTTGCCCATGAAGACGTCGTCTCCTGCAAGCGAAAGAACCGGCCGGTGCTGAGGGGCCATTTGGGTGGGGAAGAACTAGGAATCCCCAGTACCTCCTTGGGGCGCCCCCAGCCCTCCTCCCTGTAGCTGCAGGTGGCCCGTCCTGTCCCTGTGCGCCTTGGGGGCAGGAAGCCCCCGGCGCCGCCCTGAGGCCGCTTCGTGCAGCCGGAAGCACCTAGCCAGGAGGAGGAGGAGGAGCCTCGGGTCCCCACCAGAAAAGGCCGGGGGCCGAGGGGGGCAGTCGTGGGGGGGGAGGTCCGGTGGGGTCGGGGGCATCAGTCGCTGGGGGCCCCTGTGTTTTGGGTTTGTTTTCGCTCTTGTTTTTATTAAGTATTTCGTGTTTCTTATATTTTTATGTTGTGAACCACCTTGAGATCTACGGATGAAGGGCGGCATACAAATTTAATAAATAACTAAATACCTGTTGCCCAGGGGTTAAAGAGCAGCACGAAGGTGCCGAGGTGGGAGGCGCCGGCGGTCGTTTTGATCCCCAGCCGGTAGCGCCCGATGGCGGCACTCGCAGGGCTGGAAATGGCGATGTTCAGGGAGCCCGAAGCCGCCGGAGAGTCCTGGACGGCGCCCCAGGAGCCGCCGCTGGGTGCGGCGCTGGAGATGCCAAAAGCCACGCGGGTCTTCTCGTGCAGGGCAGAGGTCGATCCTGGCAGCAGGAGGAAGGCGGTGAGCTTTGGGCATAGTGGAGGTCACATCTTGGGCAGCCCGCCCTCCGGGGTGGGGGCCTTTACGCCAAGTGGCCCCCTCGACATGGAGAGCCAAGGAGTCACCCAGCTGGACTCTGCAATTCGGTGGCGGCTTACCTGTTTCGACGGTGAACGTGAGGCTGCCTGGAGCTGGCGCTGCTCCGCCGAAGGCCAGAGAGATATAGAAAAGTTGGGCCCGTCGCACCACCAGCTCGGTGCCGGGGTACTGCTCGGTGTGGTGCGCGCTGCCATTGGCTTTCCGCTTCCAGTCAATCTTCGGCACAGCTGCAAAAACGGGGACAAGACCACGAAGGTTGAGGCAGAGAGGCTCGCCTGCGCCTTTCCGAAACAGGTCATGCCCTCGCAGCGACCCAGAAGTCACCCTTCAGGCACAGGGCGCTCCTTTCCCTGAAGACCAAGAGCCAAGGGACCGCCTTTCCTAGCGCCCCTTTCCCTCAGACCGGCTGGAGAAACGCGCGTGAAACGGAGCTCTTGATGCTCGACTTCATCGCATTTGACACCAATGCAACTACTGTAGATCTCCCGAGAGGAGGAGGAGGAGATCTGTGGCAGCTGCGGAGTTGTGGGCAGGGCAGACCCTCCACGTGGCGCTGCGGCACTTCGGCAAGAGCAGCCGCTGCGGAGCAGGGCAGCGCAAGGGCACCAGCCCGCCTGTCCCGGCCTGGCGCCAGCTGTGCTCGGTCGCTTTCTGCGGATTCACGCGTGTTGGGTTGCGTATACAGAACAGAAACCGTCGTCCCCGGCGCTAAAGTAGGGATGTGCCAAAGTCGAGGGATGGATTGTGACTAAGCAAAAACCACTCACGAATCTGAGGGCTCAGCACTTGCTGGGCAGCTCCGGACCGACCTCTCTTAGCGCCTGGGACGGGACCGGGCGGGCAAGCAGTTCATCAGGGAAGGAGGGCAGGGGGGCACTCGCCCAGACTCTCGCCATGGCAGCCCGGCCACATTCTGGATGCGGCCAAGCCTGCGCGCGCTCTCTCTGTGCAACCGTCCCTCGTGCGTCCTGCATCGCCCTGGGAAGACTCCAGGCCCGGGGTGCGGAGCGCTTGGGCTGGGCTGCGGACCGAGGGAGCTGGGCCCCGAAGCCCAGAGCCCAGCCGCCTTCCGCAAGCGCCGGCTTGCCCTGCCCCCGCCTCTCGCTGTAATTACGGCTCTTCAAACGGGGCGGACAGCGCGCGGAGCGTGTCCCGGTGGGGAGAGGGCAGCCCCAGGGCCCAGCCCAGGAGGCAGCCGGGGACTAAAGATTTGCCTTTGGGAAGCTGCTGTTTGGCGGCGGACGCCCCATAACGGAACTGCCGGAGCCTCGCTGGTCCCCCGAGCTGGCGAGGCTCCTCGGAGAGAGCCGGCCCGCCTTGCGGAAGGCGCTGTCACTGGAAGTCCAATGGACGCCTGCTGAAAACTTTTCCGCGCTGCCCAGCTCATGCAGACAATTAAGACACCACCTTTCAAAGGCTCATAGAACCGTAGAGTTGGAAGGAACCCCAGGGTCATCTAGTCTACCCTCTGCATTGCAGGAATCTGTTGCCCGAGGTGGGGCTGAACCCATGACCCTGGGAATAAGAGCCTCATACTCTACGGACCGAGCGATCACTAGAGAGGGAGTTCCAAAGGTTGGAACAGACACCATAATACTGTAGTTAGTGGAGGATTCCTGTGTTTAGATTTTCATGTGCTTTTAACTGCACATAGATGTTGTAAGCACGGGTTCTTTTTGTGATGTAGTGGTATATGCATATTCCTTGGGGTCAGGATAGAGGTTAACTTTACCCCGTCAGGCGATCAGCCTCTCTGCTCCAGCCCTGCCCTGCCCAGGGTGGTCCCTTCCCCATCCATGTCCTTGATGAGCTGGCTCTGCTTTGCTGCCCGCCCAGGATGGGCCCTACAGGTCTTTATCCACTCTAGAAAGCAGACCACCCTCACCGGCCCCTCCAGGCTGTGCTCCCAGCAGCAACAGGGCTGGGGGAAATGGGCAGGGGGGCAGGTGTGCTGGGTCCCTCCGAGCAAGGTGGGGTGCATGGCTAGAGGAAGGCCCGCCCCCCAGAGAGATGCAAAGGCTCCCCCTGCAGAGGAAGAGGCAGGAGAACCCAGCTGGCTTGTATTCTATTAGCTGGTGCTGTGGAGGGGTAGAGGAGAGGGCAAAGGCAAAGCCTTGATTTGCTGGCATGCCCAACAGGTCCATGAAATGCTGGCCCAGCCTTCCTTATTCGCACCTGCCCAGCCCTGCAGGCAGCCCATACTGGGGCCTTGCCCAGGGCAGCTTGTACTCACCAGCCATGCTCTCTCTTGTTCTGCTGCTCTTTGGGTCCTCTAGAGAAGCTCCCAGGGATAGGATGAGTCTCTCAAGGGGCTTGGAAGCACCTTATATGCAGCACACTGGAGACTCCTCCTTTTTGTCCAAAGGTGGGCGAGGCTCACAAGCCACACCAACAGTGCTGCAACCTTCCCTGACAGAGTGCGCCTGCCATGGGAGGGGCAGGCAGGAGTGACTCTGGGTGGCTCTTAACTCCAGGAAGGCTGATGACAGAAAGGGTGCATGCAGCAGGGAGTCATTTCCAGGTCAGAAGAAAGGGGCCTGAATCAGCCACCAGTAACCTTTCCCCTAGTCTTTCTAGGAAGGCCCCGGCACAAAGCCCTCAAGTGGCCAGGCCTCTGGGTCAGGTACACGGGCCTCTCTACAACCAGGGCATCTCTTAACTCATGCAGCCATGCAGCCAGCATTTCCCACTGGGGAACAGCTCGGTGGTGCAACCTCATTAAGCTGCCCTCCTTCCTTAACGCTAATTCCTTGCTGCACCCCGCACTCCCTGCATGTCAGACACTTTGCCAGCTGCAGTTCTGCTGGGTGGGAGGTGGCGGATGGCTGCAGCTGCCTGTGTGCAGGTCAACTCTTCCCTGAACTTGTTACCAGAGAAGTCAAGGCCATTTCTGACCAAAGCAAGAAGGCACCACCTCCTCCCTCCAATACGCCCATCCCAGCACAGGACTGATGACAGGCCTGTGGCAACAAAGCACCCAAGGAAGGAGACCCTCCAAAGGCACCTCAGAAAGGGTCCCTTTCCCTCCCACCCTCTCTCCAGTATTCTTGGGCAACCCACATGCAGGAGAGGCTCAAAGCTTCTTATGTTAATAGGCTTCTTAAACAACTGGTGCATATTCACACACCAACTCATTTTTGCTGCCACACAGGAAACAGCCTGGCTGGAACCTCCAGAGCTGGCTCTTCCTGAGCATTTGTCCCTTGCTCTCTCAGCCAGTGCTGGGACCAAGCAGGCAGGGGAGCTGTGATGGGGCCTGCTGGCTTCCAGGATCCGGCCCTTTGCCCCAGTGACCGTCATGGCAGTGACTAAGAAGAGCTTCCTTATGTCAAAACCCTCCATGAAAGATTGTGTGGCAAGGAACAACTATCCATATGCATTTCTACTCATGAGACGGATGTGGCTCCCCTGAGTCACGAGCTGATACATCTACCAATTCTTCCAGGGTTGCAGTTTCACTCACAGGAAAAGCAGAGGGAACCCTCTTCCTGCTAATGGGCCTTCCCACTGAAACTGGACGTAGCTGTCTTTCTACAGGGAGTCAAGGCAGAGCCTTGGTGCCACTCGGGAGCACATGGCAGGCCAGCCTTCCCTGCTCTTCCTCTCCTTCTGATGCAGCGGTGCCATCCCTTTGCCCAACAAACATCTCAAGACAGCAAGTCCTCTGACCAGTTTGTGGGCTGGGCATCTGTTCAAGGAACTGCAGCCCATGGAGAAAGCCTCACTTGGGGAGGCACATGGCAGGATCTGAAGCAAGGGGCGCAGGAGCTGCCTTCTCTCAGGACAGCGCTCAGAAGCAAAGGTGGGCTCCGCTGTTGGCTCCACCGTCCTCCAGGCCATGGCAGAGGAAGCAATGCTGGCATTTCCCGGCTCACCTCACAGTGACTGATCCAGCCAGAATCTCCTTTATGTTGCTCCATTCAGGCTGCCTCAGCAATGAGTGGAAACAGAGGCCAACGGCAAGCAGATTATTATGAAGGGCCACACCCTGAGCTGATGGTTTTCCTGTCCAGGGAATCTTGTTACATCTAGTTCTGCATGTTCACCAGGGATAAAAGTGTGGAAAAGATCACTCCTCCCCAGGACTGTGGCTCACCTGCTTACCTGGAGGGAGGGGCAAGGAGGGGCTCAAGCAAGGGACGACATCACACACACACACACACACACACACACCCTCCAGTTGCCATCAGGTTAACTGGACAGGCTCAGTCCTGCCACAGAATCCCTGCATCTTCAGACCTTCCACCTGGGGTGGGGGGTGGCATGTGCTAGCCTGTGGCTACTGGCAGTGAGGTTGGCAAGCTTGGGGGTGGGGTAAGAGGAGAAAGATTGCCTTTGCCACCCTCTCAGTGCTCTGTCCCCCAACAGAGATTCTCCTAGACCTTATTGCAGGTAGTGAGTTTGCTCAGATCCTGGCCACCCTCCTCCCCTGGCAGTGCTCCAGGAGAAGGTACAGTTGTTCCCACCTGTTGATGGAGCCCCCCCCCCATAATCTTGGCTGCCCTGACACTGGCCTTGGTCCTGGGCTGGGCTTGCTCTCGCCCTCCACCTCCACCTGGGCTCAACTCCTTGTTTCCAAGCTACTCTTGGTCTTGTGCCTTGTGGAGGGGCAGCAGAAACCCCCTCCTAGCACCTCCCTCCCAAATGAAGAGGCTCGGGAGTTTGGGAGCCTTCCTGCCCCTTTGGCCAGAGATATTGCCCCACTTCAGGGTGACTCGCGTGACACAGTTATGAAAGTCGGATGGGGAGGAAATGCTGGAGCAATCTGGCCCCAAGTGAGCAAGAGCGAGGGAGGAAGAGCTGCTGGGGCAATCCTGCTGGGGAAGGGATGTGCCAACCCCGCAGTTCTTGGCTCCTGCTCAGCCCCTGCTGGGGTGGACAGGCTGACTGGCCCACGCTCCCCCAGGATGATGCTCACAAGGCCAGGAGCAGATTGGGTTGGCTGTGTGTGCATTAACCAATGTGAGGAAATCTTTAACCATCAAGTGGTTGCCGTTTGAATTGCGAAACAGCTGACCCAAAGAAATCCTGTTGCTTGTAAGGATCTGGCCACGGGTTCAAGGTGTGGGCCAGGACTGGCCACCCCCTGTTCAAAACTCACCTTAGCCACAACCTTGCTGCCCCCAGCTCTGATGGCCCACGGGCTTCGCTGGCTCTAAAGGGAGAGTAGACTGGAGTGGTTCTAACAGTAGTCATAGCAGCAGCAGGGACTCTCAGAATTATAGAGTGAGGCGGGGTCCCAAGGGTCATCTAGTCCAACCCGTGCTACTCAACCACGGCAGAGCTCAGTGGCAGGAGAGGCCAGCCGGCCAGCCGAGTCTCAGGGGGTACTTGCCTGGAGGCAGAGTCAGTCCAGTCCTAAGGTCAGAAGTATCTCAGTTCATGTAGTCAGACAGTCTGGGGTCAAGAAAGCAGAGAGTCCAAGGTCACAAGAGGCAAGAAGCAGCAAGGTCTGGCCAGAACGACAAATATTGTTTCTAGCAACTGACTGAGGCTGGAAACCCTGCTGAAGAAAGCTGGAGCCAGCTGGTTCTCATCAGGAGCAAGAAGGCTGATCAGTGGCAGGTGGCGTCACTCTGCATTTTGCTCCTTCAGGCTGCTGCTCAACAGGTGAAGCTGATTCCTGGCCCATGACAAAATCCCTGCAATGCAGGAATCACAACTAAAGCCTCCCCAATAGTTGGTGATCGAGTCTCTGCTTAAAACCCCCCAATGATGGAGCCCAGCACCTTCCAAGAGAGTCTGCTCCACTGTCCAACAGTTCTTACCCTCAGTGTGTTTTCTCCCAATATTCCCATGTTTGTAGGCAATTTTGCCTGATAAGACACTTCTTTGCAAAGTGCCCCCCCAAATAATGGATTTTTGTATGTTGTTTTCACCAATGCATGCACTTTTATGTACACTTGATTACTGTATGTGCATTTTAGTACACATTACTTGGCTGGAGAACTGCATTCCAAAATTTGGGGGGGGGGCGGATTTTAAAGGATAGCTGTGTTTGAATTCTTGCAAGGTTTGCTTCCCCTTTCAGTGGAAACTGAATGGAGTATCTCCATCTACAGAGCTAGGGGGCTCCTGCAGGTGGGAGAGGCGGCTCCTGCTGCACCCAGATACTCCACTGGACTTTCCTGGGTGCTGCCAGGGGAAGAAGGAAGTTTTTCTCCGTGGCAGCAGCAGGGCACACAAACAGCATTTCTGATGATGGTGAAATTTCAGCTCTGCTTGCTCACGGAAGGTGGCTGTTTGTGAGGGACGGCTCTCTCTCTCTCAATGCTGAGCCACAGTCAGGCCTCTGGCTGGCCCTTCCGCTTTTTCAGCCCAGCTGCTGGCCACACGCGGGGTACCTGAGAGCCTCTGCTGGTCTTGCTCCACTCTAGGTCATTTCATCCTCTTTTGAGCTGCCTGCCATCAGGAAGGTCTGGTCCAGAGGACATAACACATGTGGATTCTGAAATGATTTTGAAGACAACATCTCACACCAAAGCCTCCTGCCTTGAGATCACAGCGGATGGAAGCTTGGATAAGTACATAAGACAAACCTGCTGGATCAGGCCAATGGCTCATCTAGTCCAGCATCCATTTATTCATTGTATTGCTCTCTCACCTCGTTTCTCCAAGAAGCTCAAGGTGATATATGTACCTGGTTCTCCCCTTTCTCATTTAATCCCCGCAACCCCATGAGGTTGTTTAGGCTGAGAAGCCCCCAAGGTCACAGAAAGCTTAATGGCCAACTGGGGATTCAAACCCTGGTCTCCCAGTCTGACACTCCTAGTCTGACACTCTAACTAATATACCACACTGGTTCTCATTTCCCACTGGGGAAACTAAGAAATCTCTGCTCTGAGAAGAACTCTCAGGTAGACAAAATCTTTTGAGGTGCTTAAAAAAATCAGCCATGTGCTCCTCTTGCTGAAGCTTCTAGCATTGGAGCTGAGCACTTGGTCCCGGTGGCAAAAGAGCCAGCAGACCTCAGGCTCAGTGCAAGGCTGGCCCTGAGACCGGTATCAGCCGAGTGAGGCTGGGGTGTGCCTACAATGGTATTCCACGGGTAATTTAAACACTTTTTTGAAATTGTGTTTTTTAAAGGATGTGACCAGTTTTGCAACTTCAATAATTTATCTGTAACTTGGAGAAATATTTCTCTAAAAGTACTTGAACAATTAAAAAAAACTATCTGTGGCAAAAGGACAAAGAGCTAACGCTTCATCAGCAAATGCTGAACATATGGCAACATTTGTTGGAAACTATGGGGAAAAGCTTTTCTGGCAAAGAACCTGTGGCCAATGTAACATAACCGATGTGACGTGACAATTCAAGCCACGTAAATGTTTCCAAAGCAAAACCCTGTGTATATGACACTTCACTCTGCAGTCACAGGTTGAAGGGGAGCATCAGGTCTACGTGGAAGTTGTAATGTGGAGAAACAGACCCTTTGCTTTAGCAACACCCTAATGATTTGTGACTTTTCAACCCAACGTTTATTATCGTTTACAGGGAAGACAAATGTCAAGGAAGTTCTCTTTCTCAAGAAGAATAGAATTTCATACCAATAAATATTGTATTGTATCATCTGGCCAACCAATTTCCTTTTCAGTTTCCCAGTTTCAACAATGTCAGAGATGCTAGCGGACATCAGCACTCCAGGACCGCTTTCTGCTTTTGGAGGACAATCAGTTTCCATTGGGACATTATTCCGTGTTTTGGTGCCGCTTGTTTTAAATTATGTGCCAAATTCATGTACACTTTATGTATGAGACAGGCTTCAACCTGCCACGGGGTTGTACTTGTCCTCTGAGGCAAGGTAAGAGACTTTTGGCTCCCAAAAGGATCTCTCGATCCTCTCGATCTAGAGTATCTCCAGCCTGTGGGGCAGCCTGGGCCCACCAGTCTTCCTCCATTGGGACCGTGAGGCCATTATTCTAAGCATGTATGATCCTAATGCAACATTTCTTCTCAGTTCAGCAACTAAGAAAGCAAATCTATCAGTACAAAAAGGGGTCATTAACCTATTCTCTAATTTCTTGGAGTGATATCTAACTGAAGTTTAGAAAAAAAGAGAGAGAAATCCTGAGTCACATGTTGTTTTAATCAAATGTAAAATGCCCTTTGGAAAACTGTTGCCAGATAATGAAACTAGAAAATTATCTTTGAAAAGAGATAGAACACGTTAACAACGTGAAGATGAAAAAAGGGTTTGTAAGTTGAAATGTTAATGGAATTATCTAGTAGCTCAATTTATGCCTCAGTTTCCCTGTTGAAATTAAAAAAAAAAAATAGGAAAGAGTTTTAGGACACACTTTCAGAGTTAAAGATCAACAGCAATTAGAATATACGGTGCAGTTGTTCACAAGTCAGGATAATCTACCAATTTACCAGCTGAAATCACAGTAAAACACCTCAGGCTTTCTTGAGCATTTGAAGGCTGACTGGACAATGCCTCAAACTGAGATAAGCAACTCTTCATCAAGGATAATAAAATGTGAGAAAATGTTGTTTCTCCAGAATTTCAGGAAGGCAAGAAAAGGCTTGCTGCTGTTGCTGCAGTCATCCCCAGTCACTGACAAACTCATGGACAGCAGGACCGACTCCCTTTCTCAATATCTTCTCCCTGAAGAGCTGGCTGGACCCACATAGCTAAAGTTGCCCCACGGCTGGTCGCTCCTGAGACTGCAGCTGGCTTCCTATGGCGCAGAGGAGCCCCTGGCCAGAAAATTACTTGCTTCTCATCTTTGTGATGCGTCCAACAGTCTTGGCTCTGAAATGCCCCAGATTTCTGCCCCACGTGTCAACTGAGGAATAACCTCAACTTCAAAAACTCTCAGAGGCGGTACCACAATATCCCCACCCTTCACTCTGGGAAATGCAAACACTGACTGTGCCAAACTCCAACCATTCCAAAGACCATTCTGGGCAAAAGAAATCTCCGGTTAATTAAATCTATCAAATTGCTCCAACAGATGCCTGCTTGATTGCCATTTGTGCTTAACTGCTCAGTTGCCAAATACGTTTAAATTGGTCTTGGTGTAATTGACACATAACTGTTGCTTATTGCATACTTCCCCAAATGATTTCAGCAATCTCCTGCCAATTAGGGTCTGGGAAAACAGGTTCCTGTTGTCCGTGTGTAGCAGCCACAATGCCCGTGCCATGCTATTTGGCACCCTAGGCAAGGCCTACTACACACATACACACTAGTTAACTTCAATTTTCATAACAGATGTCTTGTAGAAAAAATTATAAGTGCAAAACTTGAAACTGCCTTGGTCTGACCACATCTGGAATACTGTGTCCAGTTCTGGGCACCACAATTCAAGAAGGATGTCCACATGTGGTAGATATGTAAAATAGTTTACAAGTATCGGGAAATGATATACAATGCTATATAACGATAATGATATATGATGAGATGAAAAAAAAAGTTTAAAAACCTTTTCCCAAATACCCATTTCTTTTGGGAATGGTACATATTAGGGACACTTGTGGTGCTGTGGGTTAAACCACAGAGCCTAGGACTTGCTGATCAAAAGGTCGGTGGTTCGAATCCCCACGACGGGGTGAGCTCCCGTTGCTCGGTCCCTGCTCCTGCCAACCTAGCAGTTCAAAAGCACATCAAAGTGCAAGTAAATAGGTATACCACTCTGGCGGGAAGGTAAACGGCGTTTCCGTGCACTGCTCTGGTTCACCAGAAGCGGCTTAGTCATGCTGGCCACATGACCTGGAAGCTGTAAGCCGGCTCCCTCGGCCAATAAAGCGAGTTGAGTGCCGCAATGCCAGAGTCGGCCATGACTGGACCTAATGGTCAGGGGTCCCTCTACCTTTACATATTTATGTACGCTACTACAGCAGCTAGGATTTTGTTAGCTCAGAAATGGCAGGTGAGTGAGGTCCCAAATAAGGAGGGTTGGCAATTAAAAGTGATGGAATATGCAGTTAGCTGGTCTAACAAGTAAAATAAGAGAACAAGAACAAGTATACAAAGAGGAATGGAATTTTTTTGTGTAGTATCTGGAAAACAACTGTAAACATGTGAACAAGTTAGTAGGATTAAGGTAAATTCAATAGTGTAACACATAACAAAGGAATAATAAAGGAATAAGGGAGTTAAATAGATATATGAGAATATGTGGGGTAGGTGGGAAAATTAAAGGAACCACGGAAGGGGAAGATGGGAAGTCGTAGATGACTGGTTGGTTTTAAAGAAACCTGGTGTTCATCTCTATGTATGTGGGCGATCTGACACTAAGTAAAAGCGAAACAAAACAAGTGTCATGGTCAGATCACTTCCTGGTGCAACTGGACTTCTCTGCGACCCTTCCCCTCTGCAGGGAGGTGGGACTGATTCAGATGGTCCGTCCCCACTGAATGGATCCAAATGGTTTCCAGAGAGTGGTAGGGGATGTTTTATCCCATGTTGATGGCCTTTCAGCTGATTTCCTGGTAGCCCGCTGGAATGCGGGGTTAACCAGGGCTATTGACTGTTTGGCCCCGAAGCACCCTCTCTGATTGCATGAGGCCCAGACAGCCCCATCGTTTTCACCAAAGCTGAGGGCAATGAAACAAGTCGTTAAGACGGCTAGAGAACCAGTGGCAGAAAACTCATTCTGAATCGGACCGGACATGGGTTAGAGCTCAACGTCGAGCCTACCAAGTGGCGATAGTGACAGTGAAGAGGACCTTCTTCACTGCCTCTATTGCATCTGCAGAAAACAGCAGCAGGAGACTCTTTCAGGTGGTTCGCAATCTAAAAGCCACCTTCGCCACTGGGGCCTGTCTAGTCAAGTTGCATGGGATCAATTCCAATCTGTTACCTCCCAGGATGTGGACAGGCTCTTGAACAACTGAAATCGACCACCTGTCTCTTTGATTCTTGCCCATGCGGGCTCATAAAAATGAGCCGGCAAGGGCTGGGTGATGGGCTCTGTGGGGTGGTGAATGCTTCCCTCTGTGAGCAAGCCTTCCCAGACCCACTGAAAGAGGCGGTTATTAAACAGCTACTTAAAAAAAATCTTTTGATTTGGCTAATATGGCCAACTATCACCCAGTTTAAAATCTTCCATTCTTGGGCAGGGTTTAGCCCAGACACTGAGGTCCACTGAGGGTCTTCTGGCAGCTCCCTCTGCAGGGTAGGACTCGAACCCATGGCTTCAAGTTACAAGACAGGAGATTACAACTCAACACCAGGAAGAACTTTCTGACACTAAGAGCTGTTTGACAGTGAAATGGATTCCTTCAGAAGGTGGAGGACTCTCCTTCCTTGGAGGCTTTTAAGCAGAGGTTGGATGGTCATGTCATGGGTGCTTTAGTTGAGTTTCCTGCATTGCAGGGGGCTGAACTTGGGGTCCCTTCCAACTCTTATGATTCCACGTTGCTTCTCACTTGCCTTTTTTCTATACCGGTAAGTTCCAAACGCTGCAGCCTTTCTTCATAGGGGTGTCACTCTATCCCCCCCACTTAATCATTTGGGTTGCCCTTTCTGAACCTTTTCCAACCCGACAATATCCTTTTACGTGCTCACTTCGGCAGCACATATACTAAAATTGGAACGATACAGAGAAGATGAGCAGGGCCCCTGCGCAAGGATGACATGCAAATTTGTGAAGCGTTCCATTTTTTAAAAAAAAAATCCTTTTACGAGGCGAGGGGAGAGGCTGGGGAAACCCAGCAAGATGGGCAAGGTATAAATAATAAAATTATCACTATTATTATTATTATTAGAGGTTATGATCAGATGGGCCAGAGATATAGGCCATACAATCCAGTTGGAACAATGGGAGAATTTATGGAGACACAACATTAAATTTACAGCATGCTCCATAATTAGAGAAAACTTAATGAAAATGATATACCAATGGTATTTAACCCCGGTTAAACTGGCTAGAATATATAAATAAAAAACCAGTGTGTGTTGGAGATGCAAGAAAGACATCGGAACAATGTATCATATGTGGTAGGAATGTGTACATATTTAAAAAATTTGGACCACCATACAAGAGGAACTTTAAAAAAGTACCGTGCAATAACTGTAAAAACCTGTAGCGTTCCTCTTGGGAATAACAACAAATGACATTCCTGCAACCAAGAGAAAAGTATTCTTATATGCAACAGCTGCTGCCAGAATACTAATAGCAAAAAAATGGAAGGGGGGAAAATCCCATCTGTTTGAGAGTGGCAAGTCAAATTTTGTGAATATATATAGTTTCGGCTAGCCTTACAGCAGCAATAAGAGGACAAACAGATCAAAAATTAATTGAATGGGATTGTGCAAGGGAGTATATGAAAAAACATTGTTCTGGGACAAATATATTAATATGCAATGAATAAAGTTTACAGGGTAGAAATATTGGGGAAATGGATGGAACTGGAATAAAAACAATGTAATATTAATAACACAACGAATAAAAGAAGTCAAACATGGGTGGAGGGAAGTTACGGTATGTTTTTATGCATTTTTTGGTCTGTTCTTTTTATTTTATTTTATTTTATCTTTTGTGTAATTTGTTATTTTTCCTTTTTTTGCTTCTGATATTGTTTGGTTTTTGTTACTGCAATTCAATAAAAGTATTTATTAAAAAATTTTTAAAAAATTATTATTATTAAAACTGAAAACAGTATTTTAAGTGTGGTCATTCTATAGATTTCTATTTTATAAATAAAACTCACGTATTCCTTACAGTTTATCAGCATCTGAGATCAGTTTTCATCACAAAACTGTATGACTTAATTGGGCCAGCAATTTCTTACCTGCATATATTTGAAAATGGGGTACTTGTTGTAGTTCGGTTTGCATGTTGAAAGCACACTTTTAAACGGATATGCCACCCCATTGCTGCTCTTGGTATCATGGTGAATTTAATAGCTGTTCACTATGATAAAGAAAATAAAAACTGTTGGTTCCATTTAGTTATTTGACAAAATGTAGATACTGCTTTATCAAGAACAAAATTGGGAAGCAGTGTATATAAAATATTCATTAAAAATAATAAAATCAAAAGATAAAATATAAATCAACCTAAAATTTATCAAAATACAAATAAAACGCATTTTGAAACAAACATCTGTAATAAAATCATACGCAGTGGTACCTTGGGTTACAGGTGCTTCAGGTTACAGACTCTGCTAACCCAGAAATAGTACCTCGGGTTAAGAACTTTGCTTCAGGATGAGAAAAGAAATCGTGCTTCGGCGGCGCGGCACCAGCGGGAGGCCCCATTAGCTAAAGTGAAGCTTCAGGTTAAGAACGGGCCTTTGGAACGAATTAAGTACTTAACCCGAGGTACCACTGTATTAGCATCTGGGAAAAGCAGTACAGCAAAGGTGCTTGCATAATGGGCGTTTAAAAGACGGTTCAGGAGGCAGAGGCCAAACTGCAGGGAGGGCAGTTGCCTTTGTGTGCTCCCTGGGGGCACCTGTTTGGCCCCTCCTGGTTGCTGGCCCTGGACAGAAAGAAGGCGCTTGGGGCTCTGATTCAGGAGAGCTGGGCTTAGAACATGGTCAGCAAGAGGCTCCACAACACAATCCAAGGTGAAATGAGGCTGTGAAGATGTCATAAAAGCACCTTCTGGGGAACTGGCATTAGTGCTACAAGACGAAAACAGCAGGACGGTTTCGCTGGCAAAGCACCAGAAACAGTCACCAATCCCTAATACTAGAACACCAGTGGCTAAGTGTGCACCATCACCCCAGAAATCACAATGGACTGGCATTTGCATGAAGGCGGTGCAGGAAATTAAGACGAGCAGGAGGAATTGCAATGCTGAACTGAGGGGAAACAGGAGTTTTCTGGGGTCTCTTGGAGATGCCTGAAGCAGAGCTTCTAGGTTGAACAACAATGTGAGACAGGACCAGGAGAGACCCACGGGATTAAGTGTAGAGAGGCAGTATATTAAAAGCTCCAAAAGAGATTCTTATGCTAATTCTGTTTAGTTTTGGAGCTTAAAAAAGGAATCTGGAAGAAAATGAAGGAAAATGAAGGCAAAGTAACAGGAAATTTGGCAGGTGGACTTCTGCCTACTCCTTGCTCCAGTCCGTGCATGTTTTTGTGTAACACGATCATGTCTGCCTTATTTTTTCTTCTTCCACAAACTCCTGAGCCAATTTTCCTCCCAGGGGACTCACTCCACCCCCTTCATGCTTTTGCTGGCCCTTGCCTGAAACTTCCCCGGCTCTCTCCTTTTTGAGGTGGGGCGACCAGGACAGGACAGGCTTCCAAGCGGGTAAAGCTGCCTTGACAAGAGTCAAGTGGACCTCGGGGTTTGGCTGAAGCGCCCACCGAGCAAGTCAGCCATGCAGTGGAGCGGCTGGCCAAGCGGACGCGGGGTTTGGTTGCCTGCCCCAAGGATCGCGTCCTCTGAATGGAGAGAAGCTATGGGAGGGCCTTGGATCCCCTTGGGGGTGGAAGCCTGCAGAGAAGGGCTGAGGAGGGCCGGCCCAAGGGGCCGAGGGCCAAGCTGGCCAGCAGAGAAGCTGTGTGGGCCTCCTCGAGAGCAGGCCTTTGCGGGGACCCCTTCCAGCAGGCGGGGGGGGGGGGACACTGCTGGGCTCCAGCGCTTTGCCAGAGAGATCATTCTTTCACTATTAATATACTTGCACGTCATTGTATTTCAGTCCAACAATTACTTTGATAAAATACATATTTTGTTATGTGCAAATGAGGTCCATAAATGACCATCTGGCATATATTCAACACAGCAAGCATTTCTTATGGGCCAAGGACAGCTGGCCATAGCAAGGGCCCCATTCCCTTCAGGAACCTCCCTCCCGCCCGGACTCCGCCCCCCGCCCCGCCCCCTCCGGGCCGCCGCCGCCGCCTCTGGGCGCCCCCTTGTGGCCGCGAGGAGAGCGGCGCCGGAGGCAGCCACCGCGGCCCGAGAGCGAGCGCAGGGGCTGGGCACGTGGGGCGCCTGCGCGGTGCCGCGGGAGCCGCGTGTCGGGCAGGCGAGCTGGGCGGGGCCGCGTTTCCCGCGCAGTTGCGCTGAGGGAGCCAGAGGGGCGGACGGCGAAGCAGCGGCCTCGGAGGAGGACGAGGCCTCGCTCCCGCCATGGCTTCCCCGGCCAGGGCCCTCCGGCCGCGCCGCTCGGCCCCCGCCGCGCCGTGAGTCCCCGAGGCCGGGCGAGGGAGGGCGGGCGGGCGGCGTGGGGCCGGGCCGGGCCGGGCTGAGCTCCCTCTTGGTCCGCAGGGCGACGGGCAGCGACGCCTCGGAGGACTCCGGCGACAGCGCCTTCGAGGAAGCCCCTGGCGGCAAGGCCGGCAAGCGGCAGCCGCGGCCCCGCAAGCCGCAGGTAGGCGCCGCCGCCCCGAGGGAGGCCGGGCCCGGCTGGGGCTGCGCTTGGGGGGGCGCCGCGAGGCCTGGCTGGGGCTCCCGCTTCCTCCCCTCTCTCCGTCCCCTCAGGCGGCGAGGCGAAGGGCGGCCCCGAAGGACCCTCGGCCGGCCCGCGCGGAGCCCAGCGGCGGCCTCTTCCAGGCGGTGAAGGCGGGCGGGAGCGCCGCGCAGGTGAGGGGCGGGGCGGGCGGGGCTCCTCCCCCTTGGCGGAGGGGGCGGGGCAGCCGAGGGTCGCCTCTGAGCGCAGGCGCCGCGCTGAGAAGGCCCTGCTCTGGGCTCCAGTCTGGGCAGAGAGCGGGGAGGGCGCAGCACGGAGAAGGCGCCACCTCCTGCTCAACCCGAAGCTGCTGCTTGATCTCCATGGGATGCAGTTTGGGAGCAGCCTGGGAGCGCCAGCAGCAGGAGCCGTCCCCAGGGGAGGGAAAGATGTGCCTCCACACCTGCCCTACGTGCTGGAATGGGATAGCTGGCATGGTGGGCTGCAGTGGAGCAAGGGTTGGGTTTTTGAAAGGAGACTTGGGGCAGGTGAGAGTGGCAGGGTTGGCTGGAGAAAGATAAGGAGCAGGGATATGCTGGAGGGAAAAGGCAGAGGAATGTGTCTTAGGGGGAACTCACATCCTCTAGTATGCTTGTGCTCTTGTGGGTCTCGCATCTCTCTCTTGTTTCTATGTGCGTGTCCTTGCCCTGCTCCCTTTGCCTACGGCCATCCTCTGTCAACTGCCACAGTCTATAGTTGATGACTGGCTTGAGAGTTACAAGAAAGACAGGGAATCTGGGTTTCTGGAGCTGTTCAACTTCATTGTCCACTCCTGTGGTTGCAAAGGTGAGTTTAGAGTGGAGAGTTGTGCTTCTGCGTACTCTTGCAAAAGCTCTTCTGTGCTCCATCCTCCTTCCAGTTGCATGCTTGTTCTGCAGTGATGTGAGGCTGGACTGGCGCTCTCTCCCCTCTCTCCTCTCCACGCCCTGCAGGGGTAGTGACCCTGGAGATGCTGAGAGGCCTTCAGAACTCGGAGATCATCCAGCAACTGACAGAATCATTTGATGAGGTGAGAACTAAGGAAGGGGATGTTTCTGGGGAGGTTAAATCCAAACAGTCACCTTGGAGGGAGGGTGGCAGAGACAAATGGTGGACTCAGACAAATCTTTTCCCAGGGCTCAGCAGAGTACCCACTGTTATTGAACACCCCAGTCTGGCGGCGGTTTCGGCAGGGGTTCTGTGAGCTGTTGGGAGTTCTTGTGCACCAAACACAACATGCTGTTCTCTATGATGAGTATTTGATGGGTAGCCTTGTCGCCCTGCTTACTGGCATGTCTGACTCCCAGGTGCGTGCTTTCCGCCACACGAGCACCTTGGCAGGTAGGAGGGTAGTCTGGGTTTGGGTGGGCAGATGCATGCCTTTCTGAGAGGAGCTGAGAAATGCCATGCTATGCTTCATCTTTTCCTGTAGCCATGAAACTAATGACAGGTTTGGTGCGTGTAGCTCTGAGTGTCAGCCTGCAGAAGGACAACAGTCAGCGGCAGTATGAGGCTGAGCAGGCCAAGGGATCGAGCTGCCGGGCTCTGGGGAAGCTGGAAGGGCTGCTGGAACAACGCAGAGAGGTGAAGGTGGAATAGGGTGGGGTGGGAGAGCAGGCAAATATGACTTCATGGAAATTACTGAAACCTCGTGGAATGAGACTTGCAGGCGCGCCGACTTATAAAAAATATGGGGGGGGCGGGGGCCCATACCAACTTATAAAAAATATTGGGGGGGCCCAAGACCTCCAAACAGCTGCTGCTGGGGGAACGAAAGGGGCGAGCCCCGGTCTGCCCCGACCTTAAGTGAACCTGTGAGGGCCCACCCTTTGCGGCAGCCAATTGGCTGCCGCCGTGGGCGGTGAATATTAATGAGCTAGGGGGAATCCCCGCTTCTCGCAGGGCTGACGCCAGCCCCGCGAGATTGTTGATGGGTCGAGAGCCCGCAACCCCACCCCCCTCTCTAGATCGGGAGTGGCTTTGTTTTAACTCATTACTGAATGTATTTTAAAAGGTAACTATCGTCAAACAAGGAAAATAAAAAATAATTTTCTTAAATTATTGGGGGGGCAGAGCCCCCCCAAACGAATTTTTGAGGGGGCTCGGGCCCCCTCAGGCCCCATGGAGTCGGCGCCTATGGAGACTTGTCTCGGGAGACAGTGGAAAAGGGCATATTTGGTGGTGGGGTAAACTGTTGGAAGGTTACAGCACCAGTTCTGGCTGTAGAGACCAATGCGAATGAGATGCGTTTTGTTGCAGCTGGGGCAGATGAAGGCATCTGGCTGTGCTGCTGCGGATGCACTATGGCATTTCTTCTCTCTCTGCTCCTTTCACCGGTCATCCCTCTTCTGGTCACTGTTATGGATGCAGGACCTGTCTGTCTCCAGGCATTGCAGTCATCTGCAAAGGATTCCCACACGGTGGGGTTGATGTTTCCAGCCTTTATGTCACATTTGCAGGCATCTTTGTAGCGCAGAGTTGGTCGGCCAATGGGTCTGGTGCCTGAAGCCAGCTCCCCCAGAGCACATCCTTGGGGATCCTACCATCTTCAATTTGTGGACAGGACCAAGCAAGCATAGGCATCGCTGAAACTGGAGTGTGAACATGCTGGGAATGTGGGCTTGAGAGAGCACATTTTTGGTTGGAATTCTGTCCTGCCATTTGATACCCAAACCCTTTATGATGCAGCGTATGTGGAAAGTGTTGAGGCATCGCTCCTGGCGGTTGCCCATGACTTGCTTCCATAAAGCATTGTGCGCAACACGCAAGCCTGGTAGACCTTCATCTTGGTATTGAATGTTTGTTGTTGTTGTTTAGTCGTTTAGTTCTGTCTGACTCTTTGTGACCCCATGGACCAGAGCACGCCAGGCACTCCTGTCTTCCACTGCCTCCCGCAGTTTGGTCAGACTCATGCTGGTAGCTTCCAACCATCTCGTCCTCTGTCGTCCCCTTCTCCTTGTGCCCTCCATCTTTCCCAGCATCAGCGTCTTTTCCAGGGAGTCTTCTCTTCTTATGAGGTGGCCAAAGTACTGGAGCCTCAGCTTCACGATCTGTCCTTCCAGTGAGCACTCAGGGCTGATTTCCTTCAGAATGGAGAGGTTTGATCTTCTTGCAGTCCATGGGACTCTCAAGAGTCTCCTCCAGCACCATAATTCAAAAGCATAAATTCTTTGGCGATCAGCCTTCTTTGTGGTCCAGCTCTCACTTCCATACATCACTACTGGGAAGACCATAGCTTTAACTATATGGACCTTTGTTGGCTAGGTGATGTCTCTGCTTTTAAATATGCTGTCTAGGTTTGTCATTGCTTTTCTTCTAAGAAGCAGGCGTCTTTTAATTTCGTGACTGCTGTCACCATCTGCAGTGATCATGGAACCCAAGAAAGTAAAATCTCTCACTGCCTCCATTTCTTCCTATTTGCCAGGAGTGATGGGCCCAGTGGCCATGATCTTTTTTTGATGTTGAGCTTCAGAGCATATTTTGCGCTCTTCTCTTTCACCCTCATTAAAAGGTTCTTTAATTCCTCCTCACTTTCTGCCATCAAGGTTGTGTCATCTGCATATCTGAGGTTGTTATTTCTTCCGGCAGTCTTAATTCCGGCTTGGGATTCATCCAGCCCAGCCTTTCGCATGATGAATTCTGCATATAAGTTAAATAAGCAGGGAGACAAATATACAGCCTTGTCGTACTCCTTTCCCAATTTTGAACCATTTAGTTGTTCCATATCCAGTTCTAACTGTAGCTTCTTGTCACACATAGAGATTTCTCAGGAGATAGATGAGGTGATCAGGCATTATATAAAAAAAATACAAAAAATTGTGCAGTAGCACCTTAGAGGCCAACTAAGTTTGTTAGTTGGTCTCTAAGGTGCTACTGGACATTGTTTATATTTATATATTTATATATTTCTACTGCATCAGACCAGCATGGCTACCTGCCTGAATCTTGAATGTTAGCATCACATTCTCCCATGCCCTTTTGAAGAGGTGAATCATTGCCATAGCTGCCTTGCCAATACATTTGTCCAGCTCAGTGTTACTAACGGTGGAACCAAAGTAGACAAAATCTACCACCTCAAGTGTGTGATCACCAGTGCTGATGTGTGGAGTGCTGGCAGCATCCTGACCCAGGATGATGGTATTTGTCAGGCAAATAGTAGGGCTAAACTCCTGCAGACATGGGCAAAAATGAATATATATATATATATATATATATATATGAATATAGAAATTGATGGGTATAAATTAATCAATGAAAAGGAGGAGACCCAACAGGAAGAGAGGAAGGTAAAGGATGTGTATACTTGTGAAGAGATTCATAACCTGGAGCATGGAAAGCAGATTGAGAATATATGGGTAAAAATTACAGGAGAGGGAAACTACAGTGACTTTATTCTGGGTGTCTGCTGTAGACTTCCAAGCCAGACTGAAGACTTGGCTGATGTCTTCCCAGAGCAGATTATCAAACATTTGTAGAGGAGAGCTATAGTAGTCATGGGAGACTTCAACTTCCCCAATATCTGCTGGAATTCAAGCTGCCAAGAAGGAGCAAAAAGGGTTTTCTTGTGTGTGTTTCTTGTGGCTGATTAGCTGCTCTCCCTGTTTGATCCATCTTTTAGATTTAGGGGAGCTAGTCTCAAACGTTTGTTGGGGGAGACCTAGGTTTTTTGGGGGGGATTTATTTGTCCTGTCTTCACGCTTTTTATGATGGAGGACCGCTGTAGTCACCCCCAACGACATGTTCTCAAGATGGAGGGTGAGGGAACAGCTGCAGTCGCCTGCGGTTCCTGCACAATGTTTGCCATCTTGCCAAAGGCTGCAGGCAGCTTTACCTGCAGCAATTTCATGTTGATTGCCCTCTTAAAAGACAAAGTCCAGCAACTGGAGGAACGTGTAGCTACGCTCCAAAGAATTAGAGAGCTAGAGCACACAGACCTAGTGGTGGGAGAAAAAAATCCTTAAATAAGAGACACGGGAGAATGATTAATGGACTTCAATGTCTGTACACTAATGCGCAAAGCATGGGAAATAAACAAGATGAGCTTGAGCTCTTGGTACAGCAAACTAAATATGACATAATAGGCATCACTGAAACCTGGTGATACAATCTATTTCAGAGAAACAGACCAGACAAGAAAGGAGGAGGAGTGGCGTTATATGTCAGGGATGTGTATACCTGTGAAGAGATCCAAGATTTAGAACCTCAAAGCCAAAGTGAGAGCATTTGGGTCAAAATTAAGGGAGAGAAGAATAACAGTGACCTCATTGTGGGAGTTTACTATAGATCCCCAAGCCAAACGGAGGACATAGATGATGCCTTCCTGGAACAGATGGCCAAGCATGCAAAAGGAAGGGAGATAGTAGTAATGGGGGACTTCAATTACCCGGATATTTGTTGGATGTCAAACTCAGCCAAGAGCATAAGGTCAAACAGATTCCTCACTGGCCTTGCAGAAAACTTCATTGTCCAGAAAGTGGGAGAAGCAACAAGAAGAACAGCCATTTTAGATCTGGTCCTAACCAATGTTGATGACCTGGTTAGTGGGGTAGAAGTGGAAGGATCATTAGGCGTGAGTGATCATGCTCTTCTGAAGTTTACTATACAGCGGAAAGGAGCAACCAAGCATACTAGGACTCAATTTCTTGACTTTAAGAAAACCGACTTCATAAAACTTAGGGAAGTGCTGGGTGAGATCCCATGGACAGTAATGCTAAAAGGAAAGGGAGTTCATGATGGCTGGGAGTTTGTTAAGAGGGAGATAGTAAAAGCACAACTTCAGGCAATACCAATGAGACGGAAACATGGAAGGTGCCTAAAGAAGCTAGGGTGGCTATCTAAAGAACATTTAACTGAGTTAAGATTAAAAAAGGATGTGTACAAAAAATAGAAAAGGGGGGAAACCACCAAAGAGGAATTCAAACAAATAGCCAGCACGTGTAGACACAAAGTCAGAAAAGCTAAAGCACAGAATGAACTCAGGCTTGCTAGAGAGGTTAAAAGCAACAAAAAAGGCTTTTATGGGTATGTTCGTAGCAAAAGGAAGAACAAAGAAACAGTGGGGTCACTCAGAGGAGAAGATGGTGAAATGCAAACAGGGGACACAGAAAGGGCTGAACTCCTCAATGCCTTCTTTGCCTCAGTCTTCTCCGATAAAGAAAACAATGCCCGACCTGAAGAATTTAGTGCAAATGATTCAGCAAAGGAAACACAGCCCAGAATAACTAAGGAGATAGTACAAGAATACTTGGCTAGTCTAGATGTATTCAAGTCTCCAGGGCCAGATGAACTGCATCCAAGAGTATTAAAAGAACTGGCAGATGTGATCTCAGAACCACTGGCAGTCATCTTTGAGAATTCCTGGAGAACAGGCGAAGTCCCGCAGACTGGAGGAGGGCAAATGTTGTTCCTATTTTCAAAAAGGGGAAAAGAGAGGACCCAAATAATTACCGCCCAGTCAGTCTGGCATCAATACCAGGGAAGATTCTGGAGCAGATCATTAAGCAAACAGTCTGTGAGCACCTAGAAAGGAATGCTGTGATCACCAATAGTCAGCATGGATTTCTGAAAAATAAGTCATGTCAGACGAACCTGATCTCGTTTTTTGACAGAATTACAAGCCTGGTAGATGAAGGGAACGCAGTGGATGTAGCCTACCTTGATTTCAGCAAGGCATTTGACAAGGTGCCCCATGATATTCTTGTAAAGAAGCTGGTAAAATGCGGTCTTGACTATGCTACCACTCAGTGGATTTGTAACTGGCTGACTGACCGAACCCAAAGGGTGCTCATCAATGGTTCCTCTTCATCCTGGAGAAGAGTGACTAGTGGGGTGCCACAGGGTTCTGTCTTGGGCCCGGTCTTATTCAACATCTTTATCAACGACTTGGATGATGGACTCAAGGGCATCCTGATCAAATTTGCAGATGACACCAAACTGGGAGGGGTGGCTAACACCCCAGAGGACAGGATCACACTTCAAAACGACCTTGACAGATTAGAGAACTGGGCCAAAACAAACAAGATGAATTTTAACAGGGAGAAATGTAAAGTATTGCACTTGGGCAAAAAAAATGAGAGGCACAAATACAAGATGGGTGACACCTGGCTTGAGAGCCGTACATGTGAAAAGGATCTAGGAGTCTTGGTTGACCACAAACTTGACATGAGCCAACAGTGTGACGCAGCAGCTAAAAAAGCCAATGCAATTCTGGGCTGCATCAATAGGAGTATAGCATCTAGATCAAGGGAAGTAATAGTGCCACTGTATTCTGCTCTGGTCAGACCTCACCTGGAGTACTGTGTCCAGTTCTGGGCACCACAGTTCAAGAAGGACACTGACAAACTGGAACATGTCCAGAGGAGGGCAACCAAAATGGTCAAAGGCCTGGAAACAATGCCTTATGAGGAACGGCTAAGGGAGCTGGGCATGTTTAGCCTGGAGAAGAGGAGGTTAAGGGGTGATATGATAGCCATGTTCAAATATATAAAAGGATGTCACATAAAGGAGGGAGAAAGGCTGTTTTCTACTGCTCCAGAGAAGCGGACACGGAGCAATGGATCCAAACTACAAGAATGAAGATTCCACCTAAACATTAGGAAGAACTTCCTGACAGTAAGAGCTGTTCGACAGTGGAATTTGCTGCCAAGGAGTGTGGTGGAGTCTCCTTCTTTGGAGGTCTTTAAGCAGAGGCTTGACAACCATATGTCAGGAGTGCTTTGATGGTGTTTCCTGCTTGGCAGGGGGTTGGACTCGATGGCCCTTGTGGTCTCATCCAACTCTAGGATTCTATTCTATGAATGTAGTGTCCAACACATTCCTCACTTGGTCCTTACCAAGAGGGATGAACTGATAACGAAGTAGAAGTCCTGAAAACATTGGGGGGAAGTGATCATGTCCTCTTGGGTTTCAGAATGTAGAGGCAAGGGAAATTGCTCTCAGGTGTGCACTCTAGACTTTAAGAAGGCTGATTTCAAAAAGTTGAAGGAACTACTGTGACATGCCATGGCTGGAAATAACTCAAAGAGAAAGGAGCTCAAGATGGATCAGAGTTTCTTAAAGGTGAAATATTAAAAGCTTAAATGCAGACAATTCCAACAAGAATTGGATGCAGAATGAGCTTACAGATGGGTTGAAATTTGAGAAGAGAAGAAAGGAAATCATGAAGGAGGAATATATATATACGAGTAGCCAACAGTTGCAGGGTGAATGTCAGATGGGCTAAAGCTCAGAATGAACTCAGGTTTGCAAGAGAGGTTAAAAAGGGTGTGGTTTTTTGGCTGTGTTCAAAGCAAGAGGAACAAGCAAGTGGCAGGTCCTCTGTGTGAAGAAGATGGAGAAGTGCTATTGTATGAGCGAGAAGGCAGATGTCAGAGAAGTTCCTTCACTGGCAGCAGAACTGCTCAACATCTCTCAGAACTGCCCAACCTAGTGATAGCATGATAAGTGAAGTGAGGGAGGAGTTGCAGCCCAAGATAGGAAAAGAGATGGTAAGGGAACACCTAGCAACGTTAAATGCCTTCAAATCTCCAGGGACTGATGAGCAGGGTTCTAATGGAGCTTGCAGATTTAATCTCAGAGCCTCTATCTATAATCTTTGAGAATTCTTTGGAGTTGTCATTCATGAATGTCTGGCATGCCACAGGTCTAAAGTGCAAATTTTAGGCAAAATACATCTTTGGATTTTGAGTTTCTTGGTAGCATTTTGGGGCTCACCATGTTGATCTAGTATTTCTTCAGGTGAAATTTCAGAACAGAAACATGCAGATTCAGCACAGAAACCACCAGGACCCAAGCAGGTCCTTCACAACACGTCATTTGGGAAGGTATCCCCATGTTCACACACCAGAGCTCCGCAAATCTCTCGGTGGACTTAAGGGAGCAGCTTCTGTTACACAAAGGCTCTCCACTGTGACTTCCCTAGATTCTTGGGCCAGTTAACATTTCTTATGGGTATCTGCTGGATCCCTTCTCCTGTCCCAGCTTTTCCTCGTGCTCTCTTGATAAAGGCTTCAGGGCATCCAGGTGACTGGGCTTGGGATCATGGAACTCAGGGGTTCTAATGCATCAATATAAGCCTTGGCTGGGTTCATTTCTCATAGACAGGAGGGAAAGGGTTCAATCTTCCTGTCACGGAACCCCTAGATTAAATATTAGAGCACTACAGCTGCTGAACTGATCATCTGTGGGCTGGTGTTTACTCATGGCCTCTAGATATTTATTCTAACTCATTAGGAGGCAATTTTGACTCAGTGTCATTTTTACATGCCAGAGACAGAAGATGTGACTGTGCTTCAAGCAGGGCAGACAGTCTGCTCCCTGTGAGAGTCCCTCTAACATGTCAGATGCAGGTGGCAGTGCACGCAAGTGCCTGGCTGGAGACTTAAACCACTTGTGCCCTGCTTTGTGTGTTGCCAGCTCCAGGAGAAACAGGAAGAGCTTGAGAATTTGATGAACGCTATCTTCAAGGGGGTCTTCATTCACCGCTATCGGTGAGTTGGGGTGAGGGCAAGTTCAGCTAGAGCAGGGACCAGTGAGCCACGCTGCCCATCTTAACACTTTCTTTGTTATTTGCTTGTCAAGGGACCTTATGCCTGAAATTCGTGCCATTTGCATTGAAGAGATGGGCCAGTGGATAGAGCATTACAGCAACTCCTTCCTGACTGACAGCTATCTCAAGTACATTGGCTGGACGCTACATGACAAGGTAGGTAGGTGGAAGAAGGTGGGTGTTGCATCCAGCAGGAGGTATCCATCTGCTCATAGGCAAACAGCTGTAGACATGTTCAGGGCTTCCATGGGACTGCGGTGGAGAATCTTTCTTAGCCTGAGAGTCAGATTTCCATATGGCCAACCTGCCAAGGGCCAGGGCACATGCATACACCTGGGCAGGCAGGGATGCCTCTGTGTGATCTCTAACAGGAAGAAACAGCATTCACACATCCAGCCACCTCTGTGCTGGGGTGGGAGGAAATGCTGCTGTTTCATTTTGAAAGGTTAGGCAGCATTTTTCTTGTTTCTGATCTTGGAGACATTTCAAATGCATTATTTCAGTAATAATAGCAACGCTGCAAGATAAGGTATATTATTCTCTTACCGAGAATTGAAGGGAGGGGGTACTGAACCGCAAGCACAAAGAGGTGCTGAGCGAGGGGTTTGATGTAAGTATACCAAAGGAGGATGTCAAAAACACCAGAATGGGCAGTTCTACTGCCTTATTTAGAGGTATAAACTTACACCACAGCATGCAGAGCCCCACTACCTGTACAGAAGGGACGGACACCACAAAAGCGAGAGGTCGTCATGATTTGTTTGCAGCTGAGGAAACATGTATGCATCCTTTATGCACAAAGTAGCATATGTTAGTTTCCCCTGGTCAGTGAGGCCAGAGGTAGCAGCTGTCCAGAGCTCTCTTCCTGGGCCCAGCATCCCAAGGCTTACAGATAAGCATAGCATCAAAGCCAGACAATTCGCATATATCAAAGCAAGTGAATATAAACATGAGGTTGTTCTTGCAACAACTAGCCGTTGTAGTTGTTGCTACAATTGGTCGTTGTTGGAACATTTCACCTTTGGTTCATCACGGTGATTGTCAGAATAGCTGCTTTTCTAGTCGATATGTTTTTGGAGGGAAAGGTTTGGAAGAGAGATTCTTACTCTCTCAGCAAAGTTAAGTACAATTGTGATTGCACATTAAAACTTGGTTAGATTTGCATCTTTAAACAAATGTTCTTCACAAAGATACTTTGGGTATAATAAATCACAGACACTTAGCTTTGCAAACAGGTGAATATTTTGCTAAGGAGTTATAGAAGTTACAGTCGACGTCAACATCTGCTGGTAGAGTGAGGACTTCCGGTCGGCGCCAGCGTTAATGGCGGTCCTTGCTTCGAGCTCCGAAGCAGGACTGCTCCGTGAGTTCGGGTCTGACCCGCTACGGCGAGCGGGGGACCCCTAAAATCACAGGCGCTGAAGCCTGTGGACAAGGAGATTCGGTGGGCACCTTTGCGCCCCCCGGTATCGTGAAAGAGCCTTTTTAAAGGCTCCGGAACGGCACCGGGTGTGAGCGCGGTGCTGAGGATCGCAACCCAGCTCACGGAGCGAAGCCGCGTCGCCATTGACGGAGAGCGCCGATTCCTTCCTGAAACTACCGATTGGCAACAAAACCCGTGAGTAAGAACGGCAAAAACAAAGTTAACGGGTCTATTAAATTAAGAAGATTTGACTGAAAACGGGAAGGCGAAAATTAAGGAAGTCAGCCTCCCGGAACTGCACGATTGAAGGAGCAATGAAAAAGATTAAGCTATATTTAAAGGGAACTTTTCTCCTGTCTTAAGATCTGTCAAGCCTGACATCGGAGGGGACCTCCCCCCCTTTAGAGCGGGAGAGGGGGGGAAGAAGATTGATTTAATTTAACCTGCTAAATGAAAAGAACTTAGAAAGGCAAACTCTCCGCTGCCGATACCCCTGACCGGTCTGCCTGAGCGGTGAGCGCCTGGAAGAGAACTGTCAAAAAACTGTGGCTACAAAGTAAGACTTTATTTGAAACAAAGTAATGGGACTTTAGAGGACAAAATCTGTAACTTTCTAAACAGCAACAAAGTAAGACTTTTGGTTAGATTCCTGTTTCTGGGACTTTGCATGGCTCTTGGCTCTCCTGTTTCTTTGTTATACCTACTTGGATACAACTTCTCCCTCTAGAGGACTAAAACAGAGATAGCTGAATCAAGGCAGGAAAGCGGGATTTTCCACTTGCAACTTTCCTGTGTGAATGACCTTGAGTTATGAGCACTCCACTGGAGGAGATATCAAGAAGAAGCAAAACAAAACAAGCCCAAAAGCAAGCTCAAAAAAGAGGCTCCTTAACAGGAGCTGCAGCTGCACAGGAAAAAGGTACAACAGCATCAATGGATTCTATGACACAGGCACTGCTCAGAATAAATCAATCGTTAGAAGCACTCACTAAGCAATCAACAGAGAACTCCAAGAAACTGACAGAGTTGACAACAAGACTTGACCTGAACACAACGGCAATATCCTCTAACACGGATTCTATAAATCGTTTAATTCAGGAAAGTACCGAAACAAGGAAAATAGCTGAGACTGCTAGGAGCACTGCCGAGGAAACCAAGGGAAAATTTGCGCCTATTGCAAAGAAAGTACATGAACATGATGCTGCTTTGGCACTTATGGAACTGGAGAGAAAAAGTAAGAACCTGAAATTAAGATTGGTACCAGAGGAGGAAGAGGACAATCTTGGGGAATTTCTCACAGACAAGTTTCAAGAATTTTGGACGGATGAGCTAGAAGGAGAGGAAGATGAATTTGCAATAACTACAGCCTTCCGGATTGGCAGGAAGCAAGGCAAGAAACCAAGGGATTGTTTAATTACGCTGAGATCCAAAGAAGAAAGGGATAAAATATTGAACCTCCATTTCCAGAAGGCATTGATTATCAAAAATTCTCAAATACAGATCTTCAAAGATATTCCTAAACACTTTTTGGAAGTTAGGGCCCAATTTAAAGTTTTAGTGGACCTACTGAAACAAAATAACATTCGATTCAGGTGGGAGTTCCCACAAGGGTTGTCCTTCAACTTCAAAGGGAAAAAAATTAAAATTAAAACAATCCAAGAGAAAGAACACTTTTTGGAAAGATACTTTGAGGATTTTCAAAAAGGAACTGTGACTGAGAGGGAGATACCGGATATAGCAAACCTCTCATTTGGACTGAACCCAGCACCGACTGACGAGGAACAAGCACTTGGAGCAGTCGGCGGATAAGAAGCCCAGTAACAAAATGTCTCTGCAACTTCTGAGTTGGAACTGCAATGGTCTGAACCATCCCCGAAAAAGGGGTCAAGTGTTTCATATATTAAAGAAAGAACATCTAGATGTAATATGTTTGCAAGAAACCCACATAGCCAGGATACACAGAAAATTGCTGATAAACAAGAGATTAGGATTGGAATTTATTTCGTCAGATAAAGTCAAGAAAAGAGGGGTAGTGATCTATGTTAAAGAAAAACTGGAACCAAAAATGATTTTTAAGGATGAACAAGGAAGATTTCTGGCAGTGGAAATCCAAATACAAGGAGAAAAGATCTTGATTGTAGGAGTTTATGCACCCAATGAGGGGAAGGCTGAGTTCTTTAAGAAGTTGCATGAGACTTTAATGGACTTCATGGACTTCAAAATCATAATGATGGGCGATATGAACGGAGTTGTCTCCACAAACATGGACAAAGCGCAAAGACAAATAATTTCCAAGGATGGGAGATTACCAAAGACCTTTTTCGAGCTGACTGACACCATGGACTTGATTGATATTTGGAGAACAAGGAACCCTCTGGAAAGAGAGGGGACTTTCTTCTCTGAAGCAAAAATGACGTGGACTAGGATTGACCAAATATGGATTTCTAGCAACCTGGCACCAAGGGTTAAAAAAACAGAAATCTGCCCAAAAACCTGCTCCGACCATAATGCAATAAGGATGGAGATGAAATTGACAACAGCTGGAAACTTCAGATGGAGAATGAATGACACCCTATTTGGAGATGAAGCAATTTATAAAAAGGCCCAAAAGACACTGAAAGACTACTTCGAGGTGAATTTGAGATCAGATGTGGAAAAAAGAATAGTATGGGACGCTAGTAAGGCCGTGATGCGTGGTTTCCTAATCCAGCAGAACTCTATAAAAAGGAAAAAACAGAATGAGAAGAAGGAAAAAATCTGGAACCAAATGAAAGAAGGAGAAAAGAAATTGAGATCTAAACCTAAGTCTCAAGAGATTTTAAGAGAAATAAAGTACTACCAGACTCAATTTATGGAACTGATAAATCAAGAAATAGAATGGAAAATAAAACAAATGAGGCAAAAGACTTTTGAGTCAGCAGACAAATGTGGAAAACTGCTGTCATGGCAATTGAAAAAGAGACAAAAGCTGAATACGGTGACATCTCTCGAGGTAGATGGGAAGTTTATTAGTAAACCAAATGAGATTAGTAACTGTTTTCAAAGTTTTTTTAAGAAATTGTATTCACAAGGGCCAAAGAATGAACAAGAGATAGAAGAATTTATTAAAAAATATGGACTGCCAAAGATTACTGAAAATAATAAAAGGATTTTGAATGAGAAAATTACAGACCAAGAAATAGAGGGTGCCATCCAGGGTATGCAACTGGGAAAATCACCAGGACCAGATGGGCTGACCGCGAGATACTACAAAGCATTGAAGGAATGGCTAATACAACCATTGAAAGAAGTGTGTAATCAAATTTTGGAGGGGAAAAAGGCTCCCGAATCGTGGAAGGAAGCATTCATCTCACTTATACCGAAAACAGAAACTGAGAAACATCAAGTTAAGAACTACCGCCCTATTTCACTTCTAAATGTGGATTATAAAATTTTTGCAGACATTTTAGCAAAAAGATTTAAAAAAGTGCTATTGGAGGAGATTCATAAAGACCAAACAGGCTTTCTCCCAGGGAGACATATGTCAGACAATGTGAGGAACATTATAGACATTTTGGAACTCCTAGAGACGAACATAAATAGAAAAGCAGTTCTGATTTTCGTGGACGCGGAGAAAGCCTTTGACAACATTTGTTGGAGTTTTATGAAAAAGAATCTCCAAGGGATGGGGGTAGGCCAAAAATTTGAAAATGGTATAGGTGCAATATATTCTGAGCAAAAGGCTAAATTAATTGTGAATGGTATGGTTATGGACGAGATCCCAATAGAAAAAGGGACACGACAGGGATGTCCAATATCCCCCCTATTGTTTATATCGGTCCTGGAGGTATTGTTAAATATGATTAGAAGAGACCAGCTGGTTGAAGGGATACAGCTCGGAGCTAAACATTATAAGTTAAGAGCATTCGCAGATGATTTAGTTTTGACCTTGCAAAAACCAGAAGCCAGTACAAAAAGGGTATTAGAGCTTATTGAAAAATTTGGTCAAGTGGCAGGTTTTAAATTAAACAAACAGAAGACAAAGGTGCTGGGAAAAAATCTAACGTTGGGGGAAAAAGACAGTTTTCAAAGGGAAACAGGTTTGGAAATAACAAAAAAAGTGAAATATCTGGGGGTGAATTTAACATCGAAAAATGTGAATCTGTTTAAAGATAATTATGAGAAATGTTGGTTGGAAGTGAAGAAAGATCTTGACATATGGACTAGGTTGAGACTCTCCTTGTTAGGCCGAATTGCTGTTATTAAGATGAACGTATTGCCGAGATTGTTGTTTTTGTTCCAGACATTGCAAATTTTGGACAAGATGGACTGTTTCAAGAAGTGGCAGAAAGATATATCTAATTTTGTCTGGCAGGGCAAAAAACCCAGAATAAAATTTAAGATTCTGACTGACTCAAAGGATAGAGGGGGCTTTGCCCTGCCGGACTTAAGACTTTATTATGAGGCAGCAGCTTTTTGCTGGCTGAAACAATGGCTACTTCTTGAGAATACAGATGTCTTAGATTTGGAGGGATATGATAATAACTTCGGCTGGCATGCATATTTGTGGTATGACAAGGTAAAGGTTCATAGAGGTTTTAAAAACCATATTGTCAGAAAAGCACTATATAATGTATGGAACCGTTATAAAGACTTGTTGGAAAATAAAACCCCCAGGTGGTTGTCACCCATGGAAGCCAAGGCGGTAAAAAAACTTAATATGGATTCAGATTGGCCAAAATATTCTGAAATTATAGAATATGACGGTGAAAAGCCCAAATTACAGAGTTTCGAGAAATTAAAACCTAAAGTTCAAGATTGGTTACATTATCATCAGATCAATGAGACGTTTAAGCAAGACAGGAAACTAGGATTTCAGAAGGAGAGGTCAAAGTTAGAAACAGAGCTATTGGAACCCAATACTAAGAACCTGTCTAGAATGTATAATTTGCTGCTGAAATGGAACACCCAAGATGAAACAGTAAAGTCAGCAATGATTAAGTGGGCACAAGATATCGGTCATGACATTATGTTTGCGGACTGGGAATGGTTATGGACCACAGGTATTAAATTTACGGCATGTAGTGCCTTAAAAGAGAACATAATGAAAATGATCTATAGGTGGTACATGACCCCAGCCAAGCTTGCAAAGATATATCATTTGCCCAATAACAAGTGCTGGAAATGTAATGAATGTGAAGGAACTTTTTATCATCTTTGGTGGACCTGCCCAAGAATCAAGGCCTACTGGGAAATGATCTATAATGAAATTAAGAAAGTCCTTAAGTGGACATTTGTAAAGAAGCCGGAGGCCTTTCTTCTGGGCATGGTCGACCAAATGATTCCAAAGAAAGACAGAACCTTTTTTATGTATGCAACCACGGCAGCAAGAATTCTTCTAGCAAAGTATTGGAAGACTCAAGAATTACCTACTCTGGAAGAATGGCAGACCAAGGTGATTGAATTTATGGGACTAGCAGAGATGACCGGCAGAATCCGTTAGCAGAGATGACCGGCAGAATCCGTGACCAGAGGAGTGAGACGGTGAAGAGGATTGGAAAAAAATTAAAGTTTATCTTAAGAACTATTGCAAAATTTCGGAATGTTAAGATGTCAAGGGTTATGAAATTAGAGAATTATAGCTGTCAAAGTTTAAACTTAAGAAAATTTAAAGAAAGTTGTCTTATTAAAACTGAAAGAAGGATTGCTAAAAGCTAATTTAAAAATAAGGGTGCAGTGAAGGGAAGGTTCGGGGAAGTCGTGCATGTTTGTTTGTATGTTTTTTCTTTTTCTTTTCTTGGTTATGTTGCTATTCTTTATGTTGTTAAAATCAATAAAAATTTATTTTAAAAAAAAAAAAACATCTGCTGGTAGTGAAATGAAGATGAAAAAGGTTCCAAACGACTTAAAAAGAAATGTACTTGGTTTCATTACAAAAAGGTTCATGCAATCTTTCGACTAACAAAAATGCAGGCAATGAAACCTCCTTATAGAGAGATTCTTCATTCACATGCAGCATTCTGGAGTTGGGATCAGTAAGCAGGAAGACTGAGAGCCTCAGGTTAACCCTTTCATGCGCACAAATGTGAGGCAGTAACTGTATTACAGCGTATAAGGCTGAGATGAGATTTGAGCCCAGGGACTTTTTAAGTCAAAGTCAGTTATGAGTGAATGTAGTTCAGAGGAAAAGACTTAACTTGCTGTTTGCGTTAGAAAGCTTTCAGGTAGAAGTTACTTGACCTAGGATAGCTGTCTTGTAGTCCTTTGAAGTCAAGGCTCCTTAAAACCCATTGAAACAAATTTTAACAGCAAGATTGCAGGCTTGTTTAGGTGACTATAAGAATCTGTGGTTATACTAGTTACTTGTTCATCAGTGTGGGTAGTGCAGGTAATATTCTCAGTTGATTCTGTGAAAGTAGAAACATGCCTGTGAACGTTGAGATTCTTCTGGGAAAATGTCCACCTTAGGGTCTGGCCATGCTGATCTCTCTTGAAGAAGCCCAAGGAGCTGGCCTGGCAGCTTCTAGTCTCTTGCTCCTAATCTCCTCTTGTCTGTCTTGCAGCAGGGGGAGGTCCGGCTCAAGTGCCTTCTTGCTCTGCAAGGACTGTATCACAGCCAGGAGAGGGCTGCTCGCATGGAGCTCTTCACCAGTCGCTTCAAGGTGAGGGTCTTGACCCAAGAATGCTGTCAGCTGGATGTCTTCCACACCTTCTTGGCCTTCCTCTGACAGGGGGAGTATGTTCCTGTACATTCTGCTGTGGGCTCCTTGCATCTGTGAAGACATGGTGGGGAGGTGCGTTGCTCTCCTGCCCAATGCCTGCGCTCTTCCCTGCAGGAGCGAATGGTGTCCATGGTCCTGGACAAGGAGCCCCAAGTGGCAGTGGAAGCTGTCAGGCTGCTCACCCTCATCTTTCAGTAAGTGTTGTCAGGGTGGGGGTGTTGCTAGGGCCTGAGCCCCTTGGATCCCCCCAAAATGTCCACAGTGTGCACACAGGAATCTTCATTGGTCCGTTCAATGCAGTGTTGTCTGCGCTGACAAGCAAGCTGCCTCCAGGGTTGGGACAAGGTGTTTCTCAGCCTGCCTGGGACCTTTGCATGCAGGGCATGTGCTCTGCCACTGAGCTCCAGCCTTGGCCCACTGATGAGTGGATGCTTGATCTCCATTCAGGAATATGGAGGATGTGCTCACAGACTCGGATTGTGCAAGCGTCTTTCCACTTGTGTATGCTTCTAACCGTCCCCTTGCAGCAGCCGCTGGTGAATTCTTGTATAACAAGTGAGTGTGTCCCCTCTCTACCCCCCCCCCCGGAACTGCAGCATCTCAAGCAGAAGACCAGCTTGTTTTTTCATTTATCTTGCAAATCATGCTTTGCTGCGATCAAGCGATTTGTAAATTTTATTAAACAAACAAGATTTGATCCTGCTCTGCTGCCTCTTACAAGCCTTCCTGCAGAATCCTTGATTCCATCTCCCCTTTCTTAACAATAGCAGTTTGGCCCCTAGGTTGTTGGCTCCCACCATGTGTGCCAGGGGGATGGCAGGGAAGCAGCGCACCCGAGCCGCCTTCCAGCTGCTGCTGGCCTTTTTCATTGAGAGTGAGGTGAGGCAGCAGGGAAGTGGGGGCAGGAGAGGCCTTCCCGGGCAGGGGCATGACATTGCTCTCCCCACACAGTTCCATGACCATGCCAGCTACCTGGTGGACAGCCTGTGGGACTGTGCGGCTGCCTTGCTGAAGGACTGGCAGCTGCTGACTGGGCTTCTGCTGGAGGATCCCCCTGTGGAAGGTGAGGAACAGGTGGGGTGTGTGTGAAGGGACACCTGGAAGCAGTGAAGAGCATGGACACCTCTGCCCAGCTTGCATGCGTGATGGGGGTGGAGGTTGGCTCTTGCTGGACACGTCTGCCAGTAAAGTGTCTAAGGTGAAAACTTTCAATCTGGTGTGGTCCAGGACCCACCCAGCTCTTCAGTGATCAGCTCACAACTGCAAGGTCTGAGTAGAATCATAGAAGGGGAGGGGTTACCTTGGATCGGGGACCTGCTTGTCATTTTTAGCATTGCCTGAACACATTCCTAGCAGGTACATGTCCCGCCCGCCCTCCTTTGGCTGCTTCCAAAGGTGCCAGGGGAGGAGGTGGACTGGTTTGCATGTTGGCAGTTTTAAGCAGTTTCTCTGGCTGTGAAGAGATGCAGGAGCAGGGTTCAGTCTAGATGCCTATTTTTGACCTTCACACAAGTTGAGATGGAGACATCATGGCTGCTGGTGAAATGAAGCCTCTCCTTTGAGACTTCTCCCAGGGTAGGCTAAAGTTGGAGTGGAGAACATACAAGGTGGTGAACTACAACTCCCATCCCTGGCAAATGACCAGGGATGATGGAAGCTGCAGTTCACCAACGTTGAGGTGGGTTTAAAGGGCAGTCCAGACACGGACAGTGTATGAGGTGTACAGCGTGGAACAACTGCATTGCGCTGGCCAGCAAAGGGCCTGCAGAACCGCTTGGGTGAGCCACCTCGCTCCCTGGCTCAGCTGCCGCCTTGCTCCACAGGCCTCGGAGACCGAGAGGAGAACAGCCTCATCATGTTCTTGGCAGCCAGTGTGCGGCAGGCCACAGAGGGGCAGCCACCTGTCGGTCGGATCTCTGGAAAGAAGGTAAAGGAAGGGTCAGGGTGGCCACCTGAGGTGTTCTTAGCCCAGCTCCTGCCCTCCACTAGGCTATGCTTCCCATCCTTTCTTCTCTACAAGGTGCTTTCTGCTCGGGAGCGCAAGGTGCAAGTGGAGGATCGCCTCAGACTCACTCAGCACCTCATCCCCCTGCTGCCCCTGCTGCTGGCTAAGGTGAGCCCTGTGAGGGATGGGGGCCTCCCTCTGTGTTACTGGGAGGGGGGCATGGAAGCATTCTGGGGTGACGTGTCCCACCCTGTTGGGGTCTGGGTTCATGGCACTTGACATTCTTGGCTTCAACAAATGCAGACAAGATGGTTTCCCTTGCCCTGGGCAGTGCCCTCCTGTTCATGCCTCCTCTTGGCTATGCGGGAGCCTGAATCTCCCTTCTCTCCACTCCCTTTGGCCAGTTCTCAGCTGATGCCGAAAAAGTGGTTTATCTGCTGGAGGTCCCGCGCTACTTTGACCTGACTCTTTACAGCAGCGGCCGTCTAGAAAAGGTGAGGGAGCCCTGCGCCTGCCCCCTTCCCTTTGCCAGACCAGGGCTTAGGTGTGGGGCTGGGCTTGCCTTCTCCCTCTAGTCCAGAGCTGCCATTCAACCAGGCTGCTGCACTTCCCCCAAGCATTTAGAGCTGCTGCTGGCCCAGCTGTGGGAGGTGATGGAAAAGCACACAGACTGTGAAGTGCTGGAGGCTACTTCCAGGACTCTGCACATGCTCTGCTCTCCAGAACTGGCTTTCTACAGCCGTGCAGATTTTGCCCGCAGTCGTCTGGTGGACCATCTGGCGGATAAATTCCAGCATGAGGAGACTGAACTGTTCCAGGTATAGAGCACTGGTGGCTTTGGCAGCTTGGAATGGTCAGTGGGAAGGTAGTGGCCAGACCACAGATGGGTGGGTGCAGTGGAGGTGCCTGGGAATGGGGTTGGTGGCTGGGTTAGGCAGTGCATGTGTGGAGCTTTTCCTTCATTCTCCCTCTTCCACATAGGAGACTGTAAGAGTGTTGAGGTACTGGGTTGCTTTCTTGCTTCACAGATAGACAGGGCATCTCTGTCATTGCAGTCCATGGAAGCCCAAAAGACTGCAATGATCACTGAGGAGGGGAAACAGGCATGGTCAATTAGGTTTTATTTATCTTGGTTCCTGTTCAGTCCCCCGGCTGTCTGGAGAATGAAGATGTGTACTGTGTGGCTACCACTCTCAAACGCATTGCCATCCTGCACAGGTGAGCACAGGGAGGAGGGAGAGAACCAGGCCGTCCTGTTGTTTTGCAGGCCCCATCCTGGCTAGCGTCCCAGCTCAAGGCTTTCAGACCCTCCCTCAGCTGCTCTGGAGCAGCCCCATGCTGCTTCTGTTGCATGGAAGGAAGAGGCGAGGAATGTCCTTTGCTTTTTTGTCTGCAGTGCTCATGACCTGACCCCGTGGAATTTCTTTGATCCCTGCATCCGACTCCTGCGCCACACGGTGGACACAGAGGAGATCCCCAAGCAGGTACTGCAGGGTTGCAGGGAGAGAGGGGCTTGAGCTGACGAGTGCCCTGGAAAAGTGGAGATGAACATGAGCATGTGCCCACAGTTGCATGCCTGTGTGTCGTCTCATTGTTGCTACCACATCCTGCTCCCTTCCCCCATTTTGGGGGGTGGGTGCAGTCTTGCAGCTGCAGAGTGGAAGGCTCCTCCCCACCCCAAAAATTCTTGATCTTGCTTTGGCTACTTCCATATCTGCCTGGCTTCCTTTCTTGCAGGTGGTCATCTCTGCCATATCCTGTTCATACTTCTCACTCTATTGGGAGCTGTCCCAACTCTGTGCCGCCACCGCAGCCTCTGACCCCCTTCCCAGACAGGTGAGCAGGGCTTTTAGAGAGGGTGGGTCTCCCTTTGCACCACCACACGCTCATGACACCACTCCTCCTTCCAGGAGCAGCTGCTCAGCCTGAAGCAAAAAGTGGCTTCCTTCTGCTCCCTCTGTCAGAACTACCTTGTGGACATGGACCCCGGTGTTCAGGAGCAGGTGAGAGCAGGAGACAGGGTTCCTGTGTTCCCCGTGGGAGTTGGGATTTTGACTCTTGCCTAATTCATGAAACACTCAAAAGAGCTGGGCTTCTTCTGCTGTTGGCCACAGGGATGCTTGCTCATCTCTTGTTCACATTCTCCCTTCACAACATGAGAGAGAAGTTGCCAAATCTTGCAAAGCCCACTGGCCACAACCCCTTCCTTCTTATTCATGTGGGTACAAGCAGTACTGCCACACAACCTTCAGCATCTAGCAAAGGACTCTGATACTCTGGGCAGGAAGCTGAAGGACCTTGGGGCAAGGGTGGTCTTTTCATCTACCCTGTTGAAGGTTGTGACCCAAAAAGAGAGGTTAATACTGGAGGTCAACCACTGGCTGTGCAGGTGATGTCAGGAAGGTTTGGCATCTTGGATCATGGTCTCCACTTCTTGAGGAAAGACTTCTGGGCAAGAGATGGGCTGCACCTCACAGCAGTTGGCAAGAATGTGTTTGCTAAGAGTCTCACAAACCTGATCAGGAGATCTTTAAACTAGATCCTGAGAGGGAGGGAGACAACATTACAGTTAGAACACCAGTTACTGGGGACAATAACTTCATTGATGCGCAGGAGACGGTGCTCCAGAAACCTGCTCAAGGGCAGGAAACTACAAGAAGGAAGCAGCTGGAGGAGTGACTCATGGTTTCATTTGTTGCATGGCTTGGCCTTGTGCAGCTGATTTGAGTGTCTGTGTGCAATGGTGTTTGGGGAGTTGGGAGGCAGCAGCCTCAGGAGTCATGGAGGAGGGGAGGCATTGATTTCTTGCCCCAGCCACAACTGCAATGCAGTGGGTGGGAGCTTCCTTGCCTGTTGCTGCTGGGACAAGGAAGAGGCTACTCCTCCCCTTTGCCTGCCCTGTTGATTCCGGGGGGGGGGGGTACAGAAAAGAGGCAGGGTGTCCCTGCTTGCTGCCCTTTTCCTGCCCTTCCCATTTTCTAGGACTTGCTCCTGAATCCTGTGATGTCCCTTCCTGCCCCCTCACTTTCACTCTCTGGTTTCCCTGCCAGGCCTTTGTGGTGCTGACTGACCTGCTTGTGATTTTTGGCCCTCAACTGCCATATGGGGGCCACCGCCTGCTCCAGGAGCTGGTGTACGAGCCAGATGTTGCTTTGCAGTCGCAGCTGGCTGGCTTCCTTGTGGACCACGTCTTCAACCACGACCAGGTCGAAGGTACTGGGCTGGGCCCATGGTGCCACTGGCTGCAGGAGGGCAGGGGGTCCCTGGGCAGAGCAGCCTCCCCCACTCTTCCTCTTGTTGGCCTCAGGCAGCCAGGATGAGATGCTCCAGATTGAGGAACTGCACCAGCGCCGCAAGCTGCTGGCCGGATTCTGCAAGCTCATTATCTACGGAGTCCTGGAGCTGAGTGCTGCCTCAGACATCTTCAAGCATTACTCCAAGGTTGGTGGGGGGCGGGCAGATGTGCCCAGGCTCTTGGCTCTGACATGGATCCCCTTCCTCTTGCTCAGCGATGTTGCTGGACAGCTGGTTGGGTGCCAGATTAGCTGTTCCTTCCCCAACAAGGCCCCAAGAGACCCACCACATCTGGTCCTCCATGTGCAGCTCTGGTGGGCTGCGGTGGGGGGGGGGGGGACTGTTGCTTTCGGCATTACCTGGAGCTGTAATGCGCAGCAGCTGCCTGGTGGTAGAGGATGGGGACCTTCTTCCTCCCAGGCTCCCAAGGGATTCATTCCCTGAGGATGGGGAATATGTGTTACAGTTCAAAAGATCACAGGCTTGGTGCAAGTGCAAAGCATTAGGCACGTAGCCAGAAGCGCACTGAACTCATGGATGATCAGGCAGCAGCAGATTTAAAAGACCCTGTTACCTCACCCGAAGTCTCACCACTACTCACCAGGCTGGTCGGGCCTGGCTAGGGGTGTTCTGTTGGCAGGGGTTCGATTCTGGCTACCTTTGTGCAGCATCCACCTGGGGACAAACCCTGGGATTCTCTGTTCTATGTGATGGTCAGCAGAGGATTGTAATAGCTGTCTTTGACCCGGTCTTTCTGGCATCCTAGCATGTCCCATGTGAAGCACTTTAGCTTGGCAAATAGCACCAACACAGATAGTCCTGCTTAGCTGCTCAAGTATCAACCATGCCTACCATGGCCTACATTTGCCTGCCTGCCTGTCCATTCATCTTTGCAATGCACTTACTCCAGCAAAGCAGTTGTCTCTTACTCTAGAGCAGCACGTTCCCAGGGAAGCTCCCCAGTACAATCTGAGCAGAAATTCACCATCCTGATTGGCACAAACTTCTTTGCAGGTCTGCAAGAAAAGAAATATTTTTGGTCACCTGACAATGTGATGTCAGGGGATTGAGGGATAGGCACATGGCTGGGAAAGGTTCCCTCTGCCTGTGCTACAGCCCAGCCCATTTGCAGAGCCCAGTCAGACTCATTTCAATGGCCATGAATGCTGTGCTAGCCGGGCCTGAGGTGTCTCCAGCGGGTTGCCAGCTGCTGTCCAGCTGCCTGACTTTGCAGTTAACCAAACTAGCCAGCCAGTGTATCGTTCACAGAAGCAAAACTTGAAATGCACAAGTCATGGCTCTTGGGCCCAAGAGGATGTTTGGAAGCCCATTTCTAGTTGGACCCTAGCCAAGGAGTGCTGCCTGCTAGGACTATTGCCCTTCCTTACCCATCCCATAATAGGGAATAGAACTTTCTGTGTGTTTCTCTATGGCTTGAGCCCTATGCCTTGGGAATGGAGTGACTTTAGTGTTCTGCCCCCACCAGGCCTACAATGACTACGGGGACATCATCAAGGCGACACTGAATGAGACCCGCCAGATTGACCGGACCGAATGGGCTCACACGCTGCTCCTCACTCTGCAGCAGGTAATGGGGGAAGGACCTTGAGCCAAGAGGTTGGGGAGAGGCCCTGGGTGACGCTCCCTTGCTCTTCCTCCTAGTTGCTGACTCAGCTGCTTCTGGAACAGGGACCTGTAGGCGTCCACTCTGCCGCCTTCCTGGAGATCCGGGATTTGGCACGGCGCTTCTCTCTGCTCTTCGGGCTGCACCAGCTGCAGAACCGCTCCGCCCTTGTCACTCTGCATAAGTGAGGATGCTGCTGCCAAGGCCTTCTCTTCCTGTCTTGCAGGGTGTGGGAAGTAGTGGGAGGGCAGGATCTGGTCCAAGAGCAGCCAATGCCTGACAGGAAGCCAGCTGAGCAGGTGGAAGGGTGGGCCTTGGGAAGCCAGAGATGGCTGCTCCAGGGGCTCAGTGCTCTCTGCAACAAATGGCACTGGCTTTCCAGGGTTCTGCCTGCAATGGACCTGGGCACAAAGTGGCTGCTTCTGCCCTGAAGCACAGCCTTGCCCAGTTCCTGGGTGTGGGAAGGGCAAGCCAAGAGGCTGGCTCCCCAGGCCCAGGAGGCATCCCTACTGCACTTTCATTTGCCGTAGGGATGGGATAAAGTTTGCCTTCCAGGAGCCGGTGGCCTCCGACTCCAGGCTGGACCTTGTCCACCTGCCCTTCTTGGAGCTGCTGAGCGAGTTTTCTCCGCGGCTGGTGCCTCCCGACAAAGCCTTGCTGTGAGTGACTTGCGAGGGAAGAGAGGAGGCTGGGAGGTCCCTGTGCCCCTCGACACCATTCTCTGCTGTTAAGCCTAATGCAGCTCCTCCCTCTGGCAGGCTGTCCTATCTCAAGAAGATCAGCCAGGCGCACCTGTCCTTCCGACGTGGAGAGGAGCACCTCTGGGCCTCACTCCTGGTCTACCAGCGCTCCCTGAGCCCCCAGGAGGCGGCAGCCCCCTCACCAGATGTACCTGCTCAGCAGAAGCCTGGACCACCTGCCAAGAGGCGGCACCTGGATGGTGGGAGGCGGAATGGAGGGGGGCAGGGTGGTGGTGGTTGTACTGCTGCAGACTTGGAAGTGGAAATGGCCATGTTTCTCCTGCCTTGCCAGAGTCCCTCAGGCATAGCGATGCCAGTTTCTCCTCCACTTCTGGCAGCCGCCTACAGAGCCCCTTGCTGACATCCACCACCTTGCGGAAAAAAGGCCACTTGGCTGCCCAGCTGCTGGGCCAGGAGGACTCTGGCTCCGAGTCGGAATTTGTGCAGAGGTGAGCTGGGCTGTGGGTGGGCTAGGGCTTGCTAGCACCCTCCCTGCAGGAGGCTTGACTTGCTTCTCTTCTGCCTTTTCAGCCAACCACAGCAAGGCCACAAAGCCTCTTGCAGCCAGCCGCAGCCCAAGAACCGTGGCAGCCTAGGCTGGCAGCTGGGGCGGTAAGTTTGTCTGGGCCCTTGAGTTGCTGCAAGCTGGAGATTGGGCAATAGGGTTTCACCACGAGGCCTCTGCCAATTTAAATAAGTGGAAGTAATGTTTTCCATGAGAAAAGAACAAGTGATACAAGATTTTCTATACGCTGCTTTATGGGTTTGTGGTTATATTCATTAATATGAATAGTCATTATTACAATAAAGCCAAGATGCTTGGCGTCTGTGCATCCAGGGAGAGATTCCTGTGACCAGACGGTCTTTGCAGGGCAGCTGTGGAAAGGCAGAGACAGGGCAGGCACCAGGTTGGAGCCATCCAGACTGCCTCTCCCACCCCCAGAATAAGCTTTAATCCCCCCAACATGGCCAGGCTGCCAACGTCCCTTTGCTGTGCCAAGACATGCCTGTTTTTGCCTCACAGGCTGACCCTGATGGAAGTGGGAGAGGCGGTGGTGGAAGAGCCAGAGACCAGTGAGGAGGAGGTCGCCTTTGACAAGGTGAAAAGAAGCCCCTGGCAATGGGGGGGGGGGAGAGCTGCCTGTCCCCTGGGAGCCCCAGCCAGCCTGACCTGCTCCTCCTTGCACCCCCTCAGCTACTTTCTGGTTTCCCTCTTGGGGGCGGGAGGAAGGGCTGCGTTTGGCTTTGCTGGAGTGACTCCACTATGGGCAGCTGGCCCACCTGGCTTTTGTCCGCAGGCCTCTCCTTGCCTGCAGGATCTTACCTAATGGCTTCTTAAAGGAGAGATGAGTGGGGCAGAGCAAGATGGCTCCCCTTAACACCTGCCTTCCCTCTTCCTGCAGGATTCCTGAGGTAGGCTCCCCCCCTCGCAGTTTCTCAGGGGGCTCTATGCTGCGCTGCCCCTCCTGGGGTTGGAGGCTTCAGTTGCTTGTTGCCAGTGCTGTCTGTCTAATCGACGATCTGGTTTTGGTGCCTTGGAGGGCTCTCCTTGCCCTCATTTCTCAGGGACAGTTTTTGTTGTGTAGCATTTGAGGTTTTGCCTCGGCTCCTCTCACTTGTGGGACACTTTCCATTCTGCTATTTCTGTTCTGCTGTTCCTTTTTGATTGAGTTTTGTGGAGCTCTTGGCTGAGAAATAAAACTGTTTATGGAAAACTTCTGGTGCCTGCAAAGAGGCTGCTTTGAGGGGGGCCGGCGAGGGATGTTGCATGGTTGGGCCCTCATCTACCCTGCGCTGAGGCGGATGACGTAGGAATCGCTGTGGGTCACGTAGCGCACCCAGCGGTGAGGGAGGCTTGGCTGCGGCCCCACAAAGCGCAGGAAGCGGATCTGCAGACCAGAAGACGTGTGTGCTGGCACCTCAAAGGAGAGGTTGGCGGGGCCCAGCTCCAGCAGCCGCGCCCGGCTCAGCCCTGGCACCTCCAGCTGCAAAACACACACACATGATGAGGCGGGTGAGTGTGGCAGCAGAGATGGAGCAGCAGCTGGAGGGCCACCATTGTGGGGCTTCCCTCCATTGCTGCACCAACTGCTGGGGCCATCAGTTAACCCCTTACCTTGAAAAGGGCTGAGAGCTGGGAGCCACCTTGGACTCTGGGAATGACCCACTCAATGGACTTTGTGGAGGGCTGGAAGGTGGCGGACTGCTCTGGACTGCTCAGCTCCTGGGAGAGGCTGGGGGTGGGGGAACAGCCGTGAGAGGGGGAGGGGAGCACCAAGCAAGGGCACAAGATCACCTGCCATGTTGGAAGTGGCCTTGCAGCATCCGCCCTCCTCACCTTACCTTAGAGTGGCCTTAGGCACAGGCAGGTGGAGGTGGATGTTCACTGCGTGGCTGAAAGAGATGGGATCTGTAAGTGGGGCAGAGCAGGGTGAAGTGGGTGCCCCATTCCTAGTTTGCCCCCCCCCCCGAACTACAGGGAAGCACTCTACCTTTTTGGTGACAAGTCACAGCGAAGCTTGAGGTAGATCTGCACTCTGCAGGGGCGGAAAAGGTGCAGGGTGAGGCATGGCTGGGGGCCACCCCCTTCTCCTCCCTTGCCCAGGGCACTTTGAGGGCTGCTCGAGGTGGCAGCCAGGCCCCACTCACCGGCCGCTGGGGTCGTGGTTGATGGTGGGAAAAAGATGGAAGGGCAAGGCTGCAGGGGTGTCGTCCGCCAGCTGGTACTGCATCAGAGTCAGCTGCTCAAAGAAGGGCAGGGCTCAGCAGGTGGGCTTCTCCCAATCCCATTGGGCCAGCCCCCCGCTCGCTTGCCTTTACCTCTCCTTGGCTGGGGTTCACGCGAAGGATGCGGCTGCGCTCAAATTCGTCCAGCTTGACGGAGCTGTGGAAGGAGCACTCGTCCACGCGCACTGCAGTGCCATAGCCTGGGGGCAAAGCAAGAGAGGCTTTAGCGGGGGCAGGTCCTGAGGTTCTGTGGCGGGCAGGGGGCACACTCACCTCGCAGCTCAGTCTTGCCCACACAGAACTCTTCAGTGAGGCCAACCCGCATCTCTGCAGGGGAGAAAAGGGCACAGCCTCCATGAGCTCTCCTGGTTCCTCAAGGGGCATTTCCCCCCAGGGAGGAGGAGAGCCCTCACTACCTCGTGTCTCTAAGCAGTAGCCGCTTCTCTTCCTCACGGCTGCTGTGTTTTTATCCTTCAGCTTATTGGCAACTGAGGTCGCCCTGCCAAAGGTGATGGGGCAGTGGGTACACTTAACTTGCACAAGGCCTGCCTAGTGGGAAAGTGGGAGGGAGGAACCTCCATTCCCTTGCAAGAAATGAACCTTCACAGTAGGGCCAGGGTCACATCTCCCTGCAGCAGAACTCCCTATTTCTAGGCGCTACCCCCCCCAAACATGGCATGGATTCCTTGGTCACTTTGCACCATCCTTTGCAGGAGCCTCCAGAGCCCCTTGGGACAAACCTGCCCCTGCAAGTGGTGTCCAGACAAGCAGGAGGTCCTGGTTTGTCCTCTGAAAACCAGCCAGGCACTTTACTTTATGATGGGCAGAGAAAGGGAGGTGCAAGCAGAAGCTATCCGAATTGGCAGTTGCCCTCCTTGGTCAGGACATGTCTATGAGGGCATTTACTCACCGGAGCAGCCAGGAAAGAAACTCTTGAGGCGGATTTCTCCTTGGATGTCAGTCTTCATGGGGGTTCCCTGGAGGGAAGAGGCACAGGGCTCAGGGCCTCCACCTGGGCAGTGCTGTGGGTTCAGGGAAGGGCTGTGCAAGAGGGAATCTTTGGCACTGCTTTGACTTACGTTGGCTGCAATGATGACTGTGAGACGCTCCACTACGTCCAGGAAGACCTCTGGCCGCGAACTCTGGAGGAAGAGACAGGACAGCTCTGCTGGGGCTCTTGCATTGTAGGGCCCTTGGGGATCCCTTCCAACCCTACAGTTTTGCAATTCTGTTCCCACAGTGACCAGGCAAATGCTTCTCCAAAGCCCACAGGCAGGCAAAGCATGACAGCAAGTCCCCCTCTCATGCTCTCTGTGTTGGGGGCCAGGGGAGGGTTCTGGCCGGGTGAAGGTGCCCTGCTTGCCTGAATGAATCTTCCACCAGTTTCTGGGAGCCATTTGGGTTCTGATACCAGCAGAGCAAGAAAACCTCTTAGCCCCTTTCTCTGCACTTCTGCCTTTTTTTTCTGAGCTACCAAGCCCCAAACATAGCAACTTTCCTCACGGGGGAGTCGCTCCACCTGCTTCATAATTTTGGTTGATCTTTTCCTAATGTTTCCCAGCTCTGCAATATTTATCTTGCAGGAGGTTGACCTAGATGATTGTGGGGTAAACTACAGTTCTAGGATTCTAAGTGCAACAACCAGAACTGAAGTTGGTGTGTTGGGTGTGTTAATGCCATAGAATCGTAGGCTGATACCATGGCATTATGACAGTGGTGGTTTCAGATTACAGGTGGGAGACAGGCATTTGTTGCATCATAAATGTTTGTTGGCAGTCAGCACAACTCCAGCCCTGCCAGCACCTTTGGGGAGCTTTTGCTGAGTGACTCAAGATACGGGGCATCTTACCTGTTCCCCCCGCAGGGACAGGACAGGACGGGCAGCTGCGCAACTGGGAGCCACTTTGCTTTGCTGTGTATCTGCTCCAAACTGGATCCACAAGAAATAATAATTATTGGAAACGGATGTTAATCTGAGTCCTGTGAAGCTGAAAGAGTCCTCAACTCTGTGAACAGCAAAGCAGCTTATTGCTGACACTCAGTGACAGGTGTGTGAGATCTTGGAGAATGCCACAACATCCACATAGTAAGATGCCACAGAACACAAAGAGGAAAAGAGCAATGGCACCCCAACATTACTGTAACATAATAAATACTTGAAAAGCAGAGGTCACCAATATACTTTACCCAGAGCGCTTACGCAATGCCCGTTGTTTATTGGGGTTGGGACCATTTTTCAGCCAGTGGGCTGGATCCTTGGATCCTTAGCTCCTTCAACCACTGTCAGCCATTTTGACAGTGGCTGGGAGAAGCCCCTGTGCCAAATTCTAGATTATCACTGGCAGTCAGTGTAGACAATACTGCTTGAGGAATTAGCAGTGGGACTGGCATACCCAATGTGTTAGAAGCGGTGTTATGCATAGGCTTTGTTTCAACACTGAACCCACCACCCTCTTTCCTGCTTTTTCCTTGCAGCCTCACTTAGCCCATCTAGCTGGAGGCGGCTTTGGCTGCAGCGGCAGAGAGGCACCCAGAGCAGAGCCATTTCTTAGCATTTTCAGGCCAAGCATGACAAATCCAGCCCAAGGGATCCTGACAACTGGACAGAAGCACATGGCCACATACACAGCCTTGTGCTGTGCAAGCAAGTCTCCCTCATCTAGCAGCTGGGGCTTCTCATGAGGAGCAGGTCTTTAGAAGCTAAAAGGCATTAGGTGACCTCAATGCCAGGTGGCCATTCACTCCCATGGAGCCCATTTCTGGGTCTCGCACTACCAGCCCCACTCACCAGGCCCACCGTACTGAGGTCGAGAAGACTGAAGGGCTGGCTGAGCACAGGCTCCATCTGGATGAAGTTCTTCAGCACGTCGGGCGCTGTTGTCTGGATGTAGCCATAATCCTGAGGGGAGGGGAGAGTTGTGGGTGCAACCAGTTCCCTCCTCCCCTTCCCCTTTGTGCCCCAAGCGAGAAAACACCTGGAAGCATCTATGCAGCAGGATTACTAGCCATGCACAGATTTGATAAAAGGAAATCACTTAAGATGAAAAGCCAATAATGGCCGGGGGGGGGGGGGTTCAAGTGGTAGCCTCCTCACCCCAACTTCAGATAGAACCATATCCAATGCCAGGCCCTTTAAAATGGTTTGCATGAACGGACCCTTCTGCAATGGTCCTATTCTGGCTTGGGACCATGGTGCCCCCCTACCCAACTGTCCTGATGAGGTGCCACACATTTTGATCCTTGAAGCTGGGCGTGAGCCTGTTGGCACCTCTGGTGTCTTCTTCCGCTTACGCGGTGGATGTCATCCTGTGTTCTGTGTGGAAACTCTGCTATGAATTTGTCATGGCCTTGTTTGATATTGGAGCTTTTTGCACTGGTTGGCCTTCCTTGCAGGTGCCATTCCTTGCATGAGGCGGCTGGCTTGCTGTCAAAAGGGGCCTGGTGCACCCCCACCCCACCTACCAGGAGCTCATCCAGGAGCTCATAGATGAGCGCAAAGTTGAGGCTGACCGTCTTCTCACTCAGAGAGCCGCAATAGTCCCGCAGGAGAGTCACCAGCCTGGAGGCAGGAGGGAGTACAGGTGTCAAGGGGGGGGTCCCCACAGCACCCCGCCCTGCCCAACCTCGTGCACCGCAGGCAGCAGCCTCACCGGTTGAGGAACTCGACAGCTGCGAAAGGAGAGGCGTTGGGCAGCACCGTCACCACGAAGTACAGCCCGGCGTGGCGCACGTGCGCGAAGTGGAGTCCCTGGCGCGCCTGCTGGAGGGAAGGAAGGAGGAGAGGGGGGTCAGTCAGCGGCGACCCGCTTCCCCTTGCACGACACAGCCCCCGCCCGCCCGCTTCTCTACCATGAAAACGGGCGCCTGGTCCCCCGGCAGCGCGGCGATCTTCTGGCAAAAGGTGTCGACCAGCTCGGAGTCGCCGTCGCCGCGGACTGAGGGGGGTCAAGGAAAAGGGGGGGGATCAGAGCCCCCGAATCAGAGCCCGCCCCTGCGCCCCTCGGCCCTGCCCCCCCCCGAAGCTGCCGGGCGCAGCTTCCCTGCCTGGCCGGAGCGCGCGGAGGATACAGTCCTTGTAGAGGAGGCGGTCGCCCTTGGCGGAGAGCACGAAGACCTGAGGCAGCATCGTGGCGAGCCGGGCACTCTGCACATGCCCCGGAGAAGCCGGCGAAAGGAGCTTCCGGATCCGGGGCGGGGCAGGGCCGCCGTCAAGTGACAGCTTGCCGTAAAGGAGGAGAGGAGGGGCAAAGTCGGTGGGCGGGACTTCTGAACGTGGGGACTGATTGGGTGATATGGAGGGGGGAGGCGGGCGTTCCTTCCCGTGCGGGGATTGGGCTTCCTGACCGGGAGGAGGTGAGGAGGGCGGCCATAGGCGGAGTTGGCGCCACTTCCCGCGTCACTCAGTTCCGTGGCGGGAAAAAGGAGAAGGAGGCGAAGCGGCCAAGATGGCGGGAAAAGGCGGAGGTTGCGACTACGCGGAGGAGGCCGGTGAGCGCAGGGGCGGCGGGCGGGCGGGAGGGCGCGGGCGGGCGGAGCCGAGCTGACCGTGTCTCTCTCTCCGCAGCGAGGGCTTCGGCCTTCCTGGAGGGCTTCTACCGGCAGAGCGAGGCGGGGAAGGAGTTCCCTTACGTGGAGCAGCTGGTGAGGCGGCGCGCGAGGCGGGCGGGCGGGCGGCGGAGCGTGCGCAGAGTGCGGGGCGGGGGCGCCGGAGCGTGTGCAGAGTGCGAGAGTGTGAGGCGGGGGCGGCGGAGCGTGTGCAGAGTGCGGGGCGGGGGCGCCGGAGCGTGTGCAGAGTGCGAGAGTGCGGGGCGGAGGCGGCGGAGCGTGTGCAGAGTGCGGGGCGGGGGCGCCGGAGCGTGTGCAGAGTGCGGGGCGGGGGCGCCGGAGCGTGTGCAGAGTGCGGGGCGGGGGCGCCGGAGCGTGTGCAGAGTGCGAGAGTGTGGGGCGGGGGCGCCGGAGCGTGTGCAGAGTGCGAGAGTGCGGGGCGGGGGCGCCGGAGCGTGTGCAGAGTGCGAGAGTGTGGGGCGGGGGCGCCGGAGCGTGCGCAGAGTGCGGGGCGGGGGCGCCGGAGCGTGTGCAGAGTGCGAGAGTGCGGGGCGGAGGCGGCGGAGCGTGTGCAGAGTGCGGGGCGGGGGCGCCGGAGCGTGTGCAGAGTGCGAGAGTGTGGGGCGGGGGCGCCGGAGCGTGTGCAGAGTGCGAGAGTGCGGGGCGGGGGCGCCGGAGCGTGTGCAGAGTGCGGGGCGGGGGCGCCGGAGCGTGTGCAGAGTGCGGGGCGGGGGCGCCGGAGCGTGTGCAGAGTGCGAGAGTGTGGGGCGGGGGCGCCGGAGCGTGTGCAGAGTGCGAGAGTGCGGGGCGGGGGCGCCGGAGCGTGTGCAGAGTGCGAGAGTGTGGGGCGGGGGCGCCGGAGCGTGCGCAGAGTGCGGGGCGGGGGCGCCGGAGCGTGTGCAGAGTGCGAGAGTGCGGGGCGGAGGCGGCGGAGCGTGTGCAGAGTGCGGGGCGGGGGCGCCGGAGCGTGTGCAGAGTGCGAGAGTGTGGGGCGGGGGCGCCGGAGCGTGTGCAGAGTGCGAGAGTGCGGGGCGGGGGCGCCGGAGCGTGTGCAGAGTGCGGGGCGGGGGCGCCGGAGCGTGTGCAGAGTGCGGGGCGGGGGCGCCGGAGCGTGTGCAGAGTGCGAGAGTGTGGGGCGGGGGCGCCGGAGCGTGTGCAGAGTGCGAGAGTGCGGGGTGGGGGCGCCGGAGCGTGTGCAGAGTGCGAGAGTGTGGGGCGGGGGCGCCGGAGCGTGCGCAGAGTGCGGGGCGGGGGCGCCGGAGCGTGTGCAGAGTGCGAGAGTGTGGGGCGGGGGCGCCGGAGCGTGTGCAGAGTGCGAGAGTGTGGGGCGGGGGCGCCGGAGCGTGCGCAGAGTGCGGGGCGGGGGCGCCGGAGCGTGCGCAGAGTGCGGGGCGGGGGCGCCGGAGCGTGTGCAGAGTGCGAGAGTGTGGGGCGGGGGCGCCGGAGCGTGCGCAGAGTGCGGGGCGGGGGCGCCGGAGCGTGTGCAGAGTGCGAGAGTGTGGGGCGGGGGCGCCGGAGCGTGTGCAGAGTGCGAGAGTGTGGGGCGGGGGCGCCGGAGCGTGTGCAGAGTGCGAGAGTGTGGGGCGGGGGCGCCGGAGCGTGTGCAGAGTGCGAGAGTGTGGGGCGGGGGCGCCGGAGCGTGTGCAGAGTGCGAGAGTGTGGGGCGGGGGCGCCGGAGCGTGTGCAGAGTGCGAGAGTGTGGGGCGGGGGCGCCGGAGCGTGTGCAGAGTGCGAGAGTGTGGGGCGGGGGCGCCGGAGCGTGTGCAGAGTGCGAGAGTGTGGGGCGGGGGCGCCGGAGCGTGTGCAGAGTGCGAGAGTGTGGGGCGGGGGCGCCAGAGCGTGCGCAGAGTGCGGGGCGGGGGCGCCGGAGCGTGTGCAGAGTGCGAGAGTGCGGGGCGGAGGCGGCGGAGCGTGTGCAGAGTGCGGGGCGGGGGCGCCGGAGCGTGTGCAGAGTGCGAGAGTGCGGGGCGGGGGCGCCGGAGCGTGTGCAGAGTGCGAGAGTGTGGGGCGGGGGCGCCGGAGCGTGCGCAGAGTGCGGGGCGGGGGCGCCGGAGCGTGTGCAGAGTGCGAGAGTGCGGGGCGGGGGCGCCGGAGCGTGTGCAGAGTGCGAGAGTGTGGGGCGGGGGCGCCGGAGCGTGCGCAGAGTGCGGGGCGGGGGCGCCGGAGCGTGTGCAGAGTGCGAGAGTGCGGGGCGGGGGCGCCGGAGCGTGCGCAGAGTGCGGGGCGGGGGCGCCGGAGCGTGTGCAGAGTGCGAGAGTGCGGGGCGGGGGCGCCGGAGCGTGTGCAGAGTGCGAGAGTGTGGGGCGGGGGCGCCGGAGCGTGCGCAGAGTGCGGGGCGGGGGCGCCGGAGCGTGTGCAGAGTGCGAGAGTGTGGGGCGGGGGCGCCGGAGCGTGCGCAGAGTGCGGGGCGGGGGCGCCGGAGCGTGTGCAGAGTGCGAGAGTGCGGGGCGGGGGCGCCGGAGCGTGCGCAGAGTGCGGGGCGGGGGCGCCGGAGCGTGTGCAGAGTGCGAGAGTGCGGGGCGGGGGCGCCGGAGCGTGTGCAGAGTGCGAGAGTGTGGGGCGGGGGCGCCGGAGCGTGCGCAGAGTGCGGGGCGGGGGCGCCGGAGCGTGTGCAGAGTGCGAGAGTGCGGGGCGGAGGCGGCGGAGCGTGTGCAGAGTGCGGGGCGGGGGCGCCGGAGCGTGTGCAGAGTGCGAGAGTGCGGGGCGGGGGCGCCGGAGCGTGTGCAGAGTGCGAGAGTGCGGGGCGGAGGCGGCGGAGCGTGTGCAGAGTGCGGGGCGGGGGCGCCGGAGCGTGTGCAGAGTGCGGGGCGGGGGCGCCGGAGCGTGTGCAGAGTGCGAGAGTGCGGGGCGGGGGCGGCGGAGCGTGTGCAGAGTGCGGGGCGGGGGCGCCGGAGCGTGTGCAGAGTGCGAGAGTGCGGGGCGGGGGCGGCGGAGCGTGTGCAGAGTGCGAGAGTGTGAGGCGGGGGCGGCGGAGCGTGTGCAGAGTGCGGGGCGGAGCGGGGGCCCCCCCTCGCCCCTCCGCCGCCGCCGCGCTCACGCCCTTCCCTCCCTGGCTCCTTCCCGGCAGCGGCGGGTGGCGCAGCGGGACCAGGTGGCGCTGCGCGTGGATCTGGACGACGTGGCCGAGGAGGACCCGGCGCTGGTGGACTCGGTGTGCGAGAACGCGAAGCGCTACGAGAAGGTCTTCGCCGATGCCGTCGCGGAGCTGCTGCCCCGGTACCGGCAGCGGGAGGTGAGCCTCGGCCCCGCTCCCCGCTCCCTTCGCCGGGCTGCGGCCTTCCTGCCGCGGGGAGTTCCCCGGTGAGCGCCGCCTTGCCTCTCTCCTCTCGCCCAGCAGGTCGCCCACAAGGATGCGCTGGACTTCTACATCGAGCACCGGCTGCTGCTGGAGGGGCGCGGGCGGGAGCCCGGCCAGCCCCACGACCCCCAGAACCAGTTCCCGCCAGAGCTCATGCGCCGCTTGTGAGTGCTGCCCCCTTTTGCCAGGCCTGGCCGGGAATCCTGCTGCCTCTGCAGCCGCCCCTGCAAGCAGAGGGGGCATTTGCTGCGTTTCTCTTCTTCCGGTAGAAATGGAAGCTGAGGGGGGCAGGGGATGGGGGTGTCCTTTCCCCCACCTCCAGATGTTGCTGCAAGGCCTCATGGCCCACCGTGGTCTCACTGTCTCCCTCTGCCCCGTTTCATAGTGAGCTGTACTTCAAGGCGCCATCGAGCACCAAGGCCCAGGTGATCCGGGAGGTGAAGGCTGATGCCATTGGGAAGCTTGTGGCCATCCGGGGCATTGTCACCCGCGTCTCTGAGGTGAAGCCTCGCATGGTGGTCGCCACCTACAGCTGTGACCAGTGTGGTGCAGAGACCTATCAGCCGGTGAGGAGACAGCCTTCCAGTGGGAAAGGGAAATGCGCAAGGGGGTGATAGCCCAGCCGAGGCTCCTTGCACCTGACCCCCCTTCCTTCTCCTCTTGCCTCCTCCCAGATACAGGCCCCCAACTTCACCCCTCTGCTGATGTGCCCCAGCCGGGAGTGCCAGACCAACCAGGCTGGTGGCCGACTCTACCTGCAGAGCCGTGGCTCCAAGTTCATCAAGTATCAGGAGCTGAAGATCCAGGAACATGTGAGCCTCTGTGTGCTTCTGTCAGAACAACGGGCCCCTCGGCTGCTGCAGCCATTTCCCCACTAGCCACCCACGGCGTTCCAGGGGTGGGGTGGAGAGCCACTATCTAGCTGCTCAGCCACCAGGGGAAGCAGTGTGGGCCAGTGGTTGCAGAGAGCATGTTTCACAGGCAAAAGGTCCACAGCATCTCAAAGCAAAGGTTGTTGGGTTACTATGACGGGGAAAGGTACAATTTTACTTTAAGTGTTCCTGTCTTCCTCCTCAATTCCCAAAGTATTTTAGAGTGGCTTACGATAAAAGAGTAAAAGGCAATGTTAGCTGGGTGGTTAACATGCAGAACTGGTCATTGTGCACATTCACTGGACCTCCTGGAGAATGTATACATAATCTAGTTATAAGGAAGGAATGCTGCACGTTTCCCAGTCAATGTGCACCTGTCAGCTGGCCCAAAGTGGTTCTAGTCCTTGGGCCCCAAGGAAGGGCGTCTTTTGGAGCAGCCATGTGATTGGCTGCCTCCTTCACAGCAGGTGGGCCTGTTCCCTCCCTCAAGGAGGCACTCATCACTTGTGGAGGCTGAGCCACTCCATGTCCACATCCTTGGGGCACAGCAAGTGACATTCAGACATAACCCAAGACTGGATGCTACACTGGAAACACAAAGCACCCCAAAGCAATTTGCTTAACAAGACACAAGGAAGGGAGGAGCTGCTTTCCTGCCATCTCTGCCGCAGAGCAGGCTTGACAATGGGCTAGATCCTGCAGGGGCCAGTGTGGTGGCTGTGCAGCTGCTGCCTCTACAAGCACCTCCAGGTGGGGGGCAGGGACTCTTTGCAGTCTCTGGGTGCGTGGTGGGGAGGTCTTGGGCAGGTGCTGGGGTCAGAGTAGGCAGTGCTGTTCTGGGCTAGGGCAGGTGGGTGGGTGATTGGATGTTCAGAAACCTCCAAGGAAGGTGATGGGCTCTCTTCATTGAATGTTTTTCAACAGAGGTTGGACGGCCAGGGATTCTTTATGTATGACCCCTGCATTGCAGGGGATTGGAGCAGGTGGCCTGTCTGGTGCCGGGGCAGAGGGTCTGGGTGCACTGGAAGGGCGAGGAGGGGGCCCTGCTCTCACCTCCCCCTCCCTCCCTCCCTCATAGAGCGACCAGGTGCCGGTGGGGAACTTACCGCGTTCCATCAGCGTCAGCGTGCAAGGGGAGAATACGCGCCTTGTGCAGCCAGGGGACCACGTCAGCATTACTGGCATCTTCCTCCCTGTGCGGCAGACGGGATTCCGGCAGGTCCTGCAGGTGGGAGAGCAGTAGGTGAAGCTGGGAGGGGTCTGGGGTGGTGCTGGGGCTCTGGACTGAGCACATGTCTTGCTGCATTGTAGGGCCTTCTGTCTGACACATACCTGGAGGCCCACCACATCGTCTGCATGAGCAAGAGCGAGCAGGAGGAGCTGGGTGGAGGGGGGCTCACGGAGGAGGAGCTGCGCCAGATCACAGGTGAGGGGTGGCTTCATCCTCCCTGCCCCTCTGGCCCCGTGGGGCTTGGAAAGGGCTTCCAGGAAGCTGGTTGTGGTGTGGAAGTGGTGCTCCGGCCTGCCTTGTCTAGTCTGGTTCCAAGATGCTTTGGGCAAAATCCCTTCTCAGAAGAGGTGCCTCAGAGCTGGCAGCGAAACAGAGAAAGCAGCTGCCTTATACGGACTTAGACCCAGGGTATGAGGCAGAGAGTCTTTCCCAGCCCTACCTGGCGATGCTGTTGGCAGGGATTGAACGGGGAAGTTTCTGCATGGCCCTTGGGCAATGGCTGTCCAGGAGGAGAACTTTGGGGTCATGGCAGAGATCTCACCCAAAGTGCTGCCTCCTTGTTCCTGGCCGAAGTGAAGCCAGTCTTGGCTTGCTGGCCCCTCCTGTAGGCATCTCCTCCTCTCAGCTGGAATCTAAATCATAACCACCTCTTTCACACCCTGATTTGGAGAGTTTCTCTGGAGGTCGGCTGGCTTCTGTCCCTCAAGCAAGATTACTGGCAAACTCGCTTGTGCAGGGGGTGGGGCATCTGTCCGTCACCATCCCACGCAGTGCCTCCCAGCCCCTTCTTGCCCCCAGGATCCTGAATTGCCCAAGGGGCTGGTGTGGTCTGGTTGGGTGCCTGGAAGGTGCAGGGCGGGGGCCCCTGCCCCTCACTCACACCTCCCTCCTGCTGATTCCCTTGCAGAGGAGGATTTCTATGACAAGCTGGCGGCCTCCATCGCCCCCGAGATCTATGGCCATGAGGATGTCAAAAAGGCCCTCCTCCTCCTGCTGGTGGGGGGCGTGGACCAGAACCCCCGGGGCATGAAGATTCGGGGTAAGGCCCCCATGGCTGCAAGCAGCTGCTCCCCTGCGCCTCCTTTCTCCCTCTGCTGCCATCTCTGCTCTGGGGCCTTTTCTGCAAAGTGCTGCCTTTGCTCTCAAGGGTGGGGCAATGTTTTCTCCAGAGGCCAGAGGCACCCCTGGATAAGCTGCCCTCTTCTTCCCACTCCCGGACCTTGTAGGGAACATCAACATCTGCCTCATGGGGGACCCTGGTGTGGCCAAGTCCCAGCTGCTGTCATACATCACTCGCCTGGCGCCACGCAGTGAGTACCACTTCAGGGTCCACTGACTGGGATACTGCATGGGATCAGCCTGGGACCTTCTTCCTGCAAGGCAGATGCTCTGTCCCTGAGCAGTGCCTGTCTGGCTGATGTTGCAGCTGCTTAGTTGGCTCCCTATGGAAGTTACCCAGCTCCCGCTAAGGAGACCTACAGGCTGCCATGGTGGGGGGAGCAGGGAACCTGAGGTCTCCGCTTCAGAAGAAGCTGCAAGGGGGTGGGCAGAGGGGTCTGCCCAGGGTCTTCCTTCCCACGGCTCTCAGCCAGATGGGCAGGTGTCTATGGAAAGGTAATGCTGCTTAGGCCCTGAAGGCACACCTGAGCAGCCCCTGGTCTCGGAGGCCACTTCCACCCCTGGGCTCCTTGCTTTCAGCTTCCTGCCCTGTGCATGTGTGTGTGTGTTGGGGGAGAGTGCACAAGGCTTTCTCTGTGGTGGTCCCCTTGCCTTTAGAAAGGCCTCGCCTCTGAGGTGCATCTCGCCATGATACTGATTTCATTTTGTCAGTTGGACAAGACACTCCTTTTGCCCAGGTTTTGGGGGAGGGCCGAGGCTTATGAGGCCCATGGATTTTTTGTGCAGCCGGGGGCCTTATTTTGTGTCACCCAGTCCTTGAAGCTTAGCTCTGAGGGTGGATGTTTCCTGCCCTGAGCCCAGGAGCGTTGGGTGAGGGCGGAGGAGAGCTGCTTTAGTGATGGGCCCATCTTCCCTCCCGTTCTCCAGGCCAGTACACCACGGGGCGCGGCTCCTCTGGGGTAGGGCTGACAGCTGCTGTGCTACGTGACCCACTGACGGGGGAACTGACCCTGGAGGGGGGCGCGCTGGTGCTGGCTGACCAAGGCGTCTGCTGCATCGACGAGTTTGACAAGATGCTGGAAGCAGACCGGACGGCCATCCATGAGGTGATGGAGCAGCAGACCCTCTCCATTGCCAAGGCTGGCATCCTGACCACGCTGAACGCCCGCTGCGCCATCCTGGCGGCTGCCAACCCCACCTATGGCCGCTACAACCCCAAGCGCAGCCTGGAGCAGAACATCCAGCTCCCGGCTGCCCTCCTCTCCCGCTTCGACTTGCTGTGGCTCATCCAGGACAGGCCAGACCGTGACAACGACCTCCGGTGAGCAGGGGCCACCAGGCGCTGCTGATGAGGCCCTTCTCCCCCCCCCCCCCCCGGGTTTTGCTGCTTTTTCTAAATGGTTGCCTGTTTTTCACAGTCTTGCCCAGCACATCACCTACGTGCACCAGCACAACCGCCAGCCCCCCTGCCAGTTCCAGGAGCTTGACATGGGCCTCATGAGGTGAGGGGGAAGGGCTTTCCAGCCCCAGGGCCATACAGTGCCTGGGCATTGGAGCATGGTGCAGGGAGGGCGGCTCCCATGCAGCGGAGGCCTTAGGTCAGGGCTCGTCTCCTTGCGTCCCCTGCCAGGCGGTACATTGCCATGTGCAAGCAGAAGCAGCCAGCGGTGCCTGAGGCTCTGGCAGACTACATCACGGCCGCTTATGTGGAGATGCGGAAGGAGGCCTTGTCCAACAAGGACACCACCTACACCTCGGCCCGCACCTTGCTGGGGATCCTGCGCCTGGCCACTGCCCTGGTGAGTAGAGCGCAACAACAACAATAATAATAATAATTAATAATAATAATAATAATAATTTATTTATATCTAACCCTTCCCAGCCGAAGCCGGGCTCAGATCGGCTAACAACATTAAAATGATACAACATTCTAAAATCATTTCATTCTAAAATCAATTCAAATCAGATTAATGGCAACCATTGGGCTAGAGTTCTGTGAGGATTGCCAAAGGAAGGGGTCAGGCTGTGCCCTGGCCAAAGGCCTGGTGGAACAGCTCTGTCTTGCAGGCCCTGTGGAAAGATGTCAAGTCCCGCAGGGCCCTAGTCTCTTGTGACAGAGCGTTCCAAGAGTCCTGCAGCAGCTGACCAAGCCAGGAGGAGCTACCGTAACCCCATGTCTGGGAGCCCAGCTGGCTGCCTTTTCTGGGAAGCCCACCAGCAGAGCCTCAGGGCAGCAGTTCTCCCCACTCACAGTTGCCAACAGCTGCTACCCATCTCTGATGGTGGAGCTGGAATATAGCCATTGCAGCTAGTGGCTGCCGGTAGCCTTTTGCTCCCCCCTGGTTGTCTCATCCTCTTCTAAAACCATCTGAGCCAGAGGCCACCAGCACTGCATTTGTCTGCTCTAATTCTTCCAATGTTCAGCTCTCCCCTCCCCCCACCCCAAAATAAAAGAATTAATTGTAGTTCTGTCATATCTAGTTTCCTCCCAGCAACTGTACTTGTAGTCTCCATGCTGTCCTCTGGCCAATACTTCAGAGGGAAACAGGTTAATCCATCCTGCTCCACCTTCTCACTTCTAGAAATTTGTGTGGATGCAGCAGAAATTGCAGTGGGCCAAACATCTTTTTAGAATACCCTGCTTTCCTATTTTTCTTTTTTTAATCCTAAGAAGCCTGCTTAGAGTTGACCCCTGCAATTCTGGTGCCTGCACTGAAAGGGTTTCAATGCAGCCGCAGGACCTTGGAGGGCATCGCTTGGTGGTTTGGAGCAGGAAGGGAACTGTTTCTTCTGTGTGGTGGTAGAGGGACCGTGGGTGAGCCGGCTGACATTGTGGGGCTCCTCTTTAGGCTCGTCTGCGGCGTGTGGACTTGGTTGAGAAGGAGGATGTGAATGAAGCCATGCGCCTCATGGAGATGTCCAAAGACTCCCTTCTGGCAGACAAGGGGCAGACAAGCAGGTATTGTATTGTCATAACCTCATGCTATGGAGCGGGGTCATCAGACTTCTCTTGGGCTACTGGATTGACCTTCCCCCTCCCCCCTCCTACTGCAGGACACAGCGCCCCTCTGAACTGATCTTTGCAGCCATCAGGGAATTGGTTCCGGCTGGGGGACCTCGCTCTGTGCACCTAGCAGCAGCTGAGCAGCGCTGCGTCTCCAAGGGCTTCACTCCTGCCCAGTTCCAGGCTGCGCTCTCCGAGTATGAGGAGCTCAATGTCTGGCAGGTGAACCAGAAAAAGACCCGCCTCACTTTTGTCTGAGCCCTGCTAGCCTGCAGGAGGTCTTGGTGCCTGCTCTCTCCCACCTTGGCTTGGACCTGAGCTGGGGGACTGCTTGCAGGGTGTCTCCTGCTATTGCTTTTATTAAGACTGGCATTTTTCCCCAATAAAGCAATTGATTTGTATATCTTGTGATCTAAATAATGCCAATGGCTGAAGGCTGACTCCTACCAGCTCTCTGCTTCCAGGGCTCTTTCTGCCTGGGGGTGGGGGGCGGGATGGGCAGCCCGCTCAAGGTTGCAATGTCCATTGAGGAGGAGAAGCAAGGGGGTGTTGTAAGACCTCCTACACACAGTACCACCCCAAAGAGGCCAAAGACATGAACCACACACAAAGTGTCTGCCGTCAAAACTGCTTTATTAGAAAGAGCCAGCATCTCAAAAGAAGAGCCCCCGCATTCGCCGGCCAATGCCCTGGCGGTCATATAGAATGTTAAACTTGTTCACAAACTGGTTCATGGTGTTGCAGGTCTTGGTGATGGTGCCAAGGTATGTCATGAGGCCCACGTCATTGCATTGCTGAGAGGGAGACAAAAGGAGGCCGGCTGATCACAGAGGGGACAACCTGCGTCCTGCAGAGCTCCTGGAAGCACTTCTTCCTCCCACCTTCCCATGCACCAGAGCTCTTCTCCAGCTGCCCTCAGATCAGGCTGTTGCAAGCTTTGCCATAACCTTAGCATTGGAAGAGACACTGAGGATCATCTAGTCTAACCCCTTGCAATGCCAGAAAAGCTCAAGTTGGCAGGTGCATTTCCAACCTTTTCCTTTTGTGGAGGTCTCTGTGAGATGCAGGAACCCCCCAGGCCAGAGGGAAGCACTTTAGCCGGGGAAGTAGAAGCAAATGGCAACATTCCTGCTCCATCCCTACCCCCCATTAACAAGGGATTCCTCTCCCCCGCTCCAGTTTGACATGTCTTCCCACACTCGGCAAGAAGCAGACAAGTTTTCCTTGCCAGGACACTCACATCATAGAAATCTGTTTTGAACTTGTCAGTGCTCAGCACAGGCAGGCAGTGGCAAAGAGCATAGGCCTCACGCAAGATCTCGTGGTTGAAGGGCACCTCCCCTGGCGAGGGTGGGAAAAGAAGCAACAGGTTAGAGAGGAGGCTGAGGTGCTTCCCACCTGCAGGAAAGAGGAACAGAGACAAAGGTGGACACTGTTGCTTCACCCACAGACCTCACCTGCTTCCGAGGCTTTAACATACTCCAAGATGAGCTTGACACGGCTGTGAAGCATCTTTATGGCACTGTGCTGGGCAATGAGATGCTCGGCCACTACAGTGACAAGTGGGGGAGGGGGAAGAGTCAGGGGGAAGCTGCCTGAAAATAGCCCTAACACCTCTCTCCCCTGAGGCATGAAGCAGGCCAGGAACAGCTTCCACCATCCTCTCTCATGGGAGACCTTGCAGCTCCAGCCCAAAGTTAGCACTAACTGGCTAACAGCCCCACTGCCCATTGCCCCCCCTTGCCTGTGGAGTTCTCGCCGCTACCCGTCGCTGTCATCCGTGCCACATGATCAACCCCAATGCGCTCGGCCTCCTCTGTGGCCAGAGTGTACATCAGTTCAGCAAACAGCATTGTAGCCTTGATAGAAAGGGGAAAAGAGACAATAAGGCCGCAGATAGGCCTCTCCCCCTGCACAGGCAGCAAGCGGGGCTCCCTCCAAAGGTGGCTGGCTCTCCTTCCTCGGAGATTTTTAAGCAGAGGTTGGATGACGAGGGATCCTTTAGCTGTGACTCCTGCACTGGGGATCTCTCCTCCCATACAGGAAAGATGGCCCGCTTCTACCCAAGTCCTTGCAATACATGCCTTTCTAAAAAGAGTGAGATGGCGCAAGAGTGGTGGGTATTACCTCTCCATTGATGATGTCAATCACCGACTCGAAGACACTGACAGGCAGCTGAGGGAGAGAGAGAGAGAGTGCACAGCAGCTCACTCAGATGTCCCTTGGTGCAGCTGTCTGAGGTTTCAGTCATGGAAGGGAGCAGGTACTCACATCCGTGTGTTTTGTCATGGGGTTCAGCTTGAGGAAGAGGGGGCTCTCGATGATCTCACACACCTGAGGAAAAAATGAAGGTGCTATCAGGAGCGGCAGAACTCCGGGCCTCTGTCCCTTGGCAATGTGGAACCGGAGGGCTGCTCAGAGACCTCTGCCCACCAGTCCCACAGGCAGCAAAGGGGGTGGGGGCAAGGCTCACCTGCTTATGGACATGGATGTCAGACTGGTCTGGGGGGCCGCCTGTTGTGTACCAGCCTAGGAACTCCAAATCTTTGAAGACTTGTTTAACTGCAGGATAGCGGAAGAAAAACAGCTATCACAACATAGAGCGATACTGGTCAACTACGATGGCTGCAAGAAGGCATTAAACTAAGTTATGGAGGATAAGACATTGCTTGTGAATATGACAACGGATCTGTATTACCTTTACTATTGGAGGCAGAATTCTTCTGAGTACCATTTGCCATGAATCACCTCAGGGAGGGGGAGGGGAGGAGTGCAGCTGCACTGGGGTCCTGATTGCCAGCTGGGGGGGCGGTGCCTCTGGTTTACCACGGTGCAGAAAGAGTGCTGGGCTCTGTGGGCCCCTCGGCCCCCTGCTACCAGCCAGGCTGCTCTGAGAGACCCTCTTTGGCTCATGCCTGTCCTGCGAGTCGCCCCCGCCAGCCCCCCTCGTCCTCCTGGCAGGCCCAATTGCCGACTCACACTGTTCCTCCTTGGTATAGTAATACTCCTTGTCGATGACCACGTTCTCCCCCACCGTATGCGAGAGCAGCTCGAAGGAGTTCATCACCTCGATGTTGCGCCCCTCCTGGCGGCCGATCAGGGCCCCGATTACTGCGGGAGGCAGAGGGGGGGGTCAGGGCGGCTCCTCCCAGCAGCCCCAGCGAGGGCGGCTTGTGCTCCAGGACGACGCGAGTTTGGCCAGAGATTGGGGGGGGGCTCTCTCCGCTCCCTTCCCGGAAGCCTTGGAAAGGCGGGCGGCCTGGGGTTGCAGAAGATGCATTCGCGCCCCGCCCCGGCCGCCGGGCTCGGTCCCTTCCCGGCTCGCAGGCAAAAGCCCACCGGGTGCAGCTCCCCCCCCCCGCTCACCTTGGACGGGGCGCCCCTCCTGCGAGCGCATCCGGATCCAGTGGTCGCTGATGTTGAGGATGACGAGCGGGTGCAGCGCCACCGACACGCTCCCCGTCACGCCCGACGCCATCACCGCCGGCGCCGCTGCGGAGACCGAGGGGGTCGTGAGGGCGGAGGGAGGCCCCGAGGGCGCCGCCGCCGCCGCTCTCTCCCGCCGCCCCAGCCAGGCCCCGCCCGCCGCCTCCCGGGCTTACCCGCCGCGTCCACCTCCATGCCGGCCCCGTTGCTGCTCCCGGCCGGGCAAGAACCGCCGCCGCTGGGAGCAGCCGCCATCTTGGCCGCGTATGTCCCGTCGCGCTCTCCGTAGAGCAAGCTCCCCGACGGACGAAGGGCGCATGAGCGTCGGGAGTGAGGCCAAAGAGATACGAAGAAAATAGAGGGATCCCGAGGTGGAACTTCCGGGCTCTTCTCAAAGCGGAGAAGGCGACTGCGCAGCTGCGAGGGGGGAGAGGGAGGACCCTTACAAGAGAAGAGGCACGGCGGGTTCCGGCTGCCCTTGCTGCGGGTGGCGCAGGCGGAGCAGCTCCCGTCCCAGCACCGCGGAGATTTTCATTTGTTGTCCGCCTAGAAAGACCCTTATGCAGCGGGGTGGGGGCCGCCGGGCTGGAGCTGGAGCTGCGCGCGGTCCCCCCCGCCCCCTAATAATTCCACATCTGAAATACCGTGTCCAGCTCTGGACGCCACAGTTTAAGATATTAAGGACATTGACAAGCCAGAAGGTGTGCAGAAGATGACCAAAGGTCTGGGAAACCAAGCCTTATGAGGAATAGTTGAAGGAGCTGGGGATGTTTAGCCTGGAAAAGAGGAAACTGAGAGGAGATATGCGAGCCATCTTCAAATACCTCAAGGGCAGGGAAGATGGAGCAAGCTTATTTTCTGCTGCTCTGAAGGGCAGGACTCGAACCCATGCCTTCTAGTTATAAGAAAGAGATTCAGACAACATCAGGAAAAGCCTTCTGACAATAAGAGCTGTTCGACAGTGGAACGGTCTCCCTCGAGAGGTGGTGAACTCTCCTTCCTTGGATGCTTTTAAACAGATGGCCATTCTCTGGTGAATGCTTTAGTAGATATTCTTGCATTGCAGGGGTGGACAATTCTATGAGTCTAACTTGTGCTCTGTGTTTCTGTGGATGTTCCTAAAGCTGCAGTCCTGTAGGTGCCAGGCAAAGCCTAGTCCGGCATTCTAACAACTACAAAATCTTGGCTTTTAAGCAGGCATTTAAGCTTCAGTGTTAGGTTCAGTACAGTACTGTACTTTTCAATTTCATTTCCTCTCCGCTGTTTTCTTTTCTCGCTCTCTGTACCCATACACGCACTTAGGTATGTGCACAAAGCGAACAAATATTCCTGCAAACTGCGGATCACCATTCAAGCACCTGATAAAGTGGAATATAATCCACTGTCGCAAGACAGTGGCAAATCCTCGTGTCGTGGTGCCCCAGGACTCCTTTCTCTTTATGTGGAGGGAGGATGGGGAACCCAGTGGCGTAGCGTGGGTTGTCAGCACCCGGGGCAAGGCAAGTAATTTGCGCCCCCTAACCCCCAGATGTGGCGCCCGGTGCGGCCGGCCCCCCCTGCACCCCCCACGCTACGCCACTGGGGGAACCTCTGCCTCTCCGAGTTCCTCTTTCTCGACAGCTGCGTCTGCTCTGGCGAGCGGGAAGAGGGCGCTGCCCCAGCCCGACTGAAACCTCAGTTCCTCCTCCTGGCTGCACGGAAAGGGGAATTCGCCCTCCAGGGCCAGCTCAGCAGGCGGGGAGGGAGCTGATTCAGCGAGGCTGGAGGGAGGCGCCCGCGCTGCTTTTAGCTGCCTCCTCCGGCGTTGGCAGCTGCTTTGGGGCGCGCCGGTCTCAGCAAACAGCGCCTTGCGCAACTCGGGCATTCCCGCCTCAAAAGCGGCCGTGGGGAGCGGCTTTTGCCGTGTGTTGCTAAGGAGCGCCCAGAGCGGCGGGCAGGGAGGCGCCTTCAGCATTCACAAGTGCAGACCAGCTCACGTGTGTAGGGGGAGAGCAGGTGCCTGAGACGCCTCTCTCTTTTAGGAATCATAGCATCATAGAAACTGTAGAGTTGAAAGGGATCTTGAGGTAACGTTACCAGATTTTTTTCAAAGAATCGGGGACACTTTTTTTTAAAAAAGTTATTACAAATATTTTTAAATATATATATTAAGAAGTAATTTCTTCTCTTCTGTGGTCTCCTCTGTCGCGTGGCCTTCCTCTGGGCCCCAGCCTGCTCTCTTGGAGCGCTAGCCGCCGTGGAGTAGGCTCAGGTCTGACCTGGGCTCGGCCATGTGTCCTTGCCCTCCCAGGGCTCTCCTACCTCTCTTCCTCAGAGGCAGCGGTGGCAGTGAGGCGGCAAGGTCGGGGTTCCCCTCTTTTTTCTCCTTCCTTTTTCTCGCTCTTCCTTCTCCTCTCCTCCTTCTCCCTGTGTCAGCTCCGGGGTTTTCCTGGCCCCGGAGTGCCACTGGGCGGCTGGCCGGGCACTCTCGCTCCTGGCTCGATTTGGGGGGGGGGGGTCAGCGGTTCCCCCAGTTGACGCGCCGGGCGTCCCGGTTCTCCCTTGGCAGTGACAGCAGCAGTGGCAGTCTCAGCAGCCTGGAGCCAGCCTGGTAGCGCAGTTGGTTCTGGCTGGCTTCAGGGGCTGCTCGCTGCTGTGGTGCCTGCTATTTTGCCTTGCTGGAAGTCGCCATATGATGTGTCTTGTGCCGTTGAACCAATCACACAACATTCATTCCCTACTAATAAATCTACAACACTTAAAATATAAATCCGGGGATGCTAAATGAAATCTGGGGACATTTCGGGGATGGATTTTGTCTGGAGACAAATTTGTAAATCTGGGGACTGTCCCTGGGAAATGAGGACATCTGGTAACCATATCCCGAGGGTCTTCTAAACACATCAGTCATAAGAACATCAGAAGAGGCCGGCGGCTGCATCAGGCCAAAAGGCCCATCTAGCCCAGCATCCGGTTCTCCTCCCATCCAGAGGCCTGCATGGAAAGCCCGCAAGCAAGATTCGAGCGCACCAGCCACTTGCCCCACTCTCGATCCCCAGCAACTGGGGTCCAGAAGCATTGCTGCCTCAAATTGTGGAGGCAGAGCTTAGGCATTGTGGCTAGCAGCTATAATAGCCTTAGCCTCCATGGTTTTCTCCAACATTCTTTTAAAGCCCATTTCTGACTTTTGGGGGAGCGAGTTCCATCGCTTGACTTTGGGCTACGTGAAGAAGGACTTTAGATTATTTGTCCTGAATCTCCCAACAATCAGCTTCATTGGACGGATGCCCCTGTATTCCAGGGTCACGAGAGAGAGCCCCCCCCCATTCTCAAATATTATTGAAAAGCATTATCCGAGGTTCTCCCCACCCCCAGCAGAAGCCTACCCGTCCCCCATCAAAAGCCTGGCTACGCCCATGTCTCCATGCCATGCATAACTTTATAAACTTCTGTCCTGTCGCCTCTTACTTGAATGTTCATTAGACTAAAACATCCCTATGCGGAGCTGGCGAAACTAACAGCAAAAATAAGAAACCAACATGAGGGACTAGTCATGAAGAATGGAAGCCCTTTTGGACATATCTGAAAAAATAAGCAGATGAAATCGCGAGCAGGATTTGAAATATGAGCAGCGATGGACGACTGATAATATACGAAATACGTTTTAGCAGAAATGTTTATTAGAATGCGTTATGTAAATGGGATGGGATTAAGAACAGCATGGAGGGAACGGCGGGAAGTCAAATTTTAAAGAGAAATGTAAAACAAATTTGGAATCTTGAATATACGTATACTGTATAAAGTTTAATTTAAAAAACTGACTTCAAAAAACTAAAAAGTCCCAGACGCTGCAACCTTTCTTCATAGAACCTTTCTTCATAGCCTTCCCCTCCACTTTATCATTTTGGTGGCCCTTTTCTGACCCTTTTCCAACTATGCAATACAGTATCTTTTCTGAGGTAAACCGACCGGACTGCACACAGCATTCCAGAAGCGGTGGCACCATATATTGGTACATGGACATGATAGCAGCAGTTTTATTTTCACTAAGTTCTTCACCTCCCAGAGACATACAAACACAACATAAACCGCAGAATCAATAGCAGTTATGGGGCTTCTCCCCCCATGCAGCGAACAGGGAAGGGGCTGGCGAGAGACGCGGCTTGTAGTTTTTCCCCAGCCGGAGACGCCGGAGGGCGGGGGGAGGAAGTGGGTCCGAGGCGAACCTTCCCGGAATGTGCCTCGAGGGGTTGAGGTTGCGCAAGGGGGCCTAGAGTTGCCGGGTAGCAGCAGCAGCAGCAGCCGCAGGGCAGGCAGGCGGATAGAGACCCACATGGAGGTCCTGGAGGTAGGAGGCAGTGGGACTGGGGGCGCCGGTTGCTTGGCTGTGTGCCAAGGTGAGGCAGGCAGACGGCGGCAGAACTCGTTTGGCCCCGACGGCAGGACTCCTGGGTCCCGTCGGGAGGAAGGAGTCAACTCTGCTCCTGGGGCTTGGGGGAGGGCGGCGGAGACGGCTTTCTAGGAAGCGAGAACCTCCGGGAGGGTCATCAGCACCCTGGACAGCCGGGAGTGGGGAAGAAAGGCAGTCCCACCCCGTCGACGGCCGGCGGTCACTCCCACCTGCCCACCTCTCGCCCCCTCCCCGCCTCCTTTCCAAGGGGCTCAGCCATAGCCCCAGGGAGGAAAAGCTCCACCAGCCTCCGCGGAGGGACTGCCTGTGAACCCCGAGAGAGAGAGCGCGTCCTCTGCAGAAAGAAGACCACGGCCTCCCCCCCCCCCAGTCTCAACTGGGCGAAATGCGGAGATGTCAGGATTTGAGGCTTCCTTTAAGTAGGGACAATCTAGGACAGAAGAGCCGCCAACCAGACACCCCAAAAGAAAACCTGCAAGCCGGATTCAGGCACAAGAGCATTCTCCTCTCTTGCGCTTTCCGGGAACTGGTATTCGGAAGCATTATTGCCTCAAGCTATTTAGGTAGAGCATGGCCATCATAGCCAAGCAGCCATTGATAAAGCAGCTCCAAGCACCGCAGAATCCTAAGAAAGGGGTTCAGGTTAAAAAGGAGAGTCAAGATTATCAAATATTTCGAAAGGGCTTGGAAGTTATCTAAATTTTTTTGGGGGGGAGAGCTAAGAACCAGGCAAAGCGGGGCTGAAAAACAAAGAGCCATCTAAAGGAGGAAAAAGTAGGTTGCAGCAGGCAAAATTTCAGGGCACCATCACCCCAGTGCACTACAAAAACAAAAGGAAAGAGCACTCTCTGCTGGCTCCCCGCAGCTGAAGGTTTTTCCAGATTGACGGGTACATTAGACAGACAGGGGACAAGAGGCAGTTGCTCTCTGGGTGGCTCCTTTCTTCGGAGCTGCTCAGTAGACAGTAGCTATAGGGTGGGAGGGAGAAGTGTTGGCCTAGGAGAGGAAGAAACACGCAGTAGCTGCGGAACAAGCACCGCGAACAGGGCGCCGAGTGCATGTTTGGCCTTTTCAATGTGTTGAGGGAGTGGGAGATTCTTGGTTTGTTTTTGTTCTAATTTTTATTATGTATTTTGTGTTTTTTATATTTCATTTTTATTTTGTGAACCGCCCTGAGCAAGACGGATGAAGGGTGAATAAATAAATAAATAAATAAATAAATAAATAGCGGTTTTCTTTCATTTTTTTCCAGCGGCCGCCGAAGAACCTCTCAGTGCCGCTTTCTGGTGGCTCCGCGTGGAACAGCAGCAACAGCACCTCCGGCTGCTTGGAGAGCGCCGACTTCCAGTACCTGCTCTTCCCCGTGGTCTACAGCCTGGTCTTCGCCTTGGGCCTGGTGGGGAACCTCTTCGTCCTGGGCTACTTCTTCCGCACCAAGTCCGCCACGGAGCCCGCCAACGTCTTCCTGGTGAACCTGGCCGCCATCGACCTGCTCTTCGTGCTAACGCTGCCCTTCCGCATTGCCTACCACGCGCTGCGCAACGACTGGGTCTTCGGCGAGGCGCTGTGCAAGGTCACCGGCTGCCTCTTCTTCGCCAACCTGTACGGCAGCTCCCTCTTCCTGGCCTGCATCTGCCTGGAGCGCTACGTGGCCGTCGTGCACCCGCTGCGCCACCTCCGGCTCCGGCAGCTGCGCTACCGGGTGGCGGCCGCCGTCGGGGTGTGGGCGGTGCTAGTGGCCGCCGTCCTGTACCTGGCGCTCCGCGGCCCGCTGACCAGCCGCTTCCCCGACGGCCGCACCGCTTGCCTGGAGAACTTCTCCTCGAGCTCCTGGCGGGGGCGCATCTCCTCCGTCAGCCTCTTCGCCGCTGCCGTGGGCTTCCTGCTGCCGCTCTTCCTCATCGGCGTCTGCTACCCGCTCATTGCCTGGCGGCTGCTGGCCACTCCGGGGATGCAGCCCGGCTCACGAGCGGTGCGGCGCAAGGCGCTGCGCACGGTGCTGGTGGTGCTGGGCGTCTTCCTGGTCTGCTTCGCGCCGTATCACCTGGTGCAAGTGGTGCACACGTTGGGTCGCGCCGGCGTGCTGGGCGGCTGCCCGCTCATTCGCGCCACCTACGTGGCCCGCCGGCTCACCATGGCCCTCACCAGCCTCAACGCCTGCCTCGACCCGCTCGTCTACTACTTCGCCGCCGAGCGCTTTGCCTGGCAGCCCGGCTGGTGGAAATGCTGCTGCTGCTGCCGCCGGCTAGAAACCGCCCAGCCGTCCCTGCTGAGACTTCGCGGGCTTGTGGCCAGTAAGCAGGGATCCTCCTCGTGGGGAGAAAGCTGCGCTCCCGGCACGGCGCAGTGAGCTCTGCAGCAGATCGCTGAACGTCGGAGGTGCGCGCGCCTGCCTCCTTGGGCTTCTGGCTGCGCATTCGTGTGAGCGAAGGAGTTCCTCAGCCTTAGACAAGCAGCCTTAGACAAGCGTCCAGCATATTGAGGACCAGTTAAACTGCCCTGGAGGAGGTTCCTTCGCCCTCTTCACGTTAAAGTGCGCATTTACACACCCACAGCCCGTTCGTCGCAAGCACGGTTTAAGAGATGAGAATTTGGAAGGCACACACAGAGAGAGAGAGACTTCCCCTCCCTTGAACGACGAAGACTTCGCCTCATCTTGGCCAGCAAAGTGGGTGGGTGCTTCTAGGGAACAGTGTTAGTGTCAGAGTAATGCAGTTCAGGCAAGACACAGTATTCACATATTGCAAAGAAGATGGGGAGAGGGTTACAACATACAATAGAGGTTGCTATAGGCATTGATTCTCTTGCTCCTGCCCAAATCTCTGTTTTTATTCTAGAGCCTTTCCATCACAATACCAAAACAACAACTAGCTAAACGGCAAAATATGTTAAATAACTTTATTTTGCTGTGGGGGGGGGGGCAGAGTAAGTGACAACACATTCTACTGAGCATGGAACATGTTGGTCTAGGAATCCCAAACCTGAAACTGTATTACAAGGCATTTTGGTTGAGACATGTTATACAGATCATTAGAAATGCAAAAGACCTTCCTCTGAGTTCAGCTTGATTCACCATCAAGGCATCAAGGCATTATTGTTTCCAAACCCATCAAGGTCATTGATTTGGAAAAGTAGCCACCTTTTCCTCGCTCTAGTGGTATGGGGGAAAATGGAATGCAGGCCTATCCCTGGCTCCCTTCCAAAATTGTATTGCCCAGATAAATACAAACAATGTGACAGATGGACTAGCAATAGTCTAAGGTACATAAAATATTTATTTGCTAGAGGAAGACCCACAAGAACCCTACAGGTGTGGGATAAATGGCAATATATTCCTATCATTTGGTTTCAGCATTGCATTGGAGGGTCTGCAGTTCTGTGATGACTGGGCTGCACATGTGGTGGGACTGCCCATCAGCAAAAGAATTTTGGGAAACATTTCCCAAGAGTTGGGGAAACTACCACCTCCCCTCCCTTTTTTTGTTCTTGTTAGATCTTTAACCTAATAAATCATAACAAGCTAGCATTATAATTTGGTGGTGGAAGCTGGTTGGGGGCAAGACACTCCTAAAATGTCTAAATTTAGTAAAGGGTTAGCATTTAAGCAAACCCCCATAATTCCTGAATTTAGTAAATTGCCTAGGGGATAAGTCATCTAAGAAACAAAGACAGAGTCATGGCCCATCAATGAAAACAATCAACGAGGGAAGCCCTGCCCTGAGTTCTGGGTATTTACATGGGCATAGCCAAGATCACTGACCAATCATGTTGGTTCTGCCCCCCCACCCCAAAGAAAAATCCTGCCCTCCCCTGACAAAAGTCCTGACTTTGCCTATGGTGGTTGTTTAGTTGTTTAGTCATTTAGTCATGTCCGCTTCCTCGTGACCCCCTGGACCAGAGCACGCCAGGCACTCCTGTTTTCCACTGCCTCCCGCAGTTTGGTCAAACTCATGCTGGTAGCTTCGAGGGGTGGTGAGTGGGAGTGGCCTCCCAAGGGGGGGGCTCCCTGCTCCTGATTGCTTCTGCTGCCAAGGCCAAGCCTCCCAGCCGACCAATAGGGTGGGCTGGTGGGCGGGGCTAAATGCGTTTAAACAGCCTGCAACCCTCTTTTCTCAGTCTGTCCCTGCTTTCTTCAGATGATGTGTGGTTGGCGGACATCATCAGAAGTATTAAGAATTGGTTGCACCTGTGAGGGTATTGGCGGCGAGCCTTTTGGCTCGGGTGGCGGTTAGGCATTGAAATATGTGTGCTGTGTTTGAGTATTGGGTATGCGCCATCATCTACCCCTCCTCTTTTGGGTATTCCATTAAAGGATGCCCTGCTAGTGGCTAGGGCCATGGCACGACACCCCCCCCCCCGTGACATCATGGGGGAGCTTCCAGTTGTATCTGGTCAGACCTCACCTGGAGTATTGTGTCCAATTCTGGGCACCACAGTTCAAGAAGGACACTGACAAACTGGAACATGTCCAGAGGAGGGCAACCAAAATGGTCAAAGGCCTGGAAACCTGGAAACGATGCCTTATGAGGAACGGCTAAGGGAGCTGGGCATGTTTAGCCTGGAGAAGAGGAGGTTAAGGGGTGATAGGATAGCCATGTTCAAATATATAAAAGGATGTCACATAGAGGAGGGAGAAAGGTTGTTTTCGGCTGCTCCAGAGAAGCGGACACAGAGCAATGGATCCAAACTACAAGAAAGAAGATTCCACCTAAACATTAGGAAGAACTTCCTTACAGTAAGAGCTATTTGACAGTGGAATTTGCTGCCAAGGAGTGTGGTGGAGTCTCCTTCTTTGGAGGTCTTTAAGCAGAGGCTTGACAACCATATGTCAGGAGTGCTCTGATGGTGTTTCCTGCTTGGCAGGGGGTTGGACTCGATGGCCCTTGTGGTCTCTTCCAACTCTATGATTCTATGATTTGCATCAGCAAGCTCCTCCCATTGGTTGTTAACCCTGATATGACTCCCAGCTGGGGTGGAGTCTTGCATTGCTGTTTCATCCAATGCCTAAGCCAATACTAGTCACATGCTGTAACCAATAAAAGTTGTGGCCTAATTTCGCCCATTAACATAAAATAACGTGTCTGTGTGTCTTATTATAATCCTATGTGGGTGAGTGTTGGACAACACTGATGTTGGACAGAACCATCTCATCCTTTGTCATCCCCTTCTCCTTGTGCCCTCTGTCTTTCCCAACATCAGGGTCTTTCCCAGGGAGTCTTCTCTTCTCATGAGGGGGCCAAAGTCTTGGAGCCTCAACTTCAGGATCTGTCCTTCCAGTGAGCACTCAGGGCTCATTTCCTTCAGAATGGATAGGTTCTTTGCCAGAAGACAATTCCAGAGTTGGGAGGGGGAAGTTTCCAGGATTACATTGGGAGATGATGTAAACCAGAGCTTTTCAACCTTTTTGATTCCATGGGTCCCTTGACCAACTACACTCTTTCTGCTGCACCCCTGTGGGGCTTAGGAGCTCACTTTGGTTACCCCTTACCTGCAGAGCTGGCAGCCTCTCACCTTTTTCTGACACCCTGCCTTGTGGAGTGTTCCCTCAGTCTCCTCTCCGCTCTCCTTGGGAATCCTCTGGGCAGCTGCAGCTGCTGCCCCTGGTCCTTGATCTGCCCCCCACTCTGCCCCAAAGGGAGGTGCCTCCTTACACTGCCCACAGGGGCTAGAGAAGCACCCCTTTGCCAATCACAGAGGCAGCATTTGCCTGGGGAGCCTGCTGCCAGGGCTGTTGCAACCAACAGCTGTGCAAGCCTTTGGGAGGCAGAGATGCAAGAGGGCATCAGAGAAGGAAAGGAAGGAAAGAGGGACTGAGGTCAGAGTAGCCCACAGCACCCCTGAGCACCATTCAAGGCACCCCAGAGTGCCATGGCACACTGGTTGAAAACCACTGATGTAAGCTAACAGGAAAAAAGATTAAGTTTTCAAGCTTGATGGGTGGTGGTGGTCAGAATATAATGTGGGCCAGATCAAAATGTGGATGGGGAGGAAAGCCCTCTTCATTTTGCGTGGCAATGCAGTGGAGAAGCTGAGGGAGAATGCTATGTGACAGGCTGTAGAAAGAGACAGAGCATGGCTTATTTCTGTCTTGCATAGAAGGCTGTTTACCCTATGGGAATAATAATAATAATAATAATAATAATAATAATAATAATAATAATAATAATAATAATAATAATTTATTATTTATACCCAACCTATCTGGCTGCCTTCAGATGTCTTTTAAAAATAGGATAGCTGCTTATTTCCTTGACATCTGTTGGGAGGGCATTCCACAGGATAGGCGTCACTACCAAGAAGGCCCTCTGTCTGGTTCCCTGTAACCTCACATCTCGCAATGAGGGTCCCACCAGAAGGCCTTTGGTGCTGGAGCTCAGTGTCCAGGCTGAATGATGGGGGTGGAGACGCTCCTTCAGGTATACAGGACCGAGGCCGTATAGGGCTTTAAAGGTCAGCACCAACACATTGAATTGTGCTCAGAAATGTTATGAGAGCCAATATAGGTCTTTCAGGACCGGTGTTATATGGTCCCAGTGGCCACTCCCAGTCACCAGTCTAGCTGCCACATTCTGTATTAATTGCAGTTTCCGGGTCACCTTCAAAGGTAGCCCCACGGAGAGCACATTGCAGTAGTCAAGCGGGAGATAACTAGAGCATGCACCACTCTGGTGAGACAGTCTGCGGGTAGGTAGTGTCTCAGCCTGCTTACCAGATGGAGCTGGTAGACAGCTGCCCTGGACACAGAATTAACCTGCACCTCCATGGACAGCTGTGAGTCCAAAATTACTCCCATGCTGTGCACCTGGTCCTTCAGGGACACAGTTACCCTATTCAGGACCAGGGAATCCCCCACACCCACCCGTCCCCTGTTCCCCCAAAACAGTACTTCTGTCTTGTCAGGATTCAACCTTAATCTGTTAGCCGCCATCCATCCTCCTACTGCCTCCAGGCACTTGTACAAGGGCAAGGGACCTCTTGAACTGTAATGCTTTGAACTCTTCCATCATAGGCTCGGGTTTTTATGAAAATAAAACAGAGTGAGTGAGAGAGAAGCATATACAAAAAAATATTGATGTGAGAGGTTGTAATTGTTGTAGAAATATGTTGGTGGTTTGGGAGACCCTATGAGGCTCTTCAGTAGTCGGAAGGATGGATGAACCCCAACCAAGCAAAACCACTTCAAGCAATGGTCCTTTATTCTGTTGTAACCAGGTTCCCTATACAAACAGCACCAGGAGCAGGCAGAGGAAGCCCCATGCAAGGCAAGTCTGGATTTCTTACACCCTCAGGATTGTGGGGGGTCCTAAACCTCATTGATCCATCATTTTTCAAGGTGAGGGGAGTTGTGTTGGTGTGGGGTGCAAGAAGGTGGAAGGGTTGTGGGCGAATTCATTTCCCCAACCCATGGAGATTGGAGATCCTGCAGAAGATGATCTTTAGCGACATGACCATCAGTTTCTTAGGATAACAATAGGGCTGCAGATGGGATGGGAGCGTCTCTAATCCGAGTTCTTTCTTCAGGGGAGGAAGCAGAGCTGTCTCATTAGGGCCTTCCAAGACAGAAGGAAGGAGACAAAGGTAAGAGCTAAGGGCAGGAATGTGTTTAAAGGGGGAATAGCATCTCGTTGCATTGCTTCAATATTGCATCCCAGGTACAAAGTTTCCATCCTCATTTCCATCGCTTCCACAATATTTACTCCAATTAGCAATTTCGTTAGCACCCCAGCCTTCCATGGCCTAACACAGTCAAAGCTCCATGAAAGAACCTACCACACCAGCACCCACCCAGAGCTGGCTCTGAAGTCCCCTTGTTTGTGAAGTGAGGCACTTGGGGTGCTCAGAGGCCCGACCCCTCCAATGGATGTAAGTTGCAGAGCTGCTGATTTCCTTACCCCCTAAGGTACCCATCTCCCACACCACTCTGCGTCTTCACTGTTTCTGCCAAGAAAGTGCCTGGTAGGCAGAGGCACAACCTCTTCAGTTCTTTGCTCTTCATCAAAACTGACTATCAGTTGTACTTAAGGAGGCCACCCAACAGTCCCTTGCCTGAGCTAAGCCGAGCCCCCTTGCCCACCTCACCAGCTTCTTACAGACATCTCAGTTCTGTTTTCCCATCACTACCAACCACAGAGATGCCAACTGAGAGTGCCCACAAATGGCAAGTTTAGTTGAGTGTGCTCATACGCTATGTCACTGCACTGAATGGTGCCCAAAGAAGCCTGAAACAAACACTAACCGATTATCAAAACACAGCATCCTTGGAGGTTGCTACTGCTGCTGAAAGCTCTTAACTCTGTCCCTTGACAAAAATAGGGTTATGACAGGAGGGATGCATTCCATTGTCTCTGCAGGCAGGGGCAGAGGAAGGGGGGTGCGGTGGGTGTGGGTCGCTCCAGGTGTCACCACTGGGGTGTGTGTCTGACAAAATGCTGGGCAGCACTCACCGCGTGGCCTGCAGCGTGGGAGAGAGGCGGTGGCTTGGGCGCACACAGGCTCCGAACTGCCCAAATGGTCTGCTCTCTCCCCCCCCCACCAGCTGTAGGGCAGCTAAGTGGGAGGAGGCAGGCAGACTCTGGAGGCCCCGCGGTGCGCCCCGCCCCTATGGGTGGTGTGCTCCGCCCTTGCCCCCCATGGGCGGCTCGCCCCACCCTTGGGCACGCTGCCCCATGCGCCCAAGCAGTTTTCTCCACTGCTATCTGCAGTTCAGAAGAAAGAACTGCACTTTCATGCTCCTAAATGTAATGTAGACCAAACAGCTTTATGAAGTGTGTGGGTTTTTCAAGTATGGGAAAGGCAGTTGCTTACTTTTAAATACAGCTTCCAAGCACAGCCGGTCAATTATAATTATAATTATAATTTTATTATTTATACCCTGCCCATCTGGCTGGGTTTACCCAGCCACTCCTGGCAGCACCCAGCAGAACAGTAAAACACAATAAAACATCAAACATTAAAAACTTCCCTAACCAGGGCTGTCTTCAGCTGTCTTTTAAAACTCAGATAGTTGTTCATTTCATTCACATTTGATGGGAGGGTGTTCCACTGAGCAGGTGCCACTACTGAGAAGGCCATCTGCCTCTATTGTACCCCCTGGCAATGTCATTGGGAGAGCAACATGGTCCAGCTTCCCCCTCCCTCCCTTACAGTTCACAGTGACTAAAGTGGCCTCCCTGGCCATTATATAGGTGACGCTGTAGCAGAGGGAAAATGAGGCCCACAGTATCCTTTGCCTTGATGGTGTGCAGCCAGAATCTCTGGCTTTTCCCTCTGTTGCCTTACAAACTGGCAACAGAGGGATTGGCACATATGTGCAAACTTGGTCTGACTTTGACTGGAGTTTGTTCTCTTCCTCACAGGCGATTCACTTTCTTATCATGCCTTTCTCAACCAAGGACAAACAGCAGGAGCCCAAGAACCTGAAATATGCAGAGGTGTATAAAGGAGTTGGTGGTATAACGACTGCCACCTCCACAATGCCCACACTTCCTTTGCTGATGGGGTGAACTGTGAAAGTGGCCAAGAGTACCACTATTCCTACAAGCACTCAGAAATGAAATTCAGGAGCATGTAATCCCCTGGCTCAATGTTTTCGTTTCCTCCAGAGGATCCATGTGTATTTCATCCCCTGATGGGATGGGATGGAGGTTTTACTTCAGAGTGATTTTTTAAGGCCTTTCCTTTCACCTCTCAGGAAAATAGATGATGGGTGATGGGAGTTCGACTGCCTTACAGAAGCCAGATACAGACATAAACAATTTTACTATTTTTACTACCCCACTCAGTGGTGTAGCTATAGGGGTGTGGGCAGGATGGATCACCCCGGGCAGCGTTGGGCTTGCATGGCGCCCAAGCTGCAGCCTTTCATCCTGGGCGCCCCCCAGCTGGTGGGTACTCCGGGGGGTTGCGGAGGTGAAAACTGAAAAATGAGAAATTGAGTCTAAGAGATGCATCCTTTCCTACCAGTGTGGTAGTCTGTAACACAACAAAGATAATATGCAGACTTTCCAGCTGAATTATTCAAAGGGGGCAGGCGGTGAGTCTAGATTAGTTATTGAAACCCATACAGCCAAAGAAGTGTGGTGCATCAGCTAAGATTTAGGGGAGCTAGTCTCAAACATTTGTTGGGGGAGACCTAGGTTTTTTTGAGGGGGGTTATTTGTCCTGTCTTCACGCTTCTTATGATGGAGGACTGCTGTAGCCACCCCCAACGACACGTTCTCAAGATGGAGGGTGAGGGAACAGCTGCAGTCGCCTGCGGTTCCTGCGCAATGTTTGCCATCTTGCCAAAGGTTGCAGGCAGCTTTACCTGCAGCAATTGCATGTTGATTGCCCTCTTAGAAGACAAAGTCCAGCAACTGGAGGAACGTGTAGCTACAAAGAATTAAGAGAGCTGGAGCTCTTCTTGGAAGCAACAGAGCACACCGTCTCCACCAAGGAGGAGACAGGAGACTTCCCTGAGGAGGCTAGTTCACCAACACAGGAGCCGGATATATGGAGAAACATGCCACTCCAGGCTAAATAGTGCCACTGTATTCTGCTCTGGTCAGACCTCACCTGGAGTACTGTGCCCAGTTCTGGGCACCACAGTTCAAGAAGGACACTGACAAACTGGAACGTGTCCAGAGGAGGGCAACCAAAATGGTCAAAGGCCTGAAAACAATGCCTTATGAGGAACGGCTAAGGGAGCTGGGCATGTTTAGCCTGGAGAAGAGGAGGTTAAGGGGTGATAGGATAGCCATGTTCAAATATATAAAAGGATGTCACATAGAGGAGGGAGAAAGGTTGTTTTCTACTGCTCCAGAGAAGCGGACACGGAGCAATGGATCCAAACTACAAGAATGAAGATTCCACCTAAACATTAGGAAGAACTTCCTGACAGTAAGAGCTGTTTGACAGTGGAATTTGCTGCCAAGGAGTGTGGTGGAGTCTCCTTCTTTGGAGGTCTTTAAGCAGAGGCTTGACAACCATATGTCAGGAGTGCTCTGATGGTGTTTCCTGCTTGGCAGGGGGTTGGACTCGATGGCCCTTGTGGTCTCTTCCAAGTCTATGATTCTATGATTCTAAGCAGGCATCTAATAACATTTTGATCTCTAATAAGCTAGCATTTTGAGTATCTTTATGGCCAATGGGGCCGATACACGTTCACACTCATGTCACAGTGGCTAAAATAACATAATTGTTATGTTGTTATGTTACGTTGGGTTCCTTCCAATTCTACATATCTATGATTCTAATTATTAGAGTCCTAAAATAAACAATTTTGGCCTCCGTCTTCATCAGCTGCATCCAATCCATCCCCCAAACCTGGCAAGACCCGGCTGGAATAGAGAGTGGCATGCAAAAGCTTTTTCAGAATACAAAAACAGAACAGTAGTTTGCTGCCACCATTTCCTTATCTCAGAACAGCCCCGAAAAGTAACCTAAGGAAGGAAATTAGTTTTCAGCTTTACCGGGCTGCCCCACACTGTGTCACTTTACCACTGTGTCACTTTACCGTGACACAGACAGAAATCCAACAGGCTCTGGTAGGCGACTAAAGGGTTAAGCACTGGTTCAGCTCCCCGGCAGAAAGGCACAAAAGACAGGAGCAGGAAAAAAATCCTTTTTACAGAATTTATTTAAAAAAGAAAGATTATTCAGAACATAAAAGTTGGCACATCTCTTACAAATCCCAAACAGAAAATAAAAACATTGTGTAATATAGCTAACTACAGAACATACTCACAAGGAGAACGAAAGTATAAAACAAAACCGTTCAAGGGCGCTCTTGATTGACTCCGCACCTCCGGCATCAGGGCAAGCCCTCTGCATGACCATGGTTTCTTTCACATGGCAAAGTGTGCCAGGAGAGGTGGGCTTCTGCTGGGCAAGATGGTCTGCCTAGCAAGATGGTCTGCTGCAAATTGCAAGTTAGTTTCCTAAGGTTTTATCCCCTTTGAACCCACATGGATTCAAAACTCAAAAGCCAATCAGTTCTTTAGATTAATTAGCAATTCGCCAATGGTTACATAGAAGAACAATAACTCAGGCTTGTTAGGAGGCTTGGCAGCTGAATCCTGTCTATGGAGATATGAAAGGAACATTTCGTACAAAGATTACCATAATAAAGGACAAAAGTGGTAAGAACCTAAGAGAAGCAGAAGACATCAAGAAGAGGTGGCAAGAATACACAGAGGAATTATACCAGAAAGATATGGATGTCTCGTACACCCCAGGTAGTGTGGTTGCTGACCTTGAGCCAGACATCCTGGAGAGTGAAGTCAAACAGGCCTTAGAAAGCACTGCTAATAACAAGACCAGTGGAAGTGATGATATTCCAGCTGAACTATTTAAAATTTTAAAAGATGATGCTGTTAAGGTGCTACACTCAGTATGCCAGCAAGTTTGGAAAACTCAGCAGTTGCCAGAGGATTGGAGAAGATCAGTCTACATCCCAATCCCAAAGAAGAGCAGTGCCAAAGAATGCTCCAACTACCGCACAATTGTACTCATTTCACACGCTAGCCCTGAGCTAGGAAACAGCAGGGCTTGAGCTGACCTCTTTGAATTCCGAGGTGCCGGAAGAGAGCCCAGCTTCCATCTGCCGTAAGGCCTATTATGGGCTGGCATTGAAGTCACAACGGCCCCTGCCAAAGCTGGCTTCTTCAAAGTACATTTACAAGCCATTCTGAGGCTACCTACCCAGAAGCTCAAAAGTGGTTACAACTTCTTCTTTTTTTACAATTATATTTTATTGTTTCAATATTTTAAAAATCATATTCAGTCAAAACACAATTTTGACTTTTCTCTTAATTTTTGTCAACTTCCCACCCTGTTTTCCATGGAGTTGTTCTCTCCTGCTGCACTACATCTTCTGTTTGTCAAATCATAACTCCAGTATTATAATCCAATTACTTATGTCGCTCATAGCTCAAATCCTGCTTACGAGTTCAGTGTACTTGTCAGGGGTTCAGGAGCAGAGGCACAGGGGAAAGAGGAAGCGGAGAGCGAAGGGGAACAATCCGAGGGCAGCGTAGGTGAGGATGACAGTGGGGCAAGAGATTCCATGAGCCTGTCCAGTGATTCGGAAGATTCCCAGAAGGGGGCACCGGTAGCCAGAGCAAGGGGGGTCCCGGGAGGGACGCACCAGAAGCAAGGGGCCAGCGGTGACTCCCAAAGCAGCAGCTGGAGATCGAGACCAGTTTCCCCACCAGAGCGTAGCGGGGGGGAAGAGTCCCATGTGTCAGGACCGGCTTCCCCTACAGGGGAAAGAGAAGATGAGTCAGGGCTGACCACGCCCCTATCGCTGAATGAGGGAATAGAGGGGAAGTCAGATCCAGCTAGCCCCCCCGAAGGGGGAAGCAGTGACAGGAGCAGTGTAACGGTCAGGAAGAAGGTTGCCGGCTGGGCGCGCGCGCCAAGTTCAAATGCACAGGCGCACGGGACAGCCGGGAGCGCGGATTGGGAGCCAGGTCCTAAAGCACGCCGGAGGCAGGGGGAAGAATCCGGGGACTCTTCAGCATCAGAAGAGTCCAGAAAGGGCAACACCCCAGCGGGCAGACGGACCCAGAGGAGAAAGGAGCAAAGGAGGAGGTGGAGCAAGGCTAGGGTCTTGAACTGGTGTCTGGGGGGAGGAGATTCAGACGGAGCTTCAGCGGTCTAGGGTTGGGATGTAGAGCTGCGCGCCGCGGCTTTGGAATCGAAACTGAACCTTAATAAAGACTTTTGTATATAACAAGAACTGGTGTTGGTCCTCTGTGAGCTGGGACCTTGGGCAGCTCTGACACATGGGAACTGTAGTTTACCTCTAAACACAGTGCTATAGGTCCCAGTGCAACACATGACTGGCTTATCCTAGAGATCACTGTGTGCAAAATTTGCGATGCCACTTGAGCCTAATATTTACCCTGGAATACCAACCACCTTTGCCCAGGACAATGTACGACACCCTGGACTCAGCTCTTCAAAAATTATTAGAATTTGGACTAAGAAACAGGAGTGTTCTGGAAAGAAGGATATTTTAAAAAGACCGGAAGATCAGAATTATGAAATTGGGGGAAAACTTGAAAAAATATTTTTAAAACTCTTCCAAAAATCCCTTTAAAAGAATCAAGTCTTTTTTAAAAAAAAGTCCTAAAAAAGTATTTAAAAGAATCCTTTCCAAAAAATAAAAAAATTGTACAGTAGCCCCTTAGAGGTAGGTAGTTGGTCTACCTAGCTGAATCTGGGGGGAAACAAGAGAGAAGAACGCAGGAACAATTGAAATGAAAGAAGCTTTCTCCCGACAGCGGGAACATGGAAAGGCCTCCCCAAAATCTTTAGTTTGGAATGTATAATTGGCTTTATTGTTTGTATTATGATGTGGCAAGAATTGATTTGATTTGTTATCATTGGAATGTTACTAATGGAGAATTAATTTTAAAAATATTTAAATATATATATATATTCAATCCATTAATAAGTTCTTAGTTCATCTTCAGTGAAGGTTTGCCAGATCATAAATCAGCAAATATAATGTAAATAGAAAAAGAGATGAGCAAGAGGTCTCCTTTCCACTGACATCATTTCATCATGTTGTCATGGTGCTGTGACCTCATGTCTCCAGGGGTTTGGGGGCCCTTAGCAACGCTGGTACACAGCGACCTTCAAAAGGAGTGAGTGTGTTTTCTCTCCCCCCCCCCCCAGTCAGTGTGGTATATTTAGTTTTAATTTGGCATTTGTGTTCCCTTTTAATAAGAATAAAATTTTTTTATTTGTATCCTGCCCTCCCCGGCTGAGGCTAACATCATAAAAGTGGCTAACATCATAAAAACACACAGGAAGGACCTTTTAGGCAGAATTTTGCTACAAAGCCAGAACCATTCAGCTCTTTCAGGGACTGGCCAGGGTAAAATGGAGAAATGGGAGACAGAGGCCTGTTCAGAGCTATTTGTGGTGGTATCATTACAACCCATGTAATTCCTTACTAATTAAACGTCTCCTTCCCTTTCCCCTCCTGATTTCACAAGAGGAATAACCATGCTCTATATAGCTCATGTCTGGGAAAAGGTGGTATTTTCCCAAAGTCTTACCATGAGGGTGCAGTAAATGAGAATTAGCACCTAACAGCTTGTTTGGTTCACTCCCCTGTATGTTTTAGGCTCACGTACCCTTTTCCTCTGGGATGCGGTGCAGGCCATGATTTGGGCTGACTTCCCAGAGAGCCATCACATTAGCGGTGTGAGTTGTTCAATCGCATTCTAAATGACATACAGCATTATCAAACCAATAAACAGAATATCCAGTCAATCTTCAGTACCTATAAAAGAACTTCAGGGATAGGACCAGAAGCATTAGCCTCATCCTTAGGATCAGAAGCTGAGGCTCCCACAGATGAGAGTTGTTGTTTTCAACACAACCAAAGGTATGGCGTTTCACTCCTGCATCTGCTGGAGAACCCCCCCTCCCAACTAACTGAAAGCACAACCTGGGAATATACACAGAAGCCAAAATGATTATTTGGAGGCGGAACAGGTACTGCTCGCAGCTGATGGGGTGCGGCTCTTCCCGTGCGCCGGCTTCTTTAGAGCGGATTGGTGTCCTGAAGCGGTCGGGGCAAGGCGACTGTCTGTTGTCCATGACTTCCCCTTTCTCCAGGGAGTTGTGGCGTCCTCAGGCACAGAGGTTTTCCAGGTAGCTAGTCACAGTGTCAACTTCTGTAGGCAGCGCGCCTCCACCCGCACACAAGACAAGCCACCTGCAGGAGTCGACTCCTGAAAAGTGGCACAGCAATGGGAGATACTTCCAGCAAGGTTTCAGGGCAGACCTTCAGCCAGACCTTGTCACGAGGTAGGAACAACCCTCAGGGATATAGGAGTCTGTCCTGGGATCCACCTATAATGAGAAAACTAAAACAAAACAAAACTGTGTAGCCTTATGAGGATTTGCCCTCAGGTGGGAAAAATATTGCGCCCGGGAAAGGGAGATGGGAGTCAACAGACACTCAAGGAATAGTTTCGGAGAAAAAGCTTTATTACCATCTGTCATACTCCCTGTCATACTATAACCATCCATGAACTGGTAGAAGGAGCAAGTGTGATAAAGTCTCAAAACAAGCACGAGTTCACAAAACAAGCACAGAGTATATATCCCCTTCCAGTTCCCTCCCCTTTCTCCTCCCATGTGTCTCCTGAGCATGAACAGAAAGTTCCTGTCTTGGGACCATTTTTGAAATTCTTCCCAGGAAAGGGGGTGAGAAACCAAGGGGGTTTCAGAGTGTTCCAGTTATGTTTCATTCTCGTGCTTTGGCATGGTTCCCAGAGAGAAAGTACCGTATTTTTTGCTCTATAAGACTCACTTTTTCCCTCCTAAAAAGTAAGGGGAAATGTGTGTGCGTCTTATGGAGCGAATGCAGGCTGCGCAGCTATCCCAGAAGCCAGAACAGCAAGAGGGATCGCTGCTTTCGCTGCACAGCGATCCCTCTTGTTGTTATGGCTTCTGGGATTCAGAATTTTTTTTTCTTGTTTTCCTCCTCCAAAAATTAGGTGCGTCTTATGGTCTGGTGCGTCTTATAGAGCGAAAAATACGGTAAGTTGCAATCTGATTTTAGCAAGGCCAAAGGCTCTGAGAAAACAATGGACTCTGTTCCCTACCTTTGTTGCAGTCTTTTAGTTATAGCAAGAGGAATATGCTTAGCTAATGCTTTTTGTCTTAGAGGAAATGCAGTTTTAAAAATGCTTGAGGCGAGGCTTTGAGGCCTGGCTGGGGGGGGGGGAGGATTCACAAAACAGTTTTTAGGGTTTTTTTGGGTAATCCTAACTGACTGTCTTTCTTCAACAAAAGGCAGGCCTTACATCCAGGCTTTTACTGACCGTACATTAAAAGACCTTTTCACAAGAGATATTGAAGATAATAAAACACAGCACCCAGAATTAGGAAGAGATAACCAGGCTGGAATAGTAGATCATGCCAGATCATTTTCCTCCACAGATTTCACAATATTCCTCCGCAGAATCCACTTCCTCCCCCCTTGGATCTACATGAGCTTGCTATTTCCAGGTCTGTCAAATATTTGGTCATCCTTCTCACTCTGAGTAAAAAGACTTCCTCATTTCAATGTTTACAAATAAAAATACAATACCAAATACTTTGAATCATTCCCAAATTCTGTCACTATCCAGGATAATATTTCCCAAATGCTAAATTTCCAGCAATCAAAACTGGAATATCATATTCCAGTCTTAATAGATTACCTTAAGATGACAATTTCTTATCCAGAGATTCTATTTATTTTTTAAAAATAAATTTTAATTGTATTGATTTTTCCATGTATACTACTTCTAACAATATATCTTTAACAATTTTTCATATTTCGACATTCCTCCCCTGGACTTCCCTCATACTCACATTTTGTTTTATTTCCCTTTTGTTCACCTTGCGTATCTGATGTTTCCCCAAAATTTCCTCAATACATATAGTCTTATTTTTTGTTGTAGACGGTTGTGATTGTTCAGTCAAACCCTGCCAATGAGTCCATTTCTTTATGCTGCCTCTTCATCTATGTTGTAAATGGTTCCCATTCTCTTTCCCTGCTAAAACCTGCTCTTTTAGGCCAGGAAGGTTTGAGGCCTAGTTCTCCAACTGTCACTCCTCAGACCAGGCAAGGAAGGCTGAAGTGGCTGAAACTTGGATTTGAGGCCTAGCCCTCCAACTATCTCTCCCCAGGCCAGGCCAGGAAGCATTGAAGAGGCTTAATTACTGACCTTCACACAACCTGAGGCCTTTATTGAGAATGCCTGAGGGAAGGAGAAAACGAGGTGCAAAGAGCCAGAAGAGCATAATTGGGACTCACAATTCCTCTAAAACAAAGAATCGGCAGAGAGCCACTGCCACCTTCCCTGGCTCAGAAACAGACTGGGTTGAGGAAGCCGAGAAAACGGGGCAAATAGAACAAACAGTGAGTAACAACGTTGGGGGAAGGAGGATGACAATGACCCGACCCCCCTCCTCCCAGAAAAAGCTAATCCGTCTGTCAGAGCTGCCTCTAGGTCCCAGCTCACAGAGGACCAACGCTAGTCTGTGATAATGTACAAAAGTCTTTATTGAAGTTCGGTGTCCATTTCCAAGCCGCAGCGTGCAGCTCTACGTCTAGAACCTAGACCGGCGAAGCTCCGTCTGAGTCCCCGCCCCCTGTACACCAGTTTAAGACTCTAGCCTTACTCCACCTCTTCCGTTGTTCTTTCCTCCTCTGGGTCCTTCTGCCCCCCGGGGTCTCCTCCTTTCTGGACTCTTCTGACGCTGACCCCCCTGACTCTTGTCCCTCCTTCCGGCGGGCTTTAGGACCTGGCTCCCTATCCGGGCTACCTGCTGTGCCGCTCGCCTGTACATTTGAACTTGGCGCGCGCGCCCAGCCTCCAACCTTCCTCTCGACCGTTTCCGCGCTCTCCGATGGAGGCGTGGTCAATCCTGACTCATCTCCTCTCGCTGGTGGTGAGCAGCCTGGTCCCGATACCTGGGACTCCTCCCCCCCACTGCGCTCTGGTGGGGAAGCTGGTCCTGATTTCCAACTGCTGCTCTGAGAGTCCCCGCTGGCCCCTTCCTTCTGGGGTATCCCCCTTGGCACCCCCCTTGCCCTGGCCATCGGCGCCCCCTTCTGTGAATCTTCCGATTCGCTGGAGAGACTCAGGGAATTCCTCGGACCACTGTCATTGCCTGCGCTCCCCTCGGATTCCTCCCCCTCGCTCTCCATTTCCTCCCTCTCCTGTGCCTCTGCTCCTGAGCCCCTGACATCCATCCCCCCCCTCGAAGCCCCCCCTTCCCCCTCCCCTTCTTCAGGTGTGGGTTCTGGGTGCTCCAGTGTTATGGGGGTGAGTGCAGGATACAATTCGTCCCCCTGTGGCGTGCATCCAGCCGGATAAGTCCGGATAGTCCTCCATGGTCTCGTCGACGGCGATCTCCTCTGTTTCCATCTCCTGGGCGGTGTGTTCGAACCCTGGATCTTCCCCCAACTCGCCCATGACCCCCTCTTCCCCTGTCGCCTGGGGTGACGCTGCGTGTAATGGCCCTCTCGGCAGTTCTCTGTGCCACCCCACCTCAGGTTGATCTTCCCACCAATAAGATCCGCCTGTGCCAAACCCTGAGAGGGATCCTGTGGTGTAGTGGTTAAGAGCGGTAGTCACGTAATCTGGGGAACCGGGTTCGCGTCTCCGCTCCTCCACATGCAGCTGCTGGGTGACCTTGGGCCAGTCACACTTCTCTGAAGTCTCTCAGCCCCACTCACCTCACAGAGTGTTTGTTGTGGGGGAGGAAGGGAAAGGAGATTGTTAGCCGCTTTGAGACTCCTGAAGGGGAGTGAAAGGCGGGATATCAAATCCAAACTCTTCTTCTTCTTCTTCATCCCTCTGGGGAGCTAGTCTCCGGCGCCATCTCCTCAGCTGAAGAGAAACCCTGAAACGTGCTGGCTGAGAGAGTGGGCGTGAAAAGATATTCGTCGAAATAATTTGCGGGCATGGGTCTGTGCGGGAAAAGTGTATGGAATTCGTCTTTGAGCAATTGCTCCTCCACTGCATAGTCCGGCACCCACCTGTTGGCGCTGGCCGGGGTGTCTTCCCTGGCAAGAAGATATTCAATCCCTTCCTCCCCCCATCTCGAGTCTAAAATCTCTGTGGCCTCATTGAGAGGCTCCCCCCTCGGTGACCCCCCCCTCCGTGGGCGCTTCCCCGAGCGGGTCTGGTGCCGTCCCTGGCGCCTGAAACCTGTGAGGTGCCTTGTAGGGCGTGAGCACTGATCTATGAAAGACCGGGTGCATTCTGGATTCCTCCGGGAGTGTCAACCGGAAGGCCACTGGATTGATCCGTGCCTCGACTTGGTAGGGCCCTAGCTGCTTATGTCTTAGCTTCTTCTTCGCTAACGATCTGGCCGGTAATGCCTGGGCTGCTAACCAGACCCAGTCTCCCACCTGTATGTCTTCCCCAACCCTTCTGTGTCTGTCATCCTGCAGCTTGTATGCGTGTTTCGCTAGTTCTAACTGCCTTCGGAGCTGTTCGTGGACCTCCTGCAACTCCGTTGCGAAGGCCTCTGCTGCCTGTGGCTCCCCCTCCCCCAATCTCTCTAATCCCGGGAAGGTTCTGGGATGCCTCCCATTGTTGGCGAAGAACGGCGTCACTCCCGTGGACACGTGCTTCGTGTTGTTGTAGCCGAACTCGGCCAGCGGCAGGTAGTCCACCCATGTCGCAGGCTGCTGAATCGCGTAGCATCTCAGGTACTGCTGCATGATGGCGTTGACCCTCTCCGCTTGTCCGTTGGTCTGCGGGTGTCTCGCCGACGCTAGGTTGATCTTGACGTTCAGGATGCCCATCAGCTTCTGCCAGAAGTTTGAGATGAACTGGCGCCCCCGGTCGGACAGGATAGACCGTGGTAGACCGTGAACCTTGAACACGTGGTCTATGAACAGCTTGGTGGTCTGTTCCGCTGTGGCCACCTTCGCGCACGGAATGAGGTGGGCCATTTTGGTGAACATGTCCACCACCACGAGAACTGCTGTTTTGCCCCGCGAGCTGGGCAGATCTGTGACAAAGTCCAGGGCCACCCTCTCCCACGGTTCGAGCGGGGTCTGCAGCGGTTCCAGCAGTCCCGCCGGCGGTCTGTGTACTGGCTTGGCCCTTTGGCATGTGTCGCACCTCGTGACGTAATCCGCGACTTCCCGCCGCATCTGGGCCACCAAAAGTCTCTGGCTACTAATTCTACAGTCTTCTCTTTGCCAAAGTGCCCGGCACTGGGTGCGTCGTGCAACTGCTGCAGTACCTTCGCGCGGAGGTCGTCTCCCGGTACATAGAGGGCCCCTTTGCGGATGAGCAGTCCGTCGCGTATCTGGAACTCGTCGTCCTTCGCTGTGCCACTGCGCACCTCCTCCATCTTGGCTCGTGCGAAGGAGTCCGTCTGCAGCGCGCGACGTATGGCGTCCAGGTCCACGGTGGCCGAAGCGCACGCCCACGCTTTCGGTGCGAAAATGTGTTTGGCCGCCACCGGTGCCACTTCCTCGAGATACTGCGGCTTCCTGGACAGTGCATCCGCCATGACGTTGTTGTCTCCCGGGATGTACTCTATCCTGAAGTCGAAATCCGCAAAGAACTCCGCCCAGCATATGTGCCTCTGGTTCAGGAACCTTGCCGTGCGCCAGTACTCCAGGTTCTTATGGTCCGTGCGGACTTGCACTGTGTGTTTGGCTCC